>NC_084760.1:65713366-66330866 GCF_028858725.1 Colius striatus | reverse complement strand
TTGAGTACATATGGGCTTCATCTGTTGTAGCATTCTGCTGTGGAAGTTGAAGCAGCTGGTGTAAGGCCAAACTTTGCAAAATTTTGAGCATTGCTTGTCAGTTGCATGCCTGGAGTTGTTAATGAATGTTTGCAATAAACTGCAGGTATCGGTATTCTTGAAAAGTCTTAAAAGGCTCTTCCTAAGAAAGAGCAGGGTTCTGGTTTTATTATTTTTTTCCTTAGTTGTGTCTTTGGTAAGATGCTGGTTTGTGTGTACACAGGCCCAGGACAGAAGCCCTGTTTCACATGCTTAGCTACTTATGCAGATTTCCAACAGTTGGCCTTGAATAAGGTGTGAGTTCTGTCACTAGCTTCCCTGGACCTTGAACTCGCATTAAATATCAACTTCTTTCAGGTTGGTGGCTAAGTACTGAATTGGGTGAGTGACTGTTTTGGTCAGGTGGCCTCTGATGGCAATGTCCAGAGGAGACCATTGATAACTGGTCCATCATTGGCAAGGACACCAATGATTGTATGTTGAAACATACAAGTCTGGCAGCTCTGTGATGTGTAGGCATCTGCTTCTGGAACTGCCCTGCTTTGGAAAGCGGCCGCTGATGCTTTTTCCATGCCTGTTGTATTGTTCAGAGATGCGAATAACGTGCACAAACACCCACGGGGGGGGGGGGGGGGGCGGTGCTTCTGAACGCCCCTGGGCCTGCTGGTGTGCGGGGTGGGGGAGCGCTGGGCGCACCTCCGTGGCCACGCGCGCTCCCGCAGCCAAGCGAGCGCCCGGCGGGGCGCGCCGTTGCGCTTTGTTCGCTGGCGAGGGGCCCGTGCGCGGCCACGGAGCCCGGCTGCGCGCGTGCGAGCGGGCGTGCGCGCCGCCCCGGCACCGGCGGGATGAGGGTCTCTACAGCCGGGGAGGGCCACGCTCCGCCTTCGCCCGCCCGTGTCGGAGGGAGCGGGACGCGGCGCGCGGCGGGGCCGGCTTCGCGCGCCCTCCGCGCAGGGGCGAGCGCGCTCGTGCCGGCTCCTCCGACTGCGCCCCCCGCCCCCCGTACACCCCTCCTGCGGGGGCTGATGGTTCACAAACGTAGCTCGTCCCCGGCTGACGTTCCCGGAGACGGGGGGCTGGTGGCGGAGCAGCCCAGCCCTGCTGGGTGCTAGCTCCCGCGCCGGTCAGCGGCGGCGGCCCTCGGCGCTAACGACGGCGGGGGAATGCTGCCCCTACGCCCCGCGCTGCTGCCCAAGCGCTACCGCGGCGGCTCGGCTCCGCGCTCGCGGACGGGCCGCGCGGCCGCCCGCGCGGCAGCGGCGGCAGCAGGAGGAGGAGGAGGAGGAGGAGGGCGCGGCGGCAGCGGCGGCAACAACGGCAGCGGTGGGGCCCCGGCCTTGGGCCCGCGCGGCGGCATCGGCGGAGCGGGCCGGGTGCCGGTCCGGCGGCGCGGGCCCGGGTCGCCGCGGGCCGCCCGGAGGGGGGCGGAGCAGGAGCTGCGCGAGCCGCCGCGGCCGTGCGCGAGCTGGCCGGTAGGGGCCGTTGCCACCCCCCGCAGGGGGAGGGGGGGCGGAGCCGGGCGCGGCGCGAGGCCGGGTCGCGCGGCGGCACTTCTCCTCGCGCAGCCGGCGGCGGCGGCCCCCGCGGCCGTCATGGCGGCCGTCCTGTCCCCGCGCCTCTGCGACAGCGACCCGGCCACTCCCGGCGCCCAGTCCTTGAAGGTGAGAGCGGGCGGCGGCCGCGGGCCCAGCGCGGTGGACACAGGGTGCGGCGTAACAGCGAGAGGCCTCGCCCCGTCCCGCTCCGCCAACCCCCCTTCCCCCCCGGCGTGGGTGCCTTGACCCCCCGCGGGCTCACCTCGCGCCCCCCGGGGAGCCGGGCGGCAGCGCGCAGCCTCCCGCGCGACGGGCCGAACTTCGCGTGCGCGTCCGGGGCTGGCGGCGCGAGGCCCCGCGGGGTGCCCGGGCCGGAAGGTCTTCGCGCGCCTCACTCCGTCCCGCGGCAGCGCCGCGGTGTCCCGCACGGCAAAGTAGGGTCTGGTGGCCCGCTGCCCTGCCGGGGTGCGCCTGAGCTGGGGGTACTGGCTATCCGCTGCCGGTCCTGCGCCCGCGTCCGGCTGCCGGCAGTCAATTTTTGAAAGACCTCTCGGTAATTCGGGCTTTCTCCTTACATAACAAAGCGTCGTTACGTGCATCTTATAGTTGATAGACGTACCGGGAATCTGTAACGTTTCCTTGTTCCGTAAGGACTGACGGCAGTTTGACAGAAACACGAGTTTCAAGGGAAGAAAGGGCCTTTTTAGAGGTAATGCTTGACTTTCCCTGTAAAGAGACCCCCAAAACTGTTCCCAGTTTGGTACAGTAAATGTGGTTGAACTACACCGTGTCTTAGATTACAGTGCAAACGTTTAAACTTCTTCTGCACAGTCCTGTGCAACAGACTCTCATTTCCCAGGGTGTTTTAGTCCGTGAGCCCGTGTGACTGACTTTGCTGAAGTTTTCAGCAAATAGGAAAGCAAAGATGGAAGTAGAGGATATTCAGCTCTCCTATGGTAACGATGCTCGTGTTTTTCAACAATAATGGGTTTAATAAAATTTCAGAGCAAAAGGAAAAACTGATGGGAGGCACTTCCTTTGAACTGTCAGGTTGACATCTGGCTTTTAAAAATGTTTTGAAGTCTCTGAGTAGCTTTCATATAGCAAGGCATGGCTTTGGCCCTGTTAATGTTTTTGTCTAGCAGCTGAAAAGATTTGGAGTTTGTTGATCTTCCGTGGGGGAAGCAGGGTTGAATTGCTGACGAGGTCAAAAGATACTCTAGGATAAAATTGTTTTGATTTGCGTTTGCCGTTTAGTTTGCCTAATTGCTGGAAAATGGCATTATCAGCAAATACAGGTGGAGATGCTGCTTGGCTGATTCTTTAAGTGTAGCTGCATTAAGAAAGTACAGTATCCTTAAATGTGCTTTTCAGATTTCATAACTGTAGTAAAGATGTTCCTCTGGCTACCCCACAAGAAGGGAAAAGAAATTATAGGGAGTTGTGAAAAACGTGAAATACAGGAGGCAAATGCTTTTTCCCCGTGGCCTGTCTTGATTCTAGTTACGGTGAAGTGTTACATAACAAAAGTAATGTACTGGAATCTTTAATGATATTTCAAGTGATACGATAGGAAAAACATACTAGAATGTAAAACATTAGCTAGGGTAGACCTAATAATCCTTGTTGTTTTTTAATAAGTAATTATAATTGGGCTTAATCCACTTACTTCTGACAGATTAATTCTTCTTCCTTAACTTTCCACTAAAGTTATAAAATGTAATTCTTTCATGCTACTTCACACCAGAGTTTTGATTACTTAAACAACTGTCTTGTTCTTGGCTCTACTACTGGTGATAGTAGGCGATTCACTTTAACACTTCTGCCTTCTGCTTCTCAGCTGTGACTGCACAGGAGTGGTCACTATAGGCTTTGCCAGTTGTTGCTGAGGTAGGTAGGAGTTGTATAGTGTTACTGGATAACAAGGCAGTGAAAAACACAGGAAGACCAACTGAATCATTGTTCTACTAAACCTGAGTAGTGGTACTTGTAAGTTAAAATACAAGTGTTCCCTTGTGATAACTTTGTTATCTTTTTTATCTTTTGCAATACAGCTTGAGGTTTTCTTCTTTTATTTATTTTTTCCCTACAAAAGACAAATCTTTCCTCTTTGCTGTAACCACGTCTCTTTGTGAACTGAAGACCATTCCTTTCATTTTAACTATATGTCTGTACACCCCTTTGTTACTTTTAGTAATACTTTCTTGATCTTTGTAAGCATTGGCTCTGAGCAAGGCCTTGATATTTTTGTTCTACCCTTGCTTTTGATTTTGAGGGCAGCCAGATTAAATTAGTTAGTCTTGTCACCAGTGAGAGAAGTTTGCTAGGTCTACAGCTGTCTGGCCATGCTGATACCGTAGTTAGTCAAGAGCAGTCAACTTGGTGGTCAGAGCCACAGCTCGCTCTGTTCAGTCCTCCACCTACACAACAGGTGAGAAACTGCCCAATTCTCCTTCAGTGCCACTTTGTCATGCAACTATATTATGAGGAAGAGTAACTTGCTACGTAACCTGTCTTATGAATTGTTTATAAAGAGCGTTATTAAATAGCTCAGTAGTTCAGTTGGTAGTGGGTTGCCTTGCAATGTTTTGGTTTGGGTTTTTTTTATGTTGTACATTAAAAGTATTCAGCAGATAATTTTTTAAATATTTCTCTTCATTTCAGGATGACACAGAAGAAAATTCCAATGACGGCAGCCAGCCATCCAAAAGACGACGTATGGGCTCAGGGGACAGTTCTAGGAGCTGTGAAACTTCTAGTCAAGACCTTGGGTAATACTGTTTTTTACAATTTCCACTTTTTTATTGCTAGCCTTACTGTATTGTTGTATATGCTCAAGTATTAGCTCTGCTTTATTTGCTTGTATATTCTTCACACATCATCTTTCTGAACTGAGGCAATGTCCTATGAGTAGCTAGCTGTCTTTTTCCTCCCAGCATATTTTAAGACATTGTACTTTAAAATGAAACAAAATGTGCCGCATCTAATTCAGAATCAGAAGCACAGCTTATGTATTTTTAAAAGTTTACATGTTTTTCAGTGATTTTTGACACTGTACTACCTGCTTTTCCTACTCTCCTGTCCACTGTTGTGGATATCCATTTCTTCATGTTCTGTCCCTCAGTATATTGAGGAATACTGATTTGGCAAAATGTATGTAACAAAGGGACTAAATGAGGTTAACAGGGTGTAGCCTTCTAAAGTGCTTGTCCAACTTCATAGTTGTTTTTTGTTGGCATATAAATAGGTGTTATTGAATTTCTAGAAAAGTAAGTATCCCTCTTAAAGATTCATTGATTTGTTCAAACATTATTTTTAGATACAGCTATTTTCCCGCTGAAAACTTAATAGAATACAAGTGGCCACCAGATGAAACAGGAGAATACTATATGCTTCAGGAGCAAGTCAGTGAATATTTGGGTGTGACTTCCTTTAAAAGGAAATATCCAGGTATGTATTTTTAATTTTTTTATTCTAGAAATCTTTGTCTTCATACAGTTTGGATATAATCTGTGTCGCTTTGGCTATAGTATGAGACAACAGAGTTAAAAAACAGACCTGACAAAAGAAGACTGTGAATTATCTATGTTGTACTCTTCTTATTTTTGTTACTGGCATATTGAAAATGTATCCTGTGGTTTCTGAAGTTGTTTCAGACTTTTTATAAGTGTTTTGTTGGTGAGCTCTTAATATATGGCTATATCTCTATGTGCTGTTTCCTGATTTGTGGCAACATTTCTTCTGTGGAAAAATTTTTACAAATGAATGAGGAAGGTTCTAGAATTTGAACCTTCATTATTCAGAATTTTCAAATCTCGTTCTTCTGATATGGAATGTATTTTTAAAAGATGTATTAAAAGAAGAAAAAATAATGTACCTTCAGTGATTGACAGTGTGTTCTCCATCTGAGCTCATATGTCTGGTTTACTCGTGTTTCTGTAAATCATAACTACAGGCAGGGTGCTCTGATAAACTGACCATGTCCCTACAGTGTATATTGAATTTGAAATCAATTTACAAAATTAGCACATTTGTAGGAATAGTAATATAATACAGACTCTCAGTGCTGGGAAATAAAATTGTCAAAGTACTCCAACACTGCTTATGTGGGAGTTTGAGTAACTGCACTCATCCTTATTGTTCTTTTTTGTTTCCTTTGGAGATTTAGAAAGACGAGATTTATCTCACAAGGAGAAACTCTACCTCAGAGAACTAAATGTTATTACAGAGACTCAGTGCACACTAGGTAAGAAAATAACTTGTTAGATTCTTTGTTACGGTATGAAAAATTTTGACATGCTGAAAACGTGATTCAGTTTGGTAGAGAAGAATTGCATCACCCTCAACTGAAAAGGCAAATTCTGAAATGAAAAATGGATGTATTATGAACTTGGGTGAGTTGGCCATGAGGTATCAGGGTTTCAGATTTATTATTTAAAAAAAAAATAATCTAATTACTTAGCAAGGGCCAATCTGTATTGTAAATTAACTTTTACAACCTTTGTTGCCTAGAAAAGAAAACACCGGAAGTTTTCAAATAAAAAAGTACATCCGTCTTGTTTTGCTGAGTTAGTGGGAACCCAGCAAACATTAGTGCATCTTACATGGTTCAGCTAACAGGTTGGAAGTTAGAAGGATCTGTTTTAAAGGACTCCAATGTACTTGAAATGGAATTATGTCATTGATGCAGCTTACATTGACAGCCCGAGGTATATGTGACTTGGAGCATGCTAGAGAGTAAATGATGCCTGTAATTTTTTTTTTCTGTGTATCATGGATCTGTGCAAATGTGATGCCATTCTATAAACTAATCATTTTTTCTATACCATCTTTATTTCTCACCTGGCAGCTCTCCTAATCTTTATTTATCTTAAATATGTGGGAGAGAACAGTATCTAATTTGCATCAAGTATCAATTTTTATCAATAGAAGCAAAATGCTACATTCTGCTTCACATATCCAGTAGAGATATGTGTTGAACTAACTGTCAATATCTTTTAGGTTATATTTATTATCAGTGGTAGTAACCCAAGTCAACCTCCATTCTGTTGTCAATATTTGGAAGTCACTTGTATTTGAACCTTTGAAGAAGTTCTGCATTGTATTTGCAAATTGAGGCTTTCTGACTTGAAATGTTTTAGCTGCCAGTCAGGAGCCTGTGTACAGTTTGCTGCTCTGAATGGCCTTCAGCGTGATTCTTCCTGGATTTGTATCGAGAGGTTATGTAAACCTCATAATTTCAGTTAAGATTCTGCAAGTTAATGAAAGGAACACTTCACCAATATTGGAAACTGAAACTCACAGTTCATTAGATCCTGTGTAGAACAAAGGTTCTGCCTCACAGGGGAGTTTAGTGGGTGAATGAGTCAATGTGAAGGGGTCTGCAGTTGTAAGGAAGTAGAGAAATGAGCTTTGGCTGCTTGAGTAGAAGTAACCTCCTAATCAGCCTTGAAAACACAAGTTCCCTCCTACATTATAGCAAGAGAAGTGTTGTGCACAGCAGGTTTTTGGCTTTAACTTGTTGCCCAGAAACTTGAGTTTATCATTGTGAGATACAGATAATCAACATAGCTTTGCCAGATAGCGTCATTATTGCTTTTCTCTATTTTAGGTCTAACAGCTTTACGTAGTGATGAAGTAATTGATCTTATGATTAAAGAATACCCTGCCAAACATGCCGAATATTCTGTTATACTGCAAGAGAAAGAACGTCAGCGAATAACAGATCATTATAAAGAGTACTCTGTAAGTAACTAGCATATGAGTGAACCTGTAATGTGTGGAGTATAAGGAAAGGCTCTTCTTAAACCAATTGTGAAATGTGTCTTAAGTTAATAAAATTGTTTTTATTCCAGCAAATGCAGCAGCAGAACACACAGAAAGTAGAAGCCAGTAAAGTTCCAGAGTACATTAAAAAAGCTGCCAAGAAAGCTGCAGAATTCAACAGCAATTTGAACCGAGAGCGGATGGAAGAAAGAAGAGCCTATTTTGATTTACAGACACATGTAGGCAGATTTCAATTTCTTATCAATGCCAATAGGTAACTCCTTGCTTTAGTAAAGTCAGTTTTTGTACCATTTTCTCTATTTAATTATCAATGATTTTGATTAGTCTTCTTTCAGTCATGTAGGGACTTAAAAAGTTTTGCTGTTAAATGGGTAACACCATTGAAAGTAACAATCCCAAATGTATTTAATGTGAAATCTTTTTTTTTCCTTGAAAATACTTGTCTCAGGAAGCTTTACAGTTTTAGCCTTACTGTGTTGTCATGTCTTTAGTCTGCTGGCAGTAGCATACCACCAAGAGGAATGTTTAGGTGACTAAGAAGCTTCTATTGCTATAGTATCTAGTCATATAAATGGTTAATTTTTTTGTTTTGTTTTTTTGCCTGAACCATACCTAGAGTAAAAAAGTAAAGCATTCATCCTCTAAAAGAGTGCTGCTTATCAACCCTTCTTTTTGTTAGATGTTAGGTTATTTTTGTGTTTGATGTATTTCATGCTTCTGTGCATGATTTTAAAAAAAAATCATTACCTGGCATTTTGAAGCAGGACTGTTCTGCTTTTGTAATGACAGTAAAGCAAATTATTACGTGGCAGTCTACCATGGAAAACTTAGATTTTTCTGATATTGACCCATGTTAGACACAAGATAGTAGATAATTAGTTTTATTTCATTCTAAAGGAAGGGAGGCTTCTCCTTTCCATACAGTTGTATTATTGATCGGACTTTTAAATAGTACAGTCTATTTTCAGAATCAGATGGACAGATTCTTGCTTCCCTACCAGTATGGACCAACGTACTAAAGATGCCAGTCACAGAGTGAAATGTTTCCTGTTTCGGTTGTTAGATTTCCATTTTCAAATTATTTTACATACTGTATGGTTAGAAGTAGTCTCATATTTATTCAGTTCACTATTGATGATTGTACCTAATCTGTAATACTATTTTGTGAGTGGCATCTCTTACCATTTTAATGATTTGTATTTCCCATGGGAGAACTCAGGGAGCTGTTGCAACTCAATACAACTGTCTAGTTAAAAAATATTTGGGGGGAGGCAGGGGCTAGGTGGTTAGCAAAAGTTTATATGCAAAACAAACTCATAATTGTTTTGTATTAAACAATACAGATTATCCAGGTGCCTCAAGGAAAATACAAAATCTTACCTACAGAGAGAACAAAGGTTAGTCCTTACCCAGTGGCTCTCATACCCGGACAGTTCCAGGAATACTACAAAAGGTATTTTAAAAGCATCTTAACTGCTAATTCTGTTGCACTGATTTATTTTCTCTGCAATTGGAAAACATTTCAGTGTATTTACTGTAAGGTTTTGAAATAACTTTACTCTTGAGACACTTGCTAGTCTCACAGGTGCATAGCATAACAGCTTTCATCAACAAAGCAGTACTGGCTGCAAGAGTACTGTCTGCTGAGGTATTGCAGTGGCTGACATTTCGCTTGTTCAGATGTTTACTATGGTAAAAGACATTGATTTCATTCCTACCACCTTCAGGTACTTAACCTGCATCTGCATGTCAGCTAAGGTTAACGTTGCTATATCAAAATGCCATAAAGCTGGCTTGTGGTCACATGTTTTCTTTGTGACACTTACTGTCTTTTTGTAAATTTTTAAATGTAATTAAAAAAAGAAACAAGTCTAGCTGGTCTTTTGGCTTAAGTTTTATGTTGTGTTTGTAAGTTAATGCTGGAGTTTCAGCCTGCCCAGTACAGCAGCACAGAGGCAGCAGTGATGCCTTGGCCATCTGCCAGCCCAGGAGCATCACTATGGTTGTTAACTGAAATGTTCCCACACACAGCAGACTAAGATGATAAGCAGTACAGCAAGCACTGAAAGCAAAAAGCAGCCACTAATGAGCACTAGTCTCAAATATACAGTGAGGCAAGCACAGAAGCCTGTCAATAAATAGCTAAACAGCAATAACAGCTATAAATTTGTTCTGGCATATTCCAGTTGAAACTGTTGTTATCTCAAACCCTTCAAGCCTCATGTTGGACACAAAAAAAAGACTGTTATGGTTTAACCCTGGCCAGCAACTAAGCACCATGCAGCCACTTGCTCACTCCCTGACAGTGGGATGGGGGAGAGAAGAAGAAAAGTGAGAAAACTCATGGGCTGAGATAAAGACAGTTCAATAGGTAAAGCAAGAGCTGTGTGTGCAAGCAAAGCAAACCAGAGAATTCATTCATTGCTCCCCACGGGCCTGCAGGTGTTCAGCTATCTCCAGGGCACTGGGGCCCCAGTACACACAACAGGTGCTTGGGAAGACAAACACCATCACTCTTAATACTCCCATCTTCCTCCTCCTTTCCCTGCTTTATCTGCTGAGCATGACACCATACAGTTTGGGATATCCCTGAAGTCCATTGGGGTCAGCTGTCCTAGCTGTGTCCTCTCTCAACGTTTTGTATACCCGCAGCCCACTCACAGATGAGAAGCAGGAAAGGCTTTGACTCTGTGTAAGCACTGCTCAGCAATAACAAAAACATCCCTAAATTATCAACACTGTTTCCAGCACAAATCCAAAACACGTATGTCCATATGGCCTACTAGGAAGAAAATTAAATCCCAAAACCAGCACAATTCCGTACAATGCTTATCCTTAACAGTAAGAGGAGGTTCACTTTTTTCTTTAGAATGTAAAGTTGGAAAAAAAAAGATAGGTTACACATGCTAAGCTGTATCTGACTGTAAGCAATGTGATGAGATCTTCACATCCTTCTGAAATTCCATTTTTGTATGTATTTTTTGTTCTCTGGTAATTAAGGAACTCAAACATACAGCTCTATTCTTTACTTACTTTGCTTTGGGCCCTAGCTGTTCGTGTGTCCTGGGTTAGAATTGCTGTGCACATGGGAATTGTATGTTTATAAACAAGGCATGTAGTCTGTTTGGCATAGTATTGGATTGGTTAAAAATGTTTAGAGGTAAGCTCTTCCTGTGGTCTACCAGTATCTGCTATACAAAGAAGACAAGTACTAGATGGTATCACACTTGGGAGGTGAAAGTAGTATGTTTTCTGTGTGTTCTGTGTTTTCAGAACTGCATGTTTTTATATGCCTTCTTGAAAAAACGGAGCTTTTAATACTCCTCATAAGTCCTTTTATGTTGTTTCATTTCCTATTTATGCATAAAGTACACATGGATTAATTAGTCTGGTTTTTAACTTTAGGTACTCTCCAGATGAACTTCGTTACTTGCCGTTAAACACAGCTCTTTATGAACCTCCTTTGGATCCAGAGCTGCCGGCATTAGACAGTGACGGGGATTCAGATGATGCAGAGGAAGGGCGAGGTGATGAGAAACGGAAAACCAAAGGCAATTCGGTGAGAGAAAATGAAAGTATTCTTCAACAAAAGAATCCTTTCCCTTCAGCTCTGTTAGTCTCAGTAGTTTCTTAGTAGAATCTTTAACATTTGCAAAATGGACAATCATAAACAGAAAACATACTCCCTTCTTTAGTATTCCTCTTTATTTTAGACTGTTCTCTCCAGCTTTTTGTTTTGACCCATTTTTAAAGGAAATCAAATACTTGAAATTTAAAGCCCTTTCTTCCTTCTTTTAAAAGAAATCACAGCTCTCTGTTATGCCCTTTTCCCCAGCAGGAAGTTGCTGGCATTTCTGAGGGAAATGAACACTGGAGTTGAGGTCACAGCATGTTTTATTATATAAATGCAACAGAATCTGTCATTAAAGCAAACGTGTTGATAGCCAAGTCACTTTATCTTCTTGTGATGTGTAAGTGTGAAGCACTCAACACAGAAACAGTCCCTTTATTCCAATTTAAAGAGAAGGCAAAAAGCACTGGAGATGTCTTTTTCCTTACAGTACATCTTTAAAAAGATGACTATGTTTTTCCTGTTATTGCAAACACAAAATTGACTGTCACTGGAAGTTCAGGGAAACTTTCACAAACCTACATTGATAGTGTTTTACGTCCTCAAGGGCTTCAGATGAGCTGTCTGACTACAGCTGAACCATTGGTATATTGGTGTAGTTAGTACATTAGTGACAACCACTGTCCAGCAGTTTAACCCTAATTTTAAGAGAAATAGAACGTAAGATCACAGGTGCATTTCACAGTTTCTAGTTCAGCTGACAGACATATTGGATGGTGGGAGTATGTCATGCTAAATTTTGACACGTAAACATTTATTTTGTTTGACTGTTCATAAGATACTTCCAGATGAAGAGGAAAGGAAGGGGTCAGCTTGTAGCCTAACAAGGGAGAGAGAGCTGTTAATAAACCCTTTCTGCTTGCAGTTTTTGGAGAAAAAGGAATCATATGTTTAGCATGCTAAGTGTCAGATCAAAATTTTGGCTTGATCACACTCCAACTTTACTGCAGTTGGTCTTCAACCATTTCTTCCCATTTCCTTTTGCCACTGACTTCCATTCCCCTTAATAGTAAAGAAAAGGAACTGGACTGAGCAGACTCTCCTTTCATTTTTCAGACATTCAGAAGTCTTTTTGGTGACAGAATGCAGAAGGGAACATGTTTTTATGTTGGAAAAGCATAGGGAAATTTTAAAATAAGATTCCAGTTAAGTGGATTTGGCTATGGGAGCATGGGTTCCTTGCTGCCATTGGGGCATATTGTTCAGGAAATATACCTGTTGAACACAGAGGTGGGCAATTGTCAGACCTCTTTTTTCCTGAGTTTTGGACTGCCTGCTATTAATCAGATCTCCCTGGTGAGTCCTACAATATGCTTTTTCCCTTTTCACCTTCTTCATTGCTGGAGTCAGGTAGCAATTTTCCTTTCTATGATGTCTTAATGGGCCTGTCCTAAATAACTCTTCCCCTAAAATAATAGTGAAACATATCATTTTTTGTTGACACATTGTTGCTTTGCTTTTCTGTTGTACTCCTGCCTTTGCCCTGTGTCTTGTTTTGTTTGGTATGATTTTAGGCTCTGGGGCATAGACTGATTGCTATTTTGCTTGTACAGAGTGCCTTTTCTTGTGGGGGTACTATTGTTGTTTGGCCTTTTGTAATAAATGTGATTAGTGAGACTGCTTTCTTCTGGAGCTTTTTGGAGGCCTTTATTAACGCTCTGCTGATAAAAATCCTGGGCTGCTGCTCTTAATTACGCTTACATTGATCTCTTACCCTCTTTGAACCTCTTCCCCTCTTTCTTGCCTCCTCACTTAAAAAAAAAAAAAAAGAATTGTTTTAACTGCAGCATAAATTCTATTGTTTGGTTCTGTATAAAATACTGAAGTTTGGTTTGCCTTTGATGGCATTCTTCTGCTGCAATCCAAATTAAATATTTAGATGGCTCCTGGTGAAAACAGTAGATGAGAGTGGCAGAAAATAACCCCTCACATGTTTAATTCAGGGCAATGCTATTTGGTAGTACACTTCAAATGGGTCGCGAGGGCACTTCTAACTTTTTGCTGGCCCTTTACTTTGTAAACAACATCTTGCATGTAGTGTATTTCTTGCTGACTTTTAAAGGAAAATGGTTCAAAGAATTACACTGTGTTCTCTGCTCTCATATCAAGAATAACTGGAAAATGTTACAGCTGTTGCTGACGCCAGTCTTTTAGTAAAAGAGAAAACAGATCATGAAGTTTGTGAGCAAAAATGTTTTAGATTGTGATGTACCCCATGCTTTTGAAGAAGGAAAGATGTATCCTTCTCTTAACCTAGTTGACTCTAAGGGGCATAGGAAAGACTTGTGTGTCTCTCCAAAAAAATAAAAAATATAGCTATGGTATTTTTATTATAGGACAATTCATCTGGCAATGTATCTGAAGGTGATTGCGCCACAGACAACCAGGAGGAGTCTTTTCAGGGAAGACAAAAAACAAGAGACAAAAGTGCTACTCCAAGAAAAGATGGTTCCAAACGTTCTGTATTATCCAAATCAGTTCCTGGGTACAAGGTGGAAGAAAAAAGCCCCTGACTGAACTTCTTTAGTGACCAGCCTCTCTCTGAGATATTTGGGTTTTTTTCAATATTATGGAACTTCTGCTTGCTGTACTTCACTAGCTGCTCTCCTGTTGTGTGCTCCATCTGTTTGCTTCCTGACTTCCTTTTTGCTTTTATTTCATATGGGGCTTTCCTTTACCCTAGCTATACAGTGGCTTCTGTTTCTGTTAACTTCTCAGATGCCCAGGCAGTGGCATCTGCAAAATCCATTGTGGAACTTTACGTCTTTCTGTCTGCCTTACACACAGCAGTCAGAATTACTTGCTAGTTCAAAATCTAGCATTCAGCACCCATTGTTTTTTGTCCTGCTGTTTAGTATGGCAGCATGCCAAGAGATCAGTACTGTAAAGTACAGCTGTGTGGCTGAACGTATTGTTACGATGTTCATTTTAAGTACAGCCTTTAGAAGAATCACCGAATCTTATGGGCTGGATGTTACAATGTATATGATGGAAGGCAAGAAGCTTACTACAGTTGTGCAGGCAACACTACATAATCACTTTAACAGTGTATGGACAATAGCTTGTTATGTAGCTCATACTGCGTAGAAACGTTTGTGGGCAATATGCTTTCATCCAAGCTGAAAACTCGGTGAGGATGTGAAGACGTTTCAGCTATCAGTGATTGCCAAACATCAGACCCACATCTACAGTATTATGTATAATAATTTCAAAAATTAAGATAAAATACTTTTCAGAAGAAACAGGAATTGACATTCATTATTTTTCTGATTATAATCTGCATGCTGAGAGAGGATCTGAATATAATTCTTTCAAAGCACATTGTTGCCTAGTCCTGTTCCACTGGGAGGAATGAGAGACTTCCACTGACTTCAGTGGGATCAGGAATAGGCCCATAGAGGGAAAACACTACTATAGGGTTGAGCATGCAGCAGTCAGCAATGGCTTGTTAAGAGGAGTTATGGAAAATGGAACACTTTTGTCAGTGACAAGATCATACATATCGAGAAATTCTCAGCAAAAGTGAGCTGTTGGTGGCTTGCAGTTTATGTTCATAAACACTTTCTATCTCTGTTTACCAGGTTAACAGTAAATAAACTGTAATTTAAGAAGCTAATTTCCAGCGAGAATTGGACAGCTTTGATAAATTTTCTCTACACACAGTATCTGTGCCAGTTCATAAGAGGTAGCAAGCTCCAGTTGTGTTTTCTCTTTTCAGGACCTCACTAAGAAATATGCAAACTGTAGAGATTTAGACTGTGGTACCATATGTATATTTTTTTATATGTAACTTTGGAAATTGTTATAGACACGGTGCATACCAATATTCCCATGAACATGAAATCCAAAGATGGAACTTGAAATTGGGGTGAGGTTTTTTTAGCTTTGTTGAACTTGACATTAGAGATTGTGTGCCCCTGGTTTACAGAAATTTCATGTAGCTGCGAGATGCCCAAGTGTTTGATTAGTCCAGTCTATTTACTGGCCTTATGGATGGATAGAGAGAGAACTGATGGAGCAGAACCTCCCTCAAAGTCCTGAACTTGTAATTGTAGAAGAATAATGGTAGTATATACGGCATTGCATTTTGAAAATGGATTCCCGTAGCAGTTGCTTTTTGGCTCCAAATCAGCCACTGTGTAAATAATGAGGTTATTGCTGTAAAGTTACAGTGCCACATCCTTGCAATCTCGATGTACCCTGCCCGCATCAGCCATCAGGCTGTTGGTAAGTCAGAGCTGGTGATGTGCTGGGAGGGTGAGAGGATTGGCTTTCCTTTTTGTGAGAACGTTCAAACGCTTTCAGTAAACCCCATTACATGAGCTGTTCTAACCGGTAAGATGGAAAGCTTTTGTTAGTCTATAAAAAGACTAGATAATGATATACCATATGTGCCTAAATGTTGAGGCACTTTTTGCTGAAGGCTTCACTGATTTGAAATGTTGTCCGTGTGAATTCTGAATCATTGTAATACTTTTGTTCTGTATTGTTGTAATATTTGACTGTTTTTCTAGGACAGTAATCTTTTGGTTACATGTAGTTAAAAATTGAAGCATAATTGCAATGGCATCAAGATACAAATATATAGTTACAGTCACATTGTGAGTGTTACAGGATTCACACATTTCCACTGAGTTATTTTTGAGTAAGAGAAATAATGTATTTTATATGGAGGCATCTTTATTGTCTGTTCTTTGACCAAGAACAGTTAGCGTGTGTTTCACATTTTGTCATGTTACAAGTGGCGAGTCTTTGTTGCTGCAGGACTGGCTGCTACAATTGCACACACAGGGTACTGTTAAAAGTACGTGAGATTTTTTGCACATACAACTGAAATGTATTGAGAAACTATATTTTACAACACTTCTGTTTCATGTCACTGTATATGAAAATGAAGCGCTTTGCATTCAGAATAGAACCTTCTGAAAATAATGTAGTTGGAATGCTTACTTTGAGAGCTGCAGCACAGTTGCATGGAAGTGAAAACTTAGGGCAGACAGTCATCATTTTGACCCTGCATTCCTTTTCTCTCCTTTCCTTATCATGGTAAGATGAGGATGTAGAGAGCAAAATTCACTCAAATGGGATGTTGTGATTTCCCATTTGGATTTGGTAGACTTTTTTCATAGCATTTCTAAAAGCCATTTATGGTGGCAGAACTTGAACTGATTTGAAATGTGAATAATCTTGCTTCATTTTTTATTTGGTTTAGCACTTCCACACTGTTGGAACTTTATTATTAACAGGCTGTGATTCCCACCCCTCCCCAACATGAACAATTTCTAATGAACGCAATTTAGTGAAGTAAGACTAGATGGAAGCATTGTTAATAAATGCATTTATATTAGCATCTAACTTTAGAGTTATGTCTGTCAGAGTGCTAACTGTACATACCCTAACGCAGGTACAGTGACCGAAGCAGCTCCTTTTAGTTTTGCTGGAGCACCAGGGAGTGAGTGTGCTGCTGTATATTAAAGGCAGTAATATATAAATCCATAACAAACTAGAAGTCTGATTAGAAAAGTGCACTTGCTATTCTAGAAAGGCTTGGTTTACTTAGAAATAGATAAACACACACACAAATTAGAATGTAGCCTAAACAACAGAAGTGTAAATGCTGCAACACTTAGGAGGTTTGAGCATGTGCCACTTTTGTTGGGAGGAGCAGGGTGTAAAGGTAAACATGTAGGACACATAGAGTAGTGAACAGTAAAAGAGTTTATGTGTGGTTTTGCTTCCATTATATTTATTATTTTGTAGATGTTTGTGAATGTTAGACTTCTTTTATTGTTTTATGATATTTATGTGTAAAACAGGTTGACTCTGCTTTTTTAAAATAAATAAGAAAAAAAGAAAAACAAACATGTCTATATGAATGCCTCCATCATCTTTTAAAGAGTTACCTATAAACATCTGGTATGGTGTTTCTTTACCTTAAACTAAGCTCTTACAACCAGCAGGCTGTAGCCATGGTTTAACTTTAAAAAGCAGATTGGAAACTTCAGGGAAAAAAATCATGCATCCTGACTACTCTAAAAAGGAGTCAAGATATTAATTGTCTTGCTAGGTGCTGGAAATAGTCACACTTAAAGTTGTATTGCAAAAGAGCTCAGTAATTATCTGGTTTGTTTTTTTAAATTTATTTTTAAATGAAACTTCATTCTTTTCCCCACATATGGTTGGTAGTTGACTGGGACTCTTGTTGCTTACTGACAAGCTGTTTAGTTCTGTAGAAAGCAGAATATGCCTTGAACTCCCTCTATGAGCTGTATCTCTGCAGCAACATAATTTTTTGCAGAACTCTGATGCTAGTTGATTTAACATGAGTAAGTACTACATTAATTTCAAGCTACTTGAGATTTTCTCATTATGCAGTGGTCAAAGCTCAACCATGTAACTAAAAGGTTTCTGAAATTCGTCATGCCATACTTCTTCCTTGGTCTTTGTTGGCATAAAACTGTGGTGGTGGCATCTCTGGAGCTGGGACGTGAAACACGTACACCAGTGTTACTCATTGCAAGAGCCTGCTGTTTGTCTTACCTTTTTTATTGACCTCATGGACCCAAATACACTCCAAATGATGACTTAGAAAGATGATGAATATAAAACCATAGTTAAATGCAAGGCTGTGGTTTTTTACATGTTCTTACATTTAGGGACAAATGTCATGCAATGAAAAATTGTATTTCATTTCCTCCATAAACAGGAAATCTGCATGGAGATTCATAAAGTATTCTATATTGGAAATGAATTACTGCAATTTTTCATCCCATGGCACTTTTAATTTACATTGAGGAGAATGTTAGCTGGTGAATAGATAGGAAGAAGGTAGTATATGCTTTTGCTCTAATTTGATTTACATGTAACTCACTATGTGTGCCAAATGCAAAATTTTATGTAGTTAATCTAAGATTTTTTTTCAATGCCTCTGCTTGTCAGTTACTGTCCTATGTTATAAGGTTCACACATCGTAACAATAGTTAATTAATCCTAAGAATTAAGGAGATATATGACATTTCCTGTTGAACCTGTAAATTCTTCTGGAATGAATTTATAGCCCTCTTCTACCCTTCCAGCCAAAGGTCATTCCAAATGCTATATGTGGAATTTGTCTGAAGGGTAAGGAGTCCAACAAGAAAGGAAAAGCTGAAGCTCTTATACATTGCTCCCAGTGTGACAACAGTGGTGAGTATCTGCATCCACTAAGCAGATTCCTAAGGGAGTTTGGCAGATCTGGTGTGTGGAAATGCCGGGTGCCTGACACTTGGGTACCAATGGTTCTGTTGCCTTTTCTGACCACCGTTAAGACTCCACCTCTAACCTGAAGTGTGCTAAGGCATTCGGTGCACTGTGGGACCACACCGGGAGCTGAGCTAAGCTTCAGCTTAGCAGACAGTCTTAACGGATGTTAAATTGCATTTCAGGTGTAAAAGTAACAATATTGGTTTTAATCTAGGCCACCCTTCTTGCCTTGATATGACCCCGGAGCTTGTTGCTATGATTAAGACTTACCCTTGGCAATGTATGGAGTGTAAAACGTGCATTATATGCGGGCAGCCTCACCACGAAGAAGAAATGATGTTCTGTGATGTGTGTGACCGCGGTTATCACACTTTTTGCGTGGGTCTTGACGCTATCCCTTCAGGTAATAAAGTAAGAGTTAATTGTTCCCCTCCAACCTCCTCAGAGTCCTGAGCTTTCTCTGTCAGAATTAATAGATGCATTGCTTTTGAAAGAACAGTTTAAAACAATTGCGAAGGGTAGGAGTAAGAAATACTGTAGGGATGCATTCACACTGCAGGACCTGGATTTTTTAATAAGCTTTATTTCTGTATTTTTGGTTGTGCAGAGTTGAGCCTGGCAATTCCTGTGTAGGAGATACAAGGAATTGGCTCTACAACAGAATCCAAACAGACTCACTCAGAACTAGTCATCTGGGTTTGGGTTTTTGTCCGTATCCACAAAATACTGAGTATAACTGCCTCTTTTTATAAAAAGAAACCTATAAAGAGGCTATATTGCTGCATATTGCTGGAGTATAGCTGGCACATTAATAAAGGGTTTGTGCTATTATTTCAGTATCTGAAAGTACACTCAATTTAATACTTGTAAACACCATTTAAAACCCCTCCTTCCTATTTTTTTCTTAAACATGAAGCTGCAATTGAAGTACCTAGGTATCAGGCAGCCTGTACCTTTACATTACCTGGCCACTTTTAATCACCTGGCCAACTCAAAGCAGTGTAAAAAAATACCTGGTGATACTGTTGCTGCTTTTCACGTGACACTAAATCCATGGTGAGTTCATGAAAGCAGCTGCAAGTTCCAAAGTGATGCTGTTCCCTGTAACTACAGTGCTTCAGGTTCAGTGCTTTCTGTTTTGAGAAGCACTGGCAGTAGCTGTCCCTTGAAGTTCTGTGGCCAATGTAACTTTCAGGCTGACCTAAGGACAGAATCTAAAAAAAAAATAGATTATATGCATACAAAACTATGAAATTACCCCAGAGCAGCCTTTATGATTCCAGCTATTGTAATATAAACAGTTAAAAAGTTCTGCTCAACCCTTTATTGCTCCCTCGGTAAATGAGTTTTAGGACAAGGTCTGGTGATGAAACCCCTGCCAGCAGCTTAATCTGTGCTGCCTGACTTCACTGAAATAACTGATCCTGGTTTGGGGAATGAGACCCAGAGCAACATTCCCCAGCTGCCATTGATTCTCTTCAGAGGAACTGCCCACAACCTCCAACTGTGGCCATTCACCTGAAAACACAACTTGCAAACTTGAGCATCCTGTGTTAAGTTCTTTCCTAACAGCCTCCTCCATGGCAGAGCTGGCACTTCTGGAGGTCCATAAATACGAGCATAGCCAGCTGTAACATGTAACGAGAGCCAGAGAAGGTGAATTTGACATTCTGCTTTCTGTACTTTTTAGATAAAAGACGCTTCAGTTTCATAGAAAAACACTGATTGTTTACATTAAAGGAAGTACTGCAATTAGACAAGCACCTATTAGTGAAAAGTGCATAACTAGATGAGCAAGTAACAAGGTTAGTTTCCCAATAATTGCTAACTTTCTTTTCTTAGGTCGCTGGATTTGTGATTGTTGTCAGAAAGACTCTCCTGTACCCAGAAGAGGAGGAAGAAGGGGGAAAAACAGCAAGGAGGGCTAAAAAACCCCCAAAACTTGCTGTCCAAATCTTAACTGCACAAATTAAAGTGATACTTTGGTGCTATTTAACCAACCACTCTTAAGAGGAACAATACCACTTTTTTTTTTTTCCTTTTACCAAATAAACTTTTAATTTTGGCTACATAATGATCTTTTTTGTGATGCAAGTCACTAATCATGTCCTGTCAGGTGTCTAGGCAGAGATAGAAAAGCCAAATTCAAAAAGAGAAGGCTTTCAGTAGTGAAATTTAAAGTGTCCATGCACCATGTGTATAAAATTGTAGTAACATATTTGTTTATTTCAATGCACCCATCAGTAAGCTCTGTGAAAGGAAAATTACAGAGCAATTTAAATATATGCTATTTGCATAGCAACTGGTTATTTTGAAAGATTCAACCAAAGCAAAAAATATTCATGCAAAAACCTGACTTTGAAGGAAGAGTAGGCATGACCTGACCTTACCATGTACTGCAAATTCAGCAGAGATTTTTCTTTGCAAGCTAATGACTTATTCATAAAAATGTACTAAAAAAAAAGGAAAAAAAAGCTATAAAGGGGAGTGTAGGAAAACACCCGTGTTGAAAACATGCTGTGTTGCTTTTAAGGAGGAATGAAAATGTTGCATGGATGAGTACCAACAGCTGAATACTTCCTATCCCTCCACAATCTCTGGAGGTCCCTTCCAACCCCTCCCATTCTGTGATGCCCTTAGCAGTGAAGAAGTCACTTGGTTCAGGTCATGGATTTGCAGAGGTGATGAGTGACTGGACAGCCCGCTGACATGATGGCAGAGCCCAAGCAGTCCAAACAAAAGCCATCTGCCCCTGGAGGTGATTGACTTGGGTTTTTCTTCTTTCACTCCAGGCTCCTCCACTTGAATACACTCAAAAGCCATTGCTAATTAGTTTTAGCAGAGATGCTTGCTTAGAAAAGAGCTAGATTTTATTTTTAAATATGCTCTTGAGAGGGGCCAGTGAAGTGCAGCAGTTTATTTCACTTTTCTTTATAAAAAAAACAATAGAAAATACTGCATTGGAGGTGATTTTCCTAAGCACCTGTTTAAAGTGAATTTAACAAGATCCCAACTGTACACTCATTTTTAAGCCCTAATCTCTGAAGAACACTGCATTACTGTGCTCGCTGCTCATTTCACAGAGAGGAGAGGATTTACAATATAAAATTAAATATGGCTTTCCCCCCACACCCCACTTCCTTTCTGGATTAGGAAAAGTAACCTGATACCTCTTCTGGAAACGTAACAAAGAGTATTAAATACTACAGCAAGTCATTCACGTTTGATTTCACAGGCTGAAGTGTGACTTAGTCCAGTGCGTTTTCAATTTAAAAAAGAATTTCAAGTATTAATTTCAAGATCCCAATAAGTATAGTCCAGAAGACCGACTCCTCCTCCTGAGATTCATCTTCTGCGGCCTGTGAGTATTTCTGGTTTGCCTCCATCTCCTCAGGGTTGTAAGAAGCCTCGCCAAAGGGATACTGCACAACCGTTCGGTCGTAGTACACTTTCATTTCAAACTCGCTCTCCAGGTGAGAGGGGTGCCCGTAAATGCCGATGCCTACGGGGCGGCGGAAGTGCGCGGGCACGCGGACAATGTCTTGGCCACAGGTCACGGACTGCAGCTCGTACTCGTCAAAGCTGGGGTGAAGCGTCATGTCAGACACATACAAGTCTGCATCACCCTTCAAACTCTGCATCTGAAGCACTATCTTTCCCTCGTGATTTAGTCTCAAATAGCTGTAGTTTCCTGCCCCGATCTGACCTTGAACAACGTGAAGAAGAAGCCATTCTTCAGGTACATCCTCTTCCTCAAAGGCATTTGCCACAACTAGTACTTGAGCTGCCACAAATACCGTCAGGACTCTTCTCCAGCGCACTGCCATGACCTTAGGTTCGGACTCTTCCTGTGTCCTGTGCACTAGTCTGTGAGCACAGAAGAGAATTCAGGTTTTAGTATGTTCCGTTCCTGAAAGGAGTTGATTTTTTTTTTATTGGATATTTTTTAGAAATCCCCTCTAGTCCATAAAAAGTTAAGCAACTTCAATTAAGTATATTCATTAACTTTTTTAATAGTAACAAACTCTGTTGCTAAGATTCAGAGCTCTGTAGGACTAAAATGGCTTGAATTTAAGATAAATTAATCAAGTGCACCCTTAGCAAGTTGCAGATGGCGCCAAGCTGGGTGGAAGTGTTGATCTGCTTGAGGGCAGGGAAGCTCTACAGAGATATCCAGATAGGCTGGATGGCTGGGCCAAGACCAATGCCATGAGTTTCAATAAGGCCAAATGCTGAGTCCTGCACTCAGGCCACAACAACCCCCAGCAGCACTACAGGCTTGGAGAGGAGTGGCTGAAAAGTTGCCAGGCAGAGAGGGACCTGGGAGTGTTGGTTGACAGCAGCTGACTACAAGCCAGCAGTGTGCCCAGGTGGCCAAGAACACCAAAGGCATCCAGGCCTGTGTCAGGAACAGTGTTGTCAGCAGGAGGAGGGAGGTGATCATTCCCCTGTACTCGGCTTTGGTGAGGCCACTCCTCGAATACTGTGTCCAGTTTTGGGCCCTTCTCTACAAGGACAATTTGGTGCTGGAGAGGATCCAGAGGTGGGCTGTCAAGCTAGTAAAGGATTTGGAGCATGTCTTGTGAGGAATGGCTGAGGGATCTGAGGCTGTTCAGCCTGGAGAAAGGAAGGCTCAGAGGGGACCTTTATCACTCTCTACAGCTACCTGAAATGAAGCTGTAGCGAGGTGGAGGTCAGTCTTTTCTCACTAGTAACAAGCAATAGAACCAGAGGAAATGGCCCCAAGTTGCATCAAGGGAGGCTCAGGCTGGATATGAGGAGGGATTTCTTTACTGAAAGGGCTGTCAGCCATTGCAACAGGCTGCTCAGGGAGGTGGTGGAGTCACCATCCCTGGAGGTGTTTAAGAGATGTGTGGATGTTGCACTTAGGGAAATGGTCTAGTGGTTGATAGGGCTAGGACAAAGGCTGGACTCGATGATCCTAAAGGTCTCTTCCAGCTGAAACAATTCTGTGATTCTATGATTCCTAGTGGGTGTTCTTTCCTCCAGTTTAATTCTGCCTGCATATATGCCAAATTTGACAGATACCCAGAAAAGATGAAACTCGACAGTGATTTTGGCTTTAACCCACCAGGGTTAAAAAAGGCTTTTGCATGCTTGAAGAAGTTTAAATTTGTATCAGGCATTTAGGGCAACCAGTTTGCTCTCCTATCCTCTCAACTTCAGAAGACAGTACAGGTACAACTCTGCACGCATGCATAAAGTCGTACACATTCCGACTTGCAGTAGGAATGGAGTTAGAAAACCAAAAGATCTAGTGAGGTAATGCATGGATTTGTGATTCTCCTGTGTGGGTAGTTTCTAGGTCTAAACCTGGCATGTTTTTATCTGAAAAAAAAAATGCATTTACTTTCCTGAAGATTTTGTCATCATACAAATGCATGGCTCTTTACAGCACTTGCTGGAAAGCTGAAGTCACTGGGGCAAGGGGGAGATGGAAAGGACAGTTGCAAGATTCTGGCTCCTATACCCTTTCCCTCCTTGTTGCAGGCTCCCAGTCAGGCAGCCTCTGAGGGCCTGCAGCGCTCCAGCCACACTAGGGGTGTGTGTACACAGAAGCAAGCTCTAAACCTTGCTGAAGGCTTCCAAAGCATACAGCTGACTGACATGCAAATCACAGTCAAGTGTAGGAGCCACAAGTATAGGCAATTTCCTAAGAAGACTGTCATCCCCTCATTCCTTCCGTGAGGACATAATTATCTTTAAACATGAAAGCTGCCACTAAGTTGTTTTGTACCCTGCTAAGAACAAAACAAAATGCATTACTTCACCGAGATACCACTTAAAACTTGGAGAGTTTACAGCTAAACAGATATAGGGGCAAAATTTACATGTATTTCTGTCGTTCCAGGTTTTCTGGCCCAGAGGACTCTGTGCTGTAAGGCAACAATTCTGCCGAGGCAGCATAAAAGAAGTAGAACGCGTTCAGAACCTGCCAGACTAACTAAACACCCTCAACAGTCACAGAAAAGGAATAGTCTTCTACCTTTTGTCACCCTGTATTAGGGAATTGACTCTCTGCTACTTTTTAGTCTCAGCAGTGATGAAATATCCGAGCAGAGGTACAGGAAAAGCTCCCCATCTGGGCAGAAAAAAGTTACCTGTGGACAAAAGCGAACGTTCTGGCGCTGGAGCAACGATTCAGGAGACCTTGGACAGAACCACCAGCGCCTCCGCCCGCCTCGCGGCGGGGACAGCCGCAGAGGGCAGCGGACAGCGCACAGGGACGCGGCGCGGCTCCCGCCGGCCCCGGGCCCCGCCGGCCCCGACAGCGGTTCCGGCGTCACCCGGCCGACCGAGGGCCGGGGCACGGCTCACCTCCGACCTGCCACGGGGCTCCAGTCAACGGCGAGGCCACGGCCAAAGCCAGGCTTCGCGGACGTGCGGCGGCGCAGCGCGGCCGGGGCGCCGCGGCCAAGACCCTCCCCTGGGCGGGTTGAGGCGGATCCCGGGGCAGCGCAGCTGCCGGGGGGAGGCGGGCGAGCACGGAGGCCGCCCCTGAGGAGCCTGCAGGCGGGGCGAGAACGCCGCTCCCCCTGCGCACCCCGGGAGCCGCAGCGGCGGCGGCCGCCCGCAGCAGCGCGAAGCGGGCAGCAGAACCCCGCGCGAGGAACGCCGCTCGCGCCACTCACCCCGGTCACGGCCGAGCGCTCCCGTCACCGCCCCTGCCCCGCCCCTTCGCCTCCCGCCGCGCCCCTGCTATCGCGAGAGTTGGGCGGGAGCGCTCCGGCCCGCCCCACGCCGGGTGCCGTAGCACCGCTCCGGCCGTGCTTCTGCTCTCTGGGGCGGTCGGGACACCCGCTCCCGAGGACAGGCCTTCTACCGGTCCGGCGGGTGGTTGCGGCTACTCATTCCCGCTCCGCCGGCTCCCAGGGCTGCGGTGGAGCTCAGGGGCTATATTATTAATGGTCGAAAGCGGGGAGGGCCTCGCAGTGCGTGAGCAGGCGGCTCTGCGCGGTCTGGGCGTGCTGGGAGGCCAGCGGCTGTGCTCCCGGGCGATGACTTGTGGGCCTGTGACAGGGTGGGCCTGGGGCAGGGACCCCACGGGAAGGGAATCGGCCCGCCGCACATCCCGCTGGCTGGCTGCTTGTGAGAGTCTGATTCAGGGCGGGTTCTGCTCGGGTAGGTGCCTGCAGGTGGTGGTAGCGTCAAAATCAGTAATTTGAAGAACCCTCTTACACTTGGCTGTAAGGAGTTTCCGAAGGCAGGCGTTCTTTATTGCAGCACTGGATGCTCGGGGGATAATTCCTCCTAGCGTGAACGCCCTGTGGTTCATTAGGCACAGCTTATATGGCCCTGTTACATACATGTGCATCATATCTTCCAGAATAACTATAAATTCTTTTTCCTAGAAGTAATTATCATATTTGCATAGACATGCACATGCAGCCTGGGGGTCTCTGAGGGTCCTCCATGGGGTAGTACCCAGTGGTTTGTTGAAGAGGCATCTCTTAGTGTCTTTTTGCTGAACTCAGTTCCTTCTTCCATACACAATCTTTGTCTTAGCTCATCGCTCTGTAGAGTTCTGAGGTTTCTTGGTCTTGCTGGGCTAGCTGCACCCCATCAAAAAGTCTCAAAACTGTTCAAACAAGCACAACAAAACCACCACAAAAGACCTTTCAGCCTTTGTTCAAGGTATCCTGGCCTTCAGGAGCTATCTGGGCTGTGGCTAGGGAAGAGGAAAGCTTTGCTGCATAGTCAGACAGGTTGTGCTCAGTGGGAGTGAGGGTAGCAGAGCTATGGAGCACCAGATACTTAGAAGTCCATTGAAGTAAGATTTGCTTAGTTGTAAATTCTGAGTTAAGGATGACACATTTGAGGAGGAGACACTGAGTGACTGAAGATGTAGATTTTCCTACAACATCATGGAGTCCTAAAATTAGATTTAATTGGATGTAATACGCATACTGGAGGCTAGGTGGCCCTTCAATAGTCAGTGGCAGTTGACATAGCCATCAGCATAAACTTCACCTAAGATCACAGAATAGAAAAACACAGGGTGAAGGGGGAAAAAAAAATCTGCTTTGAACACCTATTGCTTCCAACACCTTAACTTGACTGAGCGCTTTAAAATTGTGAAGATTTAAGGATTGAATAGAAAGTGGAGGGGGGGGGGAAATGTTAAAAAAACAGTAAAAAAATGTGACACTCCCCCAGTGCATTGTCTACCTAGAGAAACAAGGGAATTTGTGTGCATACCCCAAGGGTCCAGTGTTAACAGATTAAGCTAATGATCTGTCTTCAAAACTCTTAATTTTATAAAACCCATGTATTTTGTTCTTTTCATTCCTAAACACACAGGCTGCATAAACCTGCCAAATGTGGACTCTTGTTAAATCTGAGCTTTATTAAAATACATTTCAATATTATAAACAAGCTTATCAACTGCTTAAAATACATTAAAATATTAAAGCTGATAAATCTCTTTAAATAAAGTTGTTCTTACACTGTTTTAATGTTGAGACCAAGAGAAATCTACTATTGGACATAAAAGCATAGTATAAGGAACTGCTGTTTCCCTAAAATGCCTCCAAATGTTACAGGCTTTGTTTTCCATGTGATGAGTCCTTTTTATGTCCAATTTAAATCGACTTTCTTTCACTTTACAGCACTGCCCCTTGTCCTGTTACTACAGGTCTTGGTAAAAAAGTATCCATCATTCTCACAAGCCCTCAATAATGTCTCCCTGGAGCCTTCTCTCCGCTGAACCAGCCCAACTCTCTCAGCCCGTTTTCATAGGAGAGGTGTTTGTGGCCCTCCGCTGAGCGGATCGCCGTCTGGCTGATGCCGGTGACCCAGGGCTGGGTGCAGTGCTCCAGGTGGGCTCCCAGGGGAGCGGGGACGAGGGGCTGAACCGGCTCCCTCGAGCTGCTTTCCGTGCAGGTTGTGGAGAGCGAACGCGCCCGTGGCCGTGCCGCCATGTTCTGGAGAAAGAGAACAGCCTCTGGCAGTTGTTGCCAATCGGTGCGGGCTTGCGGCCCCGGAGGGCACGGTGCAGCCGTTAGGCTCGGCCTCAGCCGTCGCCAAGGCGAGGGGCCGGCAGCTGCTGCGGGCGGGAAGGCTGGCGGGCGGCCGGGCCGCGCGGGGCCCTGAGGGAGGCAGCCGACCCGGGTTGTCCCGCTCCGAGACCCGTCGTCGCCGCCGCTGCCCTGGTTACCAGGGCCGGGCTGTGGGGGCGGGTAGAGCGGGAGCCGCGTGGAGCGGGCTTGGGGGTGCGGAGTCGGGTCGAGCCTCCGACCTCCCGCGCAGGAGTGTCCCGCAGAGGGCCCCCGGCCAGCCGCGCAGCCGGTGAGACAAAGCCGGCCTCGGCGGTACTCCACCGAGGGGCCGTTTTCAGCGTAGCATGGAAAGGGACGAGGACAGTCCTTCTGGCGGAAGCTGCGGTCCTGACGTTGTCTGGGAAAAATACCTGTTTAAATCCAAACTGTCGGAATCCCTTGTTCAGCTGGCATGTAGTCACCATCACTGTGCCTTCCCTTTGAACCAAAATGAGTTATGCATCTGGAATATGGCGACTGCTCAGGTAAAACTATCAGATAACTCCTTCACAGACTACTGTTTTGGAAGAAGACTTACAAAGAAGAAACTAAATATCGAGGAGTAGGGTGGGAGGGTCAGGTTTCGTTTTAATGCTCAGAAGGTACCGGCATTTGTTAAAAGCTTTGTCGTCACGAGAATGTAAGTTGTGGTAGTGAGTTTACCCTAACTGACAGCTAAACCACCATCCTGTTGAGAGAATCAGACAGGCAAAACTGAGAAGTCATGGGTTGAGATAAAGTTTAACAAGTAAAGGGAAGACTGAAGAAGTGATACAAAGGCAACCACCTCCTACAAGCAGATGAATCCCCATACAGGCTTCAGGCAACTTCCACTTTATAGACAACCCCTCAGCCCCCAACACATGCTTTATCTAACACCCCAGTCTTATTGCTGAGGACACCATCATAATAGTAGGGAATATCCTTTTGCCAGTTTCAGTTAGCTGTGCTGGCTTCGTCCCCACCTTCGTCTTTTGTGCATATCCGGGTTATTTGCTGACAGGAACAGGACAGAGGGAGTAAAAAGAGGAAAGCCTTGATGCTGTGCATGTAGAGTTTAGCAACAGACAAAACGTTGATATGTTATCAACACTGTTTTCATCACAAAATCCAAAGCACTGCTCTATCCAAGGTGCTATGTAGAAGGTTAACTCCATCCCAGATAGACTCAGTACAGCTATATGGTAGCCAATTAAGTGATTTTGAAACAATAAAGAAAAATCACAAATTGTTTTGTAATTGCATGTACATTATCCACTTGTAATGTTGTATTCTTCATAACCTTTGTTTGAAGTGACTTAGCTAACTCTTCTTTATCTATGTTTGTCAGCCATTGCATTTATCAGGACATCATTACTCAATTTCTGCAGTGTCATTTGGAAGTAAAACCAATCCACTTCTTGTCTGCTCTGCTTCTCGTGAATGTGTAATAGTGTGGAATCTTGATGAATGCACACAGAAGGTGCAAGAAGGTAGAGTATTATGTATATAGTTATACATATTATAGATATTAAAAAGTGATGGCAAGGCAATTGCTCACCACCTCCTATAAGCAGACCAATGCCCAGCCAGTCTCTGAACAGACCACCTTAGAAGACAGACTTCCAGTACTTCCTTTTCCTCCACAACTGCTATAAAAGGTTTGTTATTTCTGAGTAGTATGTGATAGCCATTCAGATTCAGCAACTCTAACAGTGATAAATAGTGCTTTGTTGCTCTGTTGTTCTTTGTTGGCAATGCCAAGCTGGATCAGGTTAGCAGCACAGCCAGTCTGGCCATCAAATCTTCTCAGGAGCACTGTTGTCATGTGTGTGGAGGAGCAATGCAAATATCTGATTTGGGAGGAGTCTGCATGAGTGAAGGAGAATTAGGATGACCTAACACAAAGAAAGCAGAAGTTCTAGTATCCTGACCACCATCCTGGTTTGAAGTCTCAACCAGTGGAGTTAGATTCTAAGATGCAGTGCTAACCCCTCTTCAAGCCTAAATCATTTGGAAAGTAGAGGAATAATGAAAGAAAGGGAGCAAGACCCCCAGAGTCACAACTCAGTGGACTCCTAATGACAGTGTGTCCAAAATAGATTGTTACAGCGTGAGAGGTATTAGAGTCCCCCTTTGGTGTCATTATTGTCCCATGGCACTATCCAGCACTACTCCTTGTTACCTGTAGTTAGAGATTTGCCTGTGATTTTAATGTGTGGGAGTTGTCTCTTGTGCTCTACTCAATGTTGAACTTGCAAATCTACATATTATGAAAATTACAGTTGTAAAGTGAACAATTTAAGTCCTTTTATAATAAATATCATTATTGCATTTTCATCCACATAGGAATTAGAGAAAGAATGTTTCAGGGAGTGGGCAGAAAATGGGAATATGAATTTGGAGGAAACAAAAAATTAGGATTAGACAGTAGACTACAAAGAGTATATGTAGTTTTAATACAAGGACAATTGTGAGACAAATTCTCTGCTGCTGAGTTTTTTTTCTTTCTCTTTTTCTCTCTGTCTACAGGCTCTTGAGCAGATGCTCTCTAGCATTTTTTTTTCCCCAGGCTGTGCTCTGCACAGTCTTGGCTTGTTTTCTCTGACCATATTCTTATCAACTCTATCAAGGTAGATAAGAAGTTCTTTGCATGATCAGTCTCTCCATCCTGGTAGATCTTGACACATTAATCAATTGTAGAAATGCTTCACAGCATCTAGGATGAAACCTGGAAAAGGACACCTATAGATGTTGAGCCTGTATCCAATCAATTTGTTGCTTATGCAATCTTAGAATTTAATCAGATGACCGAAACCTCCTGTGGTGGTTTTACCCTGGCTGGATGCTAGGTGTCCACTACACTACTCTATTTTCTCCCCTCCCTGGCTTGCTGAGGAGGGAGGTGGTTAAAGGTAGCATCATAAAATAGGGCTTTGCAGAAACCAGCCTGCTTCAACCAGTGTGATGGCCAGAATTAAACTGGGAAGAGAGAGGAGAAACACAAGTGTTGGGGCCTGGGCTATAATGAGTGTTATGGAGTTAGACAGAAACAGAGAAAGTCAGCAGTTTGTCTTTGAATTGCCTTTGGCAGCAGAAAAAGAAAAGAATGCCTATGTGATAGCAAGCTTGAGCAAGGGGGAAAACTGAAACTGCAGATTGTAACAGAAACAAGGTCAAAGCAAGAAGACAGGATAGAGCATAAAACTAAGCATTGTTAGAAAATAGAATAGAGCATTCAGTTAAGCATTGTATGATTGCTTGCACCTGACTAACAAATTGTAACATATGTAACTAACAATAGTATAAAGTTAAGTAAATGTAAGGTAAGCATAACCATAGTCTAGTGTTAGACAAAACTAACACTATATTTTAAGCACAATAAGGCTGATGTTTTAAGTACAATAAGGATGGTGTTTTAACACAATGAGGTTGGTGTCTAAGTTGTTACAAAAATGAAACTTTGAGGCCTTATGCATAGTGCGTGATCTTTAGTATTGACTAATTGCCATGAGTTGTAGCACGTATACAGCATTTGGAAAAGGTATATAAGTGATGAATATATGACAATAAAATGGAGCTGATGCACATCATATTGGTGTCTGGTCACTCCTGTCTCCTGCAACAAAGAAGAACCCCTGCACAATGAAAAAGAAAGCTCTCAAAGCTCATCTTATCATCTCACTCTGTAATGATATTTAGTGGTGCATTTCCTCTTTCAGCTCTCCCCCACAGAAGAATTAAGGCAAAGAGAAGGGAAATCCCCTTGCTTGATGGCTGAGTGGCTGGGATATTCTCCAGCAAAAAAGTATTTTTCAAACTCCTCTTTTGCTGGGCTTTAGTCAAGATTTCTTGCTTCCAAAATGAATGTGGCACTGCTGGATTCTTTGGGCACATTACCCTCCTCTAAAAATCCTGTCCATGGCAGACTTTCATGGAAGATGATTTGATGGGCACACTTAATACTACTATCTCAAAAGAGTACTGGGTCATGTCTAGGCAACAAGGCAGATGGAGGAATCCTGCTGGTGCACAGTTCTGTGCTTTGTTTTCCAATAGCCTGATATAATTAAACTGTGGGTTGTTCTGAACATCTTCCTGACAGAAACTGGGATAGCTCTGTGGTTAGATAACTCCTATGCAAAGTTTCTGAGAAGCTCACTGCGCTAGAGTTTTGTATTTCATCAAGTCTCATTAACCATAAAATTACTGCAGGGTTAACTCCTCGAGGAAATGTTATAGGAACTCTTTTGGGACTGGTGCTTCACGTAAAATTTAGTCCAGATGATCAGCAAGTGGCAGTATGTGCTGGAAAACACATCTACATGCTAAGTGCACAGGTGAGATACCATTCTTTGTAGACATGGTACTGGTATTTCTTTTTCACTTTCAAATAAACTTACGATACATAAGGGTCAGTATAATTAAGCAAAAACATTAATTTTTCTCATGTAGATGAAAATAAGTATAAAGTAATGCTTGATAATGCATCGTATACCAGTTAGGAGACTTAATTAAAAAAAGGCAAAAGAGTATTTCAAGAACTTGGAAGAAGAAAACAGTCTGAGGACATCTGACAAACTGGCCCTACATAGTCATTCTCAGGAAGCAGATGTGATGTGTAGCTGTTTTGCCAGTGATGAGGAAGGCTGCAGTTTCAATAAGAAAAATCTTACTGAACTAATATTTTGAATTGAAATCTGACAGTTTTTAGCAACAGTTATTACTTCTTAAAACATTTAACTAATTGTCATTTTTAGTTTGAAATCTTGTCTGATTGTGTTTTGACATGACTGATGACAGAATGAAGCTATACTGGCTGAATTGGATGGCCACTTGGCTCCAGTGACTGCAGCCGACTTTTGCACATGGGAGAAAAGTATGCTTATATCCGTGTCAGAGGACAGAACCTTTAAGGCAAGGAAATTGTAGATTTGCACTTTCAAAGAACATAATATAGTGAATATGTGAAGTAGTCTGGTTTTCCTTTTAAATATTTTCTGAAGAAAAGCAAAGCCCATCTTTGACTTTATAGAGATCAGGACACTGTTCTTAGAGTTGCTTGGAAAAGTATGGTAAAATTAATTACTCTTTTAAAAGAACAATTGCAGGTTTGTGTTCAACACTTTCCACAGTGAACTATTAACTTTGGCCATTATTATGATCTGGAAAATGGAAATAAAAACCCCTGTTTTGATCAATTTCGCTCTGAAATGTATCAGGTATGCCAGCTGAATGAAAGCATTTCACTTTGAGTCTGTGGACATTGATTGGAATTTTCCCTTTTTGAGAATATTGGTTTGGGTTATTGCATACTGGTAGGATTTGTTGCCAAAACATTTTCATTGTATATGATAACACATTGCTGCTGGTGTACATGATGACAACTGAAAACACCTTAGTAAGGGGAAACAAGGAGCCTGAGTGAACCCAGATGTGTCTTCCCAGAGATACTGGGATGGGTACCTAAATCAGATAGAGCTTAATCTACTGATTGTCCTCTGTGTTATTCTAAACATTCTAAACATTTGGTTCTACAAGCTAAATTAAATATTAAACTTTAACATATCAAAGGTTGGGTTTGGGTTTGGTTGGTTGTTGGGGTTGATTGTTGGTTTGGTTTTGTTTTTTCTTAAATCTAATTTTTACATATCTCTGTTCTGAATAAAATTTGATTGAATTGGAATTTTAGGAAATAATAATACTGACAGATTGTTTCTTATTTGGTTTAAGTTGATCTAAGACATTAAGTCAAGGTAAAAATAAATGAAGGGAAAAAATCTATATGCTTCTTCATATTAATTTAATGAAGAATTGATAAATTATACAAGATGCCAATGAATAAGCTTTGTAGGGGTTTTTTTAAATGCCAATCAAATTAAAATATTTTGCAAATCTCTCAAATAATTTAGTAAGTAAGTCTTCAAGTTTTATTTTCTTTGCCTTATTCTGCAGATCATAGGGAATTCTCTGAGAGCAGCCATGCTGGAGTCTATGATAGTTGGCTCCTGTGATTGCAGGGCTTGTAGTGTCCACAGCTGTGTGCTCCTGAAGCCCTTTTACCTGACTAAAGACGTAAAACAGATCAGAATCTCTTCAGATAAAATTATGAAACGTGATCTTCAGAAACAGCTTTTCAGAAGAACAATGGTTGCATCCAGAGGAAAACAAAACATGAACAAATAAGCTTGGGAGCTGTCCCAAGGCTCCCATCCATATTCAGAATGCAGGGACTGTCTGGCTGTGATGTTTTTCAGTCCCAACTGTGATAGTTATGATAAATGCAGTAGAAGTACTTGTGGAGAGGAAGGGTCATAGAGGTAACAACATGAAAGGAAAAAAATGGTTTTATTTAGCTTTCTTAGTCAACTATTAAGCATAGAATGCATCACTTAGAAACGGTCATGTTAATAATGATTTAGCTTGTCATTAGATCAGCCTAACCAAAGATGATAATAGGTACATCTGATGATTTTGTTTTATCTATACCAGGAGAGTTTCACCTTTTTCACTGTGTATACTTATTAGTTAAACAAAGCACCAAGTAGCTGGAAATGCTGAAAAACATCCCTACCATATTGCATCATTTTAATGGCTGCATTTTGCCATTTTCAGCACATGATGGCCATTGAAGTTCATGTTTGCCTCAAAGGTCTAAGCAGGTGCCTAATTATTTTTTTCTTCCTAAAGGTGTGGGACTATTCTGCTGGCCAGTTAATACATCAGTCAGGAGTATTAACATGTAAGTTTTTTAAATGTGCTTTTTCATATAAAAATAATAATGCTTTCTCTAGAACCATAGAGTCATAGAATGGTAGGGGTTGGAAGGGACCTTTAGAGATCATCTAGTCCAACTCCCCTGCAGAAAATAATTTAAAATTGTTATAGAAGTATTTAGTAAAAGTAATTCTAGAAAACTAGGTGATAGTAGACATATTATCCTTTAAAGCCCTTAGTAAATATCTTTTCTTTTAAAATGTACTTCTGGGTAGAGAGTTTTAGTATACTTTCATAAACAGCTCTTTTTGTACAGGATGTACATGTAACCATTGCCATTTACTGAGATATGCAAATAGAGTTCTCATGTTTTGTATGTACAGTTCCACTATCTGAGTACTATGTGCTTGCCTTCTTTCAAGTTTTGTGTATGACATGGAAGGAAATACTGTATTATATGGAGATTTATTAAGTGTCTTGAGCTGAGGACATGTATCGACTTTAAGGTGAAAGCTACTTTTGTAGTATCTTTCCAGTACTTTTTGTAGTAGCTTTTGTAGTAGCTTTCCAGCTACTTTTTGTAGTAGCTTTCCAGTACTTTTCCAGTGCAGCAGAGACCCCTTCTCAATAGCACTTTTTCTACAGGAACCATATAGTTTTCAGCAGGACCTGCTCCCACTAGCACGGTGCTGTTAGTGGTGACATGACTGGAGCAGACTTTGTAGGCACAAGCTGCATGGAGATTATTAAGCTTTGTGCATTCATATTATTCATGTAAACTAGAAAATAAAACCACATAGAAGGAAAGGGAAAGGGAAAGGGAAAGGGAAAGGGAAAGGGAAAGGGAAAGGGAAAGGGAAAGGGAAAGGGAAAGGGAAGGGGAAAGGGAAAGGGAAAGGGAAAGGGGAAAGGGAAAGGGAAGGGAAGGAAAGGAAAGGAAAGGAAAGGAAAGGAAAGGAAAGGAAAGGAAAGGAAAGGAAAGGAAAGGAAAGGAAAGGAAAGGAAAGGAAAGGAAAGGAAAGGAAAGGAAAGGAAAGGAAAGGAAAGGAAAGGAAAGGAAAGGAAAGGAAAGGAAAGGAAAGGAAAGGAAAGGAAAGGAAAGGAAAGGAAAGGAAAGGAAAGGGAAAGGGAAAGGAGTAATTCCTCCTTGTTTGCCTGTGGCTATTGCTTCCCTTGAAAATGTGCCTTAAACACAGTATCAGGGTTTGCATGTACAAAGCCATGAAAATAACAGCATAGGAAAAAGGGATATCAACTGTCACAGGGGCTGTGAAAACAATGCCACAGCAACTTGGGTGAAAGGGGGCAGAAAACCACTGCCATAGCAGCTTGAGTGAAAGACAAGCCATAGGACCTGTAAATGTAAAGCCGTTATCAACACAACCTTGCAGTAAGGTTTCTTTTCACTTGTGTCTATGAATGAGAGGATTAGATTTTGAATTATGTATTTCAATTAAGTATCTGATTTGTGTCTACTCTGGAAATATTTTTGTCGTTTTTGAAACAGCATTTCCTTTGCTAAGTTTGCTAATTGATGAAGAAAATAAGCACCTTATCACTGGATGCGCTGATGGACAGGTAAGAATTACCCATTAGTCTTAGTCTCTGTCAAAACAGTCAACTGCTGTTAATGTATATGCCTATAAAAAAGCTTCACAAACCACACACGTTTTGAACTGTTACAACAAATATTTCAGTAAGCATAGTTCAGTGCTTTGTGCATAAACCATATGTGGTCTATAATACCTCTACTACAAAACAGGACCTTTTCCCTGGAAACCAGGGAAGTTTTCAAGTCCAGAATCAGTGAGTACACTGAAAGGCTGTAAATATATGTGTTTTAAAAGAAAAAAAATTATAAAAACCGGGAATTTCTGATTTTGGCCAGGAAATGAAACATATGGCAACAAATGGAAGAGCCTGTGATTTCAGCATGTTGGAATTCTAATCAGAATGTGATAAATGTGAATATGCATTTCACCTCCTCTTTAATGTTAAGAATATATTTACATGACATTTTTCAGCTGTTTTCCTTCAGTATTACCATTCAGTGAACTGTAAAGAAAAATAAAGATTTAACTATAGTGATGCCTAAAAAGACAAAGGTATAAATGAAATTAATGTACACAACACAGTGAGCAATTACATGCAGGTTAGCTGTGATTTTTAATTGTGGGAAACAGTCTTTTAGGAGTTTTTTTCAGACATAAACACATGAGAATTGCACATGAAGTCCGAATTGCTAATGGCTGCTTTTGCTAGATTTAAGATATCTTTTGATAATCTTAGAAGTGCATGTAATTCAATTTCTGGTCCAAGGCGAGATTCAAGTTACAAAAATTCCCTAGTTACATCAACAGTTTTAAATATTGGACCTTCAGTCTGTATTCGTGTAAGCTTTATGTTTAAGGTCAAAAGGTTATTGCAACTGCTTTTTCCTTTTTCTTGCAGCTTTGGATCTTCAGTTTAATCAGTGATCATAATTACCGTTGCATAGCAAAAATCAACTTAAAGAAAGAGCAAGATAAATTCTGTAACAAATTGTGGAAAACTGGAAAAGAAACAGGTAGCACAGCATTTCTATATTGCTGTTTGTACTATATTCTAGCTGTTACTGGCTACCAAGCTGTTGTGGTTTAGGCCTATCATGGAAAAAAAGACCACTATTAGCCTCAATTACCAAAGACCTGAGGATTGCCAAAAGGCAGGGAGAGCTTAATTGCTGCTTAAGGTCCAGGACAAAACAGACCAGGCTACTCAGCTTGGGGAAGAAAACAAAATCATTTAAAGCAATATCAACTAAAACATAACCACAAAACCCCAAAACATAACAAACATGAAACAACACAGAGTGGTACAACAATGAAGAGTCTGGCCAGTCCTTTAAGACCACCTTCTGCCCACTCCTCCCCTCTTCTCGGGCTCAGAGCCCTGATCCTGGTGTTTTTACCTCCTCCCCACCCCAAACAGCTCAGGGGGGCAGGGAGTGGGGGTTTCAATCAGTCTATTCCTGATAGCTTCTGCTGTTTGTCCCTCCTCAGGGCAGGTGGGTTCCGCACCAGTCCTCCCTGCAAGTCCGTGGGGTACCTCACACACACGGCAGCCCAGCACAGGCTGCTCTGACGTGCATTTATCCCAAAGGATAAATGCCTCTTGTGTGGGTCTGCTCCGCGGTGTGCAGGCTCTCCAGTATGGCCTGTGCCATGGCCGCCTGCCCACACATTCCCTCTCCTGTCCAGGTGTACTCACATGGAGCTGCTGGTGGCTCTCAGTCCTGTCATGGCCCTGCATGGGTTGCAGGGGTACAGCCTGCATTCTCGCCACGGCTTGCAGAGTGGTCTCTGGTCTGGTGCTCCTCCTTCCTTCTTCCCTCCTTCTCTGACTGTGGGGTCCACGTGGTTGCCTCCATCTTGTATCACTCTTACACCTCCTGCCAGCACTTCAAATTCACATCCCTAAATAGCGATCACAGAGGTGCCAGATTGGCCCAGCCGGGCTGGAGGTGGGTGTGAACCCAGGAGCCGGAGGACAGTCCAAAAACTCTTTACCGGGTCTTCACTGCAACCCACTCCCCCTGTTACCAAGCAAAAGCTGCTCCTTGCTAAACCATGACACAAATGTGTGCTTTTTATACCATGAGAATTTATTAGAAGTGATAGATTTCTGAGTCTCAGGCTGTGGCATAGAATTCTTACTGAAGCTGATATGAAATTGGGTGTGGGCATATCTGGAAATAATTATTTGAAATATCTGGAAAGAATTATGCCTGTATGTCTATAATAAAATCTTGGGCAATGCATCTGCTTATAAATCATTGCATGATATGAACTTTTGATATTTGATTTTTACTAAATCCATTGCCCAAAGCTTCAGTGAGAACAGAATCAGTGCCTAAAAATTCATCCATTGTGCAAGTGGACTACCATTTTTTAGTTACCTCTGAAGTGTCTAGGAATCTCTTTTTCAATCTATCTAAGCCAGTGCCTCCGTGACATGATATTTCACTGGCTGTGGTATTTCTCATTATGTAACACATACTTATATGTTTTTCAAGACTGCACTGGTAACCTCAGCAAGGTGATTCCATGTTCCCAAATGAGGCATTCAGGCTACCTGCACACTAGCTGAAGTGAGTTGAGGTCTTTCTAAAGGCAGGCAAGAGGGAGCTTTCTTTAGGAAAAGGGAGATCTGTTTTGCCTTGCTTGCTCTTTTTCTGGCTCCAGTGACTGTTGTATTCTTAGCTGCCTGGTGGTCCAGCAGCAACAATCCTAAGGTTCCAACCTAATGTGACCGACTGCTACGTTTCTTCTTGTTTTTTAAAATATACAGATGTCACTTTCATCTTGGGATATTTGAACAAGAGTGATGTAGTGTTTGTGCCTAATGCTGAGTTCAGTGCTACTAGTTCCTAGGTGTGAATTGCACATGCATAATGGATTGGAGACTCCTTAACTGAGGTGGCTTTCCATCTTGGTTTTGAATTATATTGTAACGTTAGTGTCAAGGGAATTTTCAGGCTAAGTGGAAAAGTATCCAGTGTACTTAAGAGTTGTTGGATTATGGCTTTCAGAACCACTTTTTGACACAAACTCACATTTTACCAACTGTTTTTCAATCCGTAGTATGCTCTTTGGATTTTATCTCTACGTATTTGAAAGAAGACAGTACTAAAAATAACATGATAATGAGGAAAGATACTGCAAGAGGGCTGACTCAGGCTATATCCAGCTTTTGAAATAGAAACTTACTGAGTGTGGTCGTAGTTCAAGCTACTTTGCTACATCCAATTCTTTAAAATAATGTTTCCCTTATTTCATTGTTTGTTGATAGCTAGTATTACTGTATTTCTTAGATGAACAGCAAAATACTTTCAAGCTGTGCAAAGCAAACAGGATGAGACCACAAGGATCAGTGGAAACATCATTGCCTGTCCTTTTAATTGAACACTGTGACTTTTTTGGACTTTCCCATAGTGAAGAAAACACGTAAGTCCTTTAAAATACCACCAAATATTTGTCTGGAATCTGTTCCTAGGAATTCCTGTTGGTTCTTGGATTATTTTCACTTCAACTTACTGTGTTTTTTTAAAATGCAATAGGAAAACCAAAGAATGTTTTTGGTGATCTGCAAGTTTTTGTGGCCTCCTCTTAGGTAGATAATTATGCACAAACTGATGCAAAGTTAAAACTTGTTTTTAGTCTGACAAATAATTTTCTTATACTGGCATTGGAAATATCCATTTTAGCATGTATTGATACCAATTGATCAGTAAAGATCAGTTAAAAATAATTAAGTATCCAATTAGAATTAAAAAGCCAAATTTGTATTTAGTTTGCTTTCCTAAGGAAATAAATCTGAGAGTTCTGGTTGATGACAAACTAAACATGAACCAGCAATGTGCCCTCATGGCCAAGAAGGCCAGTGGCATCCTGGGGTGCATCTAGAAGAGCGTGGCCAGCAGGTCAAGGGAGGTTCTCCTCCCCGTCTACTCTGACCTGGTAAGACCACATTTGGAGTACTGTGTCCAATTCTGGGCTCTCCAGTGCAGGAGAGACAATGAACTTTTAGAGAGAGTCCAGTGGAGGCCTATCAAGATGATGAGGGGACTGGAGCATCTCTGTTATGAGGAAAGGCTGAGAGACCTGGGGCTTTTCTGTGTGGAGAAGACTGAAAGGGGACTTTATGAATGCTTATAAATACCTAAAGGGTGGATTGTGCCCAGTGACAGGACAAGGGGTAGCGGGCACAAGCTGGAACACAGGAAGTTCCACAGAAGGAAAAACTCCTTTGGTGTTGAGGTGAGAGCACAGGCTGCCCAGGGAGGATGTGGAGGCTCCTTCTCTGGAGGTTTCCCAACCCATCTGGACACGTTCTTGTGTGACCTGATGGAGGGGAACTTCCTTTAGCAGGGGGCTGGACTGGGTGATCTCTAGAAGTCCCTTCTAACCCCAGCCATCCTGTGATTCTGTGAGATATTGTTTTGCTTGTAAATAACCATGACCATTGCATTCTTACTATCTATTATATTTTGGTTCGATAATTTTGTATTTAGAAGTATTTTTCTGTTTAATTTCTTTATTTACCATGTGTTCATTTTAGTAAGTGGTTCAGATTTTTCTGAACAACTGAGCAATCCCTGATTTACCACTTTCCCTGCCAGCAATGACATGCAGCAATGAAACGTTTTTCAATGCTGAGGTCCAAAAAATATGGGTCTCATACTTCCCTACATTTTTTGACATAGAGTAATTTCATCAGAGTGGATGGCATTTTATTATTGTAGAGTGGGCATTAGATCAATTGATATAATTATTCATAATAACTTGATAGTCCCATTTCTTTATAAATAATTCAAAGAATCACAAATTAAATCAGTCCATAAATGCTTTGTATGAAATTAGAGCAAACCATAAATAAAACTATACAGAGAACATAAAGGTATCACAAACCAGAACTGAAACTGTCTTTCCCAGTGTGCTTTTTCAATATTTGACTGTTTCTGGGCTTTGGACTTTGTTGCTTGGTTGGTGGGGGTTTTTTGTTTGTTTGCTTTTTATAAGACTGATATTGAGCCATTGTGGTGAGTCTTTTCATGCCAAGTTTCAGCTTTATATTTTTCTATAGCCTTACTTCAAGTCTTGTGTCTGACTTTGGAAATCAAACTGATAAGTCTAGCCATTCCTATTTAGAAAATTTGTCAAATTGTTGATGTCAATTTTTATTTACTGAGGCATCAAAACATTTTCAGTTTTTGAGAATGACAACCACTAGTTTGTTATAAGCATCTTCTCCTTGTTAACATTTTTCTTCTGTGAGGGTGTCGATTGAAATTTTAACCACTTGGTCTACTCTGTGATGTTTGTGAAGGCTGGATTTCATTACCTAACTGCCACTAAGCACAGACTGAGGCATACATTCCAGGCTTGCCTCATTTCTTTTTCCCTCTAGTTTGTTCTCGTTTTTCTCTTCTACTTTAACTATGTACAAACATACTAATTTCACTGCTTTTTGTGAGTTCATTTTACAAGTGGTAAAAGTGAGAATAGAAATGGATTTGCCTCTTTCTTTGAATTTACCCTTTGTATATACCATGTTTTTATAGCATCTCCCAACTGTTACTACAGTAATATTGAAGAAAAGTATTTCCTATGCTGCTTTAGACTTGCCATATGCACTTATACAAAATCAGGGATTGTGTTCCCTTCTTAGCTTTCAAAACTTCATTAATTCTGAGTGAAACTTTTAACTTAAAGTACATGTTTTTTAAAAATGCTGTATATTTAAGATTTTTTTTTTGTCTGGTTTATTATTACTGTTGTAGTGAGAATGGGTAAACCAGTATTAAAAACCACAGTTTTCTATGTCCTGTGTGATAATAAGTAAAGCTTTCTAGTTCTATTTTTGTTATATTTTCTTTTCTCTTTCTCTCCCTTTTTAATAGGTGTTCTGCCCTTAATACTAGCTATTATTGGATTGGAAGCTCTTCTGGCTTGTTTGTAATTAATCTGGCAAACTTTGAATTAGAAACTTTTTTATCTTACAAAGGTATGTTTATAAGATATCTGACTACACCATAATGTGTTTTAATGGCTCAAGTAGTGCCCATACAAAGATGCCCATACAGTAACCAGCAAGACTGACTCAAAGCCACCCTCCCTTTGCTAGCTACTTCCTTATATGCTGCTTCCACCCATGTGATCACACAGGGCTCAATTGATTAATATGCAGCAGTTGTTCCTAATAATTGGAAGTAGCTTGCCAGCTGCATCAGCTTGTCCCTGTCATCTTTATTCACACTGAGGAAGTATCTGGTTGTTCCAAGATATATTTGTATCCACAATAATGCAGTTGCTTTGCTTTGTTATCTGATACAAATAAGAATTAGCTTAAAATAGCAGAATACAGTAGAAGCTAAGCATTTTCTTGAAAAATGTTGTGGTTAATTTCAGTGTGTTTTTCTGGCACTTATGACTTGTCTCGGCTGTGTCAGTAGTAGGTTTCTGTACTGGCTAGCAATGAATTTTTGCAGTTCCTGAGTGTTACATACAGGGAATGTTATTCTACTCCTACTTAAAAATGTGGGAGTAAGCTAGAAGTATGTGCACTAAAGACAAGGGGTTATGGTGATGTGAAATGAGTGTGAATAATTCTTTTTCAGCTGGTCTTAGAGATGATAGTTTTTTCTTTTGAAATGGAAATACAATTTATAAACACTATGTGCTTTTTGGTAAAGATTACAGTGACCTCAGCATTCAGTTTGCTGGATCGTGTGCATTAACGAGGAAGGCAGTTAATGGAAAGGTCAGTATACAGCAAACATTGATTTAATAAATGTTTCCATTTCCATTTATTTTCAAAAAATATTAATTATACATTTTGTTTACAGATGAATGTATACATTTGTTTTGCTTGTTGGGAATTACATGGTAGTTTCTCTGGATAGTGTCAATTTTATGGAAGTGTATGAAACTGTCTTCTTTATGAAACCTGCTAGTTTAAATAACTGGGTAGTTTTAAAGTTTTTTAGTAGTTTAAAAGTTTGTATACTGTCCAAAGTGATTAATAAGCAGAAGGTAAATTCTTTTTTATAGTATTTGGTGTGTACCCTGAATGTCAGGTACAACCACTGGGAGAGCAGAGACAATCTTTTACGGGGAAAAAAAATATATAAGTATTGCCATCCCTGATTTCTGAAATAAATGTCAAAATGAACTGCTTTTGGATCATTCCAAAATATTTGAGCTGTGAGAAGATTTCTGTGGAAAGTCACTAAAAGTACTTTTAAGGACATAAAAGGCATTCTTGTCTATATACTCCATTTCTGATGTTCCTACAGAGCTGAGCTGAATCTAGGCCTTTCTACATATTTAACATAGCAATGACTTGTTTCAGGGTAGGATTTTGTTTTGAATTCAGCTGTTAGCAAGTTCTCAGCATGTTTTTGAAACCAAACTTTCTTCCATATGTGCTTCTTTTCTCATAAATCTTACTGCAGAAATATCTCTATTGTAGAAGATATTAGTACTTCTGTAACTTTTATATATTCAAGTCTGTTAAAACACATATTTAAGCAACATAAGCATATTTCTGAAGGACAGTTAGCCACTTTTTACTGTGTAATAACCTGCAAAACTAAACCCATGGATATTTCTGACTAATTTTCATAAGCCCCAGAAAGTGATTTCATTTCCCATTAAAATACTTCACTGTCGGAGCTTAAATTATGAAGTTTAAATCACTTAGTGTTATTTTATGGTGTAATTGCTGCAGGTTTTATGCTTGATCACTTCAATGTTTGAAGATATGACTGCTGTGTTGGAAGTTAACCTTGCTGCGTTGGTGAGAACTAAGCAGAGCAATTTTCTCCAGTGTGGAAACAAGAACAGTCTATCAGTTATTGCCAGGTACAGAATAACTAAGTGTTTTTTCCCTCTGAGTTGGATTATGAATTTGTTTTCCTAACTGTAGTGTATCAAGTGGTTTTGTACAGTGCTATTTGTTGACATGATTTTATTTTACTTTTTCTGCTGTCATGCTTTAGTTATATTGAGTCAGAGAATCAGAGAATCACATAGTGGCTGAGGTTATAAAGCACCTCTGCAGGTCATCTTATCCAGTTGCCCTGCTCAAACAGGGTCACATTGAGTCAGTTGCTCAGCACCATGTCAAAGTGGCTTTTGAAAGTGGCTTCCCTCCCAAGGAGGGAGCTACCACAACCTCTCTATGTAACTTGTGCCAATGCTCAGTCACCCACACAGTAAAGAATTTTTTTGTAGTTTGCAGACAGAACCTCCTCTATTTTAGTTGCCTCCACTTGCTTCTGTCCTTTCAAGTGAGCACTGGGCACAGAGCCTGGCTCCAGAACCTTCCTTACGGCCATATACTGGTGCATAGGGATGTTGCTCTGCCAATGTGGGACATAACATTTCCCCATGCTGAACTTCATGAGGTTGTTGTCAGCCCATTCCTCCAGCCTGTGGATATCTCTCTGGATGGCAGTATAACTTTCTGATATATCAGACGCTCCTTTCAGATTTTTGTCATCGTCCAACATGGTAAGGGTACGCTCTGCTCCCTCATTCAGATTAGTAATGCAAATGTCGAATAGAATTGGGCCCTGCATTGATAGCTGGGGTACACCACTAATTACTGGCCTCCAACCAGACTTTTGTGCCACTGGTCATCATTGTCTGGACTTAGCTGTTCAGTTGGTTTTCAGTCCACCCCACTGTATGCTCATGTAGCCTGTACTTCATCTTCCCTATGAGGATCTTACAAAACCAGTCAGTTTATCATAGAAGTTTATCAAGTTGATCAAGCGTGACTTCCTTTTGCTGAACCCATGCTGACTACTACTTTCTTGTACTTTTTGGCCCTGTCAATGATTTCTAATAAAACACTGACATCATGAAGACAATAAAAAAACAACAATTTTCACTGAAGTGCACATTTCAGTGCTTAGAATAAAATCATTAGTTAGTATTCACAGAAATGAGATTTAACATGTAAATACAACAGTCTATGAATCTTGTCTATATTGCTGGATATTTTATCTTATAACTATTCCACTATGCTGTATGTATATTTATGAAAACCTCACACATATACATACACACATGTACACAAATAGCTAAAAAGAAGTTTTGAGACCTTTTGCCTAATCTGATGTTTTTATCCATTGCATTGATTGATTTTTTTGCTTGGTTTTATCACTTAGGTATTCTTTATTGACAAATTCTCCATTGTGTAAAGGTTTAAAAAAAAACATGAGAAAACCTTCTAGTAGAACACTTGGTAAGTGTAAACCAATCTTGAATTAATACACTTGTATTTTTAATAACAGTAACTGACTTACAACTGACTGATGCCTAATAAAACCACTGTATTGATTTCTGGTTTAAATATATATTGCATTATATCTTTATTTTAGTAAAAATATTTTTATAGTTCTAGTAGTATTTCATAGCTACATATGTATTTGTAGTGAAAATAATGGTAAAAGGGTATTTTTCTTCTTTCAAAACTAATTCTTTTAGAACTTTCTGTGGATTTTGGAAGAGTTAAAGAGTGTAGAATGTTTTCATTTTTCATAAGTCATTCTGTCTTCCATAGAGTGCAATATATTTTTCTGTATAATTTGTCATTTCTTTCTTAACTTTGATTACCTATTTTGGTAAATTTTATTGTCCTGACTATACTTTTGACAATATCTGCAAGTTTAGGAAGTGAATTTTTGCCTCAGTGTCCTGCTGTTTTTTTTAAAAAAATGACTTCCAGTTGCCATTGAAACACTTGTATCTGTTTGCTTAGCAACAGTAAAGCAAATTCCAAAATATACTTACAATTTTTTTTTTCGTTATCACTTTTTCTTTACAAAAAGTGTAAAAATATTGGTAGCTGTAGGCATGTAGAAATAATCTATTTTTACTATGTTGATACATATCTCCAGGGTTGGTGACTCTTCCACTTCCCTGGACAGCCCATTCCAGTGTTTGATAACCCCTTCAGTGACGAAGTTCTTCTTAATATCCAATCTAAACCTCCCTGGTGCAACTTGAGGCCATTTTCTCTTGTCCTATTACTTCTTAATTGAGAGAAGAGACTGATCCCAACCTCACTGCAACCTCCTATCAGGTGGTTTCAGAGAGTGATCATGTCTCCCCTCAGCCTCCTCTTCTCCAGACTAAACACCCCCAGTTGCCTCAGCTTCTCCTCATCAGACTTATGCTAGCTCTGCTGCCTGTCTCTGGACATGCTCCAGCACCTCTGTGTCATTCTTGTAGTGAGGGACCCAGAACTGAACACAGTATTCAAGGTGTGGCCTCACCAGTGGTGAGTACAGGGAGACAATCACTGCCCTGGTCCTGCTGGCCACACTATTTCTGATACAAGTCAGGATGCCATTGGCGCTTTTGGCCACCTGGGCACACTGCTGGCTCATATTCAGCCAGCTATTGATTACGACCACCCCACCCTTTTCCTCTGGGCAGCTCTCTAGCCCCTCTGCCCCAAGCCTGTAGTGTTGCCTGGAGTTGTGGCCCAAGTGCAGGAACCAACACTTGGCCTTGTTAAACCTCATACAATTAGCCTTAGCCTACTGATCCAGCCTGTCCAGGTCCCTCTGAAGAGCTTTCCTACTTTCAAGCATATATACACACACCTGCTCAGCTTTGTATCATATGCAAACTTACTAATGGTGCACTCAATCACTTCATCCAGATCATTGATAAAAGTGTTAAACAAAAACATCCCAACACTGAGCCCTGGGGAATACTGCTGCTGACCAGCTGCTAACTGGATTTAGCTCCATTCACCACCACTCTCAAGGCCCAGCCATCCAGACAGTTTTCCCCTGATTGCAGAGTAGGTCCATCCAAACTATGGGCAGCCAGTTTCTCAAGGAGGATGCAGTGGGAAATGGTGTCAAAGGCTTTACTAAAGTCCAAGTAGACTACATCCATAGCCAATGATCTGTGATGCTGGGAGCTTTCCAGGAAGGGCTCTTCTGCCTCATTGCTACATAAAGGATAGCTGGAGGGAGTTGAAGGAGCTTCTGTCCTCAGCATAGGTAAATGTGTCCATGAGATCACTCCCAATGCACTTGAATTTTCTCCCCAGGGATATCAACAAGATTTCCCCCTTCACAGATTTATTTGATTTTTTTTTTGTGTGTGTGTTGATATAAAATGCTCATATTTGATTGTGGGCTGGAGGCTGTCCCTCAGGCTTCTTAGTACATCAGTGTGAATGCAGACATTATTAATAACTTAAGCACATAGACCCACAAACCTTTATGTGTACTCACCAGGCAGTTTGTTAATGATCTTTAGATGCATTCCATGTTCCAAATATAAGGTCTGAATACATTATAGCTAGTGCATATAAAGTCTAAGCATAAAATAGGCAACTAGAAAACACATTCATGAATGAATTATGCAAAAAGTTCCTCAGAACAATATTCTTGTTAATTCAAAGTTTAAATAATTTCTTACTCACTGCTGTTATTGGAGGAGGGTTGCTGTGCAATGTAACAGTTGATACTTCTTTTCTGGGTAGTCACTATTTCAGAGCGATTAGTCATAAATATGTTGTGTAATGTAAGGAGACATCAAATATTTCTACTGTGCTAGTTTTACTACCTTAACTGTACAAACAGATTGATTAAAAAAAATAATGAAAATTAAATTATTTTACTGTAGGAGTGAAAAGCACAGTGAAAGATCAGCCATTGGTTTTCCATAATAAAATTAAGGCATCAGGTTATACATCAGCACCTCGGTAAGTAGATGCATTACTGTTTTGTCTGATATATTGGTGTGTGGTATATCGCCACAGAACAGAGTCATGCAGTCTCACAACTACGAAATTAATCACCCATGAAAAATAGATATGATATCAGACAAAATAATTTAGAAAATATGTTGGAAAACAAAATTTTCACAGCTTCTGGTTAGTATTCAACTTCCTTTCAAAATCTATATTAGACATTTGTCTCTTTTATATGATTAAATTTGTTTCTTTAGCTTGCAGAAAGAAGTCTGAGAACTTTATATGAGTGGAGTTTAACCTTCAGAATATGTTATGCAACGAATAACTCAGAAAGCAAAGCATAGGTGCAAACTTGAGCACTTGATCATTAGCAAGTTGTCTTGTCATCAATATGCACATCATTTTACCTACAGGTTATTATTAGTAGACATAAATATTAAGAAGAAAGTAATATTGGGTTTTGTTTGAAAGAAACTATTTCTCTCACAGAGCATTTAATGTTTCATATAGGAAAATCTGTGTTTTTTCTTGTAGAATGACCATGTTTTATCCAAATACTAACCTGAAGAAAAACAAGGTATCAAAATGGAACACCGGTCATAAATGGTAGGTAATGGAGCAAGTCTATCAGAAGAGGAACAAATTAAAATGAGGATAAAAACAGTTCTATTGGAAGTAGGATTTATAGCTGCTTCTCTCATTGGAGCTTTATAGTTAGGGGTATAAAAGGGACTAAAAGGCTTCATAAATTAATTTACTGTAAAATGATTGCAGAAAATTATTCAGGTTATCAGACTAGCAGTTAAATTTGAGGAAGTCTTACACATAAAAGAAGATATACCTATCTATTTTTGTAAATTTTTGTTGCTGGAAAGAAGTCCTAAACATGGCTGGAAGCATAGTCCCAACATGTTCTGAAGGTGCAATTCTGGTCAGAAAAATAACTGAATGTGGCACAATGAGACTTAATGATTTCAGATCATGTGCTTCATTCACCTCTAAAAGCATACTATCTTAAGCTAAAGCCAGCTTACCCTAATGCATATAAACATGCATAAAGGTATAATTTGACCAGTGGATTCATTATCAATGTGGACACAAAGAACAAATGTTATTTTAGAACAGGCACTTTCATGTTAATTGCTGTAGCATGTTACATGGGGATATTACATATATTTTTTTTTTTCTGAAAGTAAAGAATGATAAATGACATTTTCTCTATTTTTTTTTTTTTTTTAAACCCCAACTTTATTCTTAAACACTGAATAGCTCAAGGCTAAGCTTTTGTAATCCCAGGACATATAGGTGAGACTTTAGATGAGCCCTGCAGATAACTTTAAGATTGATTTGTGCTATTTTATGATAGGTTAAGCTATTTTGGTTAGCTTAGTTTTGTGTGAGGTTCTTGTAGTATGTTGTTAAATAGATGATCCATGTAACCTCTAATTTTTACATGTGAAGGTATTTTTCATATTGCTTATTGTAACAACAAGGTAGAATTTGCATTCTTTAAATACTTGTATTAGATATATATGCAACTTCAGTTTGATTTTAGTTCAAGTCAATGTTAATTCTTGATCTCATTAATTCATAACAGCTAGTGAAAGGAGTAATTTAACTATGGCAATTTAAAATTCACTCTGCCTCTTATCTTGGATTGAACATAAGTTTTCCAGGAAATACTTATATAAAGATACATAGAACAGCTCACAAAGCACTTTTATTTTAATATTTTTCCTCTCTCTTTTTTTCCTTCTTTGAAGTAAAGATAAAGAATATCCATTGGAAAGTTATCCTCCAATCAAATATGAGAAAGAGATATCTATTACATGTAAACCAACTCCAATTTGTTGCATTCAGTATTCTGGTATGTACAGGCTTTACAAAACTTACACTTGTGTCATTGCACAGAAAGAAAAATGAAATTTGTGTGACAAGGTTTATTAAGGTCAGAAAACTTTCTGGCAGTGCCATGTACTTGCAAAACTGTGCAAGCTACTAAGATGTATGCAAAAGGATTCTAGGAATCTGATTTTAAATCTTGTTTCATTTCAGACTTATTCTGTGACTTTCTCACTACAACTTAGTAGTCTTCACTAAGGAATTTTTTTTCCTAAGACATTTACTTACTATCACTAGGGCATATTAAAAGTGAAAGTTCTGTTTCAAAAGAATCAGAATACTCCTATTTCTTATAAAAAAATGATTCCATTTTTCTATATTAAAATATAAACTAGTAATTCTTCTGTATAAAGAATGGTATTTTACTTAACTGCTTTGGAGAAGTGAGTCCTGCAATAATTTTAGTCATCTCCAATCCATCTTAATATGCATATACAGAAACTACTTCTTAGATTAGCAATCAAATGTATTACTAAGTATATAATGATGTCAGTATACACTCTGCAAACCACAATATTTTCAAAGTATTTAAAAATGTATATATTTATAAATATTTTGAGAAGAGGAACTTTGATCTTCAAGAAATAAAAGCAATTAGATGCAATCAGTAACTTTTCTAAAGTATATTCTAGCCATCTCTGTTCTTTAGAGGATGTGAAGAAATTATTTTTATGGTTCCTGAAGGAGATTGGTTGGAGAGATATTATTTTTAGGAAAGTTATGTTCACTTAAAACTAAAAGTTATTTTTTAGCAAGGAAAAGCATTGCTATAGTTTCAATAATAGATTTTAAGTATAATTCCTCTTTTACTTATTTTTACTTATTTTTCTCTGTCTCTTGCACACATATGCATGTAAATATAGGCTTAAAAAACCACAGTTCAGCAAAACAAAGTTTAGAAACAATGAAGAAACTTTTTCTCTTGGAAAAAAAATCACATTATTGTAAGCCTGTAAAGAGATATTCTGCTATTGTTATAGTCTGTTGACCACGTGGTTCCTAGCTTTAAAATATATTTTCTTTTGTAAATTTACAACTTGGAATTGCAGTTTGGAGCAATCCAGTGGTCTTTGTAAAGTATGAATCACAATATTAATATTAATGCGCATCTTTATACATAGTAGAAAGAAAATTAAGTAGAAAACTTAAGTAAATCCTAGAGGTTGTAAAGTTGCATCAATGGATCAACACAAAAATTCTTAGGTTTATTAAATATCTTTTTGTAGTATTGGAGATGTTACTAGTTCTGACTTATTGCTCTGTTAGAAAACATTTTTATTTAGAATTTGAAATGATGCTCCATTAAACTCTCATTCTTTATGCACAGGAATGTTTTTATATTGTTAATTCTATGTATGTGACCTTATATTACTTGCTTTATATCAATCAGCTCTCATACTGAAAATACATACAGCCAAAACTTCAGGAAAAGTTGAGGAAATCTGCAGAATAGCAGCACCTTTTACTTAATAGACTTCACACCTTTGAGTTTGTGGTGCATGCAGAACAGTTGAATTTCACAAATTGCTGCCATTATGTAGATGTAAAGGGAGTTTATCCCATCATTGTGTGCCCTCGCTAATTACTAATATAAATGAATAATCTGATTGCACTTGGATAGTTTATGATAGTTTTCTTAGGAAGAAAATTTATCATCCTTAAGAAGCAATCCAGAATGACTAGCCTGTGCTCTTTATTCAAATACATGAGAAGGCAATAATTTTAATAAGAAGATATTAAAATATTAGTGTAAGTAAATAGATTTAAATGACTACTAAAACTTTCTGCACTTCAATTTTGTTGCACTTCTTTTGTGAAAAGTGAATTTCTGCCTTGTGAAGAATAACTGTTTTGAGAAAATGTCAGTAAAAGAGATGGATTCTGTAAAAATTCCTACCAAGTTCTGCAACAGAAGTTTGGAATGTCAATAAAAAAGATATATTGAACATATGAAATTAATACCTGGTTTGTGTTTTGTGGTAGTGACATATGCGACTTTCATGATTAAAAGAAACAGCAGATTAAATTGTTGTTGCTTTCATACATGAATCATCAGACATTCTTCTTTATAGGAGATGGAGAGATGATGGCTTGTGGCCTGGCTGACAAAACTTTACTGGTACTCAATTCCAATCTCATTGATACAAACAATGTTTTTGCAGGTAAATTTATGAATTACATTATTCAAGACATAATATATGTTGAATTTAACCTAAAATGGCATAGTAAATAAAAGATTACACCTTACATCAACTTGAGAAGAATGAAGGAGAGGGAATACTGTTGATTCAAGATTTAGAATTTATTTATCTGACTAATTTTGTTCTAGAACTAAACAGCCTGACAGGTTTTCCCATTTCTCAGTTTTTAGGGAGATAAATAGTCATATATCACAATATATATCACAATCTGTATTGTGTTTGTAGATTCCAGTATTTAAATAGAAATAATAAAGACAATATACTGTAATGGAAATACATGTATATATTGCAGTTGTATATTGTAATATAGTATTAGCAAAATAGTTAACTGCAGTGGCTTGGCAAAAAGTGTTTGCAGTTCCAGACATCTAAACAACTATTTTTAAAAAAGAGGCTATTCCTCTGAAGAAATTATTTGCAAAAGTGTATGCATGTGCAAACACACATGCATTACTTAACATTGTAATTGAGCCTAAAAAAATGAATTTTAAATTTCTACAAGAGCTAACTGTTAAATTTTTAATAACAGTAAATGTTTTGGCTTTAAGTCGGTCCTGTTAAATCAATTTTATCTAGAAGTTTGTAAAGGAAGATGACTGTCATTAATAGCAGACCTTAACACACATAAAAGTAGACTGTTCTATTTTAGAAAATTACTTATAAGCAAATAGTTCTAATTTCTGAATACTGATGGTTTTTTGAGTAATTTTCATTGTACATTATACAAATTTAATTTGTGCAACAAATGGAAGCAGTATTACTGCTATTTGCCTTTTTATGTGAGGTAATTAAGGAAAATATGCCTTTTGGGCAGGGTAGTAAGGTCTATTTTTTCACCATAGCAAGTTCATAAACTTAAAACCAAAAATTCTTAATGTATCTCTGACAAATTTGAGCAAATTCGTAATGTAAGCCATAATAACTGCGGGCAGGAATAATGCTTTGAGGTTTTATTGACATCATTTTGTTATTTGGGTAGTACTAGAACAAAAGCAGTAATTTTGTCCAAAAAAGACTCCATACATCTGGAATATAATTTAATATTGTTTTAGAAGGTCAGGATTTCTAAAAAAATCAATTAACCAAAAGAGGTAAAAATTCTGTATTTCCTTCCCTTACTCATTGCAAGAATCTATAAAAATAATGATACTATATTGGTACAGTGTTTGATATGCAGCACCTTAACAAAATTGTGCCCAAAGAATGCAAGGTTCAGATTATTAACATATATTTTTTCAGTAATATGAAGATGCTAAGATGTGATTTTCAACAACTTCAGTCTTTTTTTCTGGTAGCAGGGCTACTCTGAACATGAAGTAGAACAAAATGTTGCAAAATTATTCCGTGAGGCTGTGAATTATTCTTGTGTTCTGTAGCTGATTTTTTTCAGTTGTCTTTTGCATTGCAGATCCAGCACCTCTTTATGTGAATCACTATCAAGAAATTAGATAGGCTAGTTTTACTTGAATGTATACAGAGATTATGTGTTGCAGGAAGCGACATTTCAATTCTGTGAAAATCTCTGGGTTTTTTTTTTTACTAAAGTTTGTTTTTAAGCTGGCTTAATTGATTTTGGTCCAGTAACAGCAGGGTTTTATCTTTGTTTTATCTCAGGAGAAGATACTAATTTCATTGACTTTTTTGCATCTATACTACATACTACTTGCTACATACTAAATCATAACTAAGAAGTGGCTCAATACTGTCAGTAACAGAAAATAGAAAACATAGAATTTAATAAAAAGAAACATGAATCTAAGTAGACATATTTGAAGGCAAAACCAGAAATGTTGAGGTTTCATAATTTGAAAGAAAACCTTAATTCATGTTCTATTACTCTGTAAGTCATGAAGGAAGCTACTTAGTTTTAGACACATTAAAAAAAGGCTTTGTCTTTCAAAACTTGCCTGGACAAGTTCCTGTGTGACCTACTCTAGGTGATCCTGCTCTAGCAGGGGGGATTTGACTAGATGATCTTTTGAGGTCCCTTCCAACTCTTAAGATTCTGTGATTCTGTGAAGTAAAAATAAATATTATGCAATTCTAGACTAATTTATTGTGATGAGAAATGTGACCTGCAGTAAACTTCGCACTACTACAGAGAAGCTTTATCTGGTTGCAGTAGTTATGGTGTCGAGTGCTAGCATTTTCTTGCTTTAAATGTTTGGGGTTTTTTATTCTTTACTAAATTGTTCATCTGGCATTTAGCCTTGTTCTGTTAGTGTTCTTAGATTTTGCACCACTATGTAATTGATAGCTTTCATTCTTTTTCTCTGTCTTTTTTTAAGATGCACAGTCTAAAATCAAATGTAAGCCACATTCTACTTCACACTCTCTAGGGTAGCTTAAGAGTGCAATCTGTGCATGTGGTTCTTTTCAAAATCAACGTCAGTGTGAAACTGTTAGATACTGAACTGCAGGGGAGTAGGAGTTGCAAACTATCTGTTATGTGCTTATTTCATTAATACGTTTCAGATTATTGTGAAATCACCTATTTATTTTCTACTTCAAACACTTTTGGTTTTGAGAAGTCATAATAAATGTATTTTCATTAGAACCATGATGCATTAGTCTTATTCAGAGCTGAAGTCAATAGTAATGTAAAACTTTCTTTTTTCAAGAAATGGCAGTGACATTTGTCCCAGTAAAAAACCCACAAAACAGTTTCAAGGCAGCATTAACATCTGAATATAGCCAATTATTTAAAATTGTATTTTTGTAATGCACCATCAGAGGCGAGTGGTATAGCAACAGCAATTTAGCTATAAACAACTTCCCCAAAGTGCTCAGTTACAGTTTTAAGTAGTTCTGCATTCCTCTCCAGTGTTGGCTCTTCAGATGTCTGTGTTACAGCTAGCATGGCCTTTTTGAAGTAGTCTTTTTACAAAACCAGCTGCTGTCCTTCTCAGTGTGCTTCAGGACTGAGGAACCCTGAGTAACGCCTGTTTGGAAGCTTACAGGCCTCTTGCAAGCCAGCTGGCATCTGCTTCACTGTGCTTTGGGATTGGGGGACCTGGAGTGCAGAGATTCTTAAGCTTTTTGCATGACTCTTCCAATTTTCCAAACCTCAGATTTTCCTAAAGTTTCTTATGTTCCTTACAACTTTGGAAAACTGTTTTGTATATTCTGGGAAGTTATTTTGGGGTTTGTTTTTTTCTTTAGTGCAGATAATTTACAACTTCCAAATGTGTTTACAAAATGAACCCTCCAAATAAACTTTTGTGTTGAGAATAAATTAAGTATAGTTTTCTGGTGAGAATTCTGCAGGTCTTGGATGACTTGGAATGAAAATATCTTGTTGATAAACTTTTTTATAGATAAGTTATCACAGAAGATCTTAATTGCTGAGATAAATTGATTAGCCTTCCTGTAATTTAAAGCAATATTTTTTTGATATAAAACTTCAATTGACTAAAGAGAAAATATGCACAAGAGGGCAGCATAAGAACTTTGAATGTCTTAAGGCTAGAAAAAATTCATCAGACTTCATCTGGATAAATTAGAATAATATAGGCCAAAGTTTGTTACATTTGTTTTACATATTTTCTTATTTTTTGAGCTTTTTGATCAGCAACAATGCAATTTTAGATCAAATTAAGAGTTTTAGCTTCTGGATGACATTCTTGGCTTTTGGATTTCTTTCAAGTATTTAGTATTTTTTTCTTTAAACTGTGTGACACTAGGCTGGGAAATTCTGTTTCTTCTAGAAGCCTTTTGCTATTAATTGGAGATTATGCTTCTTTAAGCTATGATTTTTAAAGAGACAGTTGCTTTTTTTTTAAATCTAGTGTGATAGTCCTGAAGAAGCTATTGTAGTGGCATGCTCGTTATGTTTTTACAAAACCGTCTGTCTGAATAATAAAAACCTAACAAATAAAGTACAGCAACTACTTGCAACATCTTTAGGGGTTTCCAGACCATGTTTAATATAAAATTTAATTGTAACGTCATACTCAGATTGCCTTTTCAAGGAATTTTGTGTCTTTGCATATATTAAAACATCCTTCTCATAACTTTAAAAAATTAAAGTGAGAATTATCATTCTCTGATTATTAATAAGACATTTTTCCATGGTTTTTAGTGGAAGAAAAAAAATCAATAACTGGTTTACTGCTACCAGTTTTAATTCAGCTATTCAAAGCCTGTAATTAAAATGTGGTTTAATATTGTGTATAATTATATTAAAACAACACAATTAACTCTGAATAAGTTTATAAATGTAAAAAACCAAGTTTTATGATTAATGTTTTCTTTAGGTCATGATGGTGCAATTAACTCTGTTGGCTGGAGTCATGACAAGAAATGGTTAATTTCAGCAGCAGAAGACAGAACATTAAGGATCTGGTCAGTCTGCAATAATGAACCTGCTCTAGTTCTGGTAATTAGAAACTTCTGTCAGTTTGGTTCTCAGAGGACATTTTTGCTCTTTCATCTACTTGTATTTAACAGCTCTGTAGAAAGGATCATGCAGCCTGACTCTCAGACCTACTGAGAGGAGGTGATTCCAGCTGACACTATGATCTGGATGGTCTCCATTGACTTCAAATAGCTTTTTATCATGATAATTTATGAAAAGAAATAAACTCCATTTTTGGTTGACAAAACTAGTGGGCATGTCTGTAAGTTTTGTTTCAATTATCTTCTCTGTATATTCAATTTTGATTGGCTTAACTGTGCTTGACTTGATAGTCTACTTCCCAATTAAAGTGAAAGTTTGGAGTAGGGAGCTAGATTATATTAGATTCAATTGACTACAGATACTATTAACTTCAACTGCCAACTAATTTAAGTGTAAGAAAAACTTTATTTTCAGAGTATTACTTCTGAAAGATGGGAAAGACCACTACATAGTAGGTTAACCTTCTCGCATATGATCAGGATAACAGGGAGACTATGCCTTAACATCAGGAATCTCAGACAAAAAATATTTGTTATCTTAGAATCCATTCTTAATAATTTTCTTTTCATTTCAGGACAAAGAAAAGTTCCATAAGGCTGTACGCTTTGCACAGTTTTATTTCATAGATACATTTATATTGCTGTGCTGTGGAGCTGAATTTCATCTGTTAAGTTTCTATCTAGACACCACCAAGGATGACCTAAAACGGTGAGTACAATTTCTCATTAATAGACCAGTGAAAGTGTTTGTACTATTTGATCTGGGACTTTGTGCATGGTGAAGTGGGCTAGGGGACAAGAAAATAACAGAGGAAAAAAAATTTGAACAAATAGTAAAAGCTAATTGAAAAAATATCTTTTTTCTGGCAAAAATGAAACAAACATTGAAATGTCAGATAATTTTTTTTTATAGTATATTAACTGATGCAAATACTGTTAAACTATTACTGATACCATATGTAATCTCTGAGCTTTACCTTCTGCTTGTTTATATCTCAGTGTGCATTAATGTGTTAAGTTATATTTCAGTAGCTAATTGCAAATCTTTCTTCTATGGGAATATCCTATATACTTTTTCTTTCAGAGACTCCAACATACTGTGAAAGTGTTCTTCCTTCTCTGTCAAATGGAAGTAGATAACTTCATAATTTTCACTGACTTTCCAGCTTTTCATTATCCTATTTTGTCTTCATTTCTTTATCATTAGATATCCTTCATGCACTTTTTACTAATATTATTCTGTTTATTACCGTGCGACTCCTTCTTTCTGACTTGGAATCAGTTTTTTTGTTAAATATCTGATACATTTTTTCTGTTCTTTTAGTTTATAATTGGAGCTAAAACTTTCCATGTGTTCTTTTATTAAGTTTCTCTGCTCTTCATTTGCTTTTTCAGGTTTCCATCAGTATTTGTGTATATGAGGCATTGACATGTATATACATTCAAATACATACATTCAATAATTACATTCAAATATACATACACATATATTCATGTGTATAGGTTTCAACACAATAGCATTTAAAAACACCTTTGAGAAATATTTTTCTTTTTCTGATATTATGGCTTTAGATTTTGAATGGAAAAACAAAGAAAATTAAGGTTATAACTCTATATTATTTGATATGTAAATTATGTGTTCTGTCTGTTCATCATATTAATCAGTATTGGGCTGCATCCTTAGATGGGAAAAACTGGCCTATTTCCGTGGTAGTTTTGCCACTGCACAGAAAACCATAGTAAGCAGAGGCTTAAATATATTTTTGAAGGGAAGTACTTTCCTGGATTGAGGTACAAACTTAGTTGGTGGGACTTCACTGAGACTTTAAATGGTCATACAGAAAACAAAAAGAGAAAAAAATGCCAAATTAAGTTGCATCATTTCTTTAAAATACACTTCTTATTTGACATCCTTCTTATTTGAAAAAGTAACTAATGGATTGTGATGTAAGTTATGTTTAAAAATTCTTCAAAATGGCTAATTAATTGTGGCTTTCAGTCACCTGCTTGGTTTTACAGTTAATCCACTGTGATTTATGATACTTTACCTTCCATTTCTGGTAAAAATCCTTAATGGAGGACGTAGTTGTAGCTCTTATTATTCTAGACTAATACTCTATTAGGAGGAATATAGCAAATAGACAGGAAAACTAAAGACAAAGGGACACAGCATTTCCTGCTTTGCTTTTATAGTATATACATTGTATTAGGAGGATAAATCTAATAGAATAAAATGTAAAGAAATACTGGGATATAGACATAAGTTCTTTTGCAATGTTTTTTTAACTCCCTTGACCTCCTTTTCACATAAATGGTTCTACAGAGATCTCATATTCTCATTTGTAGCAAAATGTAACAGTACAGGAGGAACCTGGAAAGCAGGAAAAGTGATTCCTCTCCCAAGACTTGTTTGAAATCTGTTCATAGTGTAAACAAGTAACCTTTGGAATCTGAGGAAGGCAACTGCTTCACTCATACCATCCCTAACTCTTAAAATTTATGCAGGCAATTGTGGAACAACTTAGAAAAAGGAGGAAAACAATATTCAGATCTTTCAGATCCTTCTCCCTTCTGATTTTTTTTCAATTTTAAGACTTATTTTAAAGTATTTTTTCCTTCTATTTGTGGGGGCTTAGGGTTTAATAAACTACTTTTGTGTTAGTATATAACATGCTGGCTCTAGACATCTTGGAGTATTTTTCTTAACAAATACCCATGCTTCCTAGAGGAAAGTAGTCAGTAAGCTGAAAAAATCCATACTGCAATTACTCTTGAGGCAGACTCCTGAACTATCTTTAAGCTAGGTGGTTCAGAAGTTAAAGGCAGTATGGAACTTGATGTACTTGTAGCAGTTTTGCAAGGTCAATGAACTTCTACTGTATTCTCTTTTGTTCCAATTGCTTTGTTACTGCCATGCTCTCAAAATTTCTTGAAGCATTAACACTAACTCAAAAATATGCAATTAGACTCTCTGGGTTATTAGTGCAATGCCAAAATACCAAATACACAACTGTAGACATTACAACAAATCCACAAATCAGTCTGAGGCCTGGTTATATATATCTATAAAAAAAAGGTAGTAAAGGTTAATTTACTTTGACATTTCCTTGTGGTCACTCTCCAGTTCATTTCCCAGCATTTCTTTCTTTTATGGAACACTGCATCATTCCTTGTGTTTTTCACAACTCTCATTCTGCCTTCTGAGTTGAGCTTGGAAGAATGCTTGAATGGCACAGATTCAAGAACACACTAGATATAACCCCAAAGCATTCTTTGTACCCATAATTAGAAGGGATGGCAATGCAGTCTGGCTAACCAATAGATTGCTACTGTATTTCAGAGGTGCTACTGTATTTCAATGGCATATCATATCACTGTGTCTCTGTGCAAAGCTTTTAAAGAAGTGTTCAAAAGTATAAATTAACTAAGGATCACAACAATTTTATTCAATGATTAAGTTTTGGTTCAGTTTTAAAGGTGAAACTGAGAATCATAGAATCATTACAGTTGCAAAAGAACTTTTAAGATCATCAAAAAGTGGAAATAAGATATATTATATTCCTTTTCGGCTTAGTTAAGTGTATCCTTATTTACAAATGTCATAGAGGAGATTTATTGGAGTTCTGGGAATTTGATAGAGATCTCCTGACTTCTGCTTCTATGATTAATCTCAAAATGAGTCACAACCTAAACAATTTTTTTTTTACATTCTCCAAAATTGCTAACTTTAAAATTTCCACTCTCATTGGCAATTGTGCATCCTGATATGGAGTGTAAATATCTGTTGATCTGTTGAATTTGTTGATTTGTTGATTTGTTGAATGATCTCCACCCTCCTCTGTAGTGTAAGAAAGAGTATTTTTCAGTTGTGATAAAAACACATTCCAGAAGATGAAGTGATTCTTTTCCTTTTCATGTAACTAATTTTCTTCTTTTACTGAACTCCAGGCTGTGTCTGGGAATGTATGATGGGACTACTGTTTGAAGATTAATTTTTACAGTGCATATAAAAAATGTTTTTAATAGTCTGAAACTTTATGACTTCTTGTGCTGTTTGTGGTCTGTAATTTAATTTTGAATTTCTCATGTGCAGCCATTTTCCTTGAAATTTTAAATGTCAGATCTACGTCAAGAATATTTTGAGGATTTTGGGGAGGATTTCTTTTTGGGTGCCTGGTTGTCTTCTGGTTTTAGCATAGTAATATACTTCCATGTGTTGAAGTTTTTTGTCTGTCATCAAAATGTTTCTATGTTATCTGGGTCTCCTGAAAAATGCTTTTAGCAAAGGACTTCAAATGTGTTGAGAAGTAGGCACATCAATCTCTGCATCATTACAAAAAGTGTTTGTGTCTTAGAGTCTGAGTTTATATTTTACTTCTGAACCTGAAAATAACCAAATACTGTAAACGTATTCCCCAAGAATGATTACATCCCCAAAGTATGCAGGATAGAAGAGATTATAGAGATTGCTCATTTACACTGTTGTCAGAATTCTAGTGATTGGAGGCATTAAAATAGGACAGAATTGAAGTTTGTGTTTATCAACAGAAATGTGATTTTATTTGGATAACTGATCTGTAGGATTGTCAGCTGAGATTGTGTGCTGTGTATAGAATTTGAGACCTGGAAAAATACAGTAAGAAAATACCGTTCATCCTTTTTTTTTTTTCCCTCTTCCACAAGCTTTTTTGTAGTTTAAAGAGGTGTTGGTCTAATTTAGACATTTTTGTAGTCCATTTTTGTGCTACAATAACCTCTTCAGTTTATTTGTGAGGTAGAATTTTGTCTATATTCATGTCAAACACCTGTCCATCAGTGCAACGTTTTCTAAGGGCTTGTAGTGTTTCGGAACAGCTGAAAACCACTTCACAAACTGTCAATGACAGTGCATTTGTATTGGGAATCATGCAACAAAGGAATTAGCTTTGCTAATGGCAGACTGTCAAATTTATCTATGGAAAGTGGCCAGATCTGAGGTGGAATTCTTAAGCTAGTTGTTTATAATTCTATTTTCAGAATTCACTTCTGATAGAAGAATAAAACCTGGTTTTATTTCCTTTTGAAGATTTCTTACTTGTTACTATGTTCTCTTTTTTACTTAAAAAGTAACCCTTGTTATATTGACATAAATCTGTTGATTTTCTGCAACAAAAGCACAGTTAATCTGTTAAATGCACCTTCTTAATTATAAGCTGTTAATATATTTCAATAATCTAAAAAGCTTTTCTTTTGTGTACTATTCACACCTTTATCTTGATAAACATTATGTCTTCTGACCTTTACTGGATTAATTCCTTGGATTAATTCCTAAACAAGAGGAATATCACAATCTTTTCTATAGAAAACATGAAATTATTCTAAATGATAATGTAGATTGTACACTTTTGCTTATGTTTCAATATAAATTTTTATTCTCAAATTTTGTTCTTATATATTACAGGTGAGTGTTTTAAGATTTTGCCGTGTGACCTTTTGAGTTATATAATACCTTTCTTTGACAATCTAATTGTATTCTGTGTTGCCTGTTAAATCCCACTTTATTAAAATGATAAAAATGTAACCCAAATTGTTATGTAAACTTTAATCTGTAAGATATAAGAACTAAGGTACAGGGTTTGTCTCAGTGTGTTGCCTGCCTGAATTTTAGTTGACTTGCACTTTGAGTTGAATGTGTATAGAACATGTAGCAAATGCATTCTATCCAAAACATGTAAGGTCTTAAATATACTAAAATTCTCCCACCCCAGGTTTGTTGCTGCGCTTGATGTTATATGTTTTGAAATCTTTTTAGATAATTCTGGTAAATGGACATGGCTATCTCCCTCTTTGACCTCTTACACTGCCCCAGACTGCTCACTCTGGGGGCACAGTGAGAAGCACAAAATATCTTAATCCTGAGCAGGCATTGTTCAGCAATAGCTAAATCCTATGAATAAAATTAACTGCACACCAGATACACCCAGTACAGTTATTAATAACTCTGTTTATCATCTTAGGTGGTGACTTCTATGGAAATGATGCATTCTTCTTGCTTAACATTTGCATGTCCATGTCTACATCCATGTAAAAACACTTGGACTTTGGTGGATTTAAGATCAGATCCATTTCATCTGTGCTGATATATTTCAATAAACAGAAAGGTCTAATCAGATTGAATCACAACAGAGTTCTGCGTTGTGTAGTACAAATAAGACTGAAGCCATTTTAGAGGGCATAACAACATGTTTGCAACGTCTGCATGGAGCTGGCAGATATCCCACAGGACCTTGAAGAGTCCAGTGTATGTTGGGAAGCCACATGTCCGTGGTAGTGTGTGATCAGCCCCTGTTTCTGTTCCCATAAAAGTGAAATTATTCTTTCCCCCCTAACTACATTTTCTTTCTTATTGCTCCTATGATGAGGACATGAAATGCTGTATTGAAACTAGTGGTATTTCTGCTCTTTCATTTTATTTTTTTCTCTTTGATACTTTCAGTATACATACAGGATTATTTTAGAGTTTCACATTGATGAAAGATCTACTTTATGTATAGAAATATCATTTTTGTTTTCATCCAAATGAGTTTTCTTCCCACGTTTTTTAATAGAGTTCAGCAACAAGTCAAAAGGTTTGTGGCTTTCATTTTTAATAGGGAAATAAAGCATTTTGTTTTGCTTTGTGATTCCAATGGGAGTTTATTGTTGGCCACAGGTCATAACTTAATTAACACGAGTGTTCATTTAATATCTTTTCCAGATACAGACAAAGAAGTGTTTACAAATTGGTACAGAAATTTTCTATGGCTTCAACAATGGAGATTACCAGCCTTTCAGCAGTAAATGATTTTTACTCTTGTATCCTTTGCATTTCTTACTTTTTTTATAGTTCTTTGGACTTAATGACGTGGAAATAACTTCAGCAGATTTTGTTTCTCAACAACTTAGAATTTGTTTCTCAACTGTTATTTCTCTGTTACAGTAAAAATACTGTAGATTTGTGTTGATGAACTTCAGCCTTGGAAAAAAAGTTATGACTGTAAAATTTCTGGTACTACTCATAGAGCACCAAATCTTGATATCTATTTATCTATCTTTTTGTCTATCTATATACTTTTGTTCCTTTATATCACTTTAACACAGAGAACTGTACAGATATTGTACTTGCAGCTGGCAGCAACCGAGCACTGGAAGTTTTTGACCTCAATGCAGGCTGTAGTGCAGCAGTGATACCTGAAGCTCATACTAGATCAATCCATCAGATTTGCCAAAATAAGGTATATACTTCATTGAATTTTATATGTAGTATCACTGCAAAAAAAGAAATGCGAGGCTAAAAATATAATTGATATCAATTGATAAAGTTTATTATATGATAGGGAGGACAAGCAAGGTCATAAGTCTCTGTGATAAAGGTACTGGGACCTCATTTGTTCTCTAGTAGAAAGCAGAGAGCAGTGAGAATAACAAGTTTGCTGTTAGGAAACTGTATGCTACCCTTTGCCTTTCTTGTCTGAGAATGTAACATTGTAGTTCAACAGGAACTTTTGCTTATGTAACAGTTCTCCTTGAAAGTTGAATCTGAAGTTGTTTTGTTTATCCTGAAACTTCAGAAACAGCAACATCAAGAACAGACATTTCTCAGTACTGCAATAGATGACTTAAAAACCCTCTTGCTTGCTCTTTTTTTTTTGCTTGAAGATTGATTAGAATGTTTGGAGGTTTTATGATACTGTACACACTGGAACGTCTGCTGTGCTAGGTTTGGTTGAGTATGGTTCTTCATTCCCAGCTGGAAAGTCTTTGCTTCTGTGGGTTTAAAAAAGTTACTTATTACTACTTTTGTAGAACTCCTTGTGGGTTTTTCTGAGAGTTGTTATCTGGTAAAACACTTAAAATTGTGCTGGCTATTTCAGTACTATTTGGAACACATACAGGCTTAAAGTTCTGGCTTCTCTTTTTGCCTGGTCAGCTTAGTGGCTTCAGGTTATTTAATCAAGAAAAACTTTTAAGCCATCTGCAATTATTCACTTGAGACAAAACCTAGAGGTATGTAGTATAGCAAAGAAAATTGACTCCTTTAAAAAAAAAAATAGATTGAGGTTCTCTTTTTTTCAGTTATATTAAATGAATACTTTAGATAAGTCAATAGGAAAATTACACATCAACTGTTTTCAGTTGTATAAATTTGCTAAATATAATTCAGTGCATTTACACTAAGATAATATGCTAAAATATTTTATAGATATAAAAATATGTAGAATGCTGTGTGTAAATTATATCATGTTTAAAATGTGAAACACATTGTAATCTAAGGTTAGCTAGTGATGAGGCATGGTGCAATAGAAGCTAATCTTGTGGACTGAAATGATGATGAGGATCCAGTGCAAACACAACAAAATTTATGAAGCCTTTCCTTTGGACTAGCCCTAGTCTTATTTCGTGGACTGAATGCTCATTAGTGCATGCAATTCTGGTTTAGATTCATGCAAATCATTTCCCATGTTCCAAGACTGCTTTGGACAGTACCTGGACAGTAGAAAGTGGAGACAATCAGGACATATATTCTTTAAATAAATAAATGAAAATCTATGTAGAAGATTTTGTAAAACACTAAGGAAGACATACTATGATACAGTATGGGAGAAACCTGTTAGTAAATTATTAAATATGTAGGATATTCTAGAAATAGAAGCAAACAGCACAATATTCTGTTATTTATGTTTTTTGACAGCAGCAACTGTAAGCAACTATACATAATTTGCAATGTAATGACTTAGATTTTAAATTGTTCTTTTGGTCCATTCTAGAGAATGTTTGTAACAATTGTCAATGTGTGAAGTTAGTCTCAGCCTGCAGTGTACTTGATTAAGCTTCCTATCTAATTTGGAATATGTTCTTGTCACAGGAGACTGTCTGATGTATAATAGAATAGTATTCTGAATCACCTTCCAGAGCAGGAAATATTGCAAATGTACATATATATATGCATATTCATATACAAGTTTTGGCTGCACTGACTGTTACACAGTATATCTCTTAATAGAAAATAGGGTAGGGTATCCACTTTAATAGATGTCTGCAATTCCTGTTTCTTTTTAGAATTTTAGTACCCTAAAAGTAAAAATACATTTATGCCTGTATGACTTTGTTACTATGAGACATAGACTGGTAGTGAAAATTAAATAAACATATAAGCTGCTGCTATATCAATGTTTCTGTAAAGGTACAGGTTATCTGCATGACACTACAGAGATTTAGAATGCACTGTAGGGAAATCTTCAGAAGAAGATTCAAACATTTAACTGTCAACTGAATCCATGGTCTGTTTGCTTCACTCTCCTGCCTAATTTTGAAAATCTCTCTGTGGTCTGTTAAAATTGATGTAAATGTCTTCTGTCTCTAAAGAATCAAGTAACCTTTGTTTTATATATAAAAATCTGCAGTAATTGCCTTGAAGCCAGAGGAGATTTCTTTACAGTTGCTATTCTTGAAATCTGCCCAAAATATACTGTCCAAAATCGTTGCATTCAACTCCCCTACTTGCACTCCCCTCCCTGCCTTCAAATTCTAATGACTGTAGGTGGTCAGAACCATCACTTAACGTATAGTAGCATATAGCAGTAGCACATGTCTTGTTGCAGTGGCAGTTATCAGTGTAATAGAGTCTTTATCCAGTAATGGTATGCTGAAAATGAAAAACCACCCTACTGAACCATTACTTTGCAGAGTTTATTTTTTTTTCTAGCAGGAATGTGTTGAATCTTCCTGACTCTTATTAGGTTGAAATATTTAATCTGCAGCCTCTGTACTGATGTTAAGTACAGTTGATGAAAACTTCTCCGTGAATTAGGCAAGGTAATCTCTGTTCCCATTAACACCTTGTGAAATGCTACAGATGAACTTAGGGTATGTAGTCATACAGTGTACATAATTTGAATAAGTACATGGAATGTTTGCCATTTTAGTCTAGCAAGTTTCTGGAGTAGTCCTTCTTTTCAGAATCTGGTGGTGGTTCAGCGCATTCTTGCTGTCTCTCTTTCATCTTCTTGGAGATGAGAACAGTGGCAGCAACCAGATGGAGCTTCCAGCTTATTTTCTATCTTGTCACTCTTGTGACTGTACTGACAGAAGCTTCCTGACAGTTCGCTGAAGATTTGGAATAACTAACCTATGACTGACACACGTACGTCTGATCCTGTGTCACTTGACCAGTTTACATCTGCAAACCTATTTCACCGGCTGATGCTAGGCCACATCTCTCTGTCATTACAGGTGCTCTGACTCTGCACCTATAAGCCTTCAATTCTACCTCTTTACTTGCTACAGCCTCTTTACTTTCTCCTCCTTCTCATTCTAAATTCCTTCATTCTAGTAGAATCCTTCTCCCGAGAAGGATGATAGAAGGTTGATAGTGTTTCAATCATCCACAACCATGTAGATTACTGTTGTTCCCAGTTCTCTTTTACTCTGATTATGTCTTCATCTCTCACCTCCTTGAACCTTAGTGTCTTGCAAAGGTCCAGAGGAGACCGCTGCAAGAACTAGAAGCAGCTAGGTTTGGGCAGATAATGACCACGAGGGAGGAGGATTCAGGGAAATAAAGGGAGCAGCATCAGTAAAGTTCACTTCCAGAAGGCTGCAACGTCTGCTTCAGCATGAAGAATATTTGTAAACATCTTTAAATGAAATGCAGTAGCACAGTTAGAAAGTCTTCCATTTTAAATTCAGCTTTTCATACAAAGGATTACTTCAGAAATTAAACGAATCAATAGTATAATGCTGAAGAAAAGTAATAAAATTGCATGGAAGCTGAGGAAAAAACAGTCATCACTGTAACTTGTAGCAGAGAAAAGTAAGAAAAAAATCTTGAGTGGTAAACCTTAAAGACAGTTGTTTCCATATTTTCACACGATAAGAAGCTGCCCTATGTTGTTACATGTTTATAGTGAGATGAAGAATAATGAATACAGTGAAAATATATCTTCACACTAGCATCACATCATGCTGGAAAGTATATGTTGCTGTAATCAGTCTTTCCTTCTTTATCTTTGTTAACTGGAGATATAGCTAAATGTCTTAATGCTACCCTTAAATTGCAACAGTGGTTTAAAGTAACACATGTCTATATATATACACTGTATATACGTTTGCCTACATATTTGTGAAATATAAATATTTTCACACTAGACCTTTCCATCTGTAGTATTTCAGTGACTTGATTGTCATTTCTTCAGGTTTTATATTGTACAGAACAGTATATTGTACAAAACAGTTTTTTGCGTTGTGAGTTTTTGTTATGTTGTCAATATCAGGGAAGGGAAATCAGAGTAAGACTGTAGCAAGCATCTCTCAGATGGGAGATAGAAATTCTGAAATTTATAAAAGGGCTATTTTAGAGCTATACTTATGGGACTGTGACAAATTTAAAGGATTGGGTGAAGAAAAACATTAAAAAGAAGCTGGGCAAAATTGTAACAAACTTTCCTTCATCTAGGGAAGAAATTCTTTAGTAGTGTGCTTACTATGAGATTTTCATTTAGGTATTTGTATTACTTGTGGGACATTACTTCCCATTTGTCTACTTTAGATCAGTAGATTAGTTACTTAGTATTATATATATAAAGGACACTTAGTTCTGGCTCCAAAATAGTGCAACTTAGCTTACCCAAGTCCAGGAGAGGAAACTACAAAAGACATGCCTAGCCCTTGAATCTCCCTATATGATTAAAGTTTACACAATTAAGTTACTTTAGGCCTTGTAGTGCTTGCTTAGAATATCTATAATCTTGATTTAATTGAGCATATTAATGTTTATTCTTCCAAACTTCAATGTATTTTTGTTTCCCCAAAATCTTGGCACTAAATTCCTCTAAGTGCTTGGAGCATGCTATATAATGATAAAAGCTTGTCTTTCTTTGTATACAGGTTCTTCCAGCAGTAACAAAACTAATTAAGCATCCTTTCTATAGGATTTTAAGTCTATGCCCTAAAATATCATCTTCCAAATCCACTATAAAAATTCTGATTTTACTATTGTGTTCTTTGTAACTCTCACATCCCCACCACATGCAACTTTCAGTGTTGCTCCCTATGTTCTCTAAACACTGCTATCCTTTCATAACCTTATCTTCTTTTCACATCCTTATTACTAGTTGACTGAGAGGCATGGCATACTTCACTCTTGTTCTGAATTACTCCTGTGCTGGCTGGTTAGTGGCTTGTCAAACAAAGTAACTTTCCTTAATAATGGCTATGCTGGTTTGAATTTCTGCGTGATAATTACTCATTTATGTGTATCGTGTGGAAAAGTAATTATCATCTCAGATTGTATTTAAGTAGTGAAACAGGTTACAAAAATTGTGAGTAGGAATCAACAGACAGTATAGTTGCGTAAGCATCATTGCATCAGGAAACTGAGCTAAAAACATGGTACTGTGGAGATGTGGTGGTAATGCTATGAAATAAATATACATGAAATAAAAAATAAGCTAAGTGTTTACTTAAGAGATGGTGGAAAGAGGTTCATTGTTCTCTTCACCCTTAGAAGACTGATGGAAGTCTCCAACTTCTCAGTGATAGACTGTTGTGAGGGACCTTCTACTCTTTTCCCTGAAGTCTGTGTTTGGTTTCTAGACTCTACTCTTGGAACTGCTTATGATATTTTAGCACAGGGTGTTACTAGACCCAAGTGATGTCACTAAGTTCCTGAAGAGATGAGCATGTCTTGCTTTTCTTGCCATAGTAACTTCATCTCACTCTGATAAGTAGTCTTTATCCATCTAATGCCAAGCCTGACAAAGTGAATATCCTGAGCCAATAATGGATTTACACTACTGTAAGTTTTATTCAACCAGTGTTTTCCAACTTGATAATCTTGGTTTGATGCATAAGATCACCTAATGAAAACTGATTAATCAATGATTAACAAAGTATTAGTGACTTTTCCTGGTTCCATTGCTTTGCATACTAACTTTTAAGAAACCTAGCAAAATGAGTTGATCGAAATACCAAATTTGTGTTCCTGACTTAGAGTACAGGAACCTCTGAGATACAGAAATAGATGGCAATTTGAGATCAGACCACAGAGATTCAGAGCTTTAGGGTTAGCAATACATTTGTAGTGCTGCAAGACATATTCTTTGAACGGGAATCTATCAGTATCAGCCACAAATATTTGGACAGTATCATGTTTTCCTGGCAAACACTGGTGTAGGTTACATACATTTTCAGAGAAACAGCAAAGTTTCTAGTTTTCCACTGAGGCCTTTTTGATTCCAAATTGATTGGTCCATTAATTAGGAAATGTATGTGATGGAAAGGCTGAAAAATATAAGAGGCTGCTTAGATGTTTCAGGCAGTTAACTTCCTAGCCATAGTGACAGCTATCAGTTGTGCTTGTATGGAATTAGTGAATGAGATAAGGATTCTGGTGTACCATGTCCTTCTTGAGGCCAAGTTTTATATGGAAGTTGCAATGTGGTTAGTCTAGAGAGAGGCTGACAAGAGGTCTTCAAGATCCGCCTGGACATGTTCCTATGCAACCTGATCTAGGTGACCCTGCTTCTGCAGGGGGATTGGACTAGATGATCTCTAAAGGTCCCTTCCAACCCCTTCCACTTCCAAGATAATAGGGCATAGGCAAGGGAAAAGAATATAGTCAGAAAGAAAGAATATATGGAATAGGCTATTTTTGCATTAGATTCTCATAAATGATAGTTTGTAATAAATTAATGGACTATAAAAACACAAAAGGATAAATAAAGTTCTCTTTGCATATTGTCCCAACTAGTATATATTTTCTTGGCTTCTGCAGCACTATTCAGTAGTAAATATAGTTTGAAGAAAGTACTGACATAGTACTGACAAAATGTCAGGACAGGAAAGGAACAAAGGAATTACACTTTTTACCTATATTACTGTTAGTGTAGTCAAAATTAAAGGAGTAGTACATGAGGTAAATATGTATGTGTCTGTAGAACTTTTTGCGATAGGATCTGTGATCACTGCTGATTGAGGAAAGGATGGTGAGTAAAAATTTTAAAAACACAAAAAGAAAGGGCACTCTAACTTTTAATGAATACTATCCTTTGGACAACTGCTGTTGACAATTACTTTTTATAGTTACATGCAGCTAATGTGAGAATGTATAGACTTTGTTGGAAACCCTGTTGCACAGTTTATTTTAGCTCATCTGTTAAAGCAGACTGTGGTAATCCTTAGTTTAGGAAGGAAACCTGCTTGAAGGAAAGACATGAAAACTCCTATAGTGTTTTTAATGCTGAGTTCCCCACTTTGTCTTGCCATTTGAGGAATTCTCCTGACTAAATACTAGAGCATTTTCCAGCTCTACACCAGTTTTCATAATGAATAGAAGATTCCTGGCAGTCAAGAACTGATTGCGGGAAATGACCTTGAGGTTTCTGTGATGTATTCAGCCAAATCAAGAATGTGAATGGTGGGGAAAGGAAAGAGGAGTTTTAACTGTTTAGATTTAGTTCCCTGGAGAAAGAAGTTTGCAGCCAGCAAAAGGGCCAGGATTTGCCAACATGAATGTTAAAAAATCAGAGGTTTAAAGATAAAGTGGATTTAATTATATAAAAGTACAAAGCCAAAATCCGTCCTGTTATGGATGAATGTAATTGCTGCTGAAGTCAGTGGAAACTGGGCCCACTTACGGAAGGGCTAAACATGGTTTATAATTAAATGTTGGATTACTCTTTGATCCCTCCGTTTCCCTGCTCTTATTTCCTCCCCTAAACATCCCATAACATCTTCCGCGATCACAAAATGATCTTCTCCTACATTCATAATGGATCCCATACGCTTACAGGTAATAATCCCTGTCAATCTGCGAGATGACCCAGAGTACCTGTCCTGTTGACTCATTGTGGTGAGTGGCACCCCTAGAGGAGTCAAGGCAGTGCTCCATTTCTCTGATTAGGTTATGGGAGTTTCTCCACATCCCAACTTTCCTCTGTGCTACTTTATGTGTGTGCAGGCAAGCTTTTATTCACATAACCTAACAAACATTTCTTGTTTATTTTTAAATGGACAAAATTCTTCACTGAGAAGATGGTCAGTTACTGGAACGGGCTCCCCAGAGAAGTAGTCATGGTACCAAATGCGTCAGCGTTCAAGGAGCATCAGGATGATGCTCTTAGTCATATGGTTTAATTTTAGGTAGTCCCACAAGGAGCAGGGAGTTAGACTCAATGATCCCTATGGGTCCCTTCCAATTTGAAACATTCTATGATTTTGTGATTCTATAAATATTTAGCACCACAAGAACAGTTACCTGATACTGACTTCATGTTTTACAGGGATCATCCTTCTGTACACAGCAACATGAAGCTTACAATCTTTTCATGACCACAGCTGCAGGTGATGGCATCAAGCTGTGGGATTTAAGAACACTGAGGTAAGGGTGAATTAAATTCCTTGCAATAAAGAGACATGTTTTATTCAAACTTGTCACACTTGCTGTAATGTACCAGTAGAAATTTGGATGTGGAATCAGATCTACAATCAAGCCTTTAGAAATTTAAAGGTTTTTTTAAGGGTTTAGAATTTACTAACTTTAAAAGACTAAACAAAATGCTGGAAAGACATTAAATGGTCAAGATTTATCACCCATTTTTACCTACATTTGTAGATCTCATTGTATATATGGAATAGTATGTTGAACTGAATGCTAACAGTATCTCAAAACCAGCATGTCATTACTATTAAATGAGGTAAAATTTATGGTTCATCTGTTGAATAGAAATATAATTGTAACACTATTATTACAAATCCTGTATATAGTGCTAAAGATTTGCATCATACATTGTTATAAACTCAGAATAAAATGCTACTCTTTCTAAAAACTTTCCAGTGTTGTACTCTGGAAAGCTGTGGGACAGAGCAGTGGAGAGTAAACATTGCTTGGGAAAGGAAATATGTGGGACAATCTATTGTGCAGGCTAGAAGAATTACGTTAAAAAAGAGATTGTATATGTAAACACATTTTTTGGATAATATAATTTTTCTAGTACTGAATTTTCTATTCAGTTAATACTTAATGAGCCTTTCATTTATTTCCATTTCTCTGTTATGAGAATACACTAAATCTATAGGGGGCATATATGTTCTTGCCAAAAGTGTTGCTGTATTACCTGCACTGAATGTCAGACAGTAATGAAACTAGAGACTGCTGGGGTTGGAATATGTTACCTTCTTATGTTTTTCTAATAAGCTGCTCAAACTGTGTTGCTGAAGAGTAATGAAAAAGTAGAAAGCTTTTCACAGATCGCTTATCTGTCTTTATTTCTAAATACTAACATAAGTGGAGGAGGTAATAAATGGTAAAATAGTTAAAAGTGTAAAATCTGGGCAATCAATTAAGTGAATCTGTTCTGGAAAGAGGGGAATCATTTATATATGTTCTTGCTCCATATTTAATTTGGCAAAGTTGGTGTATTCTAGTGTCCACTGTGTTCTATTTGCCAAACTTCAAAAAAAGTAACTTAAGTCCTTAATGACACACATTTTAAGGGTGCATATTAGATATTGTGCGTATGTGTGTATATGTTACACATTAGTGATTGATGGCAGTAACTTGTGGAGAAGAAACAGAGAAAAATAATTGGTTTTTACTTGCTTGTAACTTTCAGAAAAACAAAACTCCCACAATTTTAAAAACTAAAATTTTCTCTCACTATTCAGACCAGAGTTGAGTCTTCCATATTTTAAAGTCTATTCTTGAATTCTTATAAGGAAGAAAACTGTTCACTTTTTCCTAATGTGTTCACCAGGTGTTTTTCACATAAATAAATGTGGAATGGCTGAATTTGGAAAGCTCTATATGAACCTGGAACAAATCTCTGCTGAGGTGTTAGGTCTACAATACAGTTACACAGATTGAAAATGTCTGCTTTTTTTTTTGGTTCATAGGTCTTGCCCAATCAAATCCAGTCCATCCCTTGCACTGTTGGGTGCTTACAGGAGAGATTAGTTCCTAAACAATCTTATGGTGGGCCAGTACCTTTAATCTCTTAAAGTTGTTGATTTGTGAAGTTAGTGCATCAGCCATTACTGTGTTGTGAATGGTCCCTCTGGAATGACCTCTCTTTGATTGTTTTGGATTTTCCATACTAGGGTTTGTTTAGTAAAATCTTTGTCCAGTGTTCTTGAAATATAACAAAGGTAAGTCCACCTCATTTGTACTGTTTGCAGTGTTATGCATGGTAACACTAACTGCAAGATCTCAACTTTATCATTTGTTGATTTTGTTCTAAATTTTTGCCCTAGACATCCACAGTGAAAACTGTGTCGCTTTTGTTTAATCTCCTTGTTGCTCTTCACAAGTTCTATACTTAATAATACTTAAAGTAGGAAATTCTGATTAAATAGGGAAAAACCCTCCAACATGATGCTCTTGAAAGCTGCAGTTGAAAGCTTGGGAAATAATTTTCAGAGTAACTCTGCACAGTTGTTTCTTTATTCAACTTCTTTGATGATGATACCTTTTGTTATACTTCTGACATGCATTCCTTTTCTCATAATTGACTGAGGAATCATAGCAGAATGCTCAGGTTCTTTTTTTGATCTTTGCTTAGAGTAAATCTTCAGACATGTTATCCTGGCCTGCAACTTTATAAGTTTTGAATATATTGCGCTTTTTTTTTTTCCTGAGTTCCAGAAGATTTTTTTTTCCCATTCATTCTATGTTATCAAACTACTTTCCCCACCCCCACCCCAGCAAAAAATCATTTAACCTTTTGTTCCTGAAATTGATGAGAGTGTTTTGCAACTTCAATTGTCATCATTCTGACTGGATAAAGCTGTGAATCTCTCTTACACTATTGATAATCTGGAAACATGCCAGGATTGCTTCAGAGAGTGCCAGGAAGTCTATGGGTTCCTCTGAAGCTGGTACAAGAAAAGGTATTTTAACTTTCTGGTGCTCTCAGCCAACCTCACGCAGCCAGGTCATCTTGCCAATAAATGAGAGAATCTTGGACACTGCTAGTGGGTTTTGGATTTACTCAGATTCCTGCTTCATTTGCTTTGAAGTGTATGGATTTGTAAAGTTTCATATGAAGATTTTGAATCTTTTTATACTTCTCCTACATTCTCCTCATTTAAAACTATAGCTAAGAAAAGTTCTGAAGAATCTACAAAATAGACTTATGAATAAAGAACTGAGGAGAATAGATCTTTTTGGAAAAAACAACTCTAGTTACTCTTCTTCCAGCTTAGAATAATGAACTCTAAAGCTTTATGAATACATGTCTCTTAGGGTAAGGTAGTGACCTTGCACCAACTTCCGAGATATTGTGAAGATCAATTTAAGTCTACCTTTTCTAAAACTTGCCACAGAAATATAGAGATGGGAAACTTGTTGAGGGAACTGATGTAATGTTGAATAAGAGTAGGATGGACAATAACAGCTGAAATTGGGAATTAATTTAGAAAGAAAGAATGGGAGAGTTGTGCTAAGCTGTCAGATATGCTCATTATCTACCTAGAGGAAAAAGTTGTTCCTGCCCAATTTGATTTGCAGTCAAGATACATTTTTAATGCAGCAAGTAGCATGAAATAGCCTTATCTGTGAGAGTATTCCCCGATTTATAAAGATGTGTTCCACTCTAGTATCTTCCTCTTACAAAGACAGAAAATGTGACTTTTTTTTTCTAATATACTGCAAGTTTTTTGTGACATAAAAAGATATATATTTTGGAATGTAGATGTCATGGTTTAGCAAGGAGCAGCTTTTGCTTGGTAACAGGGGGATAGGGGTTGCAGTGAAGACCCAGTAAAGAGTTTTCGGACTCGCTCCTGGGTTCAGACCCACCTCCAGCCCGGCTGGGCCAATCTGGCGCCTCTGCCATCACTATTTAGGGACAGGAATTTGAAGCACTGGTAGGAGGTTGTAAGTGTGGTACAAGATAGAGATGACCATGTAAACCCCACAGTTAGAGAAGGAGGAAGGAAGGAGCACCAGACCAGAGACCCCTCTGCAAGTTGTGGTGAGAATGCAGGCTGTACCCCTGCAACCCATGCAGGGCCATGGCAGGACTGAGAGCCACCAGCAGCTCCATGTGAATGCACCGGGATGGGCAAGGGACTGTGTGGGCAGGCAGCCATGGCGCAGGCCGTGCTGGAGAGCCTGCACACCGCAGAGCAGCCCCACACGAGAGGCAGAGAGGAGCTGCAGCTTTTGGGATAAATGCACATCGGAGCAGCCTGTGCAGGGCTGCCGTGTGTGTGTGTGAGGTACCTCACGGACTTGCAGGGAGGACTGGTGCAGAGCCCACCTGCCCTGAGGAGAGGCAAACAGCAGAGGCTATCAGGAATAGACTGACTGAAACCCTCACTTCCTGCCCCCCCGCGGGCTGTTCAGGGAGAAGGAGGTAAAAACAGGACTCTGAGCCCGGGAAGAGGGGAGGAGTGGGGAGAAGGGCTGGTCGGACTCTTCATCATGGTACCACTCTGTGTTGTGTTATGTTTACTATGTTTTGGGGTTGTATGGTTTTGCTTTAGTTTTTGTTGCAATATATTATTTTCTGTTTTCTTCCCCAAGCTGAGTAGCCTGGTCTGTTTTGTCCTGGACCTTGAGGGACAATTAAGCTCTCCCTGCCCTTTAGCAATTCTCAGGTCTTTGGTAATTGAGGCTAATAGTGGTCTTTTGCTCCCTGATGACCCTAAACCATCAGTAGACTAAAAGCAAAGACCTTGTTAGCTCTTAAGTGGAGTAATTGAGGTATTGGTCCCAGATGCAGAAGAGTAAAATTCTTTTCAAAAAAGAAGTTGTTTGCAGTGATTTATTAGGAGACTCTTCTGTGAAGACCAAACACCTCATTGAGTGAGGAATCTACCTTTTACAGGCCTTGACAATGAGATCTTAAACACTGAGAACCAGTCCTGATGGCCATTGCTCTACTTAAGGAGGAATAGTGATCCTGAAAGTACATTCAAGAGGGACAGAGGATATATGAATTTTGTTTATTTTTATTTTGAGGAAATTTCTTTCATGGGATGTCATTGTATCTTACAAATATAAGATCAAAAATAATTTTTTTTCTTTAAACATTTCTATGAACATTTTCTACATGTGATAATAGAAAAGACAATGAGGACTGTACTTTTTGAGGGACTCTTAAATTCACAAACACTGCAACTTAGACTCCAGAAGAGACACAGAAAACATGATTGACTTGTAGGAGAGATCTACTCTACACAATGAAGATATGTTTGGTAGGAACCTAACTGTGCACAAAATCTTGAGATACCATATCTCACCATGAAGGAGAACAGCAGACAGATGAGACACAACATGCTTCATTTTTGTTTCTGTCTAAGATATTTTAAATACTTCCCCAAATTCACAACACTACTTTTGCTGCTTAATCACAGAATCATATGATTACAGTTGGAAGTTTGGAGGTCATCTTGTCTAACTTCACTGCACAAGCTGGGTCAGCTACAGCTAATTGTCCATCACTGTGTCTTAGATGGCTTTTGAATATCTCCAAAGAAGGAAATTCTACAACCTCTCTGGGAAACCTGTGCCAGAGCTCAGTCACTCTCAGTAAAAAAGTGTTTCCAGTTGTTTAGACAGAGCTTGCTGCACTTCACTTTTTGCCCATTGCCTCTTGTCCTGTCACTGGGCACCACTGAGAAGAGTCTTCTTTAAAGCCTGCCTTCAGCTCATTGATGACTGATGTCCTTGTGAGGCCACTCTCAGCTATCTTCAAAAAATTGTGGTGGTCAGGAGAGGTGTCTGGGGACTGAAGGAAAGTAAGCGGCACTCCTGTTTTCAAAAAGCACAAGGAGGAGATCTCAGGAAAGTATGAACTGGTCAGCCTCACCTTGATGCCTAGGAAAGTGATGGAACAACTAATTCTCAAAACCATTTCTAGTGACCAAGCACTGGCACAGATTACCCAGGCAGGCTGTGGGGCATGGCACCTTGGAGATACTAAAAATCCATCTGGACATGATCCTTGGCAGTCAGCTCTAGGTGAGCAGGGAAGCTGGACAAGATGAACTCCAGAGGTACCTTCCAATCTCAATCATTACATGACTCTGTGAAACATGGGAAGCATGTTCTATGCTTTATGTGTTTTCTTTTAAATTACCTTCCAAAAAGTAAAGTTCTTTGGAGGTTAAATCAAGTATGTATTCTGTGACTTGTCTTCCATTGCCTAACCTTTGAAGTCATATATGTTACAATGTTAGTATTCTCCTTTATTGTCAATAGGAAGCTTGAATAGAGGCAAGTTGTTCAATGGCCTGCCCATTGGTTATTGAAAGTCTCAAGAGCTACCTGCAAACTGAAGTTGACTATCACAGTTCTTTACAATTATGTAATTTTTTTTTTTAGATTGATATTAATCTTTATCTCATTAAAAATGTTATTATTTTTTAAATGAGCCAGGTCTACTCAACTATAAAAAATTGCCTCACAATACTACCTTGCAATATTCGCAGGAAAAGTAGGAAATTAATTCCTTGAGTTACATTTAAATACTTTTTTTCCTTTAGACAACGTTAACACAAATAGGTAAGAAGTTATATATGGTTGTAGGGTAGATAGCTTTATCAGTTTGGAATATCAATTGGATATTGCTTTTCTTCAATTTACAAGACCCCATCAATGAGTGCATGAGCTAGGAATGTAAATAGAGCAACATAGATTAAATATCCAGATTTTGGTGTAAGAAAAGGAAGCAATAATTATTTCTGTTATGATTCCACATACTGGATCTTCATTTGTAAACTGAAAAGGCCAAAGCATGATTTTGAGCATAGTCCTGGGTTGGTCTTGTGTGCACATCTTGGTTTTAGTCATTTAGTCTTCCAGTTTTGTCAAAATCCTACTGCAGAGGTATTTAAAATTGAATTTGTGGATTTGCCGTAGTGAATTTGTAGACTAAGAAAAACGGATGAGACTTAATAAGATTTATTGAAAATGGCAGTAAAAAACCTAGTTCTCACTTGGTGTTAATAAGACTGAAATTTTTCTGAAGGTGTGAACGTCGTTTTGAAGGGCACAGTAACCGCTGCTATCCCTGTGGAATTGCAGTATCTCCCAGTGGACAATTTATAGCCAGTGGATCAGATGACAAATGTGTAAGTAATGTTTGCTTATTTTCTTCATATTGTACGGAAAGTAGCCTTTTTGTACAAGTTTCTAAGATTCAGCTTAATGTGCAAAACTGAGATGAAGTATACTTTCATATACTTCATTATATGTAGGAGTTATATATGGTTCCTGATCTGTATATTCTTTATTTTGCCTTAAGAATCCATGAGTAACCAAGTCAGAGTGCTCAAAGTAATTGATGAAAACATGTTTCTAAAAGTTTTCATAGTGCTTGACCCTGAATTGTCACGTGCCATAAAGACACGAGGTGTGATATCCCCTGAAGCACAGCTTTATGTAGCATGTACATATCTGTCTAGGAACTGTGTAGCAATGACACGTTAATATACTCAAGCTCTGAAATAAAAGGTGATCAATCTTTCATTACTTGTTTCTTATGAATCAGTATGCTGAATAAAAATTGCAATTTCAACTGCAATTAGAACTTTTAATAACTCGTGGTGTAACTTTGATTGTGTGTGTTTCCTCCTTAGACAGATTGTCTTCTCACTCAGTGTCAACTGTATTTAAATTATTGTGCTTAGCAAACAGTCTCAAGTAAAAGCATATTGCTGACTTTTTGAGTATGCACCTAACTTTAATTCATTAAGTTGTGCATTGTTGACACAATGTTTTTAATAGTTAGATGATTGTTGGCTTCTAATATAGGCCTTTGAAACTGGACTGGAGTTGGCTTCATTCTAAAAACATCCTTTCAAACAGCTGGATAGGAAAAACTATCTTACTTTCTTCTAGGTCTTTCTAGGTGACTCATCAGGACTATGACACAGGTTTTCTGGTCAACTTCAAATTCAGAACATGAGGAATTTACTGTTGTGGCTAGTTTTGAAATACTGACTCCAATTGTGTGAAGGTTAGAGATTTTATTGGCAGATTGTTGAAGGTTTGGCAACCCAGATAATGTTCTTGACATTTCCATGATAATATAGTTTTTGTTTCCAAAATGTAGTTTGCAATAGAAAAGAAAGGCTTTTTGCTTTGTCTGTGAAACAAAATGAATCTAATAGTAATCTCAGCTTATGATGTATATTATAAATATACTTAGTTGAGATTTCTAATGAAGGTTGTTTTTAAATAGTATAGAAAAAGGTGCAGTCACAAGACCTCTTCTCTTCTCTTCTCTTCTCTTCTCTTCTCTTCTCTTCTCTTCTCTTCTCTTCTCTTCTCTTCTCTTCTCTTCTCTTCTCTTCTCTTCTCTTCTCTTCTCTTCTCTTCTCTTTTGCATTAAGGCTATTGTTTGAAATTACTGCTGATACAAGAAGAAAAAAGAATAGAGCATGATTTTGCCCTTACTCCAAATTCCTGGTACATGGCTTGTCATAGGAAGTGGAATAGCTGAACTGCATCCTGCTCCAGTTGGCATGTGATCCCTGGTGGGCCCGATGCCAGTCAATACTTTTTGGTGTGGCTCCAGGGTTAGAATGGGCACAATTTGCATTGTATGTCTGTAGAGAACTTCAATGATTTTTGGTTTTATCTCCTCGGGAACACTGAGTCAAGTTTTAGACTCTTGCTACGTCTGTGCTCTTACGATAAAATAGAGTTTGGGGGCATTTTTAGGAGGCTTCACTTTGAAATGTTGAGATCGGATATACTTTTGTGTTTCTTTTTGAAAAAGAAAATGGAACATGACACTTACCCTGACAGACAGACTGATGTGCAACTGTAACAGTTTTAAGAGCATCAAGAAGCTACATATTTGTGTAGATTACATTCTATGAGTGAATGTACATTGGAATTCAGTGGTGTGGATACAAAATGTTATCTTGAAATAACATATTCTGTAAATATGTTGTGTAATTTTTAACTGACCAGCAACTACATCTTCAATCATCTTGGAGTTTAATTTATCAAGTGCAATGCTTGCACCCTGTGGTGAACAAATATGATTGTTTTTAGAGCCAAAAGCATCAGAATTGGAATATAATTGAGAGACATTAATCTTAAACTGCCTGTTACATTTCACAATATCTGAAATGTTTGACAAAGGAATATGTTGGCTGCATTGATTAATTGCAAAATCAAAACCAGATTCCTGCAGGACATAAAATCAGAAAGCCCAAACGTGTTATTGTAAACAAAGAGATGTAAGTTCTCTCTGTCTTTTTTGCTTCTTACAAATTGTATGGGCTATTTTATATAGTATAACTGCCGTGTGGTTGAAGAAGCCACTAGTTTTTAATAGAATTCATTCGATGTGAGATTTTTACATACTGTAAATCATGGGTGGAGACGAATAATCTTATAGAAAATACTCTGTATGCAAATGTAGGCAAAACAGGAAGTCAAAGTAGCTATGAGTACCCAAGGTTTATTTTTTTGAATGCATGCAGCTGTGAGGTGCTAGATCTGGTGTTCACAAACAAAGGTCTAAAGGAGGACATGATAGTTGGAGGCCGTCAAGGACATAGTTATCACAAAATGATCGAGTTCTCAACCCTCAGAGAAGCAAGGAGGGGAATCAGCAAAACTGCGACCATAGATTTCTGGAGGACAGACTTTGAATTGTTTAGGAAGTTGGTTGCCAGTGTCCCTTGGGAGGCAGTCCTCAAGGACATACAAGTCCAGGAAGGCTGGACATTCTTCAAGAAGGAAACCTTAAAGGCACAGGATCAAGCTGTCCTCACGTACAATATGTGCCAGTGGGGCAGAAGAACATCCTGACTGAATGGGAAACTTAGGTTAGAGCTCAAGAGGAAAAAGAGAATTTATGATATTTGAAAGAATGGTCAGGCAGCCCAGGAGAACTACAAGGATATTGTGAAATCATGTAGGGAGAAAATTAGAAGGGCCAAGGCTCAACTTAAGCTGGCCACTACTGTAAAAGACAATAAGAAATGTTTCTACAAATATATTAACCATAAAGGAGGATGGATGAAAGGATGAGGATGAGGCAGAGGTACTTAATGCCTTCTTTGCCTCAACCTTCAATAGTAAAACCAGCTGTTCTGTGGGCATCCATCCACCTGAGTTGGACAACAGGGACTGGAGACCGAATAAGGTGCCCTTAGTCTGAGGAGCAATGGTGTGCCACCTGCTGCTCAACCTTGAGACAGTGGGGTTGGTTGGAATCAGCACAAGGGTGCCGAGGGAGCTGGTGGAGGTGCTCACTGAGGTACTCTCCACCATCTACCAGCAGTCCTGGCTCACTGAGGAGGTCCCAAAGGATTGGAGGATGACAAATGTGACACCCATCTACAAGACGGGCTGGAAGGAGAATCCTGGGAACTACAGACCTGTCAGAACTTGATGCTGAGAAAGGTTATGGAACAGATTTCCTTGAGTACCATCCTGAGGCACGCATAGAATAACCAAGGGTTCAGGCCCAGTCAGCATGGCTTTATGAAAGGCAGGTCCTTTTTGACTTAGCCTGGCAGTGTGAGGTTAGTAGTTGAACTCAGTGGTCTTAAAGGTCTTTTCCAACCATTATGATTCTATGTATGTATTTATACCCACAGGGCTTGTTTTCTGTATATGTGTACCTCAATCTACAACTCTGACTGCAGTTGAATTTTGTGTAGTGTTCGTATGTGTAATCCTACTAGTTGATTGCATTCTGCTTACAAATTCATTAAGATGGGATGATCCATTTTAAAGCTAATGAAATTCCCTGTTATACCTAAACATCGCAATAAAGATCCTCAGCATCATCTGAATCTTGCATTATTTCTGTCAAATGGTCAACACCAGTACAAAAAAAAAAGGGAATGCAATTATTGATAGAGTTAATATAGAGAAGAGTTGTAGCAGCAGTCAGAAAAGAGCCACTTCCAGAGTGGGTACGATCCAACCGTGCTGCTTTATAACATGTGGTGAGATAAATTTTCATAGAACAAAATCCTCAAGTAATAATTCTGCATTCAGCGAAAACCAAGTATATTGTCCTAGTAAAAGCAACCTAAATACACCAGTGTTTGGTGCTACATAAATTCCACAGATAGCTAATTTCAATGCTTCATGTATACCACTGTTTTTATTTGTCTAACTAAATAGAAATTAAAATCAGGAGGAATAGAAATTGGAAGCTTTTAAGACAGGTGACTTAGAGAAGCAAATCTGAAATATGATTTAGATCTGTTATGTAATCTTTTTTAATGAGGAAAGTTCAAACTGTGTTAGTTGTAACTGCCAGCATACTGCTACATTTGAAAAGTATCCCCTGCATCTTGCAAGGTGACTGATCTTGATAATATTAACTGTTTTAATGATAAAAAGCATTATTAATTTTCACTGTTGCTCATTTTCTATTTATGTTGAAGGAACTCAGATGGAAATTGGGATCTTACTGTGGTTGGCAGTTCCCTGTGATTACGAGAAAGACAGAGAAGGTGATGTTGGAAGGGAAAGGGAGGCTGAGAGGTCATACTGTATTCAGGATTTTGGTGACTGAAGGTTTTGGTGGCTTGAATAGACTTTCTGTGCTACCATGTGGCAAGTGTATAAGATATCTTGGGACTGAAGAGCATTAATCAGTGCTTAAGATACTTGTGACATCTGTTTTATTATGTGTGGATTTGGCACTGATGCCTGTAGTTAAGATAGTCTAACACTTTCCACTATAATTCTGTTTTCAGTTGCTTATAATTGAGAACCTTTTGGAATGAAACTTTCGATGCTGGGTGTCTGCTTCAGGCTGATTGCTTGTCATTTTAGTGTAAATAGTTCAGGTGTTTTGTCTGCTTGAGATGGAGGGAATATGGATGGTTCAGTGGGCATGTGCCCCATTTCCCACTGGGAATGGTGGAGTAAAACCCAAACAATTATGTCATGTAGTTTGTGAGTGTGCATCATTTTTAGTAGCACTAATGGAGATGATTGGAGACTAATACCTTATTAATAAATCCAGTTGTATTTCATTAAAATGTAAATAAGGCTAATTATTTATATCGAGAGGTTTTGAAACTTCCATCTTCTGTAGCTCATTTCCAATGTTAGAAAAAATAGTTGCAGGAAAAGGTTGATTGTGGCCAGACCATGCAAAACATCTAAAGAAAAGATCTCTACTTGCATAAAGTCAAAGTGGGAATCTTGAGTATCAGCATCTTTTGAGTTTTTTTGTCTTTTCACTCCTTTTAAGTGTGGTCTGTTTGTAAACTATGTGCTCCAGTTAAAAGCCACAGCAGTTACAGAGTTTTTCTTGAAACTGGTGTTGGTGTTCTGATCCCTATGCAAGAGCTAATAACAAGAAGTTTTCTGTTATACTTTTGGTGTTTCTCTTTCTGATTTGTTTCCTCCTCTTTCCCTTCCCAGGAAGGTGTAGGAATGACTTTGACTCAAATGCATATGGCCACAGATTGGACTAGGAACAGATGGAGACGAGTTTGCTTTGAAGACAGAGTATAAGAAAATAGAGGAAAGAATTTCTAGTGAAACTCTGCAGATAAAGAGTCAATTTATTTAACACACTCTCTCTAACAATGCAGTAGATTTAAGTAGTTTTGCATTTGGATACAAATTCTTCCCTTCAAGGAGGGACCTTCACCTTTCTTCTCTGTCTCTTGCTACAAATTTCCAGATGAAAGTACAAGCTTGTATATGGTTGTAAGGTAGTAAATACACTCTCACACTGTGGGTTAATCGAAACTGACTACTCCAAATTTTCTGCAAACTTCAAGTGAAAGGCAACAGAAGAAAGTACATGGTTATGGGTGCAGGACACTTGTTTGGAAGCCATTGGTAAAGGTGAATGATTTTTACTTTTGGCTGACCTTTGGACATAAATGGAAAGGAAATACCAATATCTACTGAATCAGTATTTTTATTACAAGAAATTGGTCTTAATATAAAAAAAAAGATATTGACTTTGGCTAAAGTCAATGACAGATTATATACATACATGCATTTGGGATATTGCTGAGTACTTCCTACACTGTTTTCCTTTCTTTTTTTATTATATTTGGTTTGCTGAAAATTTGTTTCTTCTCTGTGATTGAATTCATATTTTCAACTTTCTTTTTCTTCTGTCACTAGTGTTATGGTATCATTTATAATTCACTTAACATCTTTTTTTTCTATAGACAAGAATATGCTAAAAAAATCCTAGTAAGTATGGAATATAAAAACAGTTTGAATGACATCAGAAGTGTAGTAAAACTGAAATGATGGCAGACTGTAGTAACAGAATGTTTATACTGGAGTTATTCCACTTCTTATGAACACTAAATGTCATTTCTGTTAAAATACAATTTCCTTTGAGCCATTTTGGGTTGGGGTTTTTTGGTTTTTTTAACTTAAATTTTCTGAAAAGTTTCTTTTCAATCTTGCACCAATTTAACTTGTATTCTCTGATTTTAGCCTATCACTGGCCAGCTTAAACATCTGTAACTAGAGTAACTTAAACAGAAGCTGTTTTTACACACTTTTTTGGTGGTGATTTTTACAGTGATATTTCTTTTAGTTATATTTATTAGTTTAGTTATTTCTTTTAGATATTTTTATTACCTTACATGTCAAAATCACACGAATTTAAAATATTTGCTACTACTTTCCTTAAAAGCACAATTATTGGAAGAGAAAGTGATAGCTGCCACAACATAACAAACTGTTCTGGGATGTAGTTGGGGACTCTGCTGCTTTTTCTTGTTGAAGCTGAGTTACCACACCTAAATATTTAAGATATATAGGGCTAGAAATACAGTATCAGAAAGAAACTTAACACTAGTTCTATTAGGATAGAATTATTGGAATGAAGTACAGTGGACAAGTTGCTCTCCCAGCCATGCTCTGTGTGTTTTTTCTATCACCTGTTTAATATAAAAGTAGTCTCTGTGGTAAAGATCAAAGTAAAGATCTTTCCCATGCTGATGAATGCTTCAGTGGTTAGCTACAGTTGGGCTTCTAGCTATACTTTCTTGTCATTACCTTTCTCTGACACAGTGTGCAAGGGTTCTTCTTCATTATGCGAGATGGAAGCGACCAGACACCAATATAATGTTCATCGACTTCAAATTTATTGTCGCATCGCTTACTTTTTCCAAATGCTGTATACGTGCTACAATTCATGGCAGTTAGTTAATACTAAGGATCACATGCTATGCATAAGGTCTCAAAGTTTCATTTTTGTAACAGCTTAGTCACCAACCTCATTGTGTTAAAACACCATCCTTATTGTACTTAAAACATCAGCCTTATTGTGCTTAAATATCACCCCATCTATTTGACTTTCAGTTAGTTTTCTCTCACACTAGACTATGGTTATGCTTACCTTACATTTTACTTAACTTCATACTATTGTTAGTCACATGTTACAATTTGTTAGTCACATATATGCGATCACACTGCTTAATTGAATGCTCTATTCTATCTTCTAACAATGCTTAGTTTAATGTTCTATCCTGTCTTCTCGCTTTGACCTTGTCTCTGTTACAGTCTGTAGTTTGTTTCCTCCCTGCTCAAGATTGCTGTCACAACAGTGAATCTTGTTACATGATGTGACGATTCATAAGAGCACTGCATCCCAGCCTACCCTTTAGCCCAGGGCTTACAATCATTTCTTGAAAGGTGGGAGGTAAAAGTTTGAATTATTTTTAGATTGAGAAGTGTGACTAGCTAACATCTCTTTTTTTAGACAACCAAATATACACTTGCTAGATTGTACTGAAGCTGCACAACTGCTTCATAGAATTTTTTGAAAGAAAGGTGGGAGCCAAATGGTTGATTTAGGAACTGTGTGGAAGAGCATAAATTACTAGAATACCTGGGTTTCACAAACATTGGATTTGTCTTCAAAAAACCCCAATGAAATATTATCACATCTGTTTTACAAAGAGGAATGGAGACATAGAGGTTAAGCCAAAAATGGATGTGCTCCTCCCCAGATTGAACGGAGAACGTGGAATGGAAAATTAATTTTTGTTTGATACATTTGGCAAAGTTCTGTAAGCCACTAGATTATGATGGAAAATTTTCAGCTTCACTAACCATGACTTTCTGTGATATGTTCTCTTGGTTAAAACATGGAGCCATGTTTCTTCTTGGCTCAAAAATTGTTGGAAAGCATTGTAGATCTGTGATTCAGAGTATTTTGTGCTCTTGACTTGCTTTCCTTGACTTTGCCTCAAGTGACAGTAAGGTCAGTTACTCAGTTTGCCTCAAGTGATAGTAAGGCAATTTTGAGGCCAGAAAGAGAAAAGATGGTGATTGATAGAAAGCATAGTCCTGTGCTGCCTATACTTTTCTGCCAAACACTGGTCTTAGTATATGCAGAAGAACTGATGCAGGCATTCCAAAAACTTGAAACTGTAGAGTGATTAGCTTGTGAAGGGAAATAATTGCTTCCAATAGGAGTTTCGTAAATCTATTTTACTAGCTCCCCATGTGTCTGTTGTGTCAAGTCCGGAGGACTTATGTTACATATGAAACACCTGAATTTTAGAGTTGATTTTCTTTTCTCTGGTGTTTTCCTCATTCACTTCTCTTTTAAGTTCTTATGGTGTGTTCTCAAAGTTCTGTGGTATGTTAAAAGACATGGCGTATTTATCCTGTTTTGGTCATTCCCACAGTTCCAAAAGGGATGGACATGCGTATAGTAGCAATGAGGAACAGGATTGAATCTTTCATGATACAAGCACCTAAAAAGGGTCATGGGATTACAGAGTATTGTGATACTGTTGAACCGTTTTGACAAGAGGTCCACAGGATTTTGAGAGGCTATTTGGTAAGAGTGATTTCTCCCCATTTTCATGAACATTTTTTTCTGTTAGTTAGATACAGAGGAGCATCCGTATCAGTTTGTAATTCTTCTTGCTTTCCTCTCCCTTAGTGTAATCCTTTCCTTTCTGGAGTTACTCTGGAATATGGACTTCTACAGCATTTCATCTCTCATTTTCTTGAGGTTTTCAGATTCCCAGTAATTATGTGAACATGACCAGTGTAGTCTGCTCTGGCAGTGTTGTGGTGAAGTCCAACCTGACCGCAGTCGCTACACTTCATTCTTGCCAGAGTAAAAAAGGTCATTGCTAGTGTTTGGTTCTTGGAAGGAAGTCTTGTGGGAATTCTGGACAGTAGTGCCAGGTGATGCACAGTGTGTATCTGACTACAGAGAGAACACAATGTTCTATCACAGGCAGTGAGATAACACACATGTGTCAATATCTGATCATTTTGATACCAGCCGAGTCATGCTATAGTATGATCAAAGTCAAGAATGGAAAGCCAGTATGGAAGGAGGAGGATGGATGTGGCCCTCTAAAATAAGGGAAATTTTGGAAGATGCTATTACGTTAGAACTCTGAAACCTTCTCTGTAAGCCTAATTACTTGGCAATGTTGTAGTCTGTTTAGGATGTGAAGTAAATACCCAATACTTCGTAATATTTTTATGTCAATAGAAAGGAACATGGTGTTTAACTGGAGATATTTACAAATTAAAAACTATGGTGTTTCTGTACAGAAACAGCAAGAATCCTGTGTATGGACTGAATTCACTGATCACGATCTTGTACTTTCCATCAGAGAAAATAATTTCATGTCTACAGACACATCAGAATGCTTTCCTTTGTGTTATTATATTACTTAGATCTTGTTTGGGTTCCTCTTGCCTTTCTGTCCCCTTGTGAACTGATGATGTAGCAAGTGGTGTAAGTCACAGTAGCTGTGGTATGGCCATATGTTTTAAAACAACAATAACAAATGCTACTTTTATATTACTAGCAATCAAATACTAATTATTATGACCAGTTTCTCAAGATGTTTAAAAAGTACAGAGGAGAGGCTTACTTTTTAAAGTAGGATTTCCAGTCTCCAACAGTTTCCTGTATCCTTTTATGAAGGATGCAATAGTTTTAACATTTCCCAGTTTGTATCACAGTATCTGTGTGGAATGATATAAAAGATACAGAAGTTAAAAATGGATACCTATGCTTCTGTCTGGTTTTAGGTACTTCATTTATGCCAGTAGATGGTTTTAATTCTGAATCTTGGACTGAATCCAGAATATATCAGGTATATAAACTGAATGCAGTTAAGTTGATTTACAGTTGGCCTCTTGATTTGCTTCTCAGTGAATATGGTCATGAATGGAATATTTGACACTTGAGGGCTATGAAGTGTTTCTTCAGTGCTGACTTGGACTAGAGAATATTTGATGATGACTGATAAGATTTGTTATGTTAAGCTTTATAAATGCTTATGACTTAGGTATTAAGTGTTTTTCAGGCTCTGCATTGGTCCATTAATATTTTCATAAATTGGGATCTATCTCTTGAATTCAGAAGTCTTTGAAACCTATATCTTATAGCAGTTTGCCATTTGCTAGGAGAAGCTCAACTGGCTTGGGTCTGAATGGTTAAACTCATTTTAAGGTACTATCAATAAAAACCTTAAGTCATGGAGAAAAATGTTGTTGTAACAGTGTCTATGCACAGTTTGGTTTAGTTTATGTTAGCCTGGGCTCTGAATTCCATGTTCATAATCTGAATTGCAGAGATTTAGTAAAGACAATGGAACATATAAAATGTCAGTTGAAACTGTAGCATTTGGATTATCATCTTTGACTATTTTTGCACGCTCTACAATTTGTTCTTTCGAGATACACATTTTATTCATAATATACCAAATAAGTTCCTGTATAAGTTCGCACATATGTCTTTTCTGGTATGCCTTGTGTATGCATACTGTTTGAATGTATCCTGCAGAAAATTGTTATTTTTACTAGTTAAGGCATAGTCTAAAACAGTCCTATGTAACTACACATGACTTTCACCAGTGTTTCTTATGCAGAGGACCTGTACTACAGGATTTATATTTAAATATTTTCTGTATTGTTTATGTAAGATAATCGTAATTTAATATCACAATCCAGCCATTTTCATGGTATCAACATGTCTATAACATTGAGTTTTGGATTGGTTTCTTCATGCAGTTTTGCACTGCCACTTTTTCATTATCTGAGGCTGCACCAATAAGAATAGTCCTTCTAGAATGCGATTTATTTCTTTGAAGTGAAAATATATTATCATTATTTTTTAGGCTTACATATATGAAATGCGTTCCAGCACTTTTTTACATAAACTGGGAGGACACACAGACACTGTCATCAATGTGACTTTTAATCCCTCATCTCCACAGGTAAGTCATTGGTTTTTTTTTTCCCTCTTTGTAACTAAAATATGTAACATCTTCCCTGCAAGATTGCTACTCTTTTGTTTACCTACCAATATGCTCTAAGGCTGTTCATCTACTTTCAACTATAGTGTGGTTATTATGTCAATTATAAACTCACAAAATGCTGTGTGCTACAGAGACAAATGCTCTGACTAACTACCTACAAAGAAGTTCTGGTACTGGAACTATTGCAAACTTGTACTTGTTGAATGTTGAGAAAATGTACATCCACCTTGAATTACCTGAGTCGACAACTAATTCACAGAAGTTAAAAGAGAAATAAGTAGAGGAAGGGAAATGGCAAGGTGCTCAGGCATGCTGTGATTACTCAAAGGCCTGAAAGATTTAAAAACCAATGTCATTTAAAATGTGCCATTTCAGGATAAATAGTGAAATAGCTTTATCACAATGTTTTGAAAACCTATTGCTGTTGTGTTTTGAGCTTCTCAATTATCTATAGGTAAAAACTACTCCAAAGAAGTTAGGCCTTAGGCAATGAGAGTTCTTATTTCTTTGCTGATCATTAACACTATGCTCTGTTAACAGCATTATTTTGCAACGTAATGGTTTATTAACAGAGCAGCCATAGAGACACAAGAGTCTATTTTCTAAGTTCTATCTTGAAACCAGATCATCCCTACAGCTAGTTTATCATGTGAATTCTTTGCATACTGAGTTCCATACACATTACCTTCTGTGGTTTCATGTATTGAAACTGCATTCAAGCTTTCTACTTTCTACACTTCTTGCTTTAAAGAGACAACAGTGGTCACTATGTATATGAAAGGGCTCAGTAACTCTTCTTCAACGCTGTCAGTACTTGCCTATTTAAAAAAAAAATATTTATGAAGTAAGTGTAGTTTCTTTACATGTGGGAGTATTGTCCCATTTACATACGTCCTTCCTTTATCAATTAAGATGCTAGCATTTCTGTGATTTTAGGATTTATGGAATTTTAATTCTTTGTGGATATGTTGCTTGAACTGAGAAAGAATTAATTGCTATCTTCTAGTGACAATTATGCATTTCTACTCTTTGGATTCAGCAGTGCTATATTCAACCAAATAGTCTTGCTCATTAAATTTTGCACCCACATTAGGCCTAATTTCAGGTTTAGCACAGAACACAGTTCTGCAAAAAAGACTATTTATACTGAAGATTTCAGCTGACTATAGTGTTGCAGCAGCCTGATCTGTGGTCCAGCTATTAGAAAACATTTTGGTGGGGTGATATCTTATTAGAGGTTAACTGTTAAAAGTCTAGAGGCTTGGGTGCAATAACATGAGGAATCAAGACTTTGAAATAACAAAGTTCAGGCAAATAAGTTCTTGATCAAGGAGGCAGAATCCATAAATGATGTAAAACAAATATTGGCTGTGGATCCAAGCCAGACTGGTCTAAGTCTGAAAGTGAGCCTTCGGGCACAAAGCCCTTAGTGCTGAACTTTATGAAACATCACACAGACAGTTTAGTATTATGGGTAGGAGCCAGATCTGAAGTTCAGGGATCAGAAATCCTTTTTTTTTGAAGAGCTCTTTCCTGAGAAGGAAGAGCTGTGGATTTGAACAAGCTGACAAATTTCCCCATAGATATAGTTCCTGTGGAAGATTTTGAAGCTGTTGTTATCAAGAACACTTTACTAAAAGGCAAGGAATGTGCAGCAAATGTTCCTTTAAAGGATTACAGCTGAAATGTAAATTCTGTTAACCAAGTTGTTCAATATAATACTCTGAAATGTTTTCTAAAGAAGTATTTTTTGGGCAGTTGCAGGACCAAAAGTAAAATCACCTGGGCTTTGCAATAGAGGGTTTAGCGTGAAGTTACATTTAAAGGCACTAGGAGAAGCTCAGAAATGCAATGGTAAGCTTGAAGAGTGGAAAAGAAGGAAACTGCAAATGAAAGAAAAAATAAACCCATACCTTGAAAGAAACATTTAGTATTAGGCAGCCAGAGTTTCAGACACTGGAAGATTTTTATACCTACTGCTACCACTAGTTAGGGATTTAAAACTGATATTATTCTTGTTTCACCTGAAGCTTGAATGAATATAGTTAAGAATTTTATTAGGTTCTGAATAACTTCTGCATAAAGCCCCATTGCACTCAAAGGGGAAACACTGGCAGGGGAAAGAGTAAGGGGTGAAAAACGGAAGTGGCTGATGAGTGAAATTCGAACATCATGGCTAAGCTTTCTGCTGTGGAAAGATCCAGCCAAGAGTGAGGTGTACTGGCAGCACTCCAGTTCAGTGGTTGCTTGCCCAGCACCTGTCCATGAGGTAGTTTGTTCCAACCATTATTATAACTCTCACTTACATAAATGTTCTTCCAGAAAAGAGGGGAAAAAATGTGGATGTGTATAATAATGATTTTACTGAGAGGGGCTATGGTTGCTTTCATCATATGGCACTCTGAAATGATTTATAAGATGGTTACTATGAAAGCTGGAGAAGGGGAATAAGATACAGAAGCTTTTCATTTATCTTAATTTTCAAAATTATTTCTGAGTTTTAGCTTCTCATTGTCGCTACCTGGTTTTCACTCATTGTTTAAAACTTATGTAGTCAAAAGTGTTTATCTTACCAAAAATTATAATTGAATTTCAATCTATTTTAAGGAATAGACACTAAGAGTTATTATAGTGTTTAACTAGAATATCTATAACTATTAACTGAAACACATTTGAGTCAATCTAAGTTAAGATAGGGCGGGACTCTTCCAAATGTGAGAACAAGAAATAATCTCTCTTTTAAATGTTTTTGAAGCAGGATAAAAGGAAATTGGGACACTATTGTCATCTACTGGTTTTTGGTGGCTTTTTGTAAAACTAGTTGAGTGTTGGTTTCATCTCGGTACAAGCTGAGTGAACACTGTGTGGCAAAACCCTCCAAGTACGCTCTAGTATGTTATTGTCCTCACTTGTAGTTGCTTAAAAAAATAAAAAGCAGATGAGAGGAGAAGGAGCTTCAAGCTCTGAACCACTCTATGATGCTGGAATTTATTCTTTCATGACAGAATCGTGATTTTGGAATCAGTATACATTGCTACCACTCTACTGGGACTGAGAGGTAGCTTTGAGAAGGAGAAAAGATCCCCACTCCCAACTACACTTTAATGACCAATTCCTGCTCAGCCTGATCAGAGTTCAGCATTAACCTTATTTTGAGTAAAAGATTGGATTAAATGATTTCTTGAAATCCTCACAGTGCTACCTGTATGAAAAATAAAGATATTTAGACACATGCTCAATAAGTCAATGGAAGGCATTTGATGAAATTTGATGAAAAAGAATCCAAAATGTGTTGGATGAAATGTGGCAAATCTGTTTCATTATTTTTGTCTATGCATTTAAAGAAAGTAAATATGTGACAGTTTAATGTGAACACCTGACTGATATCCTGAAAGATAACTTCAAGAGAAAAAATAAAACCACAAACCAAAATTAGACTGTAATGTAAAAAATCCTCAGCAACCTGATCTGAGTTCAGTGTTGACCCTACTTTAAGTAGGTTGTATACTAAGATTTCCTGAAGTCCCTGCAAATGGAACAATTATCTGATTTTGTGATGGTGCATATGTTCTGGAAATCTCTTGTCATTGAAGGCATGGAAAATTAAAATGCCCATGTAGAAAAAATGAACATATTTTGATTATAACATAAGTTCAACCTGTGGCTTGTTTATCAGAAAAATATCGAATTTACATATGTGCAAGTTATGAATCCAATTTGTTACTCAATAGAATTTTTTTCATTTGCATTAATTTATAAGTCTGATTTTATGTTTAGAAGTACAGATATATTTCAACTAACATTAGTTTCAGGTGTTGTTACATTGTAGCATCTTTAGCTTAAATAATAGAATCAGAGAATGGTAGAGGTTGGAAGGGATCATCCTTTAGAGATCATCCAGTCCAACCTCTGTGCAGGAGCAGGTTCACCTAGATCAGGTTGCATAGGAACATGTCCAGGTGGGTCTTGAAGACCTCCAAGGAAAGAGACTCCACAACCCCTCTGGGCAGCCTGTGCCAGGGCTCCCTCACCTCAACAGTGAAATTGCTTTTTCTTATATTTAAATGGAACTTTTTGTGTTCCAGCTTCATCCCATTATCCCTTGTCCTGTTGCTAGATACCATCAAAAAAAGGGATACTCCAATCTCCTGACACCCACCATTTAGATATTTGTAAATACTAATGAGATTCACCCCTCAATCTCCTCCAGACTAAACAGCCCCAGTTCCTGCAGCCTTTCCTCATATGAAAGATGTTCCAGTCCCCTGATCTTCTTGGTGTCTCTGCTCTGGACTCTCTCCAGAAGTTCCCTGTCCTTCTTGAGCTGAGGAGCCCAGAACTGTACACAGGACTCCTGATGCATGGGGTTGTTCCTTCCCAGGTGCAGGACTCTGCACTTGTCCTTGTTGAACCTCATGAGGTTCCTCTCTGCCCAACTCTCAAGCTGGCTGAGATCCCACTGAATGGCAATAACTAAGTGTATTACTTGGCAGCTGGAGAAAGTTAAAAGAATAGCAGAGATCTGGGAATCTCTTTCATAGCTAGATTTGCATGGGAGCCACTAAAAAATTCATACTGATTTCCAGCCGGGCTGCCTGAAGGGAGATATATTCAGTGTTCCCAGTAAGTACATTTGCTTATGGGTCTCAGATAGTAATACAATTTAGCACTAAAACCACTACTTAAGTCAGAATTGGCTACAGGTGGATTTGGATGTGTCTGGAAATGATCTTTTACTGGCTACTGACAAAATATGCTTTTCCTAGTAGTCACATCTGTAGATTTCACTTTAGAAGAACTTATATGAAAACTCCAGTCTTTCTTGATTTTGGTTCAGCATTGATCATAGAATCATAGAATGGTCCACTTAATCATAAATTTTTCTACAACTGAGACAGCTTTTGTAGTGATATGGAAAATTCTTTTGTTTGCACTTTGGTTTGCTAAGTTTTGACTTCAGTATTTAAGTAATCTTGTCTCATTCCTGTGTAGGGTACCTGTTTTCTAATATGATACTCTTCCTTGGGGATCAGGACTATCTTGTCACAGACTAAGTTATGTGTATTTAGAACCTGTGGCTGTCTTGACCTCTAACATGATCTCACTGAAGTCTGGACAGCTCTTTCACGTGGTTCTTTTGACCCTACTGTTTGGCACAGTCAGAGTCCCAATTTTGACCGTACTGTCAGTCCCAACTACTCCCTCTTATAATCCACAGATACATCCACAAATGGAATTTAGTAAGTTTTTGTTTTCTTTCTCCTGTAATTTTATCTCTGAGAGTAAAAGACAGACAGCTGTCAGCTTTTATGGTCTTCCATTCCAGGAGATCAAATTCAAAGGCTAGAAAATGCCATCAAATTCTAAACATTCTATTTTTTTCTTTTGCTTTTCTGAAACGTATTTTAAAATTTTGAATTCTACTGGAAGACACTAGAGTAACTTTTAAAAATTGTTTTTAAAAGGTTTTCTATAGACATCTGTTGAGAAATTATTGGGTAGAATCCTTTGTCTCATTTATGGCCCTTGGACAGAACAACCTTTGTAATAATGAAAGTAGAGCAGAAAATGGAAAGTAAGCTAGTGGAACATCTAAGGGGAAACTGTAGTCATGTGAGGAAAAGTTTAGCGTGTATCTGGGAGTGTGAGTGCTCTCATAATGAAAAAGAAAGCAGTGAGGAAGCAGCAATGAAAAGGCTGGAGAAGGAGGTCTGAGGAAAATGATCAGGACACTATTGTTGAGGGCAGATAGCTCAGTTAAACTCGGGCAATTTGGTAGCAGACAATGAAGAGAGATCCTCTTGTACTGTCTGAGATGATAAAAACATCCAAATCCATAAATGGTAGAATTGGTTTACTGAATCTTCAGAAAGCTAGACACTGAGACTAGGGATGTTGGCATATTTGTGGAAAAGGATACAGTAAAAATCTGAAAACTGGTTGTTTTCATTTGGATTTTAATTCGTTTCAGAAGGAACAGGCTTTTGAAAAGAGGTTACTATTCATCTCAGAAGTGGCACTTTCCTGGGATTTTAGGAAATTCATGGATTGTCCTGAGCTGAGTTGGATATGCCTCTACTATGCATGCTAAACTATGATAAATGAACTGGTGGAATTCTCTAAATGCAGTAACATCATACTTAGGAATTGGTAAAGGAGAGATGCCTTTTCTGATCAGAAGTGGAATTCCCAAAACCTACTAGTTTTACCTTAGAACTCTTTTTTTACCATGAGTCTTTCTACTGTAGAGGCCTTTAAGCATCTGCTGTGCTGCCTTCTTAAAGTTTGTTCTCATCTGCTGTTGTAGATATTAAACAAAACATATTTGCAACTGTAGTGGTTTAAGCTAGCATATTTTACTTAATTCTTTTGATGAACTGGGGCTACATATGTAGTCAGTCAACTGGTTTGGCTGAGAACCTTCCAATGCAATGTGATTATGATTGAGTAACAAATATGAGAAAGCTGTGAAGAGGGGAGACTATTTATTGTGTGTCTTAAGATCAAGTCTTCAACTCTTCGCTCATTTCACAAACCTGGTCTCTTTTTACATACTACTTTAAGCTGCTGAGGAAGAAATGTTGTCAGTTTTCTTTATGAGCAGTAGTGTGCAGTAATGCAGGTTTTGTATGAAGACTGTCTTTGCCAAAGACAGTGCTGCAGTTTGTGTCTGGTGAGAAGTTATTTCCTTTACTCACATCCAGCCAAAGAAGACAGCTGCATTAAAAAGAAAAGCCAGCCTGATGCTGAACTTGTATATATGCTTTCTGAGGTTGAATGTATTCCTCTGCTTATCTTTCCCTTGAACTGTTAGCCAGATCTGTATACTCTCATTTGTCTGATCATAGTGAATAGAATCGGATACCTCTTAAACTTGATGAAGATGTCAGTTTAATTTTTCTATCCAATTCACTGAAATAGCAGTCAGGCTAAATTTTATTAACATTTTAGTTTCATTCACCATCTTATTCATTATCCTTCTTCTTTTATCCTCAATTGTATTTATTATCATACTGTTCAATGTAAAAAAAGAAAAATGAGATGGCAGTTAATACAATTTATCTTAACTTTTATAGGATAAAGGCTGTTCCAGTTTGATCAGCTTGTAAATGGTACCATGACATTCTTGTAAAGTAGTCCAAGACAGCTGCATGTGCCCTTTCATATGAAAATCTAAGACTTAGGAGAGGGAGAAATCAGATTCCCCAGACCAAACATTGGAGTAAAAAGATCTTTGCAAAAGGTGACAGCATCCAGGGTGCTGCTGAGCAAATGAATCATTGTGCCAGCAAGTGAGACCTTTTGAGTTTTTTATGCAAGATTTTAAAAGAATTATTAGCACTCCTTGACTGAAACAACGGTATAGTTTATAGGCTCCTAATTTGCTATTAATCTAGGAGATCTTAAAATATAGAGAATTGCATAACTATTTGTCTTTTAACAGTTAAATGGATTTAGAAATTCAACCAAACCACAAAGATACAACTTATTTTTTTATCCCAAATTTGGTCCTAGTCTAACTGGCTTGAGGGAAAAGAGGGATTTCAGCCTTACCCAAAGTGGACTTATTTTTGTTTACAGTGCCTAGTTTGGATGCTGCCTTTAAGTCACTGGATGCATTTGCAAATCTTGACCCTTGCCTTATTAAAAACTGCTTTGATGGAAAAGAATGTAGAGCTTTGGGTTGTAACACACTCCTGCTCTGAGGGTGGTCAAGGGTAGAGAACCTATCAGCATGCCACAGCAGATAGCCTGTGAATTCAGCATCAGAGTTCCTCACTGCACATGTCTATCTCTACTTGTAGCAGGAAGACCATTTCTTTTCCAGTTTCTAGCAAAGCCTAATAATGCTCTGTGCCAGTTAATATAAGAATTAATGTTGTTTAGTGAAAAAATTTGTTTCTACCAAAGAAATTCCTGTATGCACATATGACAACTCTGAAGAAGGATGGAAAATAGTTTAGAAAAAAGAAAAAGCTTTCTGTAAAAGGACAATGTAATCTAATTCAATCATGGGATACTCCAGCCATTTTAAGTGTGTTGCCAGCAAACAACAGCTGTACATCACAGGATTTGACATAAATATGCTTGCAGTGGCAAGCTTCTCAATTCATAGCACATTTGTCTTAAATTTTTTATTGTATGTCTTAGAAGTGTAGATATTTTATTGAATGGCACTACTAGGTTGAAAGAAGTGGTACTAAACAATTGGTTACTCAGCTGGGAGTAGGAAGGAAAGGCACTAACTGTAGTCTTTTGGAGAATAGACAGCTTCTTGGAAACCATCAGAAAATGAGAGTGAAGAGAGAATAGTGAAGAATAACTGTAAGAGTTGGAGCGAAAAAACATACCTGTGGAGAGAAGTGATGATATTGGAGAGAGGAAGAGGGTGCCTAGAGGGAGGAAATGAAAGCCCTTCAGAGAGAAGAATACATATCTGTAAGGATAAGAATTAAAGTTTCTACACTTCAAGTTAAGTCTCTTTTTTTTGCTGAAAAAAAAGATAGAAAAAGTGAGATGCTCACAGCCTGGTTTTCAGAGTTGCTGAGAACCAGAGGCTGTTCTTGGCTTAACAGTTCTGAAAGTCAGTGTGCTCAATGCCTTAGAAAAAGCTGCTTTTCAAAGGACATGAAGAGAAGCTGCCAAATAAAATAAACCTGTCTTGCTCCCTTCACATACTACACAACTGTCTTCCAGAAGCAAATAATACATTATTGAAAGGGATAAGCAAGTGAGCATCTATTTTTCATGCTCCGTGAAAGGGCATGTAGAAAAATATTTTGTGAAGTGTACTTTGAAAACAGTCTCCCCCTCTGTTCTAAGAAGCTGAAGTAGGGAAGCTTTGCCAAACAGGAACTAAAGGAGTGACCACTACTAGTTTATTCAGCTGTATTTCTTATCTAGAAGTAGGAATGAGAATTTAATAGTCTATAGCTCTCTAGGAAATTGTCCTTAAGGTGTCTCATTTCATTTTCTTGCCATATTGAAAAGTGTTGCTATCATGCAAATGTCTTGCTCAACAAATAACATTCAAAGAATGCAACTGGATGTTTACTGATACTAGAAATTATTCTAGGGGAGATTTCAGTTCTAAATTCCTGGTCTTTCATGTAGAACAGGTACAAAGCTTTTTCTTCTTCAAGCATTTGCATTCCAGAAAGATTCTCTCCTCTTACATGGTCTTTAAGAAACTTAGGGCCAATAGATTGGCAATTATGATATAAGCATATAGAGGATGTATAACAAAGCAGAGTTCAGACACTGAAAGTGCAATTAGATGAAATACAAGAAAAAATAAGTATGGGATAAACTGCATTCTAAATGAGGTTTTGGAACAAGGAAAGCTAAGTCTTAGCTAGCAGATTAAAAATGAAAAGAAAAACAGACACGACTTCTGTCTCAAATTAAAATAGCAACATAAAATTATTCCAGCTGTCCAATGGAGTATAGCCGTGATATAGCCACACCAAACATTTTGGCCCAGCTCCTTGCTGTATCTGAGCTGTGTACAGCATAGTGTGGGAAAGGCGGGAAGCAGGGATTCTTTAAAGCTGCCTTTTGTGCCTTTTTTCTTCCAGTCCATTGCATAAAGTACAGCAGGCTCAGAAGTGCTTGATTCTTCACTCTTTTAACAGGTTTTCCCTGTGTACTGTTTGGCAGCAGGGGAGATTTCTGCTTTGCTTTCTTCCTTTCAGGCCTGCAGTGTATGCTGGAGTAGACAGGGAAGAGCAGATGCTGATAAGTGGATTCTGTGACCCTTTTCCTTATCCCATAGAAATATTCCAGAGCTGGAATCACCATTCTCCCTAGCCTCTATGTCTCTGAAGAGTGGTATCTGACATGTTTAACAATTGTGGTAATTCATGCATGAAAACTCTGACATTGTAATCTTATGGGATTGGTTCATCTGTGCTTTTTCTTAATTCTATCACAATGTATCTACTTTTTCTGGAATATCATAGTAGATGAGACAGCTTGTGACATGGTTTCTTACAGAGCTGTATTCTACTCAGCTAGTTGCTTTCTCATTTAAGAACCTTTCTTGAAGGAAGCAGGTCATTTTCCCACTGCCATGCCATGCCCATTTGGGACTTTCTCCTCTGCTGAAAAGTAAAGAGAGTCGTACTGTCCTTTTAGTCTGTGACCAGGTAGTGAATGACTTATACTGTGCATTGAAGAAAGAATTTAGGTCTGGAGAAATCTGCAGATTATCCTTTAAAAGATCACCTCATAATATGTATTGTTATTTAACCTGAATGCAAGTGAACCACTTTTTAACTCAGATAAGGACTCTGAACAAGGATCAGCAGAGAATGATGGCAATAGCATGACATTCTAGCCCAACTGATGTCAATGACTTTAGTAATTTTACTTTTTTTCCCAGAGAAGTGAAACAAAAGACTGGTTCATTGCCTGTTATTACTGGAAGCAGGGACAGAGTCGAAGAAATAATTTTGAGGGAATTACTTGAGACAAAATAGACATTTAGAATTCTTTCTAAGGTGGATTGGTATTAAATTAAATAATGGTTTTGTTTATTTTATTAACTAAATTGTCCATAATTTATCTTATAAGGTTCTCTTTTTATCCTGTTGTATACCCTAACAAAGCATGAAACATCTGTGCTTAGTTGATACCTGTCATGCATTAATCTTAAGCTGTGAACTTAAAGTAAATAATGTGTTCTGAAAGAAACTTGGGCTCAATACTTCAAGAACTGCTCCTTATAGCTAATTAGTGTTCTCTTGCAATTTTCTAGAGTTCCTACTCCTTGTTTATTAATTGTCTTCTGTAACATTACAGAGCATTTAATTAACAGAAGGAAAAAACCACTAACAACATTGCCTGTATTTTAAAAAGCGTAGGATGTAAAGTTGGATATTTTACGTCCTTACATTTTTATCATTAAGGAAACCAGACCCTGTATCAATTATTCTATGACTGTAATAGAAAAGTGTGTCTATCAGGTGAAAGGCAATACATATGGAGAATGCTGAAGAGATAATCTGTGATCTGGCAGGCCCTTCGCTCTGTGACACTTTCCTGTGTAAGATCCTGCAAAGATCAACTACTTAAGAGAGAAGGTAGAATTCTAATTTATTCATACACAAAATGGAGTTGAAATTAATGCAAATCAAACCAGTGTGTTGAGTCTTCCTGTGTTTTACTATACTGATTTCAGACTCAGGGAAGAATCTGTCTCTTCAGTGAAGTCTTCTCTTAGATGCTTAGATGGTAGTGTGCTTTTCAGTTTTTAGTTGTATACCTTTGGAGGGGAGAAACCTTCCATATATTCCAGATGATCTCTCAAAGATATCAGAAAATATTCCACCTGAAACCTGTAGTCATGTTATATCTTAGGAACTCTATGTATGTCATAGATTTGAGCTAGTTTGTGTGTTGAGAGCAGCCAGGTAGAATAGTAAAGCTCAGGCATAAATACTTCGTGCAATGTGTGCAGTTTAAAAGACCTTGGAAGTGATCACAAGCCTTTTAGCACTGGTTATGATGCATGCATTCTTTAAGTAGATTTTCATAGAAATTTTTTTTTTTATATGTTTTTAATTAAAACCTAACCTCAGTTCCTGGAAAAATTGTGGACAAGATTGCATTTGGTACTACTGAAAGGCATTTAAAGAACATTACAATCATCAGGCCTAGTCAATACGGGTACACAAAGGGAAAGTCCTGTTTAACTTAACTTATAAAGCCACTTGACTAGTGGGGGAAGAGAAGGTAATTAATGTATTTTTTCTTTATTTTAGTAATGCTTTTGATACTGTCCCTCACACCATCATTCTAGAGAAGTCCAGCTGGGGGGTTTACAGTGCCTGGAGTGAAAAATTGGCTAAAGGGTAGGGCTCAAAGGGTTGTAGTGAATGGGGCTACATCTGCTTGGTGACCAGTCACCAGTGGTGTTCCCCTCAGGGATCAGTTCCAGGGCCAGTTCTGTTCAATATATTGATCGATGATCTGGATGTAGGGGTTGAATGCACCATTAACCAGTTTGCTGATGATACCAAACTGAGAGGTGCTGTTGACTCTCTTGAGGGACAGGAGGCCTTGCAGAGGGATCTATATTGAAGCATTGGGCTATGATTAATACTGTGATATTTAAGAAGTCCAAGTGCTGTATTCTGCACCTGGAATGGAGTAATGTCAGGCACAACTATAAACTCGGAGAGGAGTGGCCCCGTGGAAAAGAATCTGGGACTGCTGTTTGATAGCAGGCTCAGTGAGAGTTGACAGTGTGCCCTGACAGCCAAGAGGGCAAACTGTATCCATTACATTAACATTAAATACTACAATTAAATTAACAGTACATTAAACATGGCATAACCAGAAGAAGAGATTATTCTGTTGTATTCAGTGTTGCGGCAGCCTCACCTTGAGTATTGTGTGCAGTTCCGGGCCTCAAAATTTAAAAAGGATGTGAAGGTCCTTGAATGCATTCAGAGGAGGGCAACAAAGCTAGTGATAGGGATGGAAGGAATGTCCCGTGAGATGAAACTGAGGACTTTGCGTTTGTCGAGTTTGGAGAAAAGAGTCTGAGAGGAGACCTCATTGCTCTCTACAGCTTCCTGAGGAGGGGGAGTGAAGAGGGAGATGCTGAGCTCTGCTTGCTGATACCCAGCGATACAATGTGTATGAATAGCTCAGAGCAGCGTCTGTCAGGGGATATTTGAACTAGACATGAGGAAACACTGCTTTACTAAGAGACTGATAAAACACTGCAACAGGCTTCCTGGAGAGATGATCAATGCTCTGTGCCTGTCAGTATGTAAGAGATATTTGGACAATGCCCTTAATAACACGCTTTAACTTTTGGTCGGCCCCAAAATGGTCAAGTAGTTGATCTAGGTGATTGTTGTAGGTCCTTTCCAGCTTAAATCTTTCCTATTTTATTTTGTTCCATTCTATCTATCCCCTGTGCTCACCATGAGTCAAATGACAATGAAACTGTTGTTTGCCTGAAATGCCTGGGGATTTTCAACTCCAAAAAACACTTTAAAGGACAAGTATCACAAAAGTTACAAGTGGAAATGGGAATTCATCTTATTTTAATTTGATTTTATCTTTCTCAATCTGTTTCAGAGCCAATGCTCACAAGCATTAACACAATGTAGATGTGTATCCAGGAGCAGGCTGATGCATTCTTCATTTTAGCTTGAAAAAACATCCTTTGCAGTCTGGCAAAGGCAAGTCACAGAGCTACAGAAGCCTAGATGAAGCAGGGAAGCAGTCCCTGTTTTCTCAACAGCAAGAACTTGAAGAATGAGGATCAGGACTGACCACACAGAAAAAGGTGTGGTACTGGAAAGTATTTTCAGAAGTATGACAGGTATCAATGACAAATATTTTTTTTTTTTGCCTTCAAAGGCTTCCTCCACTGTGCTTCTTGGCCAGTGATGCATGACAAGTGCTCTCATGCCTGCCCTGCACTTATACTGTGTGCAGGGAGAGCTGGAAAATGGCAGCTCCTAATGGTGCAACAACTCTGGAGGCCATCCAAGCACAGGTTGTCACAAGCAAGACACCTGCAGAAATGGAGCCAAGGGAAGTGCAGAGCTTGCTCCTGCTGCAAACTTGCAATGGAAAAGAGAGGCAGAGAGATCCAAGGCGTGAGTGATGCCTTGGAGGTACAACAGCAGCAGAGGAGAATCTAGCCAAAACGGCCTAGAGGACCCCTGACAAGGGGCTATGCTCAACAGCTTCTTTTCCTACAGAGGAAAAGAAGCAACTCCCTTGGGACCTGCCTTGGAGGCAAAGAAAGCATCATGCCCACAGAGCAGGCATTGAGGGCTTCCTTCCCAGTGAATGAGCAGCAGGCACCTAAACCAAATAGCCAAAAGGAGCCCTGGCAGGGGGCCATGCTTAATGCTTGAGAGAAAGGCAAAACTCCCTTGTGGACCTTTGCCAACTCACTCTGGTGAAAAAAAAAAGCCTCCCTCCCTCCAGCTGCAGGGCATTGAGAGACTATCTTTTGGTACATGGAGCAGCAGGCAGTAACCTAGGCAAAATGGGCCAGAGGAAGCCCTGACAAGTGGTCATGCTCAACTCTACAGAGGAAGGCAAAAAACTCCCCCGGGACCCATGCCAATCTGCCCCAGGGGAAAATTCCTTTCTCACCCCAGAGCTGGCAATCAGCTATTCCCTGAGCATGTGAACAAGACCTGTGCCCTTGTCCCACAGTTTGGTCATGCCTCCCAGAAGATACCCAGCCATTCTTGTCCCTCAGCCCTGAGACTTTCTGGCTTCTGAGTCACCAAATGCCCCTAGCCTGATTGACCTTGGGGGCAAAAATCGTTCCCATGCCTTTCAGGACACCAGTGAATGCTCCAAAGCACCAAGACCCCTGGCAACATCTGTGCATCCTGTATCTTTTGACTGCTGCTGCTGGAGCTGCAGTGGATGAGGATGATAAGCCCTGCACTGTCACTGCTGTGTTTCTGAGTGGTGACACTGACATGGGGATGACAGGATCCCCTCGAGCCCCACTCTCCAGCCCTTTACCCAGCATCTTTTCGTGGAATGCCTTTGCGATGCTAGCCACAAGGTAGTCCCTCTGCCTGAGAGGCTATCTCTGTCCTTGATGGCCATGCACTGGTCGCAACTGCTGAATGCCCTCACATGTCTTCTGCCACTCATCTCTCAGGGTCAAACTAGTGCTGTCACTCTTCTATCAGGCTATGGCAGAAAACAGGATTTGCGGAAATGGTTCAAAGCGATGTCAGGATTTTCAGACCTGACGTTAGGCCCCATTTCTTTAGGGAGGGAGTGGTCAAACACTGGAACAGGCTTCCTAAAGATGTTGAAGCTTTATGTCTGTGTCTGTTTTTAAGAGGCATTTGGACAATGTCCTTAAGAATATGCTTTAATTTTTAGTCAGCCCTGAAGTGACCAAGCAGTTGGACTAAGTGTCTCTTCTCTTTTCCTCTTTTCTTCATCTCATCAACATGAAAGATCACTGATTAAGTATTTCATTAATGCTTCATTTATTTCAGAGGTTAGTACAGTTATATTTTGGAGACAAGTCCTCAGCAAGTTGTTTGGAAAACATGATGATGGAACATTAAATCTAAAAGAGATATTTCCAGATAATGCTTCACTAAAGAGAAATCAAAGCAAAGAAATATGTTAGGAGTTATTGTCAGTAAACATTGATTCGTTGATTGATTGATTGATCAGGAAACATTGATTGATTTGTTTGTTCATTCATTCGTTCGTTCATTCATCCCAGAAGAACTAAGAAAGATTGAAGGAATTAAAGGGAAAATAGTTTTTTACACTAAAAGAAATGTTATCACTGGAAAATCTGTTAGCATTTAAAAAAAACAAAAACCACACCAAAATCTGATTGTCAAAGAGTTATGTGTGAATATTTTCAATAATTTTGAAAATTAAAGACATGGTTTAGTGATGCATGTGGCAGTGCTAGGTTAACAACTGGTCTCAATGATCTTAAAGGTTCTGTCCAGCCTCAGTGATTCCATGATACTAAGATGATTTGTTACAGGCTAAAAGCAAATGAAAGAAGATGGTTTTCCATAATATGGAATTAACCTTTGGAATAGCTTACCATGAGATGCTGTGAATACTGAAAGTCCATATTATTTTAAAGGAAGAGTAGACAGAATCCTGACCAAGAAATCTGTAAAAGTAAATCGCAGTACATAAAGATCCTGTTTTCTGCAAAAATCTGGATTTCAAGTTTTCAATACTGATTCAAATGTCATCCCATTATTTATGTCACAGCACAAATACTCTCAGTAACAGCAACACTGGAAAATTTAGGAAATAAAGAACTCTATACATTACTATTTAGACCACCTTGTTTTACAACCTTAGTGTTAACATAAGCTGTCCTACTTAAAACAACACAGACCTCTGTAATGCTGTCGGTATTTTAAGAGGTTTTACAGTTTTTAAGGCAAAATGTTGAGAGAAAACATCTGAAGTCCAGTAGTCCTTGAGATGTTAAAGTATTTTTTGAAACTTATCTGTGTATAGAGTGCAAGAGCAGGTATATCTGCACAAAGTGTAGTTTTGAATCATTCCTCTGTTCTCAATTTTGGAAGGAGAAATCTTGGAGTCATTGTTCGTCTTATGTGAGAGTACAGTATGTTTTCAGTGTTTCAGAAACTCTTTTGTAAGATTTTAGTTAGATTTGTATCACACTGCACAAAAAAAAGACCCAACAAAACAACCCTTCCTGTGGGATTCATAAAAAATTTTTGGCGAAAAAGACTAGATTTAATATTTTTCAAGTTGGTTGTCATCAGCCCAACCATATGATCTATAGAATGTATCTTAAGAATCTACTAAATCTTATCTCAATTAGGTATTTACGTGTAAAAACTTTTGGGAAAGCTTCTTATTTTTGCTTATCTAATCCTCGAACCACACACAGAGGGTCTTGAGTTCATGATGGCTTTAATAAGTAGCAAAAAAAGAGGGAGAAAATATTTCTGCTATTTCAATGTATTTCACAGAAATGCTTCAGTCATATTCTGAAAAAAAAAAACTCCTTTAATTTCATTAACATTTCATTGAAACCAAATATATCTACTAGACTAGTTGTCCTTGAGGTGTCCACCCTAAAAGGAGATATTTCTGTATGTTCTTACATGTATTTCTGATGCATAGATTCATTAAATAACCTCATAATCTTCAGATTATTCCATTATACTTACAGATAATGCAGACATGTCAAATCTTTTAGTGATCTTTTCCAAATCCAAATAATGCATTAAAGTGTATTTCTTCCTTATGATGAATTACTTAGTACAACTTTATTAGGATAAACATTATTTTACAAGCTCAAAGAGCTGATTTTTCTGTTGGTATGGCTCCATAGACCTTACTGGCATTAAGCCTATATCTTGTCTTATTGAAGTGGATGAATTATTTTTGCATTAAAAATGATTAAGGACTATAGGGTTTTTTAATGTCATATTTTTGGAACAAAATGAAGGGATTTATTTATTTTTAACAAGATTAAAACTCAAACTTACATTTTGTCTCTTAGTTAAATGAAATACAGTTGTTGTGATGTAGAGACTTTGAGAATTACAGAGATAGCGAAATCCTGAAGTAATACCTAAAATTGTTCTGTACCCATATTTGTCTGAATGAGTGTATATACTTACCATCTTTGTGCACCATATTGATTATAACTAGATACATCGATAATGCATCTAATGCTGATGAAAGAAGCACTTTTCTGTTAAACTATGAAAGCTGTGAAATTCTACTTTTAATTATTAGTGCAAGAAAAACTTAAAAAACCAAACAGTTGGCTGTTTTATTTCTAAAGAAATTCAGCCTTGATTAGACAGAACAGTTTTGCTCATATGCTTGAAGGTTATGTCCTTTTTTTTCTAATTTGTAACAAAAGATGGATTCTTATAACAAATGACAATATGAAAAGATGTTGTGCATCTTTTACATATACAGCTTTTAAAAACTGACCAGTGAAATGTAAATTGAGTTTCTTACTATGATGCTGTGACAAATTTCAGATGAAGGTTTTTTATTAGCATATCCAAAAAGAGATAAAATAATAATATTTTTTAATCTCAAATTATAAATATGCATATTCAGCAGAAAAAGACTTTTTTTTTTCCCCATGCTTACAGTCAAGGCAGAATCAATCATATTCTCATGATACAAACCCAAAACTCATGACCATAAATTCAACAATGTTTGTTAGGTATAGATCTCTTATTGTAATTATGTGAGACAAATTTTTGAGTTGCAGCACAAGTCTGTAAAATATGGCATTTGCAGGTATAAACTGTGTGGATCATCTAAGGATTTATGGAAGCACATTCTACTCCATCTTCTATCAAGCAGTTCTGTTTTCACTCACTTTTGATTTTTTTGTTGGTTTGTGTTTTGGTTTTTTTCTCTCCTTTTAAGCACTGGAGAAAGATATATGAGGGACTAACATTTTAGCATTCATAAGCTTCATGGAGAAGGTGAAAATTAGTAGGTTTACTATCAATATGAAAATATGCTGATAACATATTACCTAGGTTGAGTGATGGTCTCCACAGAGAATTGTTACCATATATCTACTGCAGTTTAAAAGTTTTGAAAAAGCAGCCTTTCCACACCATTTTCTTCCCCTAGTTCTATGAAGTCAGACACACTGCAGACAATTAAAAAAATATATATAATATGGACATTTTTATTATAGGCAAGGGATTCTGGTACAGATAGTAATCATATGTAGGCAGCTTGAGTCCATTAGCCTTTACTAGCTCTGTCTCAGCAGTAGCCCTGTGAAGTCACCAGTTGGTCTTCACTGGTTTGAAATAGTTTACATTAAAATGTGAAACCTGTGCCATTGCAGAAAGATATTACACTTTTTACAATTAAAATTCTGGTTTTGAGGTGTGATGATGAGTGTAATATGGGAGCCTTTGTAGAATAGAATAATCAGAATTTAATTGTCCAATTTGAATTTGGGCAGAATGCTTGAGGTGAGTAATAAAAAGCAAAATCTGATTCCAGTTATCAAATTTTAGTTAACTTTCATAAATAAAATATTATTTTAAATGTATAATGCTCAATATAATAAAAAATATAATAATTAAAAGAAAAACAGATGTCATAGAGCTATTATTCTAAGAAAAGTCATAAAGAAAGGTTACAGGTTGTACAAATTTATGGGGAGTGTGATGTAAAAGTTAGTCTTTTTACAAGTGTACGTATTTGTGTTAATATTTTGTAAGAGTAGCAGATATAGAACCAGCAGCTGAATCTTGAGAACTTCCAAGAAATTGTATTGTAAATTACATAAACATGTCTGGCAGCATTTTATTGTATCTGGAGCATCTTCTCCTGTGATTCTAGCTAGAAGTTGCATTTCTCCCTTTTTATTTTCAGAACTATTTTAACATGAAGCCTGATACAAAATTAATACCTTTTTTTTGTTTTGCTTAAGATGTGGTCCAAAAGTATAGAGGAATATAATAATGATAACAGTAGATACTTATAAATGCCTGAGATTTGTAATTTACTTACTGTCAAGAAATAATAGTTACAAAAAAGTGCTGTTTGGGAAAAATCACTCTTGTCATTGGTCTCTTTTAGCTAAATATCTATTAGGACTATCTTAAGGGTAAAAACATACCTAATGAGGGACACACAAGCTGTGATTCATTACACAATTCATAAGGGTTTCCAAAATTCCCTCTCTGCCTTGCAGAATACTGTATTTTTAGTGGGAAGTAGGAACATGGACTGCCACTGCATTTTCCTTGTAATCTCTACTTGATCTGAAGTTTTGAGTAGATTCTTCCTAGCACCTAGAATGTTGGCAGCTGCTCTGAAATGAAACTTTTGAGGTTGTCCTATCAGTAATGTACGTAACACAATTATATTATGATACGTACTAAAGTGTTTTTCACTTCTAAGTGCATTCTCTTTCCAAATTTCAGATTTACTCTATATTTGAGAGTTGGAACAAGTTCTGTCCACGAATGACTCAACTTCAAAATGTTTTGTTTGCACTGCAGAATATGATACACTCTCCACTGGGAAGCTGCTAGTTTGGCAGGTTTAGCTGGTTTTCCCACTGACTTACCAAGTGTTATGCAAGCTGCTATCCCATGACTTGAACAGCTCCTGTTACTTTTACTTTAGATATGGAAACACAGTTTTGAAATATCTTGTAAATAATAAGGTCCTTTATAAAAGCTAAATGTGTTATTTAGAGATTCCTGTAAGTGATACAAAGGTCTGTGTGGAAGAAATATGATTCCACTTTCTTTAGGAGTTGTATGCCTTTATTATTTTAAATCAGAATATCCATTTCACTTGAAAATCTTTCAATATACAATATGTCATTTAAGACCATGGTTTGGCATTTGAATTTGCTATGATCGGCAAAATACTTTCCTAAGGAAAAGGTGGATTATCCAACAATAAAATGATCTCTTTTTCTGTGGGTAAATAGATATGGGAAAGAATAATTCAGAAAAAAAATATATATATTTAGAGTCCTAGGCTATATCATCCAGACACATATACACATTTTAAATCTCTCAGCCACAGAGGATGTGTACTATCCAGAGGAAAACAAACCCTTTTAAAAGAGGAAGCAATGCTGAATTAACAAAGCCAGTTGTTATCTAAGTCACTCAGATGGTATGATGAGGTTGCATATTAAGGAACTGTGGAGTATTTTAGAATAGCAGAAATACTTCTTTCAAATACGTTTTTTTTAAAGGCAAATCACTATTGTCCTTTATCATGTTAAGGGTGAGAGCTTGTCGTTCTCATGTCAGAGTCCCTCCCAGGGAATTTTACTAAGTCAAAGGTTAGAATTAGGTTTATGAGCCACAATTTCAGAAGGCTGGAAAAAAGGTAATTAGTGATACATATAACAGATTCAAGATTGCTGTTGATAAATGCACTTACTGCAGTAGCACTGCTATATGATAAGAATGACAGCAGTGCTTATCCTGGGGATTGTTTGCCACAGAGCGAAAAAGCCCAATTCTTACCAAGAAGGCATTCCTGTCTGGGTAGAAGGAGTACAGCCCTTCAGCTGTCTCATCTGGGTCTTCAGTCTCTTCTTCCTGCTCTATCTCTAAGCTGGATTGAGAAGAAGTGGAGCGAAAATGCTCAAAAAGCTAAAGGCTAGAAGAGCTACTCTAAAGAGCAAAAAGCTCACCCTACAGATCAAAGGGCTAAAAGAACTCAAAGAACCCTGTCTCCCTCACTCTGGAGACTCAGATTTCTCTGCCCCTTCCCTGGGGTGATGTTTAACATGATTTGGGAGGAGTCGTGTATGTTTAACATTTACCCCTTTTAGCGTATTCAGAGGTGTTTAACATTAATTTTACTTTATTTTAGTAAAATATTATGTATCAGATGGCAAAATGTCTTTTAACTTAGCTATATGTATATTTTCTTCTGGCATTATTTGATTTAAGAAATTGTTGGTGTTTTGAGCCTGATGGATAGCAAGCGTGGCCTCACAGTTCAAAATGAGAAAAAATGAGAAGCTCCATCAGAGTTATATTCAAGACCCATAATGAAAGGCTTCCTAAGAGCTAAACTTAAGTTACAGGTTGTTACTGGACAGTATTCAAATCTTATCCACTGACCGATCCTATCATTTCATTTTCTTTTCCAATATCCTGAATTACAAATCTCTAGACTTTAAGAACTGGAATGATTTAAAAGTTAAAATATACTTCTTTATCTAAAAAAGGTACTGCTACAGTTAAACTAAGAGAACATTAAAGTGGCTGAGATTTATACAGTAGATTGTAGAGACAATATCCTTTAGGAAATTGAATTTTTAAGTGCAGATAGTGTAGGTCATACAGCAATATTCATGGTAGAAAACACAAAACATTTTAGTGATAGTAATATTGGAGTCTGGAAATCTAAGTAGGTTGCAAGAACATGTAACCTATATGAAAGTATCATAGTTTTTTTTGTATTTTTCCAGGGTTTTGAACATAAGAGTGTAAGGGAATCCACTACAGATGTTGGCTTATGGACTAAATAGCAGGACATAAATCATCCCAGTGATTTAGTCTTATGAGAGCTTACAGATACTTTTTGAAGATGGCATTCGAATCTACTCTTAAGTCAGTTATTTAGTTATAGTTTATTAATTTGTAAGATCTTTTATTCAGTGTTTGAGCTTTTAGTCCTTTAGCTCACCTCGTGAAGGCTCTTACTGTTTTTGTTGAACGTCCTGACTCACATTTCTCAAACCCACAATGGGTGGTCATAATACGTTGACAGTCTGGGAGAGTCCATCAATAACAAATAGCTCTTAAATAACATGTGTCATGGGTGGTCCAAGAGTTTCCTGGGAGGGACAGTTTCAGGAAGACAGTGGCTACAATGGAAGTAGTGCTCTATGTTTACAGATGTATTCTCCATTTAATTCCACTAAGCATGACTAACCTTGTGAAAGCTGCTGCACTGGGAAGGAGAAAGAGACATTATAGAAAAAGACAATTCTGCATACATAATAACTCCACGTGAAATAGTCTCATAGGTCACAGTCTCATTTTAAGGCATGTTTTGGTTAACTGACTTTTTTTTTTTTTCACTGAAGAAAATGAGTTTACAATTCTGCATTTGTAACTATGGAGGTAGACATAGTTATTGGATTGTGGTAAGGTAGAGAAAGATGAGACTATCTGATTACACATTTTGTAATATTTTTTAAAAATAGATAAACTCTTTAATTATTATAGTTATATTATTCTGAAATAATACCATTTTGCCTCATAATACTATACACAGTTGCAGAATCTACACACAGAATTTTTCCAGACCTTGAAGCTGAAGAGAATTTGTGTGCCCAACATAGACAGAAACATAGATTTGAATTATATTTGCTTAGTATTAGATTGAATCACTTTGATTACCACTTATCAGAGCAGATTTTGTTGACAGTTTCCTTAAGAATGACACTACCTCCAAGAGTACAGCTCCTTCTGTTTAAAATATCAGTGTTGCTATTGCTAATGTTTTTAATGCCTTCCATGTATTCCCCATATGTCAGCGCATTTATTCATTCTTGGTGGTTTGTGTTAACATATTTATGTCAGAAATGGTAAACTGTGAAATTTAGCCATGAAAAATCCACAAAGCAGCCATTTTTTTTCCTTTCCAGCAGTTTGGGTAATACATATTTGTTCTGCATTAAGTGTAGCTTTAGGTCTCTCTTTTTAAAAAATGCCTGCAATGGCAAAACTGCTTATGCTAAGTAAAACAAAATGAAGAAAAAAGAGAAAAAGCATGTTGCTATAAACAGCTATTAGAGTTGAATAATACCAGAGTTCTGTGAATGATTTCATTTTAGCATGTCAGTTGTTTATTAATTTCAGACATTTTTTGCTCTTTGGACAAATTGTTAACACATGTTTCTCTTCTTAATTCTCAAGAAAAAATGTTCTGATTTTTTAAGTAAAAAGTGAGCAAAAAGACATTATTTGCACTTTTTCTGTGCTTGTTACTATCTGTCTTGAAAAATGTGAATACTGAAGCAGCAAGAAATAAATACTGAAAATCATAGCAAGGATCTGGTATTTTAGTGAAATATCTTTTATTGCTTTATGAGAAGAGATGGTTTTAGTTTTATAATGCATCATGTTGCATATATACAACAAACCTGACATGAGTCTTTATACTGCTTAATTTTATGGGGGAAAAAAGGTCACAAAGAAAGAAACAATAAAATACACTGCATTAATATTAGTTAATTCTGGCACACAAACTGTCCTTAAGGTCAGTTAGGAATGACCTATTTTATGGTTAGTTATGCAAGTTATATAAGCCAGTCTATTTAGTTGTTGAAAGCTGTAACATGTCTCTGGTTCTCTGATAATATGATAATAGAAACAGACCAGTGAAATCTTTCTTTCAGCTGTAATTAGGATTCTTTTCTTTTGTCATTTGCTGTTTAGAAATCCATGTCAAATTAGGCTACAAACAAGAAAGGTTTTTCCAAGATCAACGTTGATCACTGATTTTGCAAGTGCAAATTTGACAATATGTTTGAAATTACTGCAAGTTTGGCTGATGAAGGATTCAGAAAAAACTGGCTCCTGGTTTCTTTTGTTTCCAAAATTCATCATGTGAATCTGAAAATATCTATTGCCTCAAAACAGATTGACTTCACACATGACTTCTTAGATGAATGATGTGGTCACTCCTCTGTGTATTTATAAAGAGTAAACTATTCCTTTTTTATTTTTAAATTCACATCACTGTTGTTTGGTACATGAATAAGGAAGACTTTCTATATGTTCACACACCTGTAAAGGTCATCAGAGAATCTAGATTTTAACACCTTGTCCTGAAGAAAGCTTTATCTGGAGTCCTGTGTCCAGTTCTGCGCTCCTCAGCTCAAGAGAGACAGAGAACTTATGGAGAGAGTCCTGCACAGGGCCACCAAGATGATCAGGGGACTGGAACATCTTTCTTATGAGGAAAGGCTCCTGAGGCTGTTTAGTTGAGAGAAGAGAAAGTTGAGGGGAGATCTCATTAATATTTACAAATATCTAAATGGTGGGTGTCAGGAGGTTGGGACATCTCTTTTTTCGATGGTATCTAGCAACAGGACAAGAGATAAGAAAATGAAGCCGGAACACAAAAAGTTCCATTTAAACATAAGGAAAAACTATTTTACTGTTCAGATGAGGGAGCCCTGGCACAGGCTGCCCAGGGTGATGTGGAGTCTCCTTCCTTGGAGGTCTTCAAGACCCACCTAGACATGTTCCTGTGCGACCAGATCTAGGTGGACCTGTTTCTGCAGGGGGGTTGGACTGGATGATCTCTAAAGGTCCCTTCCAATCCCTACCATTCTGTGATTCAGGTCTAACTAATATTGCCAAAGTACAGAGAAGTTCAGGTATGTTCAGAGTTTTTACATGGCATTTGAATGTTTCTGTTAAGCAAAAATACATTTCTGACTGAAGATGGTGAAGGGGTGTGTGAGGGGAATGCAGTCTTGTAAATTTAACATTCTTTGTAGGAGGCATATTACTAGTATGAGGGAAACATAGCTGTTAAATAGCTTATTAATGATCCAGTTCTTTCCCAGATCCTGAAAGTGTTTGCCTGATCTATGATGAAATTAGCTTCATAGGTTTAATCACATTGGGAAAGTTTTTTACCTTGCATATCTTAAACCATTTGTGGCTGCAATTATAGCCTACTTACAATTGTGGTGCTATAAATATTGTCATTTGTCATTGAAGATGGTTATTTCTTCAGGCTATTTAACAAGTGCAGGTATTGTAAAAAAATTAATCTGGGGAAAAAAAAAAAAGAACCTCTTTTTCTGATGGGTAGTAGCAACAAAGTCCTTCATTGGATTTCAGAAAACAAAGTGAAATTAATCATCTATTTATGCTTTTACATGTATTTGAACATTTGTAAATGGGAAGTTAATTTAGGCAGCAATCTTTTCCTATCTGTACAATTGAAAAAAATATTTTTACCCTGCTATATCCCATATATGATCTTATACCATGCTGAGGTGGACAGTCTGGAGATAATTAAATCTTACAGAACTATTGGCAGCACTTCTTGATTTCCTTGTGTCTTCATGTTAGCTGCTCCATCGTCATTTCTAATAGTCTCTGATTGGATGGTGGCTCTACTGGACAATGTATAACTTTGGCTTGAACACTGCTTTGGAAATTCAACATTTAGGGAATACCTTTTTTTTGGCTTATTGAAAAGAAGGTATATATTGGCTTAGTTACCAATATGACTCTTGATTATAACTTTTCCTATTGAAAATCAGCTTAATTTTGCCTGTGATACTGAGGTGCAATATCCTAAATGTTTCAAGGACTGTGCACGATATCTCTTACTAGTCCACTAGTGGATTCTCAAAAGATAGCATGCTAAAAAAATTCAGAAAGTGTATCTATAGAATCGCTCATGAGTCTCTATCTCATATTAATGGAACATGGATGTTGAGGATGAATACTGAATGGTACCCTGATGTTTTCAACAGTCTGTGCTTTTGTTCTTTGCCTTGTATCAAATGAAAGAACAATATCCATCATCAACGTATTTGCAACAAAACCAAACTGTTATCTCCATCTCTGCTGATTTGTTTTTACTGAGTTTCTAGATAAAAAAATTATAATAATAGAATGAATTGTCATATGTCAAGAGTTGCATGCTTGTAAAAAGCTTTGACAAAGTAATGAGATTGACAGAAATATGCTCACCATTTAGGCTTCTGCATAGTATTTGATCTGCAAGGAAAATATACCCTTTGGAAACTGCGTGAGTGCTGGGTCAGCAGTGGAGTTGGAGAGAAGTGTAAAGGAATAGGTTGATAAGAGTAAATTAAAGGTAGGCAAGGAAGGGGCAACAAGGGAGAGAAAACAAAGAGAGTCACAAGAAAAACATGGTCAGAATTACCTATTTTGACTGAATGCCAGACTTTTAGGAAGGGCATATTTCTATGGAATCAGCACTAGGGAATTTTCTAAACCTGCAACAAATAAACCAGAGAATTTGCAACAAGGTCAGAACATATATATTTTCAAAGAAATTACTTCATGAGCATACATTGTGTGTCTGCTGGATTCAGACAGCTTCTTGCCATAGCCCTTAAAAAAAATATAGAGGTTGCTTACCCTGCCTTGTTGTAGATTGTCTTTGTGCTATAAAGGGATTCTGTGGTCAATGTGTGGGCAACTACAAGTATTGGAATTTTACATCAGACTCTCATTCAGCATGCCAAGAGCTAAATATTCCAAGTTCCAAAGAAACTTAATCTGTGTTTGACATTAGCAATTTCTGTTGAATACCCATTTTAGGCTATTTTTTTAAGACATGCAAGGCATATTATTATAGCTGATGTAATATGGTCTCTTTTTTTTTAACTGAAAGGTTATATAAAGACTAATAATATAGCTACAGATCAAATGTTTTCAAACTTGTAAATCTTTTTTATTTAAATAATTGTGATATTAAATAATAATATTTGTCAATTTGCAATTTTAAATCACAACCATTTTTTTTCACTGCCTATGAGTATTCTTTATGCTACTCAGAGTAAACATATTGGTCATTTTATGAAATAACTTTAGCCAACATTGACAGTTTCTATTAATAATCTGCAAGAATTAATACTCTGGAAAGCTAACAGTATACTTTACGTGTGAGTTTTCTCTTAACTTTATACTACTATGACAGTAAATCTCAAAGAGTATTACGATTCCACCTATAATCTTTTCAGAAGTGATTTACTTTGGTGTTCAAATATAATATTTTTTTATTTTCCCATTTTAACTATTAATATAGAGTAAATTAGATTTCTCTCTATGAATGTCAAAATAGTTCAGATTAGCACTGATAAATACTTTGCAACTTTCTACATTTACTGGTTTGTTCTTTTAAATTGAAGGACAGGATAATGAATTATTCAGTTGCCTAATGGAAGTGAATTGTGGTCCTTTGTTAGTAAGATGCTTAAAGCTTGATGCGGGAACAAAATTTGCAAAGTTGATAGTGAAACAATCAGCTTAAGTCTGATGTAGTGAAAAAAGGAAGGGAAAGTGGTGACATGGTCAAAGTGATGGACTCCTGATTTTTATTTTGAATCAAAAGGTGACAATAATGAAGGAAAGGAAGGATGAAATAAATGAGCAAGTAAAGGAAAAAGGATTGTGTTAATATGACCTAGACTTAGACAAATGTTTTAGTTGTCCAAATGACTGGGGAAGACCATTACCTTGAGATCTGAAACAGAAAGAACCTGTAGGACTACACAGAAGTGATGATGTAGAAGGAAATTAAAGTTTGAAGATCCTTTTTCTGATCTTGTTGGACTTGAAATAATGGTGCCTCATTAGACAAGTGTGGAGATAGGTCTAGAACAGAGGTTTAACTGTGAGTCATGCTTAGAGAAATAGTTTGACGGTATCTGAAGTTACAATGTAAAGCGGGCAAAGGGAAAAGTAAGGGTGGGTTTGTGTAATTTGTAGGGAATTGACTGGGAGATGAGAATGCTCTCTGAAGGACCAATTTTTTGAAGCAAAAAATGAGGACAGAGAACAATCAAGGAAACTAAGAGAGATCTAGGGTCCAGAAAAAGAATTGTCAGCTGTATTGAAGGCATTTTGATAGATACAAGCAATTAAAGATGACATGTTTATTCTCACTTATGGCTAGGAACATTAGAAGGCCTATCAGGAATCATTTCAATTAAATTCAAGGGCAAAAGGTACATTAGAGAACTGGGGAAAAGCTCCACCAAACCTGACTGTAACCACACGTTCTTTGTTATTAAATTAATGAGAGATAATCTGTAACTGGAGAAACAAGTGTGGACAATAGCAGGCCTTTTAAGGACACAGAAACTAAGGAATGTTTACATTGGAAGGAGGAAGAGACAGATGACATTGATCTGTTAATATGTAATGGAGAGAATAAAGGAAATAGTGTGAGATGGAGCCTCTGAGGCAAGGGAAGGAGAAATTTCTCAACTGACAAGGAAGGAAGCATTGTAGTAGGAGAAAAGAAAAGGAAGACAAAAGTTGGAATATACTGTGGAGAAATGAAGATGGTTAGGAAAGAAACAATGGCGATTACAGACATGAAATTTCATGCTAGAAAAGTAGTATTATTTAGCCAAGGTAGTAACCACACCAAAGCAAAGAAAGAAAACTGCCAGAATCTTAATCAAAATGCTTGTTGACATTTCCTGCAGTTAAATCTGTGCTGCTCATCTGCTCAGCTGAAGCAGCAGTTCAACAGATCTGTGTTACATTAATGCTCCTGAATCCATATAAATACTAAACAAACTGTCATTAGGGTAGGGGTTTGTTGGGGATTTTCTATTGCAGTTCCTGGTGATCAATATTTTATCTCCAGTAGAGTTTGTGCTTGAGATCTGTCCTCATAAAGGTAGAAGAAAGAACCCTTCATGGAATATGCAGGTATTTACAAATGTTCTTAAATATTTTTTGATATTTTGTATAATTATGTGAAATACTGTGAAACTTATGTATTTGGGGAAGAGGATGGAGTACAGTCATCTTCTTTAAAAGTCATAGAATGCTTTCCTCAATTTTATCGTGGATCAGTTTGAGACTCTTAAAGAACTTCATTAGCTATGTAGGTCATCATCATATTCTTTATGGATTAAACTTTATAGGAATGGTGGCAACTCTAGGATATGCTGTTCCAAAGTGATCCATCAGTCTTACAACTTTGTTAAGTTTTGACTTTTTCAAATGAAAGATGAACCAAGAAAAATAATTTACTTTATGGATACAATTCTTGCTAGTGTTAGGTTATTCCATTAATAAATATTTGGATAATTACATGTCAAAATAGTGTTCTCCCATATGAAATAGTACATTCTCAGAATGCTAGTTACACCATCCTGCTCTACACTTATATATGGAACATGTTATTTAATATTGATGATTCAAAAAATACCTTTGAAAGGTGAGGCATTACAACTGTGTGTACTGTGCAGACCTGGACAATTTTATGTTTTTAACCCAAAAGAATAAGAAAAGATTATTTGTTTCCATATGCAAAATCATTTGTTCCTGAAGGAAATACATCTACTAGATAAATATGTAATAGGATTTCCCCCTGTTTCTGGTTTGTCTGTGACCAAAAGGACAAGTCTTAGGCAATACTACAGAGAAAAATATATCTAGATCACAGGTTTGTTCTTTTGAATATATTAGAATATATTTGACTTTATTCTTCAAAAGAAGTATAGCAGTTTAAAACATCAGAGCACTAAAACAAGATATAAAATAACTATACAATTAGACTCACCAAATATAGCTAAAAGAAACAGAACAGAATTGGAGAGGAAAGAGTGAAAGAAACTAGGAACAGTTGTATTCACTCACAAATTTAATGTGACATGTTAAAGTGCAGGAAAGGATAGAACTGCCATTTTACAAGGTGAAAAGTTCTTAAAACAAGAAAACATACTGAAAACATGAGCCAGCAATGTGCCCTCATGGCCAAGAGGGCCAGTGGTATCCTGGGATGCATCAAGAAGAGTGTGGCCAGCAGGTCAAAGGAGGGTCTCCTACCTCTTTACTATCCCCTGGTGAGGCCACATCTGGAGAGTTGTGTCCAGTTCTGGGCTCCCCAACTCAAGAGGGACAGGGATCTGCTGGAGAGAGTCCAGTGGAGGGCTACCAAGATGATGAAGGGACTTGAGCATCTTTCTTATGAGGAAAGGCTGTGTGATCTGCGACTGTTCAGCCAGGAAAAGAGGAGGTTGAGGGGGGATCTCATTAATACTTACAAGTATTTGAAAGATGTGTATCGAGGATGAGGCAATACATCTGTAGCATCCAGTGACAGGACAAGGGATAATGGACATAGGCTGGAACACAAAAAGTTCCACTTTAACATGAGGAGAAACTTCTTTGCTGTTGAGGTGAGGGAGCCCTGGCACAGGCTGCCCAGGGAGGTTGTGGAGGCTCCTTCTCTAGAGACTTTCAAAACTCTCCTGAACTCGTTCCTGTGTAACCTGATGGAGGGAAATTTACTTTAGCAGGTTTGGCCTGACTGATCACTAGAGTTCCCTTCCAACCCTGACCATTCTGTGATTCTGTGAAGATACTAGAAAAAGAACATTAAATATGAGGTGGACAAAAAAGTGATAGGCTCTGTATTTGCAAGACAATAACATGAGAAATTAGATACATTTCACCAAGGATAGTAAAAATCAAGCACAAATTGAATGCTACTCTGATAGCCATATGGGAGCAAGCTTGTGCTATCAGTGGAGTCTGATGTTATTGTTTACATGTAAAATGCAATGTATTATCTAGATTACTGTGCAGAAGGATGGACTAGTAGTACTATGTCAAACATACTTTTGCAAGTAGATTCTCCGGACTTATAACTTGAAAAATATAGTTTTAAACTCCAGAGTTTTGGGAAGGAAATTGTTTTATTAAGTCTTCTAATTTAAACAGAAATAGCATATCGATTTACACCATTTTCTAATACATGTAAAAAATTTTGAGAAAAGCTGGAAAGTAACTTAGTTAATTATACAAGGAATTTCAGTCCTTTAGAATACAAAATATGGTCACAGGATTGAAAACTCTCAGTCTGACAAATTTTCACCAAATGTTTATAACAGATCCACAGTGCTATTTTATTTGGCTGTGGAGTCTGGTTTACAGGCCAAGAGCTCGAGGTTCGATTGGCCTAAATAGGACATTATACAATATGTATGACGAAAAATCTTGATATTTGGAGACAGGGTTTTTTCTAAATACAAATCTCTGTTAAAAGGTTAATCATTGTAGTTGTACTTCATTTTACAGTGATTTAAAAATATAAGTAAGGGTGCTTTCATGTTTTATTTGCTCTAAGTACACAAATTGAAACTATAGACCTTGCTCTGATTGACACTAGTGGAAACAGCCTTCTGTTTCATTTGGAGCAATACTGTATCCAGAGGCTGTCATGAAATTGTAATAAATAGTAGAAAGAGCAGTACCTAGAGCCACAATCATGATGTTATATAACATAATAAATGGGGACACCAAATACACAAAATAACATGGTTCTTTGTGGAAAGGTGCATACACAATAATTTTGTTCAGAACTTATTCAAGAAAATGTTGAAATCCTGAAAGTGGGATGAAAGATTCTTGTAACTATTTTCTGTGTAAGTATTCTACACAGGCGCAGCAGGACTGATTTCCATAAGTTTTCATGCATGTCTAGGTAACTGCTAATTAACTTGATAGAATTAGATCTGAAAGGATAAAATTAAAACCTGACCTGCAAAACTTGGCAGCAAACAAGACCCCAGACTTCCATAGCCTCTGCAATACCACAGGACATAGTCTTAATCTTCCATTGTTTACCATTTGAAAAAGAATATACTATGTCTCTTCTTAAATATGCAGTGGAGGGAAAGCTTTTCTACTGTAGTGCTTTAGTTATATTTTGCATGTTCATCTACTACATTAGTTACTGGGTTTTGGTTTATGTTACCTGTGTTAATATTTTAGTGTTATTTTGCTCAGTTGTTGGCCTCTCTCTTGTCTCCTAGATGAACTGAGATTCATCTGTGCCACCTTTTTGAGGGCCCAGTTTTGCTCTTTGTTTTTAAGGGAAGAACACATACTGCTAAGTGGTTGGGTATCCAAACCCTGAGTTAGACTCGAAAAACTCTGACATTATTCCTAATATTTGTCTCATCAGGATTTATGAATGTTCACTTTTGGATTTTTATATAGTTGCTGATAAAATTTGTTGTGTTTTCAGTAGAGAATTTGATTCTGGATTCCAAGGATTTTTATTGGTCCAGGCTTTGTGAAGAAGGGCATTCTTACCTTCTGCATTGCTGGTGTATTACAGAAGGAGCTCAGAAAGCTCATAATAGCACAGTTCAAAAACTGATGCTTCTATATATTACATGTGAACCATTAAGGGATGTATAAAGGAAAGAAAGCCATGCTTTTACCTAAACAGCCAGTGTGCTGTGCCCTCAGGCTGTGCTATGGCTTGATGCCAGGAGCTTCTGCTGCCAGCCAGGGCTTGGCCTCATAATAGACCTTTTCACAGTTTCCCCCTATTGCTAGCTCTTCTGAAAACAGGACCACCTGTAGGAAGATGCCAACTTTTCTACTCCAGGACCGGTCTAGGGATCTCTGTTGTATCTATCTTTTGTCTTTATCTGAGACTGTAATACATGTCCTTTTGTTTCTGCTTTTTCAAACCATTTCCCTCTAGTACTGTAACTACAGAGGAAAGCAAGGCATCATGTTTCCAAGAAAATTACTTTACATACATGGTAGCAATAACTCTTGATTTCAGGACCTACTCCACTTAGCAGTGTAGTCTTTAACTTTGGTGACAGCTTTGTCTAATGTTTTGGAACAAAGCTTCCACAGAAACTTTATAAATCTGTTTCAGACTACAGGAATATTGTATGACTCCTAGGGTTAAAGCAAGTTTACTTGGCACATAATTAGTAATGGAAAAGAACCTGCAAATACATAGTGAGGCAGACTGGCATTCTAATGTTGAAGATATTGTCATGGTTTGACATGACAGCCTTTTCTGGTAAAGGGGAAGGGGCTCTAAAGATGATTCCTGTAAGAAGTTGCTTGAAACTCTCCCCAGCTCTGAGCCAGACCCACTGCTGGGGCTGAGCCAATTAGACACCTCCACAATCACTTTTTAAGAAGAAACTGGAAGAGAAGGTTTCTTCCTGTTTCTTCCTTCTTCTGTCCCTTCTTCTCCAGCTGGTGGTGGTGCAAGGAGTAGGAAGAGAGAGATACAACCACACGGACTCCAAGGTCAGTGATGAAAGAGAGGAGGAGGTGTGCTGGAGCAGAGACTCCCCTGCATTCTACGGACAGGATTGGTGAAGCTGAGATTTATTTTCATTTCTTTAAAGACCCCACATCAGCGGTAGAGACTCATTTTGCTACAAACCCCAAATCTGGCAGAGACTCATTTTGCTAGAAACCCCAAGCCAGTGTCTCATGGGAGACAATCACTTCGCTACAGATCTAAGCCAAGGGCAGTGATTTTCTTCATTAAAACTATGGCCAGAGCAGACCATGTCCCGAGGGAGGGACCCTTTATTGCTATGACTGGAGGAGGCTGTGTCCTGAGCAAGGGACTCAATATTCACAGAAGCTGTAACTGTGGGAAGGAACCCACAACAAAGCAGCTCATTAAAATTATGCTCAGAAGTGACCTTGTTCGAAGGGATGGACCCTGTATCTGCAGAAATTGCAACTGTGGCGAAGAATCCACACCAGAGATATTCACTAAGGACTGAGTCCTGTGTGAGGGATCCTGTACCAGCAGAAGCTGCAGCTGCTGCGAACAACCCACACCAGAGAAGTTTAAGGACTGTGCCCCAAGGGAGGAACCCCATATCTGAGCAGGGGAAGAATGCCAGGAGTCGTCCTCGTCTGAGAAGAGAGAAGTGGCAGAGCCCATCTGTGAGAGACTGACCACATCCCCCACTCCCTGCCCCCCTGAGCCGCTGAGGGGGAAGGAGGTAGAGATATCAGGAGCAGTGAGCTGGGCCTGGGAAGAAAGGAGGGATGGGGGAGGGAGATCTTAAAGTGCTGGTTGTAATTTTCTCATCATCCTACTCCCTTTTTGCTTTTATTCCGTTCTGTTTCTTGTAGAATAAACTTTCCTACTTTCCTCTCTAAGTCGAGTACTGGAGTCTATTGTTGACCAGAACCGTAATTGGCAGCGAGCCCTCCCTGCCCTTGTCTTAATCCACAACAACCTTGCTTATCTTTTTACTTCCATTTTGCTGGGGTCTCCGCCATCCTAACGAGGATGGGGGTGAACAGGGGCACCAAGCGAGAGCCTATTGTGGTGCTGCTGTGCTAGCTGGGCCAAACCATGACAATATTCAGATCCCTTTCCATCCTGTAAGACCCATTTCTTCCCTCTTTAACATGTCAACTATGTGAAGATACACTTAGCATCAGTCTCTGCTCAGTACTTTGGTGGAAGAGGATTCCATTTTTTCATACACTGACATCTGTAACTTCTTTGAGCAATTGATATTTTCTCCTTCTAGAGACCATATCCCAGAAAGACTTTTCAGCTTGCTATAAACCATTATGCCTGTAGCATAGTATCATCATCTCTTAGTGAGAATAGTCATTTGATAACAATTGCCTTGCCTGGAAAAATACATAGATTCAGGGGGTTTTTTTGGGAAAACTACTCCCTATTATTTAAATTTCCCAATATGGTTATTCTTAATGCTTTCACTAAAGTTCCTCTCCAGTGTAGTGACAACTTTGTGTGGATCTGCTATGAAGGTTCTGGAGAAGAATCATCTGTCAGTTCAAGCCAAAGATACTCCCAAGAAAATTCTGGAAATGTTTCTAAGCCAATGATGTATATACTTGCTGCCTGAAGATTAATCCATACTTTTATTACAAATTATACCACCTCTAAAGTGACTATGTCCTTTTAGTATCTCTGAGTTTGTCTAATCAATTAGGCTAGGAGGATACTGCCTGGGGTCACTTAGATCATGACTATGCAGGGATAATCACCTGAAGGAAGAAGTTATTTCCTTAAAAAACTGCAGGGGAATTCTTAGGAAAGTGTTGTGTATATTCATAGCTGCATTCCTTCCCTTTGGTTTGAAGTTCTTTTTCAAAGTGAGAGGTTCAATTTGTAACCAAAAAGGTAGGAAACCCTCTATTGGCATCTATCTCATGTTTAGACAGCATGAGTGAGAACAGGGAAGTACAAACCTTATGAATATCCATAGCCTAAGCACAGGTATATATAGACTGTGAATGTCTGTGTAGACTATTCCACTTTATTGATAAAGGGAGGCCATTTAACTCTAAAGACTGAAGTCCTGACAGCAGTAAGGACATATTTATGTAGATGTGCATGAAGAATCCAGCCTTGCTTTATTCACACCAGACATAAACTCATCAGTGGAGTAGTGGGATATTGGCAAGCCAGTCTGTGGGCTGGGACAGCTTAACTGTTTTATTCCAGCACTACAGATGAGCTAATAACTCTTGTCAGCCTTACTAACTCGCTGGAAGGGGAAACCAAACTAACATGGCTAAATTTCCTGTGAAGTCACACAAGTAAGACTGCATAGCACTGTGCTAAACCAAATGGACATGTCACCTCGGTTCTCTGTTAACTCGAGGATAACAGCACCATGGTCCATTTTACAGCATAGGCATGCCCTGAATTTCATACTTTAAAGTTCTTTGGCTTTGTTTCTGTTATAAGAGCAGACTTCTCCTTGTAAGAATTACATTTGTTTTTAAGCTTGGGTTTAAATTTAATGTGCATATTCTAACCACCCCACCGAGTTACTTAATGCAAATGTTTGTATATGTATATTTGAGGTACATCATACTGTATGAGCTTGTTAACTTTACATGCTACATTTAGACTTCTCATTTGGCTGTACAAATCGTGCACTTAGGAAAAACACATTTTGAGAAAGCTATTAGTCTGATTTCTCCTCTGTTTTTCTTTTGTGAGCTAAGAAATTCCAGGAAACTAACTCTGGTTAGTCTTCTAATAGTGTTCTGAGTATTTTGTGAGCGCATATTATTCTAGGTTTTGGTTTTTTTTCCAAATTGCAATGTGGTGCTGCATCTGCTACTGAAGAATATTTCTCCATATTTGAAATTTTGAAAAATTCACAGAAATGGTATGCATTCACTGCTCTCAAAATGAAAATATTATCATCATCATTATTATTGTTATTGTAATAAAAATAGTAGCAGTAATAATAATTATTATTAGTTTACTGTTTAGCTATCATGAATGTTTACTATGATACATATTTAAGGTCTCTTGTATTTTACACAAGTATAGTAAATAACATATGTAGGCATCTGCATACTTACTAATGAAATGAGAGATAACAGAAATAAAAATATTATTTTTTAGATTTTATTTTACAATTTTACACAAAGATATTTTGCATGATGTTCACACAAATGCTATTGTATTTCCTTCATTATTATGGGATTAAAAATATGAAAAATACAATAAAGTAGAAAAGAAAAATATAATTCAGGGAGTTTGTAACACCTTAATTTTAAAAGAACAGCAAACTTTAGAAAAACACAAGTAATAATGCATACAGAGCACTGAACTGATGATTCATGTCTTTTTTTTTTTTGCTTTAGTGAGATTATGTATGGTAAGACTTTATCTTCCTGTATTTAATAATGAATTTTCCCAATTATAGTACACCAGCAAAATTTTCATTTAGAAATAAAATATGTTTTGCAAAAAGTATTTAGTTGTCTCTTATAAAATAACACATTTGATATATGAGTCTTTGTCTTAGTCATACTTCTGTAAATACGTGTATTTGAAGTCCCTGAGCTTTGGCCATGGAAATTGGTTCAGATTATTCTTTATGATTGTTGATCTAGTATTTGGCTAGTGAAAGCTATTTGTTCTTAATAGTCTGGCAAGTCACTCAGTTCTTCATGTGCTGAGTACCAAGATCTCCAGCACTGAGCGCACTGAAGTCACATCTCAGGAATGTGTCAATTGAGTAGCAATCTTCTGTTCTGAGAATTTAATTTCTGGGCAGTTTTTAAACTCAGTACATAACATGCTTTCTTGTCATGCCCCTCTCCCACATACATATAATTCCTTTGCAGATTGCATGATTTCTGACACATTCAGAAGTTATTTGAACTCCTTCAAATTGTAGTTTTCTAGTGTGATATAATGATATGTGCTGTCTAAAAGGTATCAGGTTAATGAGGAGCTGATAAAAAATGAAGTGTGTAATTCATAGAAACTCTAATTATAATTCTTATTGCCTAAATAGCATAAAACAACATTAAATTATTTGTTTATAAATAATCTTCATATTATTAAATAAGTAATTCTACACGTCGAGCCAACTGTTGCAAAGTTCAGTTACAGTGGTGAGGAATCTGGAAACTTCACCTTTGATGGGTTTATTTCAGCTACCAGAAACATTAAACTTCCTAATTTAACAAAGTTTAAATGTAAAGTGAAAAGCAAAATCAGTTCATGCTTTCCTTCTGTTCCTGCTTTCCTGTGTGGAGGAAGAAGAGATGAGTATTCCAGATGTGATGAACTGCTTGTAGTAACAGTGCAAGGTTACAAAGGAAAAAAACACATCCCCCCTCTTTTTGTATTTTGAACAGGAATAGGAGAGTATTGAAGACACATTTATATTTAAGTATCACTAAGGGAGCATGGATTTAAAAGATTTAAAGGTGAATCTGCACAAGATTGCAATCACCTTAAAAATGTCTTTTAAAAATGAAATTCAATCAAAACGTAGGGCTAAAGATTTTTTTAATATTCTGTGTTATAATATGTAACTAGGAATATGTTTCTAAATTCAACAAAATAATATTTTTAGAAATATCTTGACTTGCATAATACATGTAAATTCTCACTCTTTCTTGCGTGTGATATTTTGAGTGGTATACCAGTTTTTTCACTCTACCTGCCCTCACAGGTAGAGTGGTGGTAGGAAAGTTTTCATATCCTTGTTTTCAAATTGGACAAGGAAGGCACTAAGAGGCTGGTTTTTGCACTTAATCACAAAGGAGGAAAATCAAAAGCAGTCTCAGTACTCAAAGTGATTAAAATAGACCTATTTCTTAATCTGACTATTTTATCTCAGGCTTGAAGACATCCTTGAGGCAGGCAGGGTTCCATGAGGGTGGTTCTGGAGAATGGAACTGCTTTTTGTTGTTGTTCAGGAAAAGAGCTATGTGTGGTCCCAGAAAATGCATTAGCTGGGACAGTTGTTTCACTCAGACCCTACAAGAGAGAAAATGTGCCTAGTATGTGGATAGACCAAGTCCCAATGGCAATTAACTGCATATCAGTTAATCATATCAGTGATTGTTAGGGAATCATCATGACCTGTGATTTTACAGGTTAACAGAGGTCAGAAAATGCCTATAAGCAAGACAAATCAGCACATCCTTCTGTGCATAATTTTCAATTTACTTCTGATTGAGCTTTCATCTAAGAATCTTTAGTTTTCTAACTAATTGGATATTTTGCACTGTATCAGAAAAGCCAGAGGCAGCCTTTGTTACTTCAGATAAATGACATTTGTACTCTTTGAGAAATTCCACTTAACATGAATTATCTACATTTATGTGTTCACAGTTTTTCTTTTCATTTGATGTGTGATACACTATTTTGCCATTTGGAAAACTTTAGAAGAATCATCTGTGGAATGGCAAAAGTACAACGAATGTTCTCTTTCCTCAAGATAGTTATACTTATTGTAGTGATGATGAATGGAAAATGCATACCATGTGTATGATGCTGCCATAGAGCCTTGTAGCTGCCTTGTAGCTGCCTGCACCGTAAAAAATCATCTTCCATTCATTGACAAGTGGACTTACCCATTTAAAAGGCAAATAAGCACTCAGACTTAGGGTTCATTGGTGCCTTTAGTGTGTTAGATTCCACGTGGCAATAGCCCATGTCTTGGAGAATATAGTCTGTGGAGACTATAAAGGCACATTCACACTGTTATTAATGAGCTACCTGGACCGTTTTGTGTACAAACTGTTGCAATGCGCCACTAAGTAGTCGGAAGATACTTTTTTCATGTGGTGAAGTCTGATTATGTTTTATGGGGTTTTGCCCACAACTGTCCTTCATTATACATGGAAAACAACGTATTTGGCTTCGCCTTTTCTTCAAGGTTCATCTTAAGAATTACGTTAAAAAGTACTTTTGATACAGTGGAATCTCCTTGGGCCATCTGTTTCTTTCTTTGGGAACATGATAGTGTGATAACAGTGCAATGATTTTTTAATGAAATTGCATTTGCATGACTCTGATCAGGAAGGTATGATTCTGTAATTCATGTGTAAAGATACATTTTAGTCTGAGATTAAACTTTGCTGCATACAAATGTTTATGGCAAATGCAAGTATATGTTTCCCTCTTTTCTACTATTTTAGGCCAGGGAATAGACATCTGGAATTTTAAAATTTAACCACTGTACTTTCACTGTAATAAATTTTGAAATACAGATCTATTAGTTAGTCTGCCTAAAAGTCATTAGTAAATATGAAGAGACTTTAGTAAATTTGACTTATGTAAAAAGATCATACTATAATTTGTAGGGGCAGGGCAGAAAAGACGTTGGTAACATTTTCATTAACTTAATGTTCTTTAAAAATTACATTTGTTTTCTTTTTAGTATGAATTATGTATTTAAATGGACTTACCAAATCTCAGCAGATTTTTTTTTGTCTGAGCATGTAAGATTACTATCTAAACCCTGTTTATTTTCTTTATTAAAATTGTTAACCCAGAAGTAAACTAAAATCTGACAAAGTTTAGGATGGCCCTCATCACTGTGGTAGCTGCCAAATGTTTTAGTGGTATGTCTGCTTATATACTTCTTTGTTTTAGACACTAACCTGAGAGAATGTTTCTATAAATCAGAGATCTTCGTATTGCTAAAAATCCATTATACTATGGTGAAAATTTGAACTGTATAAATATGTAGGCACCCTGAAGAAGTACATCTTCTTGCAGTTACTTTCAATTGGATTTCAATCTGCCAGGCACAAATGAGTTCATTATGCTGCTTTGTGCCTAAGTGTAGTTAACAACTACTTGTTAAAAAAATGTTGCTCTTTCTCACAGCTTTTGTAACACATGAACTTCATTCCAGTTGGAGAAACAATACTACCCAAGATGAATCATATTGAAAATTTCCATTTACTGTTGCATTTTGTTTTGAAAATGTTGAATGCAAAAAGTCATAGAAGTTCCTTCATACAGAAGGTTTAATCTTTTGATAGTTGTTTTTCTCCTATACTACATTATTTGATAATGAAGTGCTTATTGTAAATACAGGAATTGTATGAGAATGTCAGGGTTTTGAGGAAAAAACAATATACTCTTAAGTAAATATGTTCAGGCACACGAAATGTGAGCCTCTTAAGTTCTGATACATACCTCATTTTTAAGAAGAAAAATTGATTCTCTGGTGTATCAAGGATAATTAGGGGTGTAAAACACCTACTTGAGAAGAAACTGCCTGACTAAACTTGTGTGGCTAGGTTTCCATGAAAGAATTTTGGGGTTTTAGTGTATTTTGCTGTGAGCTAATGTCCAGATTTTGAAGTGGAATTTGAAATAATACACCTGAGTAGGACGCTAGTAAAAACTATTTCATGTTTCCCTCAGTTTTTCTCATTACTGAGTGAAGAGGCAGGATTGTAATGACAATGATGTCATGCAAACATTAGCAGCCTCAGAGATTAAGGCAGTCTTTTGAAGAATGTCTGAGACTATGTTTAACTTGTTTCAAACCCATCATTACAAAAAACTATCTGGAGGCCATTCCTGATCATTTCTCCAGCCATGTGAGTTCTAAGTGTATTTTGCAGAATTCCCAAAATTGCTTTTGTAAGACTATAGTGAAAGTGTTTTTTACATTAAAAATTATTTATTAATCTTTTTCATATTGCTAATTATGTATTTTCATATTTTTTGAATATATTTAAATTTTCCGTCAGTGTATCTAAGATTTTGACTTGGCATCCTTCTTAACTGAGTACAATAAACTACTCTGCTTTATTGCACTCTTTATTGTTCATCATGCGGTATCTTCAGATCCCAGCTTCATAATTCCACTATCACAGAATCACAGAATGATTGAGGTTGGAAGAGATATCTGGAGGTGATCTAGTCCAATCCCCCTGCTCAAGCAGGGTCACCTACAGCAGGTTGCTCAAGACGTCTCCAGTCAACTTTTGAATATCTCCAAGGATGGAGACATCATAAAATCTCTGGGAAACCTGACAGCTATCTGACTACATCGAGATTGCTTTCAGTATACTGTAATTATGACAACCCCTTTATTACAGTTCCCCGCATTTAAAGTAGATTAGGTAAGAGATACACATGGATATGTGGCTAAAAAAATAAGCGACCAGATTAGCAACTTTCCTCTAATTTCTGCAAACTTATGCCTGCTGCACAGAGCTTGAGCTAGGGAACCCGAAGGAAAGGAGGACTGTATGGGATAGCGACATATTGTGGAATATGGAACATGTGGAATTCTTAGTAGAATTCTTAGTCCAGCCATGAAACTTTCAAAAAAGATTCCTTAGAAACAGCAGTTGTGGAAAAACTTAAACACTCTTTCCTAGTTTCTCACCCAAATGAGAATGAATGGCAATCTGGAACAGACTTCTGATTGGAGGTGTAAAACCTTTTAGCTACAGAATGGATTTTAATAATAATAAATGAAACAGAACAACAGTTTTTAATGTAGAATATTATTTTTATTTCATGTCCTATACCCCCTTTGTGGGAAACTGGCAGTGTAGATTATTATTTGTTTCATCTGGAAATGAATGACACTGAAACAGCTTCTGTGCACATAACTGTAGCCACATGTCGTAACATACCCTGGACATTCTCTTCCTGGCATCAGTTTCTCTTATGCATTATCAGTTTTTGGATAGTATCCAAAACCATGGTAGTCCTTGTCTAGAAGAGCTTATTGTTTGAATTTTATAAATATATATATATATGTATATATAAGAAGTGAATATTGGAAGAAAACATTCAGAAGCTTAAAAAACCCACTGATGGATCACAGTAGTCAACGAACAGTTAGAGCAAGGCAGCTCGTAAATATTTTCAAGAAAGTGTTCTAGACCATGAATCCTGACTGAAGAGAGCTTCCAACTGCTTAGTCCATAGTAAGGCACTGAACTCTGGGAAAAGACAGAAGTTTAGGTATATCCTGGATTTCATCTGTTGGGTCTGAACAGCTCCCTGCAGCATGCTGATCTTACAAATTCCATTCAGAGGTGCATGCCATTTTATGGAGAGCTGAGGTGACCATCTTGAGAATCAATTGCATAGTCAAATGTGGTAGAAGGATCATTTGCAACTGAGATGTAACTGACTATGATATTAGTCAAAACAATGAAAGTTTATGTATGGTTTGGAAACTAGTAGAATTATCAAAAATCTGTTCCAAAGGCTCCCATTGTTCTTGCAATTGTAAATATTTTTGTGGCATTTGTATTCCACATTTCGGTCTCCTCAAGATTTTAAAGCAAAGATAATGCTCTGTGAGTCTCCTTTGTGACTACAAAACAGATGTAGCAGTTGATATGAATACCTAAAGCAGAAGTGGTAATCTTTGGTGGTGATATGAACCATGAACTCCTAGAGATTAATCTTAGCTTTTTGTTGTTGCTGGTGACTTTCCTTTTGCTTCCAGTGAGAGCAGGGCTTCATCCAGGAATATGAACATTCTTCAGCTTTTTATTGGAAAGCAGAGAAGCAATGGGTACAAGCTGGAACATAAGAGGTTGCAAAGAAATTACAAGGAAGAATTTCTTCACTGTGAGGGTGACGGGGCACTGGTACAGGCTGCCCAGATGGGTTGTTGTCTCCTTCTCTGGAGACATTCCAAACCCATCTGGACGAGTTCCTGTGTGACCTACTCTAGGTGGTCCTGCTCTGGCAGGGAGGTTGGACTAGATGATCTTTCAGGGTCCCTTCCAGCCCTTGAGATTCTGTGAGATTCCATGTGAACCCTCCAAGGAAATCTCAGATATAATGCTTACAGGCTGTTTGGATACTGGAAATTCTAAACAGATAGATAGATTTGGATTGTCAGAAAGATGTAATTGTTCTACTCCTTTTACATACATAAACTAGTGAAATGAGACTCTTTTAATTCCCTCAGTATAATATCCTGAGGCAAACCAGCTGTATTTTACATTCTGTTTTTATATGTTAAATGATGTATATTTATAAAGATATGTCAATACTAACACAGCACTCTTGTTTGAATACAGCTTTTGGAACCTTTGCAAGTTCAGTAAGAAAGGCTTCAAGTTGTTACTTATCTGAAACATAACCAGCACATAACCAGCTTGTGGAGTTTGAAGAAAGTAAAAATAAACTTTATATGTATGCATGGATGTGAACTCATGCATATATACTCATATAAATGCCTTGTTAATATATGGCATGATTTTGCCAATGGGGATGTAAAGCAGTTATAGTAGCAGAGGTATGTCACTTTTCTACCCATGGGAGCACATCCATACCTTTACAAATGGGATGGGTGTTCCATTAGCACTTAAGGACAGAGACTTGGTAACCTAGGTTGTTTCAAGAAAGGGCACATATATCCCAGTGCTTCCTGGGATGGGGTCATGGTTTGTAATAAATTGCACTTTATTTTATTGCTGTACTTCAATACCTTGACCCTGTCCTGGGTGTACAATTTCTGCAAGATGAAAGTGTAGTTCATCCTATAATCATTCCTATTTGCAGAGTGAGCCCTGTGCCCATTTCAGTAGTATACTGAGTTTGAAATACTACCTTGAAATGGAATTAGCTGCTTCAAAGTGTCAGACTTTTATTCTGTTATATTTCAACTCTTTGTATGTTGTGAAAATAATAAAAGTAATGGATTTTGACATAAAACCAGGTATGGAATCATAAAGCCCAAGCCCATTTAATGATTTAATTAAAAAATAAAAAAGTTTGGGGAAAGAGAACACCTTGTACTGAGCAAATTTCACAGTAAAGAAAGCTAAAATGTTTAGGTTCATGATACAAATTAGTATGATACACTCACCCAGTAGTTCTCCTGTCAAACACTACTTCTTATATGAGAGTGCTTAAAACATGAATGTTAAGTTTATTGAATGATTCTCCAATATTGCCACTACTCATCCCATCCTCTCAATAAGTCTGACATTTTTATCTGCCACTCTTTTTTGTCTCCATTCATTTGTATTTTAGCACCTGGCGTTTGATGTACAGATGTGTATTTAGTTGTGTAAGGAACATTTGCCACTACTTTGTCCTAGTGCTCTCACACATGAGGGTCTGCTGCCAAAATGGCATGCTTTCTGGAATGGAAATATTTAATATGGCCTATTAAAAGAAAAGCAGCATTTGGGGGCCTATGTAGGTTGTCATTAATAGGGTAGTAGCAAGCAGTGAAAATAGATTTTTTTTTATCCCCGTGAGTTGCAAAGAGTTACTCTAAATTAGTGTGTTGTTCCAGTTACTGATTTTTCTGCATTAAGATCTGATTCAATGGCCTTTGAAGTTGAGAGGAAATTCTCATGATGGATTTAACAAGCATTGGCTTATATCTCAAAGCTGGAAAATATGCAGAGCTTTCCATAAAGTCCTGCTCTGCATCACATCTGTCCTCAGAGCAATTGCATTGCTATGGTGTTGGCCTATCTTCCAGTCATGGTTTAAGCATTATAACTACCTTCTATTGTGTATTTGTTTCTTCATTAGCTCTTGAATTTTTTTTTAGAGTTTTCAGATACTGGAAAATATGAAATGGATTATATTCCAAGATAGGAGTATTTAGTGTGTTTTAATGTCTTGTTGATTGAGGATTTTTATATACTTACACAGATTCTTATCTATGTTTTAGAAGACAAAGTCAAATAAATTAAATCCATTACAGGAGTTTGGATGAGTTCCTGTGTGACCTACTCTAAATTTTTTAAAACTCTGAATGTTAGTACACAAACAAGCAGAAAGATTTAAGATTGCTTCACATACTATACTTTGGTCTAGTAAGTTTCATACATCAAAACACTTTTTGGGAATTGCTGTTTTTACTTGCCTATGAAAATGGCACGTTAAATACAGATGAGAATTTTACCTTTTTGAGAAGGTAAATAATACTTACTAAAAGTTGACAGGAAAGAAACACAGGTGCTGAAATGGGTAATACATTTGAAAATGTGATACCTTAGGGAATCTGCCCAGGAGATTCCAGGAAGACCTGTGCAGAGCAGATGAACTTTGTCTGAGTCATAAGGGAACTTTTAAAACTTAAGGTTGGGTTTAGGATGACACTGCTATGAAACATCAAAAAGCTGAAATATTGGGTTCTCACAGATATGTCAGAGGGTAGAAACCATCAGGTAGGAAATAGAATCTAAGCTACTATGAATGCATCTACGGATACATATGCACAAATACTAAGAAGTAAGATGGGAGAATGGAATGGTCAGTGCTGTGTGAAGGCAGTCCTGGGTGACCTGTTAGGCTTATCACAAATTCATAGGAGACAAATTAAGTGATAAGGAGTCCTGCACAGGCTAAAATTCCAGGCCTGTATGGAAAGTGTAGAGTAGTGGACTTACATCCTAATAACAAAACCAAGATGGCAACATTATGGTGATAGATCAGTGAAGGCAGGAAGGTTCATTACCCTGCCATACGAGGATGTATTCAGAGATCAGATTTTAGATGCTAAGAATGACTGTTTCATGGTGAAGGAGACCACCAGAGTCAACTATTGACTGTGTTACCAAGTATGTAGAAATTGTATTTGGCTCAGAAAGTCACAGAGTCATAGAATCATTTAGGTTGGAAAAGACCCTTAAGATCATCAAGTCAAACTGTTAACCTAGCACTAGGTTAGGTCCTAGCATTAAGTTCCCTTATGTTCAATGTAGGTGCACCTACATGCAAGCTGCAAGTGTATCTCACTCTTTCCTAGGTATTTGTTTATAGCAGTCTTGCAGAAGGCACCAAGATGGTGTCTAGTTAGGTGAGTCCTTGCACCAGTATATCTATTCTTCTGCTCGAGATAATAGCACTTGAATAAACAGACTGAGAAATCTGGATAGAAATTTCAAGTAAATGCATTCACTTGGTTTGGTTTTGCCAATGTATCTATTTCAGATCTGTATTTCCTGAATTTTCTTTGGAAAGAAAATTACAACTAAAGGTACAAGGTTTTAACAATAAGGTATAATTCAGTAGGAAACTCAGTTAGACGACCTGATATGCAAGAACTACCAAATATAGATATTAGAGATACTCAATGACAGGTGAAATTAATTCCACCTAAACTGTCAACTCTTCTGATCTAAGCTACATGGAATTTTTTTAAGGCACACTTGAACTCACTGTTTGGCAGTCTTCTGTTCTTTGGTGATTTCTGTCTGGAAATCAGAGATGTGGAATCAGCATTTAAGGGAAAGAGAAGAAGCACTTGATCTACCCTATCCATTCACTGAATATATAATCTATGGATACTGTGAAGTCAGAAAAGTCCTCAGCTCTTGAATGACAGTAATGTATGATTATGTGTGTGTATGCTACACTTCAAGGAATTATGGTTAAAAGCTGTTAACCTGGTTTTTATATTTTCTCCTCAGTTCTCATTGCTGCAATAGGGCAGCTGTCTTAACAAATAAAAACTTCTAGTCTTCTGTCTGCAAAAAGACATGTGGTTTTGATCTAACTGATTGAATGCTTAGAGTGTAGCTGTCAAATTAAGCAATCATCTTTCAAGAAAACAAATCTTTTCAAAGTGCTACTTACATATCTTCTGTTTTTGGGTTAAACCACAAAACCAGAGCTGGGAAAGGCTTCATGTACTGTAGATCTTTAGGGATAAAGGTGGTGAACACTACATTGCTTCAGATACCACTTTCAGAACAGGAAACATACAATAAAAGTGAGTTCCATGATGTCTCCTGTTGCTCTTGATTGTTGCTAGCTGTCAAACCACTGCAAAATTTAAAAGCAACAGTTAAGTACTATAGTACTGGTTGTATTTTCATTGATAGACACTAGTGTTTAGTGGTATTCCTAGCAATTTCATTTCAGCCACGTCATTTGCTTTCTGATAGTTTTGCAGTGCAGCTGTGAGTGTGCCACTTGGAAGTTCAAAAATTACATCTATCCACTCAAAGGTGATAAAAGCAAAAGTCTGTTGAATAGATTTGGACTATATCCAGTGAAGAGTGATCTGAGATATTTCCTAAAATGAGTATCCCTTTAGGTATGACCAGTACAACCTGGAATTTTATAACATTGTATAAGAAAATGACATAAATGCAAATATATACTCAGGTGATGTTAAAAGTCATTACAGTTAAAACGATTTTATTTCCAATATAAGTTCGGTTCTGAGCTAATTAAAACTTGTAAGTTTTTAAAGTCTTGGCATGTAAAGATTTCTATTGGCATTTACAGTTTATGGTTTTAAAAATAAAAACAGTGGTCAAGCTCCTCTGAGATTTACAGCACTGATTTGGAATGTGTCTTGTTGCCAGTGGTCTGAAATTGAGATTTGTTGTGTCAGTGAGTAATGTTTGTTTTAAAGGATGGTGTTCTTGTGTACCACACTTCAAACCCATCAAGCAGTGCCTTTTTTCCATTTCTCATAATGACCTGAAAATCATAGAATCATAGAATCCTAGAATGGTAGGGGTCGGAAGGGACCTTTAGAGATCATCTAGTCCAACCCCCCTGCAGAAACAGGTTCACCTAGATCAAGTTGCATAGGAACATGTCCAGGCGGGTCTTGAAGACCACCAAGGAATGAGACTCCACACCCTCCCTGTGCAGCCTGTGCCAGGGCTCCCTCATCTGAACGGTGAAATAGTTTTTCCTTATATTTAAGTGGAACTTTTTGTGTTCCGGCTTCATCCCATTACCCCTTGTCCTGTTGCTAGCTACTATGGAAAAAAGGGATATCCCAACCTCCTGACACCGACCCTTTAGATATTTATAAATGTTAATAAGATCTCCCCTCAATCTCCTCTTCTCCAGACTAAACAGCCCCAGTTCCCTCAGGGCTGTATGAAAGGTGCTCCAGTCCCAAAATCATGAAATTAAAGATGGCAATACAGAGATATAGCTTCTATCTATATTTTATCTGTGTGACTAATTTCAAATTAATTTTCAAAACAAAAACTTGCTATGATGATATTGGGTTGTTGTGACTTCTGTTCAGGTAGCATTTGAAGCCACATTGAGAGGCTATCGAGTATTTGGTTATCCCAAGTGTAAAAGCTGCAGATAAGAGAAGTCAGTGTCACTCTGAATAGTGTGGAGAACATTGAAGTCTTTAGTTTATTCTCTCCTTTCTGAGATTATGTGGGGAAAAAAAAAAAGTAAAGAGAGAATTTCTTAGATTTGCTTAAAGTGTCTCAAAATAAACTCCAAAAGTTACTGTATCAATTTGACTCCAAGTTGATTTAACGTAGCAATGGAACAGGTGTTTCTTAGGTGTGAAGTGCACGAAAAAATAGTTTTCTCTTTTACCAGTTAGTTCTTTAGACCTGTCTCTGATACTCTGACTGGTGATGCTTGCCCATCCCTAGTTCCTACATGAGAAAGTCCTTGCCACTTCCTTCCATTGGGTCTTCTGGCAGTGCCAGCAGTGCCACTTGCTAGGGCCCCTTCTGTGCCTAGTGCTGCCAGCCACGATGGTCTGCAGGCTGAGTGGGACATTGTGCTGCAGGATAGAATCTCACCATCCAATGCAGATTCAGTGTTTCTGTGAGAGTCAACTGAAAAGTTGCAATTGCAGATCAATTTGGTGAGTGGTTTGTGGTTTTTTAATCTTTCTTTAGCTTGTAATCAGAACAATTCAGCACATCATGAGCTCTGGCATATCACTTCATGGTTCTGTGGAAAATCAATGATTCTGGTTTGAATATCTTACAGATATTGATTTTGTATGTCAGTTATACAAAGTCACTTGAGGAAAAAAATAACAGTACTTAAAAAAAATTCTTTGTAATTGGTCTATTGTTTACTGTTCATTGCTGCATAGTACAGTAATTGTGGTGGCTGGGAAGCAATTCCATACAATCAATTTCAAAACACTAATCAGATTTAGTCTGTTTGATAACTGTGTAATGAATTAACATTGCCTTTGAGAAGAATAATTTTTCTGATATGATTTTGTTGTATTCAAGCATAGGCAATGGCAAGTTTCTGTAACAAGTGAAATAGGAGTCCAGACAAAGATAAAAACATGTTCTTGAACTAAAGTCTATGATGTACAAAGGACATACCCTCTAGGACATTCAAAAGCAGATGTAAAAAAGCATAAGTTAAATTAGAAAATGTGTGTATTTATGTAATGTGGTATGCTTATTTTACCTGTCAAGTACATGGTGGGATGCAAAAAGGGTCTAAACTTGTGTAGTGGTCTGTCAGCAGTTGCAGGCACTTGTACAAAAGTTGGAATTGTAATTGATGCTTCACCGGCATTTTGGTTATTTATAGGTAAATATTTATCCAGTCTCACATGCAAATATTACTAAATAACAACTCAATATGTCATACTTTAATTTCTTCTTTCAACACCTTTTTTCTACCATATCAATATATGCTACATAAAAAAATGAAGGGAACAATAAGATTAACTGATAAGCCAAAACTGAAATAGATACTTCCCTGAACAGTGATTGCTAATTTGAAAATACAATTTCATCATAGAATGGTAAGGGTTGGAAGGGACCTTTAGAGATCATCTAGTCCAACTCCCCTGCATAGGTTGCATAGGAACATGTCCAGGCAGGTCTTGAAGACCTCCAAGGAGGGAGACTCTATACTCTCCCTGGGCAGCCTGTGCCAGGGCTCCCTCACCTGAACAGTGAAATAGTTTTTCCTTATATTTAAGTGGAACTTACACATATACACATAAGGATGTTATGTGGAATATTGACATATTTGTTATATGCATTTCTACACAAAGCCAACTGTTTGTGGCTTAAAAAACTCCAGGTCTCTAATTTACAGCACATTTTTTAATGTGCCATTATTACAGATGCATTTTTCCCAGCCTTCAAAAGTAATTCTAAAAAAATATATATACTGTGTTATTATAAGAGGAAATTCAGTAGGCAATGTCTTGAAATTAAGTCTGTTAGTTAACTGACAGCCTTCCAAGGCTGCATGTCACTGTTTTAACTTAATTGCAGTAAACTTTGTATCTTCTGCAGCCCATCAAATAGAGGATACATTACTTAGCTGTTTTATAGATACCTTTCCAATAATAAGGTACAGAGGTAGATAAGGAGCTAATACAAGTCTTTGGAAAGATAGTCTTGGATAGCTGTAAAAAAATACACTTGAAGGAATTAGATTGAACAGTTCTGGGTAGTCTATGCTTTTGAGATTACGTAAGTGAGAATGAGAAAGAAAAAAAAAGAGAACAAAAGTCACTGTTTTGGGAGATAATAGTTGTGAGAAATTAAAAGAATTAATGTTGAAGGAGAGAATGCAAAGTCAAGAAGATAATTTATTGACCACAGAGCTACTTTATTCAAAGGAGGAAAACAAATGAGTAAACATGTCAAACAAAAAACAGATCAAGAAAAATGGAGAGAAGTCAACCAGATGAACCACATAGAACATGAAATACAATTTTGGCTCCAGCTCTTCAGATTTTTGACACTGATATGAGTAACTGTAAATATGCAAGGAATAAACATCTTGAATAAAAGGTGCCATTTGTAGACCATCACTTTCTGAGCTAGAGCAAGTTTTCAAGTGCTTGCAGAAAATTGTATTTGCATAAATATAGTAAAATACAGAAAACAATAATTGCAAAAAATAGTATCTTTTTTTCCTGAGGAAAAAAACTAATGCATTTGAAGACACTTTCTGCATGTCCTCAAGACTTGCCTCATCATAAAGCCTTGTGGCCTTTTTCAACATGCTGTCTTACAATGGAAATTCTTACAATATGTTTAACACCAATAACAATCAAAACTTGCATTTGTTGGTGTGCCTGATTTAATTTGTAGTATTTTCCATCTTCATTTATTCCATATCATTCTTATTTCTTCCATACTCCCTTCTTGAGCCATACACAGTGAAGTTTGTTTGACTTTCTGTGTAGTTTAAACATATGCTTTGGTTTCACAAACTGTTCATGTGCTAGTGGATGTTGACACAAATTTGAAAATAGCTGGAAAAGAAAAATCTAAGTAAGATGGAATTTTCAGATTAGCTTGGTTGAGAAGAATCTATAGTCTAAGTTGTTCTGGTTTTGAAAGGAATCCTGGACCTCTTAACATGGAAGTAATTTAAATATCTACTTAATGATGTTCATTCAGTTCATTGCCCTAAAGCAACCTTCACTCACTGGAAAGATCTTTATTAAAGCCATATGTTCTTTTCTTTTGAACTGCAGCTCACCACAGCCACCTTGGATGGCAAACTCCGATTGTTTCTACCCTGATACTTGCCAGCTTGTGGAGCTTTGGCCCTGGTGCTCTGAGAATAACGACTTGCTGAGAGAAAGGAGACTTGGTAACTGACCACAAGAAACTACAGTTTTCTTCTGACTTTGTTTTCTGCAACTTCTTCAAGATGTTCTCAAAGATTTTCTATTATACAACCTGTTACCTTTATTGCAAAAATAAGGGGAAAAGACCAAGAAAAAAAAGAGATTACTCACTGTGACTTCATCCTAGCAAATCACTACAGAAGTGGCTTTCAAGGGACTTCTTGATCACTTGTAGTTAGATACATTCTGTAGTGCTTTGATAAACTGGGACCACCGTACTTTAGATTGAAAATGCGGTTAAAATAACAACTGTTCCAGTTTTAAAGATAAATATGCCTATGACCAAAGATTTAAATTTATCTGAAAGACAGAAATGTTCTGTGTCTTTCTGAAATGCCACAAGAGTCCTGTCATACTCCTTTGTGGTTACTAGAGACAGCATAGATGTTGCCTGAAAGCAGGATTTTACTGGTTTACCCTTTATACTACATTGAGTAAATTTCTTAGAGAAAGTGTAAGAAAGGTCTTCTTAAAAGATCTTCTTCTTACTTGATGCTACCCTGTGATAATATTTATTTAGTTGCTTAGTTTGTTACTACAGTGTGATATTATTAAAAGAGCTTAAATGTAAAGAAAATATTAACATCTTTTGATAACTGTTTAAATATTTTCAAAAGTAATATGAAAATAGTTATGGGGAACAGAAGTGTTAAATTCTTGTATTATTCCCAGTTTACTTGTCTTATCTTAGAAAAGATTTGTTAGACAACTGGTTTTTTTTAAGACTACGTGTTTTTTAAATAGCATGTTAAGACTCTCAAGGCAGAGAACACACTCAGAACCCTTTTGGGGTATTTTGACCATGACACAGCATCATCGAACTATGCTGAATACAGACTTGAATCTGTACAGGACTTGCAGATGTGAAGCTGTTCAGTAGCCCAAGAATTTGTTAACCCATTTTTCCCTTGAGAGAATATCTCTGCCACTCTACCGCACAGAACTAGAACTTTTCAAATGGAAATTCCCTACAACACTTTTGTATATTCAAAAAGAAAAAGATTTTTTTTTTTTCTCCTTGGGTTTGTCAGAAGTGCTTGAATGCTTGTGGTTTTGAGAATGGAAAACTTTAGCTGTCACACTTGGAGTTTGCAGAAATCTAAATGCTTGAAAGTAGGTTTTCTAATGGCAAATAGGAGGAAAAAACAGTCGTGGGCGGTGCTCGAATCTTAGAATACTATATTTAAAATTTCCATAATCTCTAGATTTTCCTTCTGAGATCTGTTTGATAGAAGGACACAGGAAAATATACTTAATTACTGAAGAGTTACAGTCATAAAAAACTACTCTTCCAACATAATGCTGTATCCACAGAAGCACTATACTGTTAGTTTTAAACATGCAAACCTGAAAAGTTCGTATTTTCAGTTTCTGTCATAAAATAAGAATTTTAGTTAGACATGAGACAGTCCTAAAAACAGATTGGAAAAGTTCCTGGTTAGCTAAGGCAGATAGCATATCTCAGCTATGAAAAATCAACAGAGACAGCTTTAACTGTAAATAATTAACAGGTCATTGTGAGGAATTTTGAGTATGCTTTCAGACAGCTTTTAGGAAAAACAAGTGACTATAAGCGTATCTCACAAATCTCTTACGAAAATTAGAGTCTACCTTTGAAGGAATATGTGACAACAATTGAGGAAAACAGTTGGCATGAGAAAAGTCTAGTTTCATTAAATATTTGCTATGTCAATATGCAGCAACTGTCCTTGAATGTCCTATATGTTGGGGAGGGGAGTGGTACTTCTGTGACTTTCCATGTGCTGTTATGTGGGGGACTTCTCCAGCTGAACATCTTCTACCAAATGTCATAAAATTCTTAAAATTATTCAGCAGTTTGGTCTGGTGCTTTAGAGGTCAGAAAGCATGGATTGGGGGGAGGGCAGCCAGCACTGTTTTGAAGCAGGTCCCGTTAAAAACTATTTGGAAGTAAGTGGTTTGCAAAATATCAGGCACTACCTATTTTTCTGTGTAGAACGAAAGGAGAGATCGGCAAGTTTGTGTTGAGCTGTCAGGAGAAGGGGAAGACTAAGCCTACAAATGAACAGTCTTAGCCTTTCCCACTTCCTCAATTCGCCATGAAAGAGGTGCTCTTTGGGTGTGTTCTTCAGGACTGTATTGCTTTCCATTGTACATGATGATAGCATTTAAATACATAGTTAAATACTCCTGGAATATCTGGAAGTAGTCAGTGGCTCTTATTATTTTCTTCCATTATTCCTTCATTTAGTTGTATCTTTTCAAAACTGTAGGTGAATAATATTTCTCCTTTTAACTAAGGAACAGATCTATTTATTTTATGGTACTTTATTGGCAGAAGAAAAAATATTGATAAAAATTGCATAAAACAATTTAAACAATATTATAGTGTTCCTGACAAATAAAAATGAAGTGATGTGGTATGAAATCACTATTAATATAGTTCAGGATGCCTGGCAGTTCTAAAATACATATCAGCAGAAACAGAAAACTGAAATAGCACCTTCCTTGAAATCCTTGCAGGTTTAAAAAAGTGATCATATTATAGGACAGTATTATTCAGTGATGATATATTAAGGACAGTTGCTCTGGAAGATATTACTTTTTATCTTATTGTCTAAATTGAACTTCCACCCACCATTATTCCTGTGAGCACTTAAGCAAAATTCTGCTCTTCAGAATCCTACACTTCAGTAAATCAAGAGTAATTCTGCTTATGTTTATGAACACAGTGCTGCTGGAAGTGAACTCCATCTTAGACATTTTAATAACTTTCAAGGGAGAAGAGTGTACTTGTACTAACAACAAATTTTGGTGACAAATCAGTGTAAGCTCTGAAGATTAGTTCCACTTGAGGAGGCATACAGAAGTTACTGATGGCAAGCAAGTGCGACATTCACTGTTTTATGTTAAATCTTTATCTGTTTGATGTGAATAGAGTATATTTTCCTGAAAAAAAAAAAAACCTCCTGAATCTAATTTATCTGAAGGTCTTTCTTGTAGATATTTCATTAAATCCAAATGTTGCTAAAAGGAAGGCATTGGACCAAACACAAAGTAAATGATGATGTATGATTGAGCAGAATTATAGGTATGATGAGTTTGATTTAACATAAAGTGATAAACATTCTATTTCCAGATTAAGAGCTTCCAGATCAATTTTATGTTATGGCCAAAGTTAAATGAGCTACAATGAAACATTTATGCTTAGTCGACATAAAAAAATGAACTCATGTTTTCCCTACCCATTCAAACGAGAGTTTGTGACTTGTTGGGATTTGTTTTGCTCGTTACTGGACAAAAATCTGTTCTGACCAGAAAAGTATTGTAAAAGAATGTGGCAATTAGGTTGATCCTGTTATCCAGTCACAGAAGAGAGACACACTTCAGAAGTCACCTCCAAACACTACTCCAGTACCCCAGAGCATTTACTTCTATATCAATTTTGACAAATGTTTGTCTAAACTGTTCCTCAAAGCTTCCCCATCTGGGAAATCACCTTGGTGCAATTTAAACCCATTGTTCTATCTTAATCCATTAGGCATAGGGGATCATTCATTATCTTCTCTTTGTAGCCAACTCCTACATCTATAGCTGTTGTTACCCTGCCTCCTCTCAGAATTCTCTTTTCTAGTCTAAACAAAGCCAAGCCTTTTAATCTGTCTTCATAGGTGATTTTTTCTAGACCTCTGTTAATTGTTGCAATCTGTGCTTTCTCCACCCCCATGTTCCTCTTTTTGGAAGTGCAATGCTCTCAAGTTTACACCAACACATGCTAGGTCAGTGCTGTGTAGGATGAAGGCACACCTTGGTGCATCTTCTGTACAGTGCTTATGATTTGACGTTGCACTGTGGCATTGAGTTTCTCTACAGCTATGTGGCATTACCGATTCATGTTCACTCCTTAGGTTTGCTGATATCCTATGTAATTTCAGCTCATTTTTTCCAATTAGTCAACATCATATTGAATTTTGATCCTACACTCCCAAATGTCTCCAGCCCCTCCTAATTTATTATTGTCTGTAAATTGGATAAGTAATGATTCTAGAGGGTGGAGGAAGTCAAATGCCTGCTGACTTGGCTCCTAGGTTATATATTCACTGCCAAGGAAGGTGTTCATTTACTCTAGATGGAAACAGAAGACATGCAGTGACATAGTTAGCTGAAATTATTACCTTATTCTAGCCATCCAGTGAAGGCAGGGCCCTTCAGCTTTTACAGTTGTTGAGGTCAACAACATGTGAATGTCATCAGTACTTTACCATGTCACAGTGCAAATTTCTTGATGCTTCACCCATGGGGACTTTGCATAGATGTGTTAGTCCCCTGCTGTAAAAAACAATCAATCATGCACATACTTATATGCACATATTTTGGTTTTGTCTGAAGGCACTAGCTTTAAAATAATTTGTTGGCCTGACTCTTCTATTAGATTCAAGGAGGTTCCTACCATGAGAAAGGCAATTGCATCTTGGACCAGATGTGTTTGCCACAATGACTTCGTGTCTGTTTTACACCAAATTTCTGCTTTCATTTTCAAAGTACCGTTCCTCATTCACATTGATATAATTAAGATGAGTTGAATGTCTGATTTTTCTTCCCTCCAAAGGCCTTGTATTAAAGTAGCACTAAGTGATTCAGTTTGGCTGTTGATTCAGACTCATGGAATTTGCATCTTTTGGAACAGGATAGGAAAAGAAAAAAAGATTACTATTCTAGTCTTTAAGATAGAGTTTCCTGATCTTTATACAGCTTTCATGTAAAGGCTACAGTGTCTCACTGTAGGACTGGCCTTTCCAGGAGACCTACTGGAGGCTCCCAGCTGCTGTTTCTGTCATTAGCTATATCAAGTACAGGGAGCCTGGATATTATTGCATAATATTTCTCTGAACAGTTGAATTAGCAGAAGAAAAGAGTTTTACAATTTTCTTAAGGCTAGGGAGGAAATGCAGACTATCTAAAGTAAGCATTTTCTCCATTGTTTTAGGTTTTTTGTGTGCCAATTAATAGCAATAAAATAAAGGATAAAAGCTAACCTGATGTTGCTGCACCTTGTTTAAATTTTAAAACGAGACAGGATTTCAAAGTCCTGAGCATTATTATTCTTAAAGCCCTATTAATCCAAAATATTTTTAATCTCTACATGGAAGAAGACTTTTAATCATCTACAAGCATCACTCAGCATCTTTCTGTTGGGGACTGATGTGGACAGTCAGGCTGCACTCTGCTCTGACAAGGATTAAGTTTATGGCACAGCCAGATCTTTGTGGCACATGCCATCATTTTACGCCACAATGAGACAACAAATAAGAAAAAGTAGCTATAGCTTGTAATACAGGCCCAAATTCAGGGTTCACTGGAATACTGGTGGCCTACTTGCCATTTGTTTGTGGGATCTGTAATAGCAAACTCATCCTAGAGGCAACTTGCAATGGGAGCTGGGAAAAATAACAGCACATAGTAATGTAACTGTAGTTCTGCTTCCATCCTATGACTCAGAGAGCTGCCAAAATGCCTGGATTAAGAACTTTTTGCTTTCCCAGGGCAGCACCTGCCCTTAAACATCCCATTTAAGCTCTCATTTTGGAAGCGAGAAACATCTGTAGTTTACTCTCCTACAACACCCAGAGGTATCTCATTTTACCTCTTTGTAGACAGGACTCAGGGGCAGCTACCAATCCCAGGACAGAAAGCATCGCCTCATGTCTGCGCATGCTGACTAGCTGACCCAAAAGCCATGCCTCTGGGGAGGATGCAAGTTTCAGGTGGTAACGATCCAAGAAAGAAGGAGACCAGAGGCTGAAAATGTTCCTGGCCCAACTCCACACACTTGTCTAGGGTTACAACCAGGGGTGAGCTTGGCCTAATGAATATAAAACACACTTTTCATGATTGTAGGTAAAAAGACATCTTGAGAACAGGAAATAGAAGCAGAAAAAAAGAATTAAATGCTTTCCACCATGTGTGATCCTGGGCTATGAATAATACGGATGGAAGAAGCTTTTTTTCCCTCCTCTGGTTGACACCACTGTACTAGTGGTGTGACATGATGTTGTGTTCCCTTTTGCCCATTCTTTGCCTTTGCTCCCACCCATGAAGTCACAGCAGAAGGTTACTCAAGTGAAGCATGATGTGGAGCTGTGGGATCCAGTAAATGCAAATTACCTTCTTCGGGCCTAACAGACCAGTACAATTCTTTTTTCATTCACTCATACAAAGGCTTTTTCATTCACTGCAGTTTTTCATTTTTGTGATAGTAAACCATGCTGAAATTGCTTAAGAAAACAAAGTTGTGTAATGAGATGGTTGTAAAAATATAACTGGAGGTTTAATTCATGAGACATACCAATGTGCTTTTCTTATTCTTCTTCAGAAGTATTTTATGCTTTTGCACTTTCCAGGTTGCCAGTTGGCATCTTAATGAAAATAATTATTATCTCACTTTTATGCACCCTCTAAATTTATTTGCATGCTGAGAACAGTGAGATTAATCTAATATGCAGTAACTAAATACCATAAGGATGGCTTAAAAATTAATATCGTTTGGGTGGAGGAGGCTGGGGATTTAAGGCATTTTTCTTTAAAGTGTGGACATACACTAAAGGTAAGGAAGTTGCACACCCTTCATATATGTCATAGTATACATACACCGTCGTCATCCTACGTAGTCTTTTGGCAGACAGACTGGAAAAACACTTTCAAGTTATTAAAAGACAACTGGAATTAACATCCAACAACATCCCTATGCATTTCGTATTTAGTGTATGTAGTTAACACATTACTTATGAAGACACCTATAAAAAATGTAATTAGGAAGGGAAATAGTCTTCTCTAGAGGGAAACTTGCACGAAGGGTGAGGTTTCCTCTTGTAGTGCTTTTTCCAAATTCCTTTCCAGTAGGTTGCCAAATTGTGTGAAAGACAGAAGAGCTTCAAGCCCCAACCTGCCCTTTATGATTCACTAGGAACATGTACTTTCTGTATTTTCTCTAAATGGAGCATAGGAAACCATATCCAGAAAATGCACCTGGTTAAGTGACTAATTTTAGGGGTGTTTTTTGGTCTAATTGGTGTTATCAAGGCTATATATGACAGCAAATGCTATACCCAAATCAGAAAGGACATTTCACTAAAGATACTGACTCCAGGCTCAGAGATCCATAATGTCAGGTAAACCACTGAAGAGTCTTCCCCATAAAACTGGCCTTCTGTGTGAAAGAAAAGAGATGCTTCTGTAAAAAGGGTAAGTAAAGTGAAATTAGTTGCTACAGCCACTTCCTCTCCAATTCTAACCCCTTCAGTAATATTCAGTTGGAAAAGCTTCCTAACATAAAAAAAATGTGAACTCAAAAGTAGTGTCAGAAAAAGACATTCTGAGCTTTCCTTGGATTCTTAACCCTTCCTCTAGATGCTTGTCCTCCTCTGCTTTTGCAATTTGCCATTCACTGCAAAAAGGACTCTTCTAGACTTTATTTTGAAAAAAACCCCACAAAACTAAAAAAGGCTCAAATGAAATGCCTGAGACTCCAGAACTCATCCTTGGCACTTTTTTTCCTTAAAGAGCAGAGCTCTGCAGAAATTCAAAGTTGCACTCACATTTAGCTCAGCTTCCCTTGCTCTTCCTTTGTGTGGAAACTTCAGAGAGGGAGGGAATGTGTATCTGTCTGTCATCTGAAATTAAATTAACAAATAGCTCCATCCATGGTACTGGCAAAATGAGAGTCTCTTCCAGGGAAATGTGACTCTATTGCAAAAAAGGCTTTGTTTTCAATGATGACAAAATGTCAAAGGGTGGACTTAGGGGTTTATTTCCCAATGGGGGGGGGGGGGGGGGGGGGATTTCCAGGAAATTCTGCTTCATGAGGCAAAAAATTGAAATGTTTTGCTCTCATTGCTGCTCCTGCCAGGTTTTCACATTGTCTTGCTTTTCAAGATAGGAGGAATGATGGGAAAATGGTTAGTTGGCAAGTCAGATACATGGATGGGAAGGGGACCTCTAAAGTACCAGATGAGCTCTAAGCGCCAGTGAAAGCTACTCTTGTTCCCAAACAGAGAAGGAAACAGCAAAGCCTCAGAGTCTGAGAATCCAAATTGCTAGATGGGCAGGGAGCTCGCTGTGGAGTCCACTGTTTGACTGCTAGGATGGCCTAATACAGTAAGGGAAAAAAGCCTGAGGAACTGGTGAGCTGCTTACTTAGCTTGGAGTAGTCTCTGACACGTGGAAAATCAAAGGCTTCCAGATCCCTGGCATCTTCTTAGAGCCTGACCAAAGGTACAGAGGTGAAGGAATGTGTCTTGTTGCCAATGGACTGAAATTGAGATTTGTTTGTCTACTGTGAGGAATAAAAGATGGTGTTGTTCTGTGCCACAGTTCAAACCCATCAAGCAGGGCCTATTTTTCAAATTCTTGTAATGTGTTGAAAATCGTGAAACTAAAGATGGTAATACTGAGGTATGACTTCTATCTGTATTTTACCTATGTGGCTAATTTCAAATTAATTTTCAAAATGAAAACTTGCTAAGAAGATATTTGGTTGTTCTGATTTCCGTGCAGGTTACATTGAGAGGCTATTGACTGTTTGGTTATCCCAAGTGTAAAACAGAAGTCTTTGCCACCCAGAATTGCAAAGAGAACACTGAAGTCTTTAGTTTAATCTCTGCTTTCTGAGATTATGTGAAAAAAGAACAAAGAGAAAATTAATTCCATTTGCTTAAAGTGTCTCAGAAAACCTCCAAAAGTTACTATATTAATATGACTCCAAGTGGATTTTACATATTATAAATGGACCAGGTATTTTTTAGGTTTGAAAGGAGAGCATTAGCTTAAACAGCTAACCCACCGAGACATGTACAGAGGGCGATTCCTGAGGTGAAGAAACCTCAGGAGAGCCTGGAAATGGCAGCTCTCACTAGACACAGAGTCTTAAAAGGCCCAGTCCAGGCCAGGAGTCATAGTGGCCATCCCCACTCCCACAGCAGGCAGCCCTGCGACCAGGGCAGGCAGACAAGGCATGGCAGGGCAGCCACAGAGGGCACCTCTTTGAAGGACAGACATTCCACTGGCCCAGTGGAGAGACTTGGAGTCCACATAACCCAGCAACCAGGCACTGTTCTGTGACCATCTGCACGGGCTGTACGCACTCATCCTGCCTGACCCTCAGGTAGGGCAGAATAGTGGGCACTTGTCTGAGAGCCAGGCCAGTGCCTCTGCCCAGATGGAGCTGCTGAAGGAAGAGGCTGCAGTGCAGGCCTTATGCTGCAGCCTGTCTGCTGAGGCAGGGACAGGCAGCAGACCCGTCTATAAAAGCTATGCCTAGGTGGAAGACCTTCAGGAAGCCTCCTGAAGGTGCCTGGGCTGCAGGAGAAGGTGAGAAGGCTGTGTAACATCAGGGAGGCTGAGAAGGGTTTAGATAGCTAGTTCCATGTGCAGGATGTGGCAAACCCACAGCCTATGACTAAACAGCCAAAAACCCCCACACAGGCATACATAGAAGGGAGGATGGTCAATAACGCAGAAGAATGGAAGCTTGCAATGACAAGGACCAGATAGAGGAAGAGGTGAGGTGCCCAAAGCCTGAGGTGCCCTTGCTGAACCACTTCCCCACTCTGCAGACAGAAGAGGAAAGATCCATCACATCAGGAGAGATGCTGGAGCTGAATGAGATAGCCCGATAGCTCCCTGTATAACCACCAGCAAAACTGGGAAGCATTGCTGGGTGATAGTAGTAGGTGACTGTGGGGTGGTACAGAGGCACTCATTTGGTGACCTGACGCACTCTCTAGAGAAGTGTGCTGCTTACCAGGGGCTCATATGAGGGCGTTACTGACCACTGATACAGACAGGACTGTCTGAGGGCCATCAGGAAGGATTACAGAGGCCTGGGACCAGTGGCAAGGGACTTTGGAGTGCAGGTATTTTTTCTATCAGTCTTCCCATTCAAAAGGAAGGGGCTTGATTCTGTGACAGGACATGTCTACAAATCCAGCCTAGAAAAACATCCTGCCCTTTCAGAGCAAAAAAACCTGTGGCCCATATGCTATTTAATAAGTTAATTGCCTTCCATTCCATTAGTGTTCTCTTAGATGCCCTGAAATCCCGAATTTCCAGGCTGGGAATAGCCTACGCTCATCAGCCCATTTTCACTTTTATGTTGTATTTTGCAGGAGGATGAAAGATTGCATTTTTCACATTTCAGTGTCTGTTAAACCATTTTTCATTTTAATGAAGGTTTCAATCAGAAGATGAGGTTATGACTAGACTAACTGGCAAAATCCCAGTGAAAGTAGTAGATTTAGATTGCATCCTAATGCACAGCAACCACATGGGATCTCCAGGCGCATTCAGACTACAAGAAGTACATTTGCTCAGTGCAACCTCCTGGACAGCTTCCAGACCTGGTAGATCACTTTGTATTTGAGCAGCCTAAATTTAATAGCAGAACCACAGCTTTGTTTTGCTGAACAAAGCAGGAAGTAAGAGAGGCTTTCCTTGAGTCCAACTGCAATTTTCAAGTCAATTGCTTGCCGTCAAGACCTGTCACTTATGTTATTCCAGGATCTACTCATAAAGGGCTTCTGTGTTTCTACCAGGAGATCGCAGACCACAGGGGATTTAGAGAGCTTGCTCAGCTCGTATCCAGATTTCATGCATCAGAGAGCCAGTATGGTGGGAAATGTCAGCCATAGCACTGACATGTTGTCCTGATGGTCTGTTTGAGCATAGGGTCTCTGACTGCAATGTTAGTTGGGATAAGGCTATGTCAGAGCTATGGGATGTCTGCTAGATGTCCCAAGTCCTCTGATTCTACCCAGACACAGTTTCCAGGCAATATGGCAGGAGACCTAGCCCTGTGGACATACTCCCAGCCCTAAGGGAGAAAACTGTCCTATGCAAAAACAACGGCTGGACTGGAAAATGAAATTCAGACATTAGGGTCTGAAATTTGTCCTGCTTTTCAGATGAGAGAGCAGTTGGAAAGCATGGAGCCCTGCCTTGGAATGAATCAGGAGACAGTTAAGAGCTTATGGGTCAAGATCCTGGCCAACCTGCTTGAGCAAGGGGTTGGACTAGATGACCTCCAGAGGTCTCTTCCAACATCAAGTGAAATATGAATGTAGGCATGAAATACTACTGCGTTGCTAGGATTAACTAGTCAAAGGAAGGCTGGAAAATACTTTTAATGCTAAGCTAACAGCAGTAAACAGCCTTCTGGAAGGTTAAAAGCATTTTACACTCTATCTTGACTTAGTTGTTCTGCCCTAAGTGTTGCCTAAATGTTTTGTCAGCTAAGTTGAAGGGCTACATTAGTCAGGTTTGACAACTTCTGCCACCTAAGGAGAAGAGTTGTGGCAGTACTGACGCACACATGGTAGTACATAGAAAAGCAGCTCACAGCTCACAGTTTCCTGTGAGTACAATAAAGAAATTCCAGTGCCGTTTCTTCTTCTGAGTAAGACAGTGGGTGGCGGAGAGGAATTTGTTTGTATCCCAGAAATGAGAAATAAGACAGGTTTTAATATTAATTCTTTGGATTTGATTGGTTTTGTGGCATGTGTGCACTTCTCAGATTAAAAAATAAAACAGTTTCATCAGTAACTAACAAATCTAGGAGTGATTTATTCATAGTCTTGGCCATGTCTTTAAATCTGAAGGAAAAACCGTATTTCAAGTCCTAGCCTATAGCCTTATACCACTTTCATTTGGATTCTTTCTAGCACTGGAGGACCTTTGAAAATACAAATTATGAGGTAAAACATTCAATATTACTTTCTGAGGAAAATAAATGCACTAGGTCTCTACTGATATGACTTTCAAATGCAGTCTGAAATGTGAAATAATATTCTTCTTTATGGCATTTTAAGTTTCCTGTTGCACAGATTTTCTATTTCCAATCATCTATAGGACGAGTGCATAGAAATGTACATTTTGGGGTTCTTAATCATTCTCAAGGAAGGGACATTCATAGCAGAGAGGTACTCATGTGGTGTGAATTTTTGTTTTGATACAAATTCAGAGTTGAAATGAGTTAAAATACTTGGGTCTTTTAAATTCACTGGCCTCAAGGCAATAAGTTAACTAGAGGCAATACTTGCTGGTACTTTATGTATTGTATGTATTGAACTTGGCATGCGGTGGTGTTGATTACTCTCAGGTTATATTTTTAATTGTTTAAAAATCGTCTCCTAGAAAGCTTTAACTGCTTAAATTCTTTTTATCCAGACTGAATATATTTTTGATGAGCACAGGGAATCTGCAGACTGGTATCTGTGTGCTGGGAAGTTTCAGGGTTGCCCATCTACCTGACTTCTTCACTGAGGTCGCCGTAAGACAGAAGCCACTGGGACCCATGTCTGTGTTACACAGAGGAGAAATTTATTTAAGTGAATGGCCTGGAAGTGTGTGTGTCTTACTGAGGAATCAAACAATATTAATGGGGGCCAGCTTTTCCTCCAAGCCCAGTCAGCTGTTCAACATTCATTTTGTCTGGATACACTGTGTCTGAACTCAAAGGCATCTTGCTGCACTCTAAAGACAAAGCACAACGGATCAGTGTTGCTGTCTGGATATTCTTGTGTTGCTCTTTACTGGAATAGTGCTGCTCTGCTCACTCAGCTTGGGAGAATATCCTGTTTCTTGAAACTTTGTCCTCAAAGGCTGATGAGAACAGACCCTCCTAAATTTTTTTACTATGACATTCTTTTCAAAGATTTAAATATGACATGCCAAAAAAGCAATGCATGCAAAAATAAGAATGTCACCTCCACTTCCAAATGTGAAGGGTGATAATGAAGTTCACATAACATATGGGAAATGGTACTGCTTTGTTTAGCCATTTGGCTTGAAATGTAGACTCTGTGGTGCTTGCTATGCAAACAATGCTCAGTTGATCCATCAAAACAAAATCATGGCCGTATATAACAGTAACAATTAAATTCTCCATGGTCACAAAACATATGGCTTTGTGCTAGAACGTATACAATCCCAAAGGATATTATGTGAATATAAAAGCCTGTTGACTCATGGTTCCCTGGTTGTGTTCTCTGGCAACGTCTCTTCAAGAACAGAGACACACATACACAAATAAGAGGACCCTAACGGGATTCAGCTTAACACATTACTGACAGCAGTGTTTAGGATCTTTATTAACAAAAATGCACATAAATGTCTTGGTAATGTTGAACTTGGTAATGTTGGTAAGGTTTCACCCATGTCTAAGCAGCTGGATTGAAATGCAGGATTTTGACGCATTGAAGCACCTTTGAAAATGTTTTCTTTTTCTTCATTCTGTCCTGCATGATGCTTTTCCCCTGATTTGATATTCCTTCATGATACAATAAATAAAGGATGGGGCAAGAATACCTCGCTTTGGTTTGTACAGATTCTCAGAAATCCTGTTGGTGTCAGCCGCAGAGTTTTTCAAGCTTGTATACTCTGTTTTGGCTGCTTCTTGAAGAATCTCTTCATTCCTCTTTTCTTGGACCCCTCTTTTTTCTTGCCAACTTCTTTTCAACTTGTGCTTATGTTTCTTACAATTTCTATTAGTCCTGCTTGGCAACTAGTAAAGCTTTAATTTACTCACCTAGGGATGGATGGTGGCAGAGGTCTTCACCAGTTTTCTTTGCCTGTTTGCCTTAGGCAGCTCTTTACAGGTCTGGAGCAGAAGTAGTGCGAGCTCTGCTGCTTTACACCAGGGTGGAGATGCTCAGAGGCAGGAGTGATGTGATTAGACCAGCAAGTCCAGGCAAGCCAGCTGAGATGCTTGGGGGACAGGCAGGGGCTAGGGAAGGACAGACTTTCTGTCCTGGATGGGAGTGATGGCAACCAGGGTCTGACAAACATGCTATTAGTAAGTGCACAAAGCTACTGAAACCTCCTACCACAAGAGAGCAGTGTGTCAAACTTCCTTTTCTCCAAGGTGGGAATAACTGCCTGGGTGTCTACACAGGAGTCCTGTCTGCAGAGCACTGCTCTGCATCTGGCTGTGACCATAATCCAGACTCACCTTCCATTCCACAGCAGACTGACATCTCCCCAGGCATATTTAACACCCAAAGCACAGTATGGAAGCATTGCTGCATACTTTCAAAAGGAAGTTAAATTAGCAGGATTTACACAATAATTTGTACACAAGCTCTTGTCCTTGTTTGGTTAATTGCTAATTCTGAGGTGTCTCTATCTAAATATAGACAGTGTAAAGGGTTTCGGGGTTTTTTTTGCATTACTTGAGCAGGTACATAGACAGTATGTTTAAGTAAGTAGATGGCACACATGACTGACAAACTGAGTCATCTGCAGCTATTTCAGTCTGGATTAAAAATTAAATTTCTGTGGGTTTTATACTGGAGTACAAATAGTGAATAATTGTTCTGAACGAGAAGTCTCCCTCTGTAATTCAAATATGGATTTCAGCAGAAGTAAGTAAGTACAGATAAAGACTTCCTTCTGCAGTAGTCTGTTCCTGACTGACCAGGAAGAAACATGAGTGTTATGAAATAAAAATCCTGAAGTTTACAAAAATGTTTTTGTAATACTCAACAGTTTCTGATTATGGTAGTAATTTCCAAATCATGTTCTTATTCCCTAGTTACATTTCTGTTAATGTGCCTGCTCTGATGCTTTCAGTTACCTGCCTTTAAAGTCTTCTGCGGAATCAGTAAAGTTCCTTTACTCTACCTCACTGGGGCCATTTAGTTCGTCCACAGATGTGTAAATGGAGACACAGAGCTTTCTCTTTTCCACAGCAAATCTGTAGCAGAGTCTGGGGGAGAATCTCTGATTCACAAGCTGCCTTACTTCAGTGGTATCTCAGCTGCAGGGCTGTGAATTGGCCATGTCACTGGGAAAACAACCATGATAGTTTGTCCAGGAATTAAAATGTTCCACAGCTGTTGATATTTTGCTTCCTGAGCCAGATTTAGGCAACATATCAGTAGTTTATAAAGCAAATCTTTTATCTTTCCTGCCTCTGCTCAGCTGAAGCTGTAAACAGGACACATTGTGTAATTTTTCTAAGCTGACTGGGCCGAGCACGGCTGCAGCTGTTAAACTGAGGAACTGTAAACATTTGATTGTCTAAAAAGCAGTACTGAAAAGCCTGCTTTGCTCTCGGTTGCAGTCATCAACGTTGACCCACAGGAACATTGCTGTGTGTCTTCTGGGTTCTGGTATGAATTAAGAACTATCAGATGAACAGAAATCCAGCTTTGGGTTTTGGCTCTGACAGTAAAATCAAGACTGCAGGTGAGGCAGATAAATTTGCCCAGAACTTTCCAGTTCACTGAGTGAAGTCTGGAGGTCCCCTTCTCAGTGCAAAATATTCAACTGCAAAGACATAAAACTGTGTATGAAGTGCAGACATCTAATTGGCACTTTGCAGTAATGTGCTGGCCAGGTCAGAAATTTATACTAGCTTGCACCATGATTAGGTCACTATCAACCTGTGGAAGCAAAGCAGGTTGTACTACAAAGTAAAGGAGCTGCTTTCCAGGTCCTGAGGAGAGAGCTGAAGTTTGCCAAAATATTCAGAGATCTCAAAAACAGCCAAGTTCAGACTGACAAATTCTTTATCATAGAATCATCTGAGACTTTTCATCTTGTCTGCCAACTCCTTAGCTTCTGAAACAAAGAAACGCTGTCTTTGTTCGTGTAGAGTATGGCATCTACAGATAAAAGCTAAAGATGACTGCCCTGTCAAGCTGCTGAGGCCCGTGTGGCTGCAAAGACCTTCCCAGAGACACACGGCCGGCGTAGGCTCAGAGCCAGGGCAAGCCCCAGCGAAAGAACAGGCAACAGGTGTGCAGTGGTACCAGAAGTGATGGGGGGAGGTGAAGGTGTGATCCGCACTGATCTCCAGGTGCTGATTTCTTACAGAAAAGGCCATGTGTGCTTGAGGGATACAAGAACAGGGATGGGAGTTGAGAGGAGGAATCCAAGGGGAACCAAGGAGGCATAAAAGTGTCAAGGAAGGCAGAGAAATGTTGGTGTTTTGCAAAGCATACAACAGGCAGCCAGCATACATTTGGCCGATATACTAAACTAAGCACACCTGCCTTGACTGGCTACTTAACATAGAGGCTGAGGTCTCCAAACCATTGGTCCAGCTCTTGATAGCTGTAAAGACATGGATATGCACTTAGGACAACTAGTTTTGGGGCTAGAAGATTTCTTCATGGCTGAGTGGGGCCATTCTGAGTTCAAATGGAGACACTCAAGGGAAAGGGCATCAGAGATCCTTTTTTTGGTACGACACATCTCCTTTACTGTGGTAATCACCTCCCTCATCGTTTTGCTTTGCAAAGGATGTTCTGAAATATAGCAGTTAGCAGTCTGAGTAATATTTTCCCCATTATTTATCACTTTTTCATCATCATTATTATTTTATGCTTGTTGGATTCCTTCACATATATTTTTTTAAGTGCTTCCAGACAACTTTGAAGCTAGCATTCTTCAGCATACATGCTGTTATATTCCCTTGGAGCACCTAGCTGTTTCCTTACAGGAAACTGATAAAAATTATGGAATTAGAACCATGTATTATGAATCAAGTTCTATTTAATGGATTCTCTTGCATGAGACATACTATATAAAACAAAAGCAGATTAGGCTCAGGATCCAGACAAATGTTAGTTAAAATCTTATATTACATTTAAAAACAATAAAGAAAAATATAAATAAAATACATTGCATGGAGACTTGATCCTCAGAGCTGTTGTTTCCTATCAACAAGTAGTCTGATTATGAATTTCTGAGCTAGGAAGGACTGATCCTCCTTTCTATAAAGTCTGCAACAAAGACAGTTCAACCTGGCAAATAGAAGAGCTGCAGTGGGTACCTGACTCTTTTAATACATAAGTATCAAGTGGGCAATGATGAAGATTCACAGAATGGTAGGGGTTGGAAGGTACCTTTAGAGATCATCTAGTCCAACCCCCTTGCAGAAGCAGGTTCACGTAGATCAGGTCGCATAGGAACACGTCCAGGCAGATTTTGAAGACCTCCAAGGAAGAAGACTCCACAACCCCTCTGGGCAGCCTGTGCCAAGGCTCCCTCATCTGAAGAGTAAAATAGTTTTTCCTTATGTTTAAATGGGACTTTTTGTGTTCCAGCTTCATCCCATTACCCCTTGTCCTGTTGCTTGATATCATAGAAAAAAGGGATGTCCCAACCTCCTGACACCCACCATTTAGATATTTGTAAATATTAATGAGATCCACTAACACTTATGTACAAAAAGCTGCAATGTTAACAGCCCTAGAAGTAAAACCAAAACTTTTCCAGCCTAAAACCCTCAACTTTGAACAGTCAAATGTACCCTTAATGCCATGAAAACAATGGAGCCTCCTGTCTGGAGGGGAGTTGATAGAATGAGTTGGTGGCCACCTGGCATCCAGCCAGGGCTAAACAACCACAGCCATATAGCTTCATTTAGTTATCTCCTAAGAGTTAGTGAACTCTAGAAAAACATTGAACAAAGATCTCCAATTTGTTCTTCATTCTTCTGTTAATATATTAAAAGTAGTACATTAGGAACATTTCAAGCAAGAAGCCTCACAAATCCTTGGCTCCACAGCTGTTGGTTTTCATTATCAGCATGCAGTTGTCTTTGAGAGGACAAGAATCTGGATGCTGGTGATGTTTGTCAGCAACACCAAACTCCATATCTGGGAAATTACCAAGCAGAATGGATAAGACAGAAAATGGAGTTGTGATCCACCAGCATCCATTTGAATCTTGTTATTCAAGAGAAATTACAAAGTCACTGACATCTGCAACTCTGCAGAAGACTAGCAAAAGCCCCAGAGGTTCTTCCCTACTAACATCCACTGTTCCTGTCTAGGCTGATGGATCTGAAAAGGTTTATTTAGGTATTGAGGTGGTCAAATGGCAAAGTTGTGGGAGTCATTTAGAAACTCAGAGATGTCCCCAAAGTTTGCTTGACTCAAATAGAGGCCTAGCTAGTATTTCAAATCTGTGATTTGCCCTTGGGATGGATATTTTGCAACTGGCAGTCAACTGCCCTATAACTCACGACTAGACTCAATTTATTGTTAAAAGTAAATCAAGTATTAGAGGATTGAGTGTTGGGTAATTGCTGAATCAATGTTATGCAGTTTCTTTTAAGCAGAGAATCAGATGCTGAAGTTGTGCCTGACAGATTCATGAGGAAACCGTAGGTCTGAGGTTTTCATCTGGACAAGCAATGTTAATTGGAATTGGGAAGTGATACTGAAAGAAACGATGCTAATAGGAGTCCATTCTCATCCCTGAGGTTGTGATTACATGGAAGGGTGAAATCAGGATGTAGAACCTTAGGGGATATTAAGAAAGATAAGGATTTGGGATGGTCAGTGTTTCAAGCCCTTCAGTGGATGCTGTGCATAGATTTAAAGGTGAGTGTGCTAAGAGCCTGGGAGACTGCAGATTTGCTTTGAAGCCTTGGGCCTGGATTAGTTCTGTCTTAGTGCAAAGCAGCCTTGAATATTCACGTGTGTGTTTCGGAGTTGCTCACAAACATATTCTTGTTGTGTAGAGGAGATTCTATTTCAAATCTGGGTATTACAATCCATGTTGCCATGGGTACAGTATATACTGGTATCATATCTTCTTTGGGGTCCTCTATTGAGCAGTGCCTTTCATAGGAAGATGGTAAGGTTATAATGGCCTTCGTGCTGGGATTTAGTTGAGTTACTGTGGCGTACCAGACTTGTGCTCATGATGTCTGCTCTATTGCCGTCTGCTTTATTTTTCTCTTATGTTAGGTAACTGAAAAATAAGTTTCATTTTTACAGCTTTTTTGACAACAGGAAAAGATCAGAGTTTCAAAAGCACTTACATTTTCATGAAGTGCTTTTATTTTAAAAGCCTTGCTTAGGTTTAACTGTCACTTTTCTCCAGTTGTAACCATTTAACAGGCACTTCATGGGTTTTGGTCTCTGTGCAGCATGCCCACAGGGACATTTTTGGTCAGAACTGGGAATAAACAACGAGAACTAGACTGTATTTGCCACCTCCTAATGACAGGGTTATTTTAAGGAATTGTTAAATAGAAGGGTACGTGCTGCTGGTATTAGTTGTTTCTGAAAAATGAAATCTGTCCACAAGGAATTTGTTCTGTTACTCAGAATTATGCTGGTGAACACATGATTTACCTTTTTTTTTTTTTTTTGTCTGGGAATCTAGTTGTTCTCTACAGAATTATCTCTGTCTGAGGAGTGTATCGGTAACTTCAGATCTCAGCAGGGCTTTACTTCTGTCTTGTGGATGACATGACGCAGAGAGCATGTGGGTGGTCTGTCAGAGTCCACGTGCCAGTATCAGGGAGTGCTGCTCATTGTACATTTTTCCATGCAAAATTGGACAGGCTCATTTTGAAGCACAGGTCATTTTATTGTCAATAAGCATCTTGTAGTATGTTGTACCTGCAATTCGGAGGGTAATTCCTGAAGAAGGGAATGGTACAAGACTGTTCCTCTATTCCTCACTGTCTTTCAAAAAGCAATAACTACTGCCCTCTGCAACATTTTTGGGGGCAATAGAGAACTCTATTCTCCTCGTCCACCTGAATTTCTGCTCTCCTTTCAACCTGGTGAGAAAACTGTCCAGGAGCACTGTGTGAGATAATGTTGATTTTTAAACAGGATAAAAAATAAGGTAGCATTGTGGTGTCAGGAGGGAGCAAATCACAATCAGAAAAGGAAGAGTTAATTTCTACCCAGAGCAAAGGTGCGGAAGTTACAGTATTTCAGTATCACAAATTAATTTACTTACTGTAATGTCATAACAAAAAATGAAGCCAGAGGTAATGTTATTTTGCCAGTGATTCTCACTCTGCTATGGCTCATTCGTTTTTTTCACATTGCTTAGCAGGGTCTGTTTACATCTACAGAAGTTCAGCTGATTCAATTGGTCCCTTCTCTCTGCACAGACATCCCAGTATTCTTGCCCATCTGCCCATGCCCTGTAGCCTTGCCATACATGTGCTGTATACAGAACTGAATGCACATGCTTATTTTGATGAGGAACACCAAAACTCTCGAGATCCGTTCCAGCTACATTGGCATTCATCTGGACTACTTCAGACCAGGCTAGAAAATATTTTGTATTATTTCATATCATTCAAATTTCACCATGATTCGCCTTACATTTTCTATGTTTTCATGAATCCAAAGATCAGAATCACGTAAGTCAGGTGCAGGCTTCTTAGAAATGCCACATTCCACATTTGAGGAATACAGATGAAATCTCTTTTTGTCCAAGATGTGTCTCTTTCAAGCACTGTATTTTGACAGGGATTAAAATGACTTTAACAAAATTTCTCCTCACATGTGTCACTTCTGAGGTACTTTACTGCCACTGGTACCAAGCACGTGCTATGCCTTTGTGTTAGACCACAGCTGATGGAGCACAGCAGGAGAACACTTCATCAATGTGGAGCCTCAGCTAAATGATTTGAAGAGGCAGCAGAAGACCGTGTGGTAGTAGATGAGCAGACTGGTACTTCCAATTTGACATGAACTAGAGATGCCTTGTTATTAGGATTATACCCACCCATTTGCTCTTCTATGTAATTATGAGGTCCTAGTGACCTTTTCTTAGTTGAATCACAAGTTAATTACCAGCACAGATAAACGCGTGCTACATGTTTGTTTGCTTTTCTCTACTTTCAAGTCTTTATTAATGCTGATGGCAGGAACTAGCAGTGGTATTTTATAACATGATCTGTGTATCTGCAGTTAAGCGGCTCATTTACATTAGCCATATAAACAGGCAGATAAATAGAAACATTCCAGCTGCTGTTCTGGTCCTGAATGGCTTTCAGGAAACTTTGCATTTGATTTAAAGAGACTTGCTTGTACTCTCCAAATAGTCTTCCAGTGTGCTTTCTTTCGGGCGTGATGTTTTGGGGCATTATCTTTAACAGAAGAATGAACCATTGAGATTAAAGCCATCCCACGATTTAGTCTAACACAAATGAGCAGCTGGTGTTATTTCCAGTACAGGATTCAAAGTATACAAATCATCAGCTTAAAACTCTAGTTTAAAACCCCATTCCAGGCACACTGATATTATGTTCACTTTATTCAAGATATTTCCTCAGCAGCACAGGAATATTGTCTTGATTCAGTCTCCCATTTCCATGAAACTGTTTAAATCCAGCCACAGCAAATTTTGCAGGCAAAGAGCCAAGTATGTAAGTGAATAAATTGTTCACAAATTTTTGAGTGCATTGAATGGTAAATGACTTTAGGATCTCAACTTTATACTCATTTTCAGATCTTTACATGATTTTTATGTGTACTGGAACACACACTCAGACACATGCTTGCATTTCCAGGATATCAAGTTCAGCCAGTAAAAGTTCATGGAGGCCCAATCCACCATCTTAGAGAAAAACTACCATCATGTGCTGCTGGACTAACATTTAATGCATGGAAGTTCTTATCACAAACCCACAGGGTTTTTTTCACCTGAAACACTGAGGATCCTTAGACACGGCTTCCTCAGATTTCAGAGGTGCTGAATACACAGCTGTTAATAAGAAAAATTAGATCCTGTTCAGCAAAAGGACTTGCTTTCCTGGCACCAGAGCATCTATTTCTCTCCCACCTTGCAGGTATTTGAATCACTGCAGGTTAGCCTTCTTACCTAGACTAAAATAACAAATTGGAAACCAATTTGGAACAATATGTTTTTCTCCCCTTTTCCCCCCAGTAAGTTCCTGCACATACCCAAATGAACCAAAGGGACAAAGCACAAATAAGCAATTGAGAATTTAATTAATCGACACCCTGAGGTAAATAACAAAGCTTTAAAAATGAACCAAACCACCCCATTGAACAGAAATGAATAACATAACTAACACCCCAACAATAACAGCAGCATCTTTCATAGATTCTAGGCAAGCAAAGTTCAAGCCAGCAAAATACTTTCCAGTTTATAAAAGTTTGAAAACTGCCAGGGGATATGTCCTGGCCTTTCCAGCAATGGAGCAAGCGTGAGCTCCAGCAAATCACATGGAAAAAGCATAAGGGGAGCAGATTTTCCAGGCACTAATTCAGTACAAAAGGGGGTCTCCCTTCCAATATTACAAAGCACTGATGTGTTAGTGGTCTCCTTTCTCACATCACTGAGCCCTGTTGGATGGATTGCAGGGGGTCTCTTTCCAAATACCATTAAGTCCAAAGAAAAGGAAAGTTCTTTTCTCTCTAGTATCAATTGAGTATTAACGAATGGCTATATAGAAGGTCACAGGTTTTGCTGATGATTTTTTTGTTGCAGGAGAACACAGGAATATTTGCTATAAGCACTTTTGCACGTAGCCCTTATGGAAAAAATATGATAGATTTTAATAGAGTGATAGTCTTCTTAAAGAATTTAAAAATCAATTTATAGAATTGTATAGGAGGGATACAAATGTTGGATAAAGGAACTTCTATTGGACCATTATGGGCTTCACTCTTTATTACATTCCAAAGGATTTTTCCAGAAGTGAATAAAGCTGAATATAGTGTACTGTGTGCTTCTGTACTTTGCCTACTGAATTAATGGGCTTTTCAAACAGAGTCTTTAAAAGGTTGCAGTTACTACAGTGTACCTTGACTTTTATGAGATTGATGTGTATGTGTTGGTATAGTTTTCTTGTAGTACATTCTCACATGATCTTTTCATTCATTTGAAAAAGGCAAACACATCAGCAAATCAAAGACTTTAAAAATCTCTGCTTCTGCTTTCTTTTCTCCTCTCTTTTTTTGCTCAACTTCTTTCTATCTTAGCTCCCTTTACATTTGGAGATTTGTATAGTGTACCTCGCGGTAAGAAAACATGTCTCTCATTGAGAGCTTTCATCCATTACCATGAGAGCCATTTCCCTCCCCAGTGCACAGGAGAATCAGTTGGAAATCCTCATTGAAATGATTTATTCTCCAGACCTCTGCTTGCTGACAACAATCCCACTTGTTTTCTTAGTTTGTAAAATAGTAAACAGAACAATTTCACACATTTATGACCTCATGAGATACTAGCAAAGTGCACTGGGCAGTCTCTGGAAGGGTCCTCGGTCTGCACCTTGGCCCTTTGGTGCTTTTGATAATAACCTCGCTACCTCCCTCCACATGTGTCCTGTCCTTACTTTTTGATCAGAGCATATTTAGAGGTCAGGGCGTTTGTTGACTTGCTGTGATTGCTTATGTTTACATTTAAAAGAAACTTTGTACACAGATTATATAAAAATAACAGGCTCCCAAGATTCAACAACTAGCAGTTTCTCTCTTCCCCCCCCCCCACCTTTCTGCTGTAATAGGAGGAGGAACCCCTTACACCTTTTATATCTGCTCTGTTATTGATAAAGCAGGTGTCTAAAGTTACTCTACTGCTCATATATGTGTTGTTTTGGAAGAGAGAGATGGTTAGTGCTTTTAGCTCTCTTTTGGGGACAGCATGGGCGACATGATCAGTTTGTGTAGAATGCCATGAGATTACTTTGTAGAAGCTATTTAGGCTTACAGAATAAATAAAAAAAAAAAACCCAACACTGCAAACACTCTTATTCAGCCCCCATAGTGTGTCATAGTTGTTTTCTTAGACTTCATTCTCACTCTGCAGCAAGCCTTTTGCCTTTGTCCTCCACCCTACACAAAGGGAGTGTGCTGGGAGTCCAGGCACGGCCTAAGGAATATTTAATGTTCCCATAGCTCAATAGTTGAGCACCTGATTATACTGATGGCTCTCAAAATCACCTTGAGAGGTTTTGGTCAGAGATAGATGGTTGAGACAAGTGAACTATTCTGAGATCTCTAGCACTTTTCACTGCCTGTGGAAGTTGTACAGATAACTTAGATTGAATGTCTGGTTTTGAGACCCAAGTCTAGATGTAACAAACCAAACCCTACACAGAGATGGATGCACTGGACATTGCCACCAATTCTGGAGGATTCCTCAGGAAGAAATCATTATATAAAAGTATTACTTTTTCTCAGCATCTAAGAAAGTATTTTTCTCATAGACATTGTGCTACTAAAGCTGAGCATTCCTTCATTTACTTTGGATGTGCTCTGTAGCAAGATACGACCCAAATGTCAAATTCAAACTTTCCTATTTGACCTAGCAGAGCAAATAACTGAATTAATATTTTTAGTTTCTCCCATTGTTCCTGTACTTACTTCTAGACTTTTTGGCTAAGCAGATATTTATAACAAACCCTTCTGTTTATCACTTTGTTGTAGATAACAATTTTTAACTGTAGGCTTCCAGCTGTCCATTTCTAATCCAACAACCAGCTGCTGAGCACTACTGTGGTCAAATGCATTTGTTTTCCAGAAGCTACGAACAAGCTAGAGTATATTTCCCAGTTCAGAACCTGTGGATGTTTACATCTTAACCCTTGTTGCATCACAGAGCCCTCCCTACATCTGTTTTCGTGGATTTCATAAGAGCTGGAAGAACAAAAGGCAAACTTTAATAATTTCTGGTAGAGTTGGAAGACAGAGCCTCTTTCCCACCAACTTCAAATCCCTTTGCAGATCAGAGTTAAATCTTTGAATACAATGTTAAAAGAGAGAATCTTCTTGTCTTCTTGTTCTGTGGCTAAGCAGAAGTAAGGAAGGAGCTGTCTTTCCCTTTACTTTCACAATATCCAACCTTTGGCTTATTTCTCTAGATACCTCTGTCTCCCTGACAAATCATATGCACCCGAAATGTCCAGCTACAACTTCTGCAAGGAGAAGCGTGTTTCTGCTGTTCCTTGAAGAGTGAGGCAATATCACTACTGCTATTGGCTGATCCCTCAGAGCACACAACCACAGGTTCTGGGATGAAAGGCATCCTGGACATTCCCCAGACATTTAAAATCAAAAGACTTCATAGCATTAGCAAGACACAAAGCAGATTCTGCTAAAGAAATTCAGGCAGAAGTAGTCATGGATCGTTTTCAGTTCAATGCACGATGCAGTTTCTTTTATTTGTTCATCTTTGGTAAAAGTGCAAAGAAGAACTTTTGTTTTCAAGGAAAATAGCAGAGATGGAAGTTTCTGGCTCTTGATACTCTTCTGCCTTGGGAAATGTGAGAACACCTGGTGCAGACAGCTACTAAGGAACATGCCAAAGACTCTGAGATCTGCACGAGGTTCTTTCTATTCTACAAATAGCTGAGCAGGTTGGGGCAGTTTCAGGAGGAATGTGTGGTTCGTGTTTGACACCTGAGTTAATTTGGGATTAATGTTTTTAATCCGTAGTCTGAGACTGTTGTGCAACTAAAGACCTTGAAGCTACATAGAACTTCGATGTCTTCTGGTGGTCCATTTTTGCTGATCATCCAAGTGTTCCATATTAAAAAACATGACATTTTCTAATCTTCTATCATATTGCATTTCCAAAATGAGCACAATACAAACTTCTTTTATATTGCTTAATTTCACCCTAATAATATACTAGAAACCAGAGTTTATTGCAAAATTAATGTAAAATATTTTCTTTATAAATAGGATAAATATTTTATGAAATAAAAAGTTGAAACTAATTCAAACCACTAATACTCTGGTCAATTTTTATTTGCATATTGCTTGGAGTGAAAAGTTCCTATTGTTTCTCACTGAAACCTGATTTTTACAGCTCCACCTGAAAATACCTGAAAATACCTCAGTTATACTCTAGGTAATTTGTGATCATAGAATATAGGTGCATCTTGATTAATCACAAACAATGAACCATGTCATATGCCATTTCTCCTTTGCAGCAACTGGAAGTCCAATGTTTGTTTTTATTTCATGCAAGAAAAAACATTGCCTGCCAAGTAGAATAGACCTTGGGGAACTGCTTCTGCAGTTTTGAAACCAAACATGAACTGTCAGTGCTGATCTCTGCTCTCATTGCACATGTGTGTGATGAAGGTTTCTACTTTTCTTTTTGCTATGGAGACAGTGAGAAAAATGGAAATGGATCATTCAGCTTGCATGTCTGTCCCTGAGACTCTTGCTAGGAAACAGAGTTATTTCTAGTCCAGATTTTGCTGCTTGGGGTCTGTTACTGTAAGAACTATGACTATGCGCCATTCCTATTCTCTCCTCTCCTCAGAGGAGGGATGAATGAGAGATGAGTGGTTCTGCATAAGCTGTAATGGAAATAAACACTTCTGGCATGATGTCATTGATTTGTCTGGGATGGGGTTAATTTTCACACAAACTTTCCTCCACAAGAAAATGCTCATGGAAGTGGAACTAGAGCTGAACTTGGGGAAGAAAGATCCCTGAAGTCAGGAGTTGCTTCTGAATTTGGGAATTATTTATATGGAGCAGATGAGGATATGTGCCCTTGTATTGTGATTTCTGTCCCTGCACATCTTTAAGACTCACAGTAGGAAGTGCAAGAGTACGTTGTAAGTGCAGCAGATGCTGCTGCTGCTGCTGCAGCTCAAAGAAAGTTGATACAAAACATGAATCAATTCCAGGGGACTGGAACATCTTTCATAGGAAAAACTGTGGGAACTGGGGCTGTTTAGTCTAGAGGAGAGTGAGGGGAGATCTTATTAACATTTACAAATATCTAAATGGTGGGTGTCAGGAGGTTGGGACATCTCTTTTTTCTATTGTGGCTAGCAACAGGACAAGGGGTAATGGGATGAAGCTGGAACAAAAAAGAACAAACTATTTCACTGTTCAGGTGAGGGAGCCCTGGCACAGGCTGCCCAGGGAGGGTGTGGAATCTCCTTCCTTGGAGGTCTTCAAGACTCACCTGGACGTGTTCCTATGCGACCTGATCTAGGTGAATCTGCTTCTGCAGGGGGGTTGGACTAGATGATCTCTAAAGGTCTCTTCCAACCCCTACCATTCTATGATTCTATGTAGCATAAAGGAATCTTTAGGACACTGAACAGTCTATTAGCTGTTGACAGGCTGCCATACTTGCTGTATATACACAGCAAAGATGCAAATGCAGTGAACAGCCTCCACGTTTAACACTGGATTAAGGAATTATTTGACTAAACTGGAAGAGTCACAGACACCTCAGCCACGCAGTGCCCTCACAACAGAGGCGCGAAATGGATGCAATTGCCCTGGCAGTTCCAACTTCACATCATCAAGGAGCACTGATCCTAAAAGTGAGAGGTGGCATCTGGTTTAGATTGGGGGATATGGTCAAGAGTGTCATCTAGAGTGACCTTATCTAGTCCCTGAGACAGTGAGCAGATGGAATTGTGTTCCGAAGGCCAGTGTGATGGCTGAGTCTTGTCCCAATTGTCTTTGCAATAGCACGTCTCAGAAATATGTATTTTGTTTTCAGCAGGAAACCTGCTGACTAGGTGCAAGTTCCAGAAAGTGAGAAGGTGGAAATGAAAGGAGAGCTTCATCATGAGCCTTGCCAGGGGCATGGACACAGCCAGGCATGCTCTGCTGTTGATGGCAGCACTTGCACAACAAGGGTCTGGCTGTGCTTTTTGGAGAGGGGGAAGCATTTTTACCACCAGGGAAGCATTTTGTTGGCTTCATACGGGGTAAGCACCATAATGAGACTAAATGCTGCATATTTTTTTCAGAGAAGAAATGCAGAAAGCAGCTCTAATGGCTTCTTTTTAGTGTCTTCCAACATTTAAGGCACATTGGGCAGAGAGTTCAGACCAAGCTTGGTCAGTGGTTTAAGACCAGTGAGAAAAATTTCAATAGGCAAGGTTTTTAATCAAGAAAGACAGACTCTTTTTTAAAAAAAATGATGCTATGAGATCTTTTTCAGCCACTCTGACCTCATATTGTACATTTCCAATGACCAAAAAAAAAAAACCAAAGACTGATCACCAAGCAAATAATTCTGCATTTTGTACATTAATTTTGTATGAGTTTACCTGTGAATTTTGTAACATGAATCATAGAATCATTATGGTTGGAAAAGGCCTTTAAGATCATCAAGTAAATTACTAAAGTAATTTACACTAATTTAAAGTAATAAAGTAATTTACAGCAATAATTTACAGCTTAAGAACTGAGTTCAGATCTAATTAAAAACATGTGCAGAGTATGTTGTCAACTGCCTGTCTCTCTGCTTGTCTTTCAGTCTTTATTTTTCCACCTACACATGATGCATACGTCACACACTCATATGTTTCCAGAATACACTTTCATGCCTAAATTTTGAACTGTAGGCAGATTGCAATATGAATGTGCTTAGTCTCTTTGTTATAAAACCCACAAGTATATCTATTACAGAAAATGAATATTGTTTAAGCATTTAATAAATGATAGTATTTCTAGTTTCTCTCAGTGAGACCTAGAAGTTGGAAGTAAGGAAAGGTTCAGCTAATTTTTGTGATCAAACAATTTTCAGCAAGTTTTTGGTCAAGGCATGGTGATCCATGAGCTACTGTTTAGGAATGGGGTTGTCTCTGTCCCAGCACCCATGAGGATCTGACACATGCAAAGCTTGACCCAAGAGTGACAGACTTAGAGTACCCAGTCTTGCCTTTCCTGGTAGCCTCTGAGGAGCCTAATCAGTCAGCCAAAAGAGGACAGAAGGCATTTGCATCTTTCACACTATTTCAAAGGGGATTTTTAATTTCTTTTTAAAAATAATCTGCAAAAAGGGTAAAATCAATAATTTTGTTTCATTTCTGTGTCTGAGGCCTCTCATTTCTATTTACCAGGCACCTGGATCAATGCAATGAGTAATTTAGTGGGGGGAAAGAGTCATATAAGTAGAAACAGAATGGAGAAGAACAGCCATGCTGAGATAATGAACTTGACAAGAGGGAGGCAGCAATGAGGATTATGGGACACTGGTGCTCTCCCTGTGAACCAGATCCAATTCCTGTTATTTTGTACCATTTAAGAACGTGTACGGGAATTGTGTATGGTCAATGGAATGAAGCAGAAGAGAAGACAGAGACTGATCTCCTTTGGCTGGCCTTTCCCAGGGAGCCTGATAAACTTATGACTCAGAGTAACAAACACAATGAAATCCTCAGCCAGACCTTGTCTTGAAGGTTGTGTAACTCTGGTCAGTTGGGCACATTTATTTGCTTTTATTTCTGTTAATATCAGAATGATTATGTGCCATATTTTGGCATTTGTTTGAACCTCTTTGGGTTTTTTTCTTACCTCTATATTTTTAATCTTAGAAGTTCTGAAAACTGGTTGACCTGAGGAAATTCCCACAAGGCACTACCTAGCATTGCAGAAGGACTGAAAGAGGGATCAAGGTACCAAGTGTTTAAAATCAAGAGTGGAAAGCAAATGAGAAAGGAGCAGGGCAGCTTTTGTTGTATGGGCCTAGGGGCAGATATTTATTTCAGGACAGGTAGGAAGAAATGGCTGTTTGGGACAGGGAACACAAACCCACTGTAGAAATCCTGCTAGAGCTTGACATTTTATAGCTTTCTTCCTGCATATGTCCACACTGTTCCCTGGCCCTTGGGGTGAATAAAGCGAATCCTACCTCAGATGAATGTGAAATGGCATCTCAAGCAAACCACTCTGCCACCAGAAGGTAAAGTTTTCTTTGCTTCTCCTGACATCTGTAATGTTTTGGAACTTGCTTGAGAGTTCTCACTCCTCCAAATGAAGTGTGGCCAGAAATGAAGGAGATTCTACTCTCTGATGTGCAAGTTTTATTTTCATTTCTCCTTCATGCTCACTACTGAGGCAGATCTGGAATTGTCTCTAACAACTAAATGAGGGACGGGTCCTCCAGGGAGGACAGTGAGCCTTATAGCTGAAGTAGGAGGCTCAATCCTTTTCCCTTTCTTTTGGTTCTGAGAAATACCAGCTTGGGGACAGCAGCTTCCACTCTTCTCCTGGGGACACCTATGCCTTTGAAGCAGCCTGTGTGACACATGAGCATTGTCTGCAAGCTCCTGGGCTGAATTGAGGCCTAGATCCCGCTTGCCCTGTCGGAGCCCCATGGGAGTAGTCCCTTTGAGTTTTTATGTGTCTCTCCTAGAGGTGCTTGGTGCCTGGCTGGGCTAGGAAGGCTTCTGAGGGCACAGCCTATCTCTCAGCATGAAGCTCAGCAGAGATTGCAGCGAGGTAATGCAAGACAAACAATAAAATGACTAATAATAAATAATCATAGCTTCAATTTGTAAAATGAGTTTACCATCACCCCCCCCCTTCCTCATCTTCTCTTACAACATAATGACTGCACTCATTGTCACTACCTTTTGGGGTTTTTCAGTGTGTTCTGGCAGCAAAGCACTCTGAGTCATAAGTAGAAACAGTATTGATAGCAAATGTCTACAATTAAGCCATGAACATTACCCATCACTTACAGATAGACTCTCAATATGTGCACAAATTGGAATTAATCCAAAATTGCTACTGAGACTCTGAATTTAGCCTGACTCCTATCTCCTTCCAGAAGTACAATAGAACTATACTGTTCCTATTATAAACTTGATCTATAGCTGGTTTTAAATACTTTCACACTCTGGGAAGAATTGAAAACAACCTTGAATCTCACAACTAAAGCTCTTTGGCTTAAATCTGTTTTGTTTTTTTTTTTTATTTAACTGATGAATCATCACTGTGCACATTTAATTAGCAGATACTAATAACACTCCATATACTTTTAATGGGCCAATCAGATGCTGTGTTACAGTTTTCTTTAAAATACTTTTTAAAAAACTCTTATGCACTCATACAATAAGTGCAATGTTAATAATATTTAAATGTAATATAAAATACAGTGAAACTGAGACACAGGAGAAAAAAAGCAAAGGAATGACATTTCTGAAAGCATTTTCTGTAAAGTCAAAACCCTGCCGGAGTCTGTGGTGTGGCAAGGCAAAGCATGGTCTGCCAGAGGTAGCTTCTGGTGGAAGATGCATGTAAGGAGGACATTTCTGAAGCCAGCGGTTGAATCCAGTGCTCACATTATAACAGAAAGGGCTAGAGTTTCTCCCATCTCAAGTGTTGTTACATGTTAAAGAGAAGATGATGCCTTGGCTTTACACCATCACAGGAAGTTCATTCCTGCTCTTGTGCCACAGCTTGCCAGCCCTTCCAGGTGTGCTGCCTGAGCTATCGGTGGGATGTCCTCTGTGACCACTGACGTGCCCTCAGCCAAAAAGAAACTGTTTTGTGAGGAAATGGGGAGGAGGGAGGCTTGAAGGTTGGTGAGCTGCAGGGTGGAGACAGTTACAAGTGATGGATGAGGGAGCGGGGGAGATAAGGAATGTCAGCCGTTTTTACCATTGCAGGGAGCCTTCCTTATCTGTCAGCAGCTGCCAGTATTAATGTTGCTGAGGGAGCAAAGAAAGACATGCCGAACAAAACAGGGTGATAGCATGCTGCAACACCACAGCCACGTGTCTCCCTGGAAATCATTTCTGCCCTGAATATCAGCCAGTTTGCACCCCAAGCCGCCACAGATGGTTGTCCTTTCAGAGTGTCCAAGCCCTCTCACCTCATCCTCCCAGAGCAATTGCTCATGGTGCTCAGGGACTGAATTGGTTTCTTCACATACCGTTCTTACCCCCTTGCCTTGCCCTTCATGTCACCTCCTAGGCTCTCAAGTGGCAGGGGAGCCCTAAATGCCTGCAAGGAGACAGGCTGCTGAGCCATCAACAGGTTCCTCCTCTCAAATTCATGGCCAGGGGAGACTGAGCTCTGACTGGGGACTGCTGATGTTTAACACAGAGTAGGAGAATAGTCCCTAATGTAGGATCCTCCTCCCTCAGTCAGAAGCTTTGGCTGCTCAACCGATTTAATTTTGTAGCTGAAAATATTATTAGCTGTCCTAAATTCGTCCACCCTTTTGGAAATCTAGCCAGTGAACCTTTACTCTCCTTCACAATGGGATGTAAAAGGATGGGGAAGGGCTGCAAAGCTAAAAAAACCCGTATGCTGCACAGAGGACTGAAGAAATTACCATGCACCACTCATGTGAGAAGAATGTTTGCAGTCATCTCTTGCGGGTGTAGCTGGAAACGCCTGTTGCAAGGATTCAAACACACACACACACACACACACACACATATAAAGGCTGTATCAGGGTCAGATTCTGACCTCACGAAAAACTGATACCAGTCAGTCTGCAGCCGCTCCTTTATGTACCACATCTCTGCACAAGTGAATTAACACCTGATCCTTACCAGGAACACTCACAGGAGCTGCATGATTCTACACCTTGGACAGACTTGCACAGCATAGTGTTTTAAGGACGTAAGTAGCAAAACAGCTCATATCCTTCTGCAGGCTTTCTTGGCAAGGCCCAAGTAACATTTGCAAAGCATCTGCAGAAGTCTGGTGGCTTTGCATCTAACAATGCAGAACGAAGTATGAGGGACTTGGACCTCACCATTTGCTAGGTTTTGTGCTTTGCTAGAGACAGACGAGGACAGATGCAAAGTATTCTAGCTTTGTTTTGCCTCTCCTTGATGTTGGTTAGCTCACAAATGTCTTTGACACCTTTGCAGTTTTGCCTAGGATCGTTTCTGACAAGTGATAACACTTGTGTGGAGGAGAAAAATGAAGAAAATCCTCTAGAATGACATTTTTAATGTGGTGATAGGAAAATGTTTAAATTTATTGCTAGTAATCATATCATGCAGCTTTACAAGCCAGGAATAAACCTGCACTTAAGAAGAAGATCCTGCCTTCATAACAATGGCAGGATCTATAAAAGAGGAGGTGGTGCTTCTCTGCATGGCAGGAGGGCATAGGCTTTTCTCCACCTCCTTGGGCATACAGGACCACAGGCTACTTGAAGGAGGTTCCTGCTGGCTCATTAGGTCTACTGAGCCCTGGTGTTATCAGGCAAGCCTCTCTGCTCTGTCAACAAGGAGCAGCCTCCTTTTTTTTTTCTGCACATCTCTTCAGCTCTTCTTCTTGGGCAAGATGCTGAGCCCAGGTTATACACCAGCAGCTGGTAGGGAAGAAGAACACTGATGAGCCTTGCAGGTGAGATGTCAAAGCAGCCCCAACAGCATGTGCTTGTGCTTCACTTGGAAGAGGGGGATGTTCTCAATTATACACATTGATGCTGCTTTAGCCTTATTTTTGTTGTTCTGTCTGGGATGCTGGTTTTGGTCTGGTTTGGTTTTTTTTCTTTTCAAAAGGAGAAAAGAAAGAGAAGTGTGAACTTGCAAGATGTGTGATAGACCAGTATTTGGAAGGTGAAGATGGTTTGCTTCTAATGAAAAGTCTTTTGTTAGGCAAACTGGAGACCTTCGTACCATGCCATTGGTCTGAGGCCAATTGTATCTTTCCAGCTTGTTGAGATGCTTAGACAATTTCCACAGACATGGAATTTTCTTATTAAAAAGAGGCCAAGGAATCTAAATATATCATTCTGACAGAAACAGTAAAAAAATAACCAAATCTAAAGTGCCTTCTAGGTAAAGCATGCTTAGACAGCTATGCTGAGATATATTGAAAGCAAACATTTTCTTCTTAAGAGATATTATCTATTTCTTATAATTGCAAGAGATGCTTTTTGATAGACTAGAGTATTTTTTACTTTGCTGATGTTCAAACCCTTGCACTGCATAAAGATGTGATAGGTTAAAGCTGAAGATTGCTGTTGTCAGTGGATGTCTTTTGCATCTAAGGCCCAGGTGGCCAGAACACAGAGTTTAGCAGCAAAGGTGCTCTCTGGGGAGCAGTTCTCAGTGCCTCTCAGATAACTTGGTGTCCCTATATTTTCTCTTTTAATAGCAGAGTCCAGCTGGAAAGCATCAGTGTTGGGATGCTCTACTTTCAAAACTGGGGAGCGTTAAAACCAGATCTAAGAAAATTGGGACTACAGTAATTTTTTCAGGGAGTCTCCCTTCTTTGACTGACAAATAGCTACACAGCTGAAGGAACTACTGATATTTCTGAATGAACATGGAAGTCGCTGAATTTACCCACATCCCAAATTCATGTGACCCTACGTGTAGTATCAATCTGTGGCCAGCACGAGGCAATCCAAAGACAGGAACAAATAGCCTTGGAGAAGGCAGGTGAAGGTTAGTCATCCATGGCAGTTCAAGCCTGGCTAAGAACTAAAGTATTTATGTTTTATAAGTTGTTGTTTTGCTGTGTTGTTGGGTTTTTTTTTTTGGTTTGGTTTGGTTTTTTTTTTGTAGTGGCAATGGTAATTAATCCTTGTAACTCATTTGAATGTCTGTTTGGAGATCTGACAAAATCTGAACTTTGGTAGATTACTACAAAACATATACAGGTTCTTGGACGGCTGTTCTGCTCCCAGAGATGATAGGGTGAATCTCCTGTTACTTGTCTGAGAGTAGGATTAGCTACTACAGGAAATTCTGGATGCTTACAGCTAGAGAAGTCCTGAAAATGTAAATTCACGAGGAAGAAATCTGTAAATGTTGCTTCCCCAAGAAGGCAAGTTCTAAAAAAATTATACAGGAGCAGGCTTGGCTGTGTGATGGACTGCAGATCTGTGATTGCCTCTGCAGCACCAAGCCTGTTAAATCATCTTCTGTGGCCTTGTTCCAGCAGTCTAGCCTGACACAATTAATATCTTTGAAAAGTAAAAAAATCCCTTCTCTTTCAATATTTCTTTCCTTCTCATGGATGTGAAAAGTCTTCCACAACATACATTTAAGGCAAAATGAAGTTAAAGACAAACTTGCTGCATTTCAGAGAGTTGCTCTAGGTAATGCAATTTCTGGTGCATCTCTGAAGAAAGGTTTCAAGGATCTGGGTAACAGAGGCCATTCAGTCAGTGATTTATTCCCCATGCACCAAAATGGGCCTTTAATAGGCTCTGCTGTAGTGATACAACAACGTATATGAAACCTGTCAAATGATTTTGGACAAGCGACACAGTTGTTCTATGTTGCCATTGCTCTCTGAATGTCTTCTCCACCGACTTTCTCAATTGCCTTGTTTATTTGGATGTCTAACAGGGGCTGGGGTCACTTGTAACATCTGGCTTTTGCCCTAAAAAAAACCCCCCATCTTTTAATAACCAGAACAAAAACCAATGTGAGGTTTCAACAGGTTGAAAGATTTGCTTTAAAACAAGTTTATGGTATTGACGATTCATTCACATCATGAAGTGGTGTGCAGACCAAACTCTGAAGCATGTGTGCTAAAATCAATTCTATGAAGTCATTCTTCTCAGCGGTACGAAGTGCTGCCTTCCGGGCCTAACAAAGCAAATGATGGCCCTGTCTTATGTAAAGAGACAAGAAAGCTATTGTCATATCTAAAACTGGAATAATAACAATTACTTGTTGCAGTAGGAATGTAAAAAAACTTGCCTGGTTATGTCCACTTGGCATAAAACACCTTTGTTTATGCCAGGCTCAGAGAAATGACTGAACTCTTGTCTTTTGATTGAACATTTTGCACACTAGATTTTTCCTAGGACAACATAGATCATCCAGAAGATAGTAACGTGACACTAAGTTACAACTCATGGCTTAATAAAACTACTGTCTGTCTGGAATTGTTTTCTTTTCAGTATAGCCCATGAAATTCTAGCACTGATCGTGCTTTTGTCTGCTGGCCTGGTCTTTCTCAGACTTTGAGGCATTTGACTCCATGTGTGACAGGTGATCTTATCAAAAAGATTTTTACTGATATGAAAGTCACTTGCTAAACTCACACTCTGTGATCAGCCTGTTTTATTTGAAAATCTGTATTTCAGAATCTGATAAAATATATGATGAGGCTTTGCAACAGGATTGTTTCCTCTTTTTTCCTCTCTGTTGGTATAGTAGCTCGCTTTCCACCACAAAACAAGCCCTTACAGGTGTTCTGCTTTTGCGAAAATGCCACCTTTCTTCTTAGTGTCAAACAATGGTTTTGAGAATCTTTCAGTCCATGAGGTTTCTTGTCTTTGGAGTAGCACTAGTGGCTCATCAGGAATATGTCTCTGCAGTGTTCCAAGGATGTTTTCATTCATGGTGCACCAGGTCCAGTTTCATCTTTGATGATTTTGCCCATAGCTTGTTTCAGAGTATATATTTGCATCTACATGCTTGTTAAGTTGGGGGACATGCTTGGCTCGTGAGAACTAGACCTGTGCCTCTGCTGAAGTTACTGTCAGTCTAGTGCTGTTGCCCACTTGGAAAAAACTCTGTAAAAATCACTCTGGTGTTAAATGACTATTTTTGAGGTCCTTCAGATGAGAGCACAGTACTCTTTAAGGATTGTTGTGTATTTATAGACCCATATAGTGCAGTCTAAGCTGTGTGACTGGATACTGCTCCCTTTCTTTTTAACAGCTTCAAACTTTTGTAAATCCTCATATTGTTGTTTCTGGTTGTGATTAGTAAACCCTGAGGACTATAGTCTCTTCCTGCTAGCAGACATTTAAGTTACTTGTCAGCTGTAGGTTGATCTCTGTGGTGGGTAAAGGTTTTGACTACCACCCTTTTGCAAGCTACCACAGGCCTCTGAACATAATTTTGATACTCTTAGAAGCTAAATCAGCGGCCAGATCGTATTTTTTCCTGGTAAACGGGCAAATCCCTCAAGAAAGACATTACTTGGGCATAGTACTAGATCATCTTGCCTCAGAGTTATTTTGGGAGTGCTGGCACCATGAACATGAAACCTCCAAACTTGTTCCTAACCAGGATAAACACACTTTGCCTGTAGTTCTGTAGTAGTTGTTTGTTCCTGTAACAGTCAGGGATACAGGAAATATTTTTGCAAGGATGAAACCAGCAAATGTGGGCTTTGTAGTAGGAGGAATGGGAGTAAGATTTAAAGAAAATGCAAGGAAAGAATCCTTTCCCCTGCTGTCATTTTCTCCTAAGTAGAAACAGATGCATGGATAAAGACTGCCTATTTAAATTTTGCAAACATGCATTGGTCTCTGAACTTCCCAGGAAAATGCAGAGGGACACGAATGTTTTTGATACCAATAAAAAAAATGCCTTTTTGTTTCAGAGGCGCAAACCGTAATATATTACTATCAGGGAAGCATTGTTATTCCAGGGCCTCAGAGGGAAAGGAGACTTGCCACTTTGGAACAGAAAGAAAGAGTTCTAATGCCCCCTCCAATTTCCTTCCTGCATTGTTCTTCCAAACCAAGCAGCCATTCCTTACAGTTTCCCCTGTGCTGCCCGTTGCTTTCCCCTCCATCCTCCCTGTCTTCTCCCACTGTAACAATGCTTTTGTTTCTTGTGACTTGGCTCTGATCACTGTTTCTCTTTCTCTCGTGTTTATGATTACATTAAAAAAGGGACTTTCTCATAAGAAGTTTAGGTATGAAACATGTTGACCTAGATTCCTCAGATGTACTGAGGTTGGTTTAGGGGCCAGCCCCTTTACAGACAGACAGGCTGAGCTCCTCAGGTAGGACATGTAGTCCTACGAGGTAGGACTCCAAGCATGCTCTGTGCTGTCATGAAGAGTTAGTCTGAACCAGACATTGTAAAAGGAAGCTCTTACATACTGGGACTCCTCTACTGAAAATGGACATTAGACAGATGGGTTTTATAAAATTATTATTACTATTCTTTTCTTTGTAAAATGACTCAGTTTGGCAGCTGCAAAGAAGTAGCAGCTTGGTGACCCAGTCCAACCAGACTCCTGACTTTCTGCTAAAACTAGCACAAGTAACGTCTCTGTTTATGGAGAGTTATGAGTAACAGATTACTAGTAGTTCGGGAATAGAAGCCCTCAGATTACTCTCGAGAAAGAAATACAGACATTGCATGGGCAAACATGATAAACAAATGCATTTTTTCATAGTTGTAAACTGTAGGAATGAACCTTTTATAGGATAAATCAGTAAAGTACTTGGGAACTGCTAAAGATACTGACTTGGAGGAAGAGAGGAACATGCAAGAAGCAGAGAATCTCCATTGTTGCATCAACCTAGATGTCATGCTTGACTCTGTATATCAGTCATGTGAGTTATGTCTTGGAACCGAGGAGTTAAATGTTGTATTTCAACGGCAAAGTGTACTGTCCATGGGCTTCATGCTGCGCTTCAGGCTGTTTCATGCCACGTCAGCTGTAAATACTTTGCAAGCCCTAGGGATCTCACTGACAGGTCTTTACTGCACCATGTGAAGGGTTTCTTGGGAAAATCATAGGGAAGCCTGGTGAGCTCATGCATTACAGACAAGCAGTGGTCTTGAGCCTGGTGTGGTGCAGGCAGGAACGGACAGTTATCTTGACCATGGCTCTTTCAGTGAGAGTCACAGCCTACCCAAGCAGGCCTCTCAGCCATTTGAGACTGATGATTTCATTTCTCCTTTTCTGAGTTTTGCTCATTTCCTCAGGCCTCAACTTTTTTGTAGCCAAATCTCTGGTGCATTTTACACTCTGCTAGAATATTTTTCAAACATCTCTATTCCCCTAAACCAAAATTGTCCAATTATCCTAGGAAGAAAGCCTTTGTAAACATGCCCATCAAGCTGAATCTATCATACAGAAGAATGAGGTATGACGGATACACATACCCTTGGGTAGAACAAACTTCTGTATTACCAGCTTGTGTTTCAAACGATGGGGTTAGTATTCATGCCTAACCACTAAATAACTTGGTTTCCGGAAGCTTCTCTGCAATAGGACACAGTAATTCTAGTAGCTGTATATTATGTAATGTAAATACTGAAAAGCCATCCCAGCAGGACGGAAAATACCCCATGTGTTTCTTGTGGCTTTTCTCCCTTCTATATGTTTTTTTTTTCCTTTTTTGCTACTTAGAAGTACACTAAGTTCCTACCCTCACTGAAATGGAAATAGGGAGCAATGGTGATGTTCTTTCAGGTGTTTGGAGATACAGTTAAAAGTTGTAGGAGGCTGCTTTCTTCTTTCTCAGTGCAGGCACCACTTCACATTTCTGTCCAAGCAAAATGGAAAATGCAACATGGACTATTGTGAAATCTGAAAAAGATTTCCCCCCATAATAACTTCAGTTTTATTAAAAGATCAGTTTACATACTGTTACCTTTATTAGTACTTTGACTCCTAGCTCCATAAAACTACATGAAAAATCAATGCAGACAAGACCACAGGGACATCTACCTTCTGAAAAAGTAGAGTTGTGCTTGAGCATGTGGAAATTGATTGGCAACACATGAGAAAGCCAGAAACTGCCATTGTGCAAGCTGATGGTTTTCTTGGCTTATGCATGTCCTCCATCCAGGCTGGTTTTATGGTATAGCCATGAGCAATGATTCAGTGTGGGAATTCTTCATGATGTTATTTATGGCTTCACATCTCTGCCTTTCTACAAACCACACTCACAGATCTCCAGACTGGCATTCCCAAGTCTGTACATTGAGCACCACCTGAGAGAGACTGGCTTAAAAGATTAGACGTGTCCCCTGGGCACACTGGAGGAAAGGGAAGAGTCAGCTCTGAGGCATCATTCAGCTGCATTACCCATGAGCTTATCCTCTCAAGCAATCTCCTGCCTACAAAAAGGCAGGCACAGTCACCTATGTATAAATCTCTTACTGCACCATATTGACTTCTCTCTAAGAACATCTATGCATTTAAAGCAGTGTGATGGTTTAGGAAGTATAGGCAACCCTATCCAACAGTTACTCTCTTTGGAGAGCTCAGTGCTGGAGCTTTAATCCTGCAGTATGTGTTATGTATTATATTATTTATTTATTAATAATATAATGTAAGGTTTGTGCATGCACACACTTTGCGTTATACATTCAGTCTCTTAAATCTTTAAATAATCAAACTGAAGACCAAAATATTGACATGTGTGTAGTCATCATTCAGCACTTACCTTTGACACTTCACCTCAGCAAATCCCCATGAGCATCCATTCCATTCCAGCCCTAGCTTGCTCCCAGCTTCTCAGTGCTGTTTCCCAGGCCAAGCCAGTCTCATTTTCTGTCATAATTTCCCAGGCGAGCCACAACAGATTTATGTGCCTCCACTGCTTTCATCTCTCATTCCCTCACTATATTGTCTGTCTCTACTGTTTCTGGACTTACTGTCCCTCCTTTCAGTCCTTCTGCGTCCTGCCTCGCTGAGCGGGCACCCATAACATGGTCCTCACACTTTGATTTGCTGTGTCTCCACGTCCTCTTCTGCCACATCACCAGTCCTCTTGGTCCTCAGTTTTATCCTCTTGCAACCTTAGGTTTCCCTTCCCCAACTGTTGCCTTGCCCTCTTCCCAGCCTTCCTGCTCAGCTGGTCATTCTGCTCATCCGCCCAATGCCTGTCTCTTTCCCACTGGCACGCTATCCCCAGCATGGAGGACTGCATTCACAGATATCCTAACTCCACATTTCCAGGTTTGCTTGAAGAGCAGGAGATACTGCCTGCACCCATCTAATCTGTTGCGGACTGCAAAGCTGTCATCCACCTTCAGTGCTATTACTATGTTGGCAGGCTGGTAAACCACTCTGGAGTCAAGACTTTGTCCTTATAATTAGGAGAAAAGAGCTGGTCTGGCTGGACTCTGAACACCAAAAGACGTGGGAGGGTGTTTATATGAGAAGGAAAGAGAAGCCTCAGTGAAAAAAAATAACAAAGCTTTGTAGGAATGATTGATGTGCCCAGGCTTAGTGAGAAGCTGTGTGAAAATGTGTCTGGCTCACTAGATGGCACTGCAAAACAGTTTGGCAGCCGGTGCTTCCACGGGGAGAAAGATCAAGGGAGGCTTTGTGTGTAGATGGGGCATCATCCTCTCTAATACAAGAAAGGGTTTCGTTGAAGTCTGAGCAGCTTAAACTTTGCCTCTGAACAGATGGAGATGTATCTGGAAGCATGGAGTAGTTTTCTGTCTTCCCTAACTGAAATTTTACAACTTTTGGAATCTGACAATCCTGAAAGAGAACAAACTGAAGCATCAGAGGGATTTTGGGGCCAGGAAAGAAAGGTGCTGAGCATCCTGATAATAATCTCTGCATTTCTAGCTTACAGAAAATACTGCCTAATGGACTCTTACAAACCCTTATTGGATGCCTTGTAATTCCCAATTCTCCTGGTTAGGATTTCTCCCAGAATTCACCCTGAAAGGGTGAGAGCTAGGGATATTGCATAAGTAGACTGAAATGGAGCCATCAAATAGGAAAGATCTGTTCCCTGGGACTAAAGGGACACACAAAGTACTTCCCCCTCCAAACGCACAACTGAAGAGGCTGGGCTTGCAGCATAGGTTTGGGCTATGAATAGGTGAGAAAACCCTTGAGGATGCAAGTAGGGGAAGAAGGGAAAGGGAAAAGAGATCCTTTTTCCTTTTTTTTCCCCCCTTATGAATCCTTGTTGCAGACCAGGGAAGAAGCATCAGCTCCCTCCTTGGTGGCCTGATCATCTTGTGCATTTGAGAGCATGAGGCAAAGCTGCCACACAGAACTGCATTTTGGTCAGTCATACATCCTGCTCCCATAGGCAGGGTCGTATTTTATCTCCATGGCTGTGAAGCTGCTGACATTCTCAGTCACAAGAACATGCCACACTACATAAAGCAGCGCATGATTTAATGGTGATCTGGAGGAGTTTATATCACAGCCTAACAATACACAAAGTGACTTACATCAACATGACCTGTGAGCTTAGATGATTTCAGACAGAGGAGGTAGATTTACCAGCAATAGGAAACAGGTGAGTGTTGCCCTGAAATAAAGCAGTTTATGTGTCCTGGTTTTTAATGCTGGTCAAGATTCCACACATGGCAGCACTGCTTAGGGACCCTCTCGGATGTGCTCTCTGGCAGTGCCCCAGAGGAACAAAGACAGTAAATTAACTTTGCCTGTTGCTACAGTAATTTTAAAAGCAGCTTCTTTTTTTTCAGAAAGGATAGGACAGCTGATTTACCATGTGATAAACAAGATTTTTTTGCTCTTCAGTTCTAGCCTTACTAGAGTACCTGGAACTAGAGAATTCATATAGCCTTTAAGCTTAATAACACTGTGAACCAACACATTGTACTAGTCAAGACTTTCCCCACGTACTATGTGCTTCTTTACTGGGAAGCTACCTGGTTTGGGGAGTGTGTGCTGGTTCCCCAAGTCTTGTTCTTATCTCTGTAGGCATTGCAGCTGGGGAAGGTGACAGTAGGAAGCAGTTCCTTATTGCTCCTCTGTCTCTGGTCTAGCAGCTGAAGGTGGAGGGAAGTCTTCCTGTTGGGTTGTTTGTTGGCCCCTGACAGGCAGTGTCTGGGCTGTGTGTGGTCGGTGTGCTGCTGTCGGAGCCCTGGGGCAGAAAGGAGCAGTACCATGCATGTGCTGCTCTGCTGTAGACTGTTGCTTTATGACCTCAATCCCAAACACACAAATGTCCTCCCTTTCCCTGGGTTAAGTTAAGCTTCCCAAAAATGACGTGATTGTCCTGAAAAACTTGAGCTTCAAATAAACCACCTGGGTTTGTTTTATTTCCTTTTCATCTTTTGGAATTTAAGTTTTAACTACTTCAAGCTTGTCTGCTTTTCTCTGCAGCTGTAAGGGTGAGAAGCTTTGTGGGGAAAATAAATCCATACCACCCTTGTCTGTGAGGTGTGAAATAGACATCAACATTTGTGAAATGCAAGAAAAGTTCCTTGACTTAGAATAAAAGGCTGAGAATTGGTAAAGTTGCCTGCCTGTCAGAGCAAGTCCAGAATGTAGCTGCTCTCCCTCGTGAGCAATGAAGTCGCCCCTCTACTTTGTGGTGCCCACTGAGCTTAGAGTTAAGCAGGTCCACACCCAAAGCTGTGTAAATTGTCTGATGATAGGGTGTAGCTATATGTTATGGCTACATCAACTGGTTTGTAGTGCAAGTCAAAATGCTGTTGACCCAGTCCACTGTGGCCAGAGAGTAAGTGCCTGGGGCAAGGAAAAAATGAAAAGGAGTCTGAGTGATATGGATGGGGCTGAAGCTGTGTCTTTTTGTTCTAGTGGAGACTCATTAATGCAATCCAAAATACATGTTAATTTATCAGGTTTTTATTTCCCTAGGGGTCATAAATCTTCTAATATTCTGGAGAGCAGCTCTGCAGAGAGAGACCTGGGAGTCCTGGTTAATAGTAAACTGAGCATGAGCCAGCAATGTGCCGTCATGGCCAAGAAGGCCAATGGCATCCTGGGATGCATCAAGAAGAGTGTGCCCAGCAGGTTGAGGGAGGTTTTGCTCCCCCTCTACTCTGCCCTGGTGAGGCCTCACCTGGAGTCCTGTGTCCAGTTCTGGGCTCCCCAGCTCAAGAGGGACAGGGAGATGCTGGAGAAAGTCCAGCACAGAGCCACCAAGATGATCAGGGGACTGGAGCATCTTTCATACAAGGAAAGGCTGCGGGAACTAGGGCTGTTCAGTCTGGAGAAGAGGAGACTGAGGGAGGATCTCATTAATATTTACAAATATCTAAATGGTGGATGCAGGAGGTTGGGGCATCCCTGTTTTGTTTTTTTTTTTGTTCTATCTAGTGACAGGACAAGGGGTGATGGGATGAAGCTGGAACATAAAACATAAGGAAAAAACTATTTCACCGTTCAGGTGAGTGAGCCCTGGCACAGGCTGTCCAGGGAGGGTGTGGAGTCTCCTTCTCTGGAGGTCTTCAAGACCCACCTGGACAAGTTCTTGTGCGACCTGTTCTAGGTGGACCTGCTTCGGCAGGGGGTTGGACTAGATGATCTCTAAAGGTCCCTTCCAACCCCTACCATTCTGTGATTCTGTGATTATTTGATGTCATGTAGTTGCTACCAAATAATAGTACATTTTAGATACACTGCAGCTTGATTTTCCCCTTGAGGGCTAAACCAGTCTACCAGCACTGTTATTTTAACTTATATAACTGATATTATTATACTGTGCACTCCTACTCTTGGAGAGGCAATCAAACAGCAAATAGACAAATCTCCCTAGTTCAGGCACCTGAACTAGAACACTACTGTCTGATAAGTCAAGTATAGCTCTGTCTCATCAACAATATCGCTGCTTCAGATATATGCAGATGGTGTCTGTAGGAATAAATTGCATTTGAAAACTAACAGTTGAGTATTTTCTCAAATACTGGACGTCAGCTGAGAGCTAAGAACCTGTAAGCATGTGCAGCAACACCATAGGTAACATCATCAGGATAGTGGGTAATTATAAAATTTAGTTACATGTGACTGAGTTTTTATCTGACAGCCTTATTCATAATATCTTTGTTCTTGACACAACCCACTGAGACCAAAGAGTAAGGGACTATTTTTTATAACTGATACTTGGAGTCCAATAATTTATCATGTTCCTTAACCTAAACTTTAAATCCTACTGCACTATATTTACTCACACATAGTACTGTGAGTTTAAATGCCACTCCTAGGTTTTAAGAAACAATTATACAGTGAACACTGATGTCCGCCTGTCTCCAAAACATTGAAAAAAGTCACTGTCACCATGATTTAGGTTTGTATTCAACTCACAGTCAAACAGAGGATGAAAGGAGGGAATAGGCTATAAGGGGACAAAGCAGGGGTGACCAATTCGGACATGACTGTGCAAATCTCTCTAGCTTCACTTGCTCAGTGTTCTGGTTTAGCAAGGAGCAGCTTTTGCTTTGTAACAGGGGGAGCGGGTTGCAGTGAAGACCCGGTAAAGAGTTTTTGAACTCTCCCCCGGCTCCTGGGTTCAGACCCACCTCCATCCCGGCTGGGCCAATCTGGCGCCTCTGCCATCACTATTTAGGGGACGGGAATTTGAAGTGCTGGCAGGAGGTGTATGAGTGATGCAAGATGGAGGTAACCACTCGGACCCTTCAGCCAAGGATGGAGGTAGGAAGGAAGGAGAAGCAGTAGACCAGAGACCCTTCTGCAAGCCGTGGCGAGAACACAGCTGTACCCCTGCAACCTATAGAGATCCATGGCAGGACTGAGAGTTACCAGCAGCTCCATGTGAGTGAGCCCGGACGGGCGAGGGACTGTGTGGGGAGACGGCCATGGCCCAGGCCGTGCTGGAGAGCCTGCGCGCCGCAGAGCAGCCCCACACGAGAGGCAGAGAGGAGCTGCAGCCTTTGGAATAAGTGCGCGTGGGAGCTGCCATGCGTGTGAGTTACCCCACGGACTTGCAGGGAGGACTGGTGTGGAGCCCACCTGTCCCGAAAGGGACAAACGGCAGAAGCTATCGGGAATAGACTGACTGAAATCCCCACTCCCTGTCCCTGATCAGGGCTCTGAGCCTGGGAAGAGGGGAGGTGTGGCAAGAAGGTGTTCTTAAAAAGGCTGGTTGGACTCTTCATTGTTGTATTACTGTGTTGTTTTATTTTGGTTATGTTTTGGGTTTTAAGGTTATGTTTTAGTTGATGTTGCATTAAATTACTTTCTGTTTTCTTCCCCAAACCGAGTAGCCTGGTCTGTTTTGTCCTGAACCTTAAGCAGCAATTGAGCTCTCCCTGCCCTTTGGCAATTCTCAGCCTCTTCAGTACTAGAGGCTAATCGTGGCCTTTTGTTCCCTGATGGGACTAGAGGCAATGATTACCGGCAGAAGAATTAACTAGTCAATGTTTTTGAAGAAATTCAAAGATTCAAATGCTGTCTTTAAAACCACAGCTTTTGCTCTCTATACTTAAAGCAGTGATCATTCAACAATTTACCAAGGCATTTCCTTCTTCTGATTTTCATATTCTAACAAGGTGGAACCTATTTTTGACCACACAAATATACCATTGGAAGGATAAAGACAGATCTTATTTTTATCACAGAGTGAGCCAGCCAGGAATGCTGGCATATGGTTGTATGGTTGTGTTAACTACAGAAGTTGCTGAAAGAAAATTCAATTAACAAATCCTCAGAGGTCCTGTGAAGTCTTTGTATATTTGAAATTAGTCTTTCTGTGTTTGCAGAGGATTTCATGGTGTAAGTCATTGTAACCCCTGCAGTGAACAGAAGGCAGTGAATTTGTAGATACCATGCAGAACCAACTTAGGGATCAGTGAAGACACACTATCCAGCAGATGGAGAAATCTTTTCTCTAGCAAGTCAAGATGTCTGCTATGATGGCCTATCTGTAAGTGTACCGCTAAGGTGGGTTATGCTTTCTATAACAATCTGTGTAGAATATCAGTTGTTCACAGCTCCTGAAGGAGCTTTCCTTCTTTCCCAATGCCAAAATTGTGCTGGGCGTATACCACACTGCTTCAAGATTAATGAGGTTCATTCCAGATGTTCTTTAGCACAGTAAGCTCCAATTATTTCTCAGGAGTGAAATGGATACTTAAACTGTTGGAATAAAAGTGCGTTGAAAGGCCAATTCAGTACTGAGCAACTCAAGTGTCCTGTCCAGGACAAAATAAAGGTGAATAACTCTGCAAGCAGAAAACTCTGGGTCATCAGACCATCACCCATTCTTGGGAGTTTTCACTGTTTCATTCCAAAAAGTCACACATGACTTAGGACAGGTGTTAGCATTAAAAAAGTGTCAAATGATCTGGACTCCATATAGCTGGTAGATGCACACTGCACTCATTAACAGAGATTGACATGTAACTGTTTCTGATGTTGATGGAATAACTGATTAGCCTGGGCTCTATATTACTGTAGTAATGCTATATAGAGTGACACAGGGTTCTTTTTCTGTTGCCCTTTCTCACTGGTCAAGTTGCTTCTTTCTTTAAAGTGCATAAAGGTGTCACAATTTGGGCTGACACTAGTCTGTTCAATTAAGTAGCTACAGGGATCAAGCACAGCTCAATTTACATGTCTATATGCTGAGAGCTCAGTCTTGTACAACTGTGGCTCCCGGTCCTTCAGCGGCTGTATTGCTGAATTTTCCTGGTACAAGTCGCTGTCTGTGACTACAGTGCAACGTAATGTAGTATAAATCTATGGAAAGCTATGTGTATACTTTTCATACCTATTGCAAATGGTCTACAGAGATAAAAGATCAGATCAAAACCTCATAGTTTCAACTGGGTATGCTCCTGAGAACAGCCAGCCCTTGAACAGCAACATGTTTAACAGGTAGGCACAAAGATGAAGCGGTAAACCTGTTGTGACATGGGTTGGAAACTAAAGAGGAGTAGCTCCTGTGGGGTGACTGACTAATACTTCCACAGCTGTAATTCTTTTGCTGCCTCCTCTATATGGCTGAAAAAGGCACAGAGCCTCCTGCCTGCGAAGGAATGTCTTATGTTGAAGCTGGTTCCCACCTGATTTTCCTCACCAGCTAAGCCAGATCTGGGCTAGGATGCAAGCCAACACAGAGCATGCACAGTTTGACTTAGCAGTGTGTTTAGGTTTCAATGTAAGCACAAGAGCTGATCTAAGGTGATGGGACAGAGCACACAGAGTTCTCTCCCAGTTGTGTTGAATATCAAAATGTTTCTGTTCAAAATGTTTCCACTGCACATGTGCCCTTTACAGTCAGCCTTGGTTATGTATACCGACAGAGATCTAGTGATGGATTTGCTTCTTAGTGAGTAATATGGATTTTCACTGTAGAAAGCATTTACTGATTTATGTACTGAATGTACATACTGAACAATTCCTTCATGTCTAGTTTGTTGGCCTATGGGGACATACTTGTCTCATTCACTGTAATCAGAAAGCATGCTGGGACAGACAGGCTTACAGGTGACAACTGGCAATAGCCCCAACTGTACTGGAGTTTTCAGGCTGCAGGGAGCAGGAAACAGAGCCTGTTACTCCAGAGCAGTGGGCGAAAGCAGGCAGACAGTCTCAGAGTATGTGTGTCAAGTATCGCCTTCAATTGGTTATGCTGAGGTCAGGGGGTGATTTGCTTTTGCATATGAGATCATTATGTCAACAGGACAAGGAGGCAATGAAATGCAAAACAAAACTCATAGTCCTGGGAATCTTATCGCTTAGCTCACAAGCCAGACAGCACGGATTCCCCAGAAGGGGAAGCAGCTACACTGGCAGAAAAGCGCCTGAATTCTTACATACCATTTTTATTTCCAAATGTAAACAGTCTGCAGAAGAATGAAAAGTAAATCAGCCCCGCTGCTGTGACCAGCTTCTACTCACAAAGTCTCCCCGGTGCTATCTGCATCCAGCAGGTGTCATTCAGCCACAGTGCTCGAGAGAAGGACGAGCAGAAATCACCCTTTGTACCCAGGGACCCCAAGCCAATGCTCCTCCTCCTCCTCCAGAGCTCTCCTTCTTGAGCTGCTCTTCACAGCAGCAGGGAAGCCAGCTCAGAAATGCAGCCATTTGCTTCGGTAGCACTTAACCTTATGTATGAAAGCAGAGTACCAAAGAGCAATTCTAGTTTCCCCAAATAGAAAATGCAGTGGAGAAGTTGTCTTGGAAAGGAGTCCCTGCTTTTCACCCAGCCTCTGTCACCGTTACGGAGTTTGTGTTCTCCACTCCCCAGTGGGGCTGAGTCCTCACCCCCAGCACTGGGGCATGTTGGTGACTCCACTGATCTAAATAGAGATGTACTGGCAAGATGAGTCCAATCCTATTTTTTTTTTTTCTCCAAAGCAAGGTATGAAAAAAAATACACAGTGTAATTCACTTCAGTTTAAACCTGTGTCAGTATGAGAATTGCATCCAATAGCTGCCACAACATAAGGATATGTTTAACTGAGTTACTGCTTAATTTTGTGCCCTTCAAAGGAGTGGAGAGCTGCAGCTCTACTCTGGGAACACTCCTGGTGGGTTTCTCCACCATTTCACTCTATTTTTTCCCTGCAGGGCCAGGCAAGGGAGGGGATCTGGCAGAAGGCACAGTGCAGGTGACAGCTGGAGGGACACAGCAGCCCTCGTGCTGATGGGAACACCTCCCAGTCACACAGGTTGCACCGTCAGGGTGGAGAAGTAGGGTGAGAGAGGGTGAGAGGAAATTCCTCGCACTGCTTCCAGCACTCAGGCACCTCTGCAGGAATGGGGCAGAGTGTGACCCTCACTAAATAGGTTCCTTGGGGATGAAAGGTACTATAAAAGCGAGTCGGCAAGCACTCAGAAGTTTGTTGCTCTCTTTTTCCCCTTCCCTTGATCCTTTGTGGATTTTGCTAGTTGGATCTGTGCTGTTACTGTGTCAGGATTCAGACAGCAAGCAGCAATGAATTTCTCACTGCTACTGCTCCAGCTCTAATAGCAAACAGCTGAGTGAAGAATGAGGGCCCGGCTGAAAAACAAACAGAGCTTTCCCTCCCCTCGCCTTGGCTATTGCTCGAGCAGCAGCAGCTCCAGTGTTATTGTAAGCCCCTGGTGTTAGATGCCAGTTCTGGGACTGTAAGTGTGGTTATATTTAGACTGCCGCCACTCTATTGTTGGGGAATGGCCCAGACTATACTGCCTTTTTCTGGATAGGTAGAGCCTGAATTTTAAGCCAGGAATAGTCAAATTCATTTTAAAGGTAGTTTCCCACATCCCATTTTACTGAGCAGAAAAATCACATGGCACAAGGAAAATGAAGCAGAATTTTATTGAAGGCATATTTGCATTATTTTTTACTATTTTTTTTTTCCTTATTACTGGTAGCTTTCTGAGGCGGTGAAGGCAACTTTATTTTGGGGTTTTTTTAAGCAGTCAAATGTTTTAGCATGACTTACCTTATTTGAACAAAGTTGGCATATTTGCTTCCAGCTCTCAGCCTCATCCACTTCTTGGACTGCTTTACAGTAGTTGAAGTAATCCCAACCTTTCCATTATAACAATTTCAGGGGTTTCAAACTTGGCTGTAAGATTTTCTCCAGGATAAAAACTTGGCACCCAAAGTCCCAGCCCAGGTGTGACTTCTTAAAATCACTATGGGCCAAACCCTGAAATTAGTTTCTAGTCTTCAGTCAGTAGCATACAGTTGTGTGTTCACTTCAGGAGAGCTTGACATGAGAAATTTTAGGGTGCAGATTAAAAGAAGATTGCTTTTCCTTAAGGGAAAAGTAACTAGAATAAACACACAAATATTTTTGAGACATGCGTCTATAGAACTGAGATTGTACAATCATCCAGGTTTTCTAAAGTGCTTGTGGAGATGTTTGCTTACTTCCCAGAGACCTCACAGCAATGTTGTATAGCCCTACATAAAGTGAACGGCCTGCCTTGTCCTTTCCACCACTCTTGGCAAAATACAGGAGGGAATACTAGCCCAGGCTGGGTTTCTTCAGTCCTCCATGATGTTTCCCTAAGGTCAACATGGGCTACAACCCCTGTTTCACAACCAACCTGTGTGATGCCTGCCTGGGGGCTCACACAGAGAAGCTTATCCCTGGTCTCTTTACATCATCTCCTGGCACTGTAGCAGGGGCTGCTTTTTCAGAGACAGGCCATAATCCTGGGGTGATCCCGGTTGAATTCCACTGCACCCATGGCACATAAGGCCAGCCTATTTCAAGGCTTTGGTGGATGTCTGTGGAGAGGGACCATGGCAGAAGTCCCTAAGGGGAATTAATTAGTCCATGTGGGATGTATAACAGCCTGCAGTCCACAATTCAAAGCCCAGCAAGAGTCAGACTTTTACTGCTTTCTTTATGTACATATCAAAGAGCAGGTCCACATATTCTACCCAGAGAGTGGCACTCCCATGTCTCTGGTGCCTTGTAAAACACCCAGGAGTCATACTGAAGGGAACCTGTTTTGATCCACTTGCAGTGCTCTGAAACCAGGTGCTCTAGGAGCTAGACCTAGGCTGCCTGCACACTTGGGCAAAGACTCAGCAAAAGACAAGAAACATCAAGAAAACCCATGCTGACACTTCCACAGAAGCTCTCTAAATTTCCTGTGCCTCCATGCTTGTAACATTTGTCTCTAATTAGCATGAAAAGGCCACAGTCTAGTCTGTCCTGTGAGGCTGTTTTACAAAAGATGACTGAAGTCTGCCTGCCAAGGCACAAGTGGCAAGGAGAGAATAACACAGGCAGAGTATCCCATCAAAGGCAAAGAAAGAGAGTCCACCAGCCCTTTCTTCCCAAGCATCTTTCCTACTTTAAGAGACATTTCAAAATGTAAGGTCCTTGTTAGGACAGCTGTTCCAGGGACCCATTCTTATGTCGGTCTACAAAGACCTTTCCAGGTCCCGTGTCTATGTTAAATGACATAAAACAGTAAGGATGTATGTACTGGATCCACGCAAAAGTATCCTGTATCCTGCCTCTGACAGTAGCTGAAAGCTACTATACAGTGAAGAGTAAAAAATGTAGCCGTAGTTCCCCAAAATGCTTTTCTAGCCCCAGTAGCTTGTGGCTTACAAAATTCCTCAGCTGTAGACGGAATCCTTGTATTCTTGATGACCCTTGATAGCTTTTTTTTTTTTCACCAATTTGATCAACTTTGATCTCATGTAAATTTTGCAACCAACAGTTCCACAGCATAATTACACACTGTGTGAAAAATAACCCTTTCACCTGTATTTTCCTGTAGTGAAAGAAAGAGTGAGCAGTTGCTCACTGGTCTGTGTCGTGGCTTTGCTAACCACTATGGCATACATCCCTACAGCTCTCCCTACAGCTGTACTGTACTATAAAGTCTATTGGGGCTGTGTACTTGAGTAGGTGAATATATGGAGTAGGTGCTTGGAAGGCACAATTCCTGTTTCCACCTAGAGTGGTAGACTTCCTTCCATGTACAATTTTCAGGGAGCTTCTGAAGGAACATTGTATGTGATTAACTAACTCAGGGAAAGAGTGTGTTGTGGTACAGTGCTCAAAAATACTTCAAAATAGCTAAGTGGCACTTCCAAAAATATTCTTGCTTTGAAATGAGAAATGAAAATGCCGGAGGTATAATTACAAAGGAGTGATGGACAGCTAGGCCCTTGCTGCTTTTATTCTTCTATTCCACATGGTAACTTTGGGGTATGTCACAGGGGCAAGTGTTGGTCGTTGTAGTCCCCCCAAAAAATGTTTGCCAAGCATCCTCCCCTGAGGATTAGGATTTCAAAGAAAATAGATTCTTTTGCTCTGCAAGTCACTGTTGCGGTTATCAAACCTTTGTACTTTAAAAATGACATGACTGCAACCATTCAGAGGCAATTTGGCTTTGTGTTCTCTAACCTATGTAAACCATAGAAATGTTTTATATCACCTGCTAACACTTTTCCGTAACCTCATACTTTCCATAGTTGCGTCTGTCTTGTGAGGGGAAAAGAAACGTCTTCCTCCACCCACACTGCTACCACATATACCAGCCAACATCAGACAGCAGCTGTTTCTAGTTTCAGTGAAAAAATATAATAAAAAACACAAAATGTCTAATGTGGTATGCCAAAAAAAAAAAGAGAGAAGTGTTGTTCCAAATTACCCAGAGGTATGAATATTGTTAGAAGGAAAACGTCCTTTTCCAATCAGCTTTCCGCGAAACATTCATACTCCATCACTTTCTATTTATGACCTGGTGCTAGTCACTTCACTGGTTGAGTAGGGGAAAAAGCTGCAAAGGAGGAAAGCGAAAGGATGTGTGCCTGTTATTTATCTACATAGCACCTAGAAATCTCAGGGAATACATGAAAAAATAACGCTAACAGGCAAATGCTCAACCTAACAGACTGTGCTGTAGGCACAGAGACTCAATACAATGTTACAAATAATTTTAAGTGGATGAAAATCCAAGCTCTCAGTGTTAACCTCAGAATTTCTTTTATTCTTTTTCTTTCCAGCTAAAGTTTAAGCTTGCAAATTTTTTTCTCCAGTTTCAGGCAATTTTGGAGAAGTTGCTCTGCCGACATCTCCTCTTCACACTTGTGTATTTCCCATCCTCTGTGAGATTTGCAATTCCTTTGTGGAAAAATGGGGTCAGGAATTAATTATTTTTAATGCTCAGCTGGTAGCTTCAGAGAAGGACTTTCACAATTTCTTTTTGTGTTGTTGCATAGAAATGGGCATTTGTGGAGGTCAGTGTATTCTAGTTCCTTCACTTTGTTCACATCCTCTTTTACAAAGAGCCAGGATATCTTCCTTTGGATGACTCTAAATCAAACCAGCTGCAATGACTTACTAATTGGCTAGAGGAAGCCATCTTTGCCATGATATTTACGAGCCCAGCCTTTACTACTGATGACATATCAAGGCCCTCCTAAACACACCTTAATTCCCCAAACCTCTCGTGTTCGTTGTGTAGCAGGGCACTTTCCCCAGTAAAAAGATTCATGCTGAAGGTCATGCAGTTTTCTGGCAGCAAAGGCTGTTGCAGATCAGCCTGACTTGACTATCTCCAAGAATAACTTGGGAGGATGAGAAAATTCCTGAGCTAGTGGGCAGTGAAACAGACATCTCTGTGATAATATTGTTGCTGCAAACAAGATATTCCTGCTAGCTCTACAGAGGTGTAAGTTCAACAACAAGAGGACTGACAGTCAACCACTTGATTCTATAAAAGCCCAGTCCCATTTCTGTGGGGTGTGAGAGGATTCTTGTATGCTCTTCTTTGGAGTGTGTCTGAAAATCTTCCCCCTTGAGTGGGGACGTCCCTCAAGGTTACCTTCCGGAGCTGAAAGAGAATCTCCTGCTGTCTTTGATATGGGTGAGTAACATCATTCTCTAGGAAATAAGTATTCTCTATAAAATAAGCTAGCTTTACATCTTCAATTAATAAGAAGTAGTAGCTAATATCATGTAGAAATTGTTCTAAACCATTGACTACTAAAACAGAAGACCTCATACTCTTATCCTGATTGAAACTGTATGTGAAATATATTTCCACTTCCAATAATCACATTATTCTGTAAAAATAAAATTCTGGTTTACCATCATCACACTGCAGGCAGGGGAACACATTTAAGCACAAAATTAAGTGTATTTAAAATTAAAAGTAAAAATATATACAGCTGCTTAGTTTTCAAGAAGAGCCCTAGAAGAAAGATGTATGTTGCCAAGGCCAGGTTTGCAGCCCCACCTTGAGCTTTAGCTGCATCTGATACAAACTGAAAAACAAGGGATTGACTAGTAACAGGACTCATGTGAGCCAGATGAGGGTGGAATATATGGTGTGACAATCTTTAATGTACACACAAATGACAATTGAATTGTATTGTCTTTTTACTTTGTTTTGCATGAAGAAACCTTGAAAATTTTTGTTTAAATATCCCCTTGAAAATTGTTTAACTACTTATGTGTCTGTATTTGTATGTTTCTGTGGAGTGATGGAACACCATAGGTCTCATGACTGGGTTTCCCCAGAGTGATGGTAATGGCTTATATTTTAATCTAAGGATAATAGAGTTTCCAGTGACTTAAGTTTACAAGGTTTTGAGGCAGACTGAACAAGAAGTTACACTTTTCTACTTATGTTTTATCCCATGAATGAAGAATCCTTTGCTCTGGGGAAATAACTTTAGGATTTTTCTGTGCGTACTAGACATAAGAAGCCTAAATCTGCCTTTTTATAATGAATAGATGAAATGTAACAGGAAATTCAAAGAATTCAAGATAACCTCATCCAGAAACTAATAAATATGGTGCATATTTGAACATGTAGAACATTCATTAAATGCTAATCGTAATAATAATGCTTGAAAAACAACTTGAAAAGGAACAGAAAATCTCTTGTGAAAGACAGTTCTTCCAGCAAAGGAAACATTCCTTTGCTGGTCATATCAATCTGGTCCTTTGCAAACGCACATAATATGTCATGGTTGGCTGCCTCCTTGGAAATAGGTTCAGACGGGTGTTGTGGAGGTCAGGAGAGAGATGTTAGGGCTCTGCTGTATGCAGAAAACTTATGCTCAACTCTTACCAGATCTAGGACACTCTATCTAAAATTTGCAGTTTCATCATATCAGGATCTCTACTCTAAAATTAATTCAAAACTTCTTTTTCCCCCTATTCGGCAAAGAGTTTCACTAGCAGTGTTTAAAGCCACAAAATAATAGCTCATCAGTTCAACCAGCCCTGAGATCTGCAGAAGACAATATTCAAGGCTATCCCAAATTGTTTGCTGAATCATTTCCTGCCTTGTTTAAAAAATGTAAGCAGCTCTGTAAACCAATGAACATTCTGGTTATGAACATTCTGATTCTTTAATCTTGTGTTTCAAGAAAGAAAAGGTTTATTCTATGCAGCTAAACAGAAAGCAAAGGGAATCTGGGGCTACCACTTCAGGAAAATTCTGGATCATCTTATGCCTTTTACAGTTCTTTGAATAGTAGAAACTGGATCAAACATCATGATTAAAGACAAATTCAAAACGCTTTCATTCCTTCACTCATGTACTTGAAAATGGGCTGCCATTGACAAGAGTATGTCAATTATTTCCTCTCTGGGAAGAGCCTAACAGTATGAGGCTGTATCTTTACTAATAAAAAAGAATCTCAAAAATTCTAACCCAGTTAGGTACCTGGTTGTAGCTATACCAACAATGAGAATTGCTCCTGGCTTTCGAGCCTCATGCCCAGCATAGCCGTCACTTTGGTTTCAGTGAGGAAAGAAAAGTCTCTAGTGTATTAACAGACGTAGGTGAGTAGGAAGTTAGCACTTCATGTTATCATGCAGTTAGCATTACAGTGCTTGAAACTGTTAAGCAACCAAACGTTACATCAATTCCACTGCTTTCCCCAAAGACACGCATCCCTGGCAACTCTCACCTGCCTGCACCTCCAATTTTAACCTTTCATATTTCCATACAGCTGCCTTAATATGTTCAAAACAATGAAGGTGGTAGGGTAGAATGAAGTAGTTGAGAGTTGGTAAAAAGGATTATTAACAATCAAGACCACTAATAAGATATTACTCTGCAGGACTTAGGAGAGGCAATAAATTTCACAGTGTTGGTCTCCCATTTCTCTCAGCACTTGACTAGTAGCAGCATTCCCTCTGATTTTTGGACCAGCATGGGGCTGGTCGTGGTGGTGGTTGAAAGGGAATGAACCAAAATGTTGATACATTAACTTATCCCTCCCCTTCTCCCTGCTTCTGTCCTCATGGGGAATATTTCACTGATGTGATGTGGAAAAGAAGTTTAACTCCAAGCAGTCTTCAAAATGGATCCTCACCTTAGATATGTTACAGTCATTGGGTTTCAGTCCTCCCAGTCATACCCCTTCTCAGTTGAGGTCACACAATTCCAACTTCATCTTTATCCATTAACACTCTCTATTTTTTGAAATTTTTTGATCATGTGTTATTTGTATTTGTGTAATTCATAATAAGTCCACTTAGGGTTAAAGCAGTGTGTGTAAACAGCGATGGATGACTGCCCTTAAGTCCAGTAGACAGCTTTTTATCAGTATGAGTCACTTGTGAGGGAAATCTCCAGATAATGTTAATAGTTGAAGAGACAGCTAAAATCTAAATGCCTGCCTGTGGGTACATAGCATTTATAGCATTTCATAGCCTATATTTAAGTTTGATCCTGTGCTCAAGAATGTTAATGGGAATCTTTCCACTGTTTTTAATTCCCCTTTTGATTATCTATTTAGGGGGCATATTTTTTGGTTGAAAAACCGATTAAGGTCAGAGTGATATATCTCCTGCTCAGAATAGACCTATGCTAGATATAAAACTTTTAATTTGTACTGAATTTTGTACCGTTTTTCATATGCATTTCCTCATAGAATGATGCATAGGACAAGAACCAAGGAAATCTTTTTCCAGCAGAAGCTGTGAGGGTAGAGGTGAAGTCTGTGTTTACTCACACTTGGAATTTGGCAAGGTAATTGGAATAATGTCAGATACAACAAAGATCAAAGTTCTATTTTATAAAATTCCAGTCTTAAGGATAGCACATCCCAGGAGAGCAGGATGTGCAGTAAGAGTTGTTTTAGCACCAAAAATGACTACCAGCGATATTGTCTGTGGCATCTGGTTTCCTTTGGAGACATTGAATCTAAATGTTATCCATTCCTTATGTTATGTTTCAGAGCCACAGGATTCAATAGAAGCTGAGCAATTAGATCTTAAGCATAAGATCACAGTATATCAAATTTCATTGTATCACTTTCTACTGGCCTTGAACTGAGTCTAATAATTTCTGTTTGGTGAAAGCAGCTTTTAGGAAGATGGAAAGTTTGAAACTGGAAGGACGAAGAATCAAGAATTCCTTGGTGCTTTATTCCAGTTGCTAAAACCAGAGCAGCCATGGCTTCTTTCTCAGCTACACTTGGCTGACCTCAGTCATCAGACATTGTTTTTCTGTCATTGCTTTTTCTCCTATCTTATAATCTTGTACTTCATATTTTCTCCTCGTACAGGCTTTGTATCATCAACAAACAAGGCACCTCTCAAGTTTCTTTTTGCAAAACAAATTTATTAAATGTTTCTCATCTCATAAGCAATCACTTTTTCTATGGCTTAACCTTTTTTGTGGCTTTTGTCTGAACTTTCTCTTCTCAATACTGACCCCAGTATTGATTCAGCTTCCATCCTTTAGCTCTTTTTGGATTGTACTGCCACCAAGTCATCCAGACATTCAAGGGACCATCTTTAAGCACCTATGAGCTGCATTTTAAGATAGATTGTATTAGAAAGAAAATACCTTGTTAGAAGTTCTCACCTATCCCTAGACTGGAGAAAAATTCCAGTAGAAGCACAAATCTTTTCACAAACTTTTGATGTAGTCAGCTTTGTACATGAAAGTTGGTACTAAGTGGCCTTGTTGATAAGATTCATCTTACCTTAAGGCAGAGGAATAGACTACCTGAAGTCCCTTTCAGATGTGTTTTATAAGCCTCTTCCTTTTTTCCTTTGTTTAAGGCTGTTGTCACCCTAGCTGGCCATCTTTCCTGTCCCTCTGCAAAGACTGGCAGAGCATGAACTTTCTGAGGAATATGAGACTGGCCACACACAATGAGTAAAGTGAAAGGAAGGGAGAAGGAGGGATGTGAATTTTCAAATGGGGACTTTCTGACTAAAGATACAAGCAAAATTCTTCTCAAATTGGAATAATTGCTTCAGTGGAATTTTCTGTCCTTTAATTGTTTATCTAGATTTCAGCAGTTTCCTGATTATAACCACTTAAAATTAATATTTGGTTGAATATATCTGCTGGAGGCATTTTAATTAGATTTCTTTTTAAAATCTCTTTATTAAAATGGTAGAAACTGTTAAGATCTGCTGTTCTCAGTTACTTATTCCAATTTTCTGACAATACAGAGGTCTGCTGAGATGAGAAAATTGCAGAGGCTAAGAGCCTTACACTAGAAAATAAAACTGGGACCAATTACCCATTACTTTGGCATGATTTCTCTCTTTTTTTCTTTTTTCCTTTTTTTTTTTTTTTTAATTTCCCCTGATGCTAGGTGATACAGTCATGTTCTAATCCTTTGCCATGGTTTGGGTAGATGAAGCCTTATGATTGAAACCGTGCAGCTTTACACATGCCCAAAGGCAAACAAATGGAAACATAGAGACTGCTGTCTGCCACTCTAACTACATTTTTCAACCTAAATACCCACTTCAGGAACGGACTACACTGGTGTAAGGAGGGAGTAAATTTATTTCTGCAAGCAGAAGTTCTTTATCACTTACATCAGTTCAAATGAGAATATAATTCAACTCATCATCAATTTGCCTTTAAGTGTTGTCTTTTACAGATTTTTACATGTGGCAAATGTTCCAACTGCCAGTAAGCTATTTTCTTTCTGCAGCTTCTAGCGTGCCAAAGGAACAGTGGGAGAGAGAGACACTCTCATGACAGCAAATAGTTTTGAAATTTAATATCTCCATAATGGTGTAGTCTACAGGAAATGAAAAATAAATGTCCATAACCATACTTTAAGTATCGTGTCAGTAGTCAGCATCAGTGCTTAACAGATTAGGCATATGCCCTTTTGGTATCATTGGTTCTTATTTTTAAAAAGGTTACCAGCTCAAAGTTGCTGATTTAACAGCAACAATTTGGGGTTTTGGATTCAGCTTTTCTTCTGTTTTGGTTTTAGTCTCAAGATACTTTTAGGGAAAATTTATTTCTGAGAAATTGCAGGTGGATGTGTAACATAATACTTGACAAATCTGCATGTGTTGACATAACATGTGCTTACATGTGTGAGGGAAATAAAAGCTGATTAGAGGTTGCAGAGCTAATACAGCATGTACAGTTAGCAGGAACTTATTTTGCTGAGACACAGATGGAGAAATATTCAGTCACTCGCCTATAGGTACATTAACAATTGCACACATTTGCAAAGCCAATGTCGATAGACAAGAAAGTTCACAGTTCTGTCTACACCTGCCTGCATTAAAACATCAAGATCAAGCCTGCACATCATTATTTTTTCATGTGGTGAAATTCAGGATTTTTTCAAGACTCATAATAATAAGAAAAACAAATCATTCAGTCAAGGGAGTTTTTATCCTGATCTCTTATTTTCTTAATCACCATAAAATGAAATTCTTTTAGATATTATAGAAGACTGTTATGTATGCCAAGCAGTCCCTAATACATATCCTTTTAATGTAAAGCAGTTGTAGAATTAGAAATACATAGCCTGCTTTTCTTAGTAACTTTGACACTCTGAAGGGCGCCACTGGCTGTATGTTCATATAATTTTCTGTATAAAAGGAATGTAAGGCAAAGAAAATAAGTTCTAGCTAAAAATAAACTGGACTTGCAATGCAGTCCAACATTGAAAGCTATTGATGCATTTCATGTAGCCACTGAAAGGAGAGTTCCTCAGAAGCTGAAGGCTTTCTGGAAGTAGCCAGAGATCACTTCTGTTAAGCATTAAGTGGAAAGTGCCTCAGTTTCCTGCCAAACTTCCTTGCCTGAAGTGTTGGGTCGTGAGGCTGCTGCTACCTTTGTTCTCATCTTACACTGCTTCAAGAAGTATCCATTTTGTGCAGCATGATAAAGCTCCTTTTCATGTTTCCTGAATTTTTAGCTGAGCAGACATAAAAATTCTGTGGGTTCATTACCCTCCAACCCATCAGTATGACTCTGGACTGTATTTTAATAAGCTCTATGATTTTTTTCCATTTTTTTTCCATGCCTTTTGACATTTTCCTACAGAAAGGCAGAACAGGGTGCATTTTGTCCCCAGAAATTTCTGTTGAAATAGCCATTCATATGAATGACTAAGAAGATATGCCACCTCTGGAAAAAATAAATCAGCAGCCTTAGCTTACAGATTGAGAGAAAAATGTCTGGAGGGAAACTGCCTTTCTGAGAAGAAATTAAAGACAGTGTTGAGGCAGCCAAAATGCAATAGTAGAAAGACCCTGAGTCTAGTAACAAGAAGTCCTGCATACTGAGAAATTTTGGTACATAAACCAAGTCCTCTCTTGAACTTTGGAATTGTTCTTGCTGCCCCATTGCTTCCAAGGAACTCTTTAATGCCCTGTGAGAACAGTTCTTATCTGCTCCTGCACAAGTCTCTGATCCATTATCTGTTTTGCTAGGCCAATCTGGTTTAAGCATGATTAGGTAGCAATACCTGGGAACGCTCATCCTTCATAATAAGGCAGAGTGAACGACTGTTCAAAGGATACTTATTTTTGGGGTTATTGCAGGGAGTATGACCCAACGTGCTCTCTGTACTTACATTAGAACAGTTCAGGACCATGCATTGGGCACGTCTCTTCTGACCTTGCTTTCTCCCATTTCCTCTGCAACGAATGGCCCTTGGAATGAATTTTGAACTGAGTTTTTCTCTGAAAACTCACTTTATTTTTGTATTTAAATGCAAAGCCAGCAGGAGTGTCGTGGTTTGGGTTGGATTAAATACTTATATGCCACATTCTGGCGTGAGTTACATTGATATCAATCCAAAGTGACATAATTGCTCTCCATATTAGGATGGTCCACTAAAGCTGAGGGAGACTTTGTTTCACATTGAAAAAACGCTATGGCAGAAGAACTAATTTCAAAGATTAAGGCTTTGTTGCTGTTTTCAGTGGCAGTACTAATAAAAACACTTAATGGCAAAAATAAGAAAGCTAATACAAATCACGTGCAAATACTACATAATACCATACTTTCCCAACTGCTTTTCTGGACCTTTAGAACTGATTTTTTTTTTTTCCTTGCTTACTAGTTATCATTCATTAATGCCCATGAAGCTGATCTCCTACAGAATGCAGAGTTCATCCCCAGCAGCAGTACTACTTTTTGCTAGCAAGGCTAGAGCAAAGGCCCAAAAATGAGTCAGAATGTAGCTGGAGTATTGCTTGGAACAGGCAGCAGCAGCATTTTCCCTCTCAAGTAATATAAACATATGCATCATAAACTGGAGCCATTGTCTTTGAAGGCTTATAGCACAGCCGTCTGTAGGTCTTGAGTAAAAATTCTCTAGCCATTCAGTCTTTTTCAGTCTAAGATGTTCAGAGCTGTGGTGAAATGTTTGTTATGTAGGTATATATTATAGACATATGTTAATCAGACTTTTATTAATAGTGTTAAAATGAATTACAGTAATTTTGCATGGTCATGGATATGTTCTAGAGGATCTTTTATATCACAAATCTATGCCATAGTTACCACAAAAACTCATGATTTCTTGTCTAAAAAGAGCACATTCACTAGAGTAAAGACATCATCTTTTCATTTGATAAGTGTTCAACACTTTCAACTTTTTTAAAGAAAAAGAGCTTCCAACAAATTTTGAGTTAATTTTTAGTCAATAGACTTACTAGCTGTATGACCTTTCATTCATTCTGTGCCCAACTAAAGCAGATAATGTTAGCCTATAAAACCTCTTCCTTGCTGAATGTGTATCTTTTTCTTCCTATGTTACTATGTCTGAGTCTCCTCAAGGAAAATCAGAGGGACCTGAGCAATCTCTAAGAAAGATCCTCAGCTGTGAAATTTTTTCCTTACCCATTGTTTTGACACACTATGAATCAGAGACGCTTAAAGAAAAGGTCTGTCATTTGTTGATGTCTTCTCTGAACAGGAGAGTGGGTGGACAGCGTTTTTGGAAAACCACAATCTATATTATTTATTATGTTTTGAAAAGTGTACATCTGTTCAAAGTCCACACATCAAACACATTAATAAAGAGATGTCTTTCTCAAGTAAAAGCCTTCCTGAAGGAGTACAGGACACTGTGTGGCTTTTTCTTCTGCCTTTGACTTCCAGGTGTTTCTAGGACTATGTATCTCTAGCTTACCTATTAATGCTACAAAATTCACGTTCTAGTCAGACACAAGTTTATCGATGTCAGAAAGATTGCTAGCATAGTTTACTTGACATCAAGTCAAATGCACCAAATTGCCTTAACTTCACCTGGAGATACAGGAAGGGCTCTTCTGTTACTACTTTCAGTCACTTCATTTGTTGGGGTTTGTCACCATTTATGCAAATGAAGTAACAGATCCTACTTGAGTGTAGTAATACTCTAAAGGAAAAATTAATTGCCCTGTCAGAGGCAATATATGTCCAAGACCCAAAGGATGTACTTAACTTGTGACTTTTATTGATCACAGAAATTTATGAGTACTTTTATATTCAACCTGTTGAAAAAACTTTGATTCTCCTGTGTGGTATTTTTAAGCCACATAACTTAGCTAAGTGTCATTAGAAGTCTCTTCTTTAAAATAGAAGAAGAAAAAGGAGAATAAGAAAAAAGAGAGCATCAGAAAATACTTTTTCACTGTGAGTTGTCACAGGTGTCCTAGAGAGCCTTTGGAGTCTTCATTCTTGGCCATACCCAAGAGTGGCCATGGTCCTGGGCAACTGGGTCTAGGTACCCCTGCTTGAGGAAGGAGGGTTGGACAAGGTGCTCTCCTTTTATGACTATGTTTGGATCTACACAGATTTTACCGGCTTTCTTTTGAAAAGCTTCTAAATTGCAAGTTGAATTCACTTATGCCCTAATTGCACTGTCATTCCCTCAAAGTAAAAACACATCTTGTGAGATGATTAGGTCACTTAGCTACACCTGTTAGCAGTTTCAACTAACAGTCCAAAAATGCTAGCAGAGGCCACACAGAGAATTATATTTGTCTTTTGTTTTGATATTTGAGCATTAACATATCACAGGCAGCCCGGAAAACACCATATGGAATGCATGGGAAGGAGGGAGTAGCCAGTCTTCTGAGATGAATCTTCATGAAATTACATTTCTTGGAAGAATACCAGGGAATGCTGCAAATAAAAAATAGCATATGTATCAAGATACTGATGTCTAGACCACTAAGGATTAGGTGTTCTTTCTTATTTTTTCAAAGCAATGCTGTCTTCTCTGCAAGATGAAACTCCGTCCCCAATATGTAGTTAGTGGCTGTAAAGAAACCAATTTCCCATGGCATTTATTAGTTGAGCTCCCTTCTTAAAAACAAAGAGGGGCTGAGGATGCCAGATCTTGATATTATGAAAGCTCAGGCTCGTTTCTGTGTGACTCCTCCTAGGTCTCTTGTCTACAACCTGACACCGCTGATTTGCTGCATGTTTGGACTCTTCATTCTCTTAGCTTGATAAAGAAGTATTTTTTCATAATGTTCAGTAATTAACTGAAACCCAATTCAAAACAAAAATAGTTCTAGATGAAGATGCTTTTCTTTGGAGTGATGTAGGAAGTGTGTAGAATTTACAACTCTTTAGCTGATTCATGCACAGATCAAGTCAATCTAATCACTGAGGCTCAGTGAGAGGATCCAGGTATCATTCTCAAAAGCATAGCCTATATGTGGCCTGCACTTTTCACATCTCAGCTGCTTAAGAGCTTTATTAGTTCTTGCCATGCACTTAGCTTTGAGTCTTTTTAGTCTGCCCCTCCCCCTCCTTTTTTTTTTCCTGGAAAAGAGTAAATATCTTCTTTTTCCACACAAATCCCAAGTACTGCCTCCAAAGAGGGCGTGGTAGTTTGAGCCTGGCTGGATGCCAGGTGCCCACCACACCGCTCTATCCCCCACCTCCTCAGCAAGCCAGGTAAGGGGAGAAAATAAGATGAGTCTCGTGGGTTGAGATAAAAGCAGTTTAATAAAGAAGCAGCAAAGCCAGGCACATGGGAAGTGAAGTAAAAGCAAATAAAGCTGTTACTCTCTACTTCCCATCAGCAGCGATGTCCGGCCACCTCCCCAGAAGCAGGGCTTCAGTATGCATAACAGTTGCTTTTGGAAGGCCAAAAATGAATCTCGCCTCCCCTTCCTGCTCCTCTCCCCCAGTTTATATTACTGAGCTGACGTCATATGGTATGGAATATCTCCTTGGTCAGCCTGGGTCAGCTGTTCTGGCCATGGTCCCTCCCAAGATCGTGCCCACTCACAGCTATTGGTGAAGGTGGGGGAAGGAATGCTGGAGGGACAGCCCTGATGCTGTGCGAGCAGTAGTCATAATACTGATACCAACAGTAAGCACAGCACTGCAAGAGCTGCTGTGGAAAATCACTACCATCCCAGGCCCACTACAGAGGGTGATTAGAGTACCACTGCTTTGAATTGATGTGCCTGAGGTTAGTCACTGTAGTTGCCTTATGATATTTTCCTGATTTTTCTATAAGTGGCACTGCTCCAATGCAGTGTTGTTTGTCAGCTGTACCACAACAAGTTAAATAATTATTCACAGAAAAATCTCCAAAACAACACCCAGAAAAAATACCATGGACTCTGTAGCCGTTTAATGAAGGCATCATCTGAAAACTGTTGTCCCAAAGGCTTTGCGAATGAGAACCAACTTCTAAGCAAGATTAACAATTCAGCATAAGGAATTGTCACTAATTCATGCAGTAGCGCTTCTAGCATTCCTTCCCAGAGCCTGCAGCTTGGTGTTTTTAGTAAAAATCATAATTTCATCTTTTTTATCTGCTGTAAACACAGACCTTTGAATTCCATCACTGCTCTGCTAAAAGAGCAACTTGTTGAAGCAGTCATTACGGCAAACACCGAGGGGATTTATAGCAGAATACTGATAGCAAATTAAGTGAATCCTTCAATAAATGCCCACAGTGGGAGTTGAAAAATATACTCTTTTTGGTGTAGCTTTTACGAGCTTTCCAGATTAAAAAGTAGTGTTGTCCAAAGATTTGGTCTCACAGATTCAGCTTGTGTGTGCCATGTGAGCAAAATAATTAAGAGCTGAACCAAACTCTTAATGAAGCAAGACTGAGATCAAGTTTAGAACCACTCACTATTTTCCCACTAGGCATACACATATAACTGAGTGAACACCCCATGTTATGCGATTTATCATTTTAAGCAACTGAGTAATGAAGAAAAGATGATTGTAGAACAGATTTCACAGATACAGAGAGCTGTGGTTGTAAAAGAGATGAATCAATCTGTAGAACTGCACTAAAATATTTGAACAGGGAATTTTCCTTTGTGCACAGGTTACAGTAGATGCTATTTAGAAGCTGAGATCGAGATAAATTATCACATCGTAAATCTACATGTCATATTGTTATTAGTAACTGTAGATTTTTGTGAAGCAAGTGGAAGTGAGCTGGTTGAAACTTTTAGGAGCTGGATGACACTTTCAACTTCCATGAATGCTTAACAACCCAGTCTCTACTGGGACTTGGAACATGAAGGTGGAATTATTAATTACTTGAAAGTTACTTAATTAACTCGTAGACTTAACATTTTAAAAATGGAAAATACTCAGCTCATTCTCAGAGAATGCAGAATAGAAAACCAGCCAGATGCTTCAAGACCCTGGCTTCTGTAATTTTCCTATGCCATATTTTTTCCTACCTCACACTAGACGTACAACATCATTACACTTTTTCTTTTTTTCATAGCATCTTTTCAAAGTGCATGTGTATCTTTGTCAGTGAGTTCCCACTGAACACGGTGGAAACACAATTTCTGAAGAAGAAACTGCTATGGATTTTCCAGTATTTGTACACACATTTATCTCCAACTAAGTGGGTGTTCCTAGCTGAGGATTTTTATTGGGATATTTTTTACCTGGTACTTTCTTTCAAAAAATCAAGTGACTAGGCTTCTCCTAGAAATCAACAGAGACACACAGAGGGCAATTCAGCACACATTATGAGATCACTCAATGATGTAGGATAAATCACTTCCTGAGGGGCTGATCTCTCTCCTGACTACAGGATAATGCTGAAGAACTATCTCTGACAAGTTGACACATTTTTGGGCAGACACTACTGTTTAGACTAATTCTATTGATTAGGTATCAAGTTAGAACCCACACCTTGGTTGAGGCACAGATGGGCTCTGACAGACCTTGGCTTCCTTCTCAGGAATATGGTCTTCGTGTTGTGACTGATATTCCTATGGAAACGTCAAATCAGCACTCTGTAGTAGAGAGAAGCACATCAGATACTCTGAGTACTGAGGAGTGGAAAAGAGAACAAAGCAGAGAATACATCATGCTAGTCTGTAAGCTCACAGTTCATTTGCATTCTGAACATGGTGTGAGGTTCTGGTGCCCTCATTAAAGTGAATATATTAGAATGAGGAAGCTGGCAAAAGTGTTACAAGGTTTCACAGAGAAGCCTTGGAAACTCCACTTATGGAGATACTCAAATGTCGACTGAATCTTACATTAAATGTGGCCATGCCTCTAAGGGAAGGTTGAACTCTAAGGTGTCTAAAAGTCATCTGAAAATTTAATTAATCTGTGATGGAAGATAAGGAATAGCACCCATATGAGGACCAACAAGGTAAATTAAGTCTCTTCAACTTACAAAGGAGACAAATTTGTGAGATACTCCAAGTCTATAAATCATGAATAGATTATAGAGGATGGACAGAGAGTCAACAGTTTCACTGTCTTTTCTGCAATAACAGGAGGGATCTTGGATGAAGCGTGTAGGATCTATCTCTGAAGTGATAGGAGGAGGCAGTTCTTCATGGAGCAGACAACAGATCTGCAGAACTCTGCGAAATTATTTTGTGAATATTAAAAAGTTACCTTTTATGAAGAAGAGAGAGAACACTGGGTCTTGGCCAATTAAAACTCTCAACACTTCTATTTCATAGAATCACAGAATGGTAGGGGTTGGAAGGGACCTTCAGAGATCATCCAGTCTAACCCCCCTGCAGAAGCAGGTCCACCTAGATCAGGTTGCATAGGAACACGTCCAGGCAGGTTTTGAAGACCTCCAAGGAAGGAGATTCCACACCCTCCCTGGGCAGCCTGTGCCAGGGCTCCCTCACCTGAACAGTGAAATAGTTTTTTCTTCTATTTAAATTGAACTCTTTGTGCTCCAACTTCATCCCATTACCCCTTGTCCTGTTGCTAGATACCATAGAAAAAAGAGATGTCCCAACCTCCTGACACCCACCATTTAGATATTTGTAAATGTTAAAAAGATCACCCCTCAGTCTCCTCTTTTCTAGATTAAACAGCCCCAGTTCCTGCAGCCTTTCCTCATATGCAAGATGCTCCAGTCCCTTAGTCATCTTGGTGGCCCTGTGCTGGACTCTCTCCAGCAGTTCTCTGTCCCTCTTGAGCTGAGGAGCCCAGAACTGGACACAGTACTCCAGATGAGGCCTCACTAGGGCAGAGTAGAGGTGGAGAAGAACCTCCCTTGACCTGTTGCCCACAGTCTTCTTGAAGCATCCGAGGATGCCATTGATCTTCTTGGCCATAAGGGCACATTGCTGGCTCATGTTTAGTTTATTATCAATCATGCCTCTTCCTTTGTTCCATTCACTACACTCCTGTTTCCCTTCACATTCCAATCACACGCATCAAATTACCCACCGTTATCTGACAAACTGTATCCATTTGTTCAACTTCCATAATCCCAGTCTAAAGTCATTCTGAGGCTAAATTAAAATTTCATCCCACATTCCTGTGAATTATCTTTTCTTTCTCTTCAAACAAATTAAGTTTCACATACATTTTAACATCAACTTTAGATTATATCCTGAACAACAAAAAAAACCTCACACACTGACTTCCTCACACATATATAGCATATCAAGAGGTTAAAACCTTCCACAAAAGCTCAGTCACTGATTGCAAAACATTTTACACAAACACACTCCTTGTACATACAGTGCACAGATCAACTCTGCAGGTACCTTTGGTTAAGAGTACACACAATTACTGCAGCTTAAATTTTTCCTTTTTCCTCTTATGTTTATATTATACAATCTAAACTGCAGCCTTTTTTTGCTACAGTCTGCTGAGTGTTTAACTTATGAGCTAACAATTTGTTTTGACATTGCAATTTTACAATTTGACTTTACAAATCACATTGTCATTCTATACGAGTGTTTTAGTAACACATTCTCCTTTTGTTGGAACTGGTTTCACTATGCTGTTAACAAAATCAATTCCTGTCTTCCCCAGCCCACAAGTAAGTTCCTTTTCTTTTTCAATAGACAACTTCTTTTTCCTCATTCAGGAATGTGAAGTTGAACTGATACGTTTAGTTTATAAAACAATCCTCTCTGTGATACTACATTTATTTTGTCAAATGACAGCGACAATGAGAAAGACACAAACACCAACAGAAAGACCAGTCTCACTTTACTGTCTATGTCAAAGTGTCACAGAAAATAAGACAATGCATTCAGCCACCACAAAAAGCCCACTACACCCTGGGCAACAACAACAAAAAACCAAAACAAAATGGCACCCATAATCATTTATATATTATGCAAGTTTTCAGTTGAGCTCACTTGATGACAATAATTGGATGCTTGGAGACATCAAAATCCAAGGTCCACAAATACACATGCCTTCATATGTTTAGTGATGATGTTTGGGATTAGCTGTTCCATCACTTTGGAGGGATGGAGGTGAGGCTGACTGGCCCGTGGTTTCCCAGGTTATCCTTCTCGCCCTTTTTGAAGACTGGAGTGACACTGGTTCTCAGGCACCTCGCCTGTCCTCCATGAATGTTCAAAAATGATGGAGAGAGGCTTAGCAACCACATCAGCCAGCTCCCTCAGCACTCTAGGATGCATCCCATGAGGACCCATTGACTTATAAGCCTGCCCAACCAGTCTTTAACCTCTTCTTCTTCCACCCAGAGCAAGTCCTCTGCTGTCCAGGCCATCCTGTTATCCTTGCTGGACTGGGCTTGCTGAGGGCCAACTTTGGCTGTAAAGACTGAAGCAAAGAAGGTATTCAGTAGTTTGGCCTTCTCTGCATCCTCGGTCACCAGGGCACCCTCTGTGTGTAGTAGCGTGCCCACATTCCCCCTCATCTTCCTTTTGCTGCCCATGTACTTGAAAAATACCTTATTACTGTCCTTAAGTTCCCTGGCTAATTTAATTCTAGAAGGGCTTTAGCCTTCCTAGCTGCACCCCTGCATGCCCTGGCAATGTTCCTATACTCTTCCCAAGAAGCCAGCCCTTGTTTCCCCTCTCACAGATGGCTGCTTTCTGCCTGAGTTGTCCCAGCACATCCTTGCTCATCCATGGAGGCCTCCTACCTCTTTTTCCGCCTTTCCTACGTGTTGGGACACACTGATCCTGGGCTTGAAGGAAGTGGTGCTTGAAGATTGACCAGCACTCTTAGCCACTTCTACCATGTAGGATCCCATGAGATCTGTCCAAGGTAGTGTACAAACCAGTGAGTCTGAGCATTGTAAAGCATATTATGTTGATTGTCCTGGCATAAGTTTGTTTCAGGAGGTCAACTTTTCTTCCTCATGGGCAGCACTTGGGGCTAGGATGTAGCTTCAAGATTGTAGCTATTTGGCTCTCTAAAGCAGCTTTGGGGAAAATAACTCTTTTTCACCCCAAGCAAGCCAGTACAAAGGCTGAGAAATAAATCAGATTAGTATGCTTTTTCTCCATCTTATTTAAAGAGGAAAGAAACAATGTGCAGTGCTCTGCTTGCACTGATTTAGAAAGTGAGGCAAAATACTGGAACTGACCTCAAAGGACTTTGGAGGTATTTAGGTATTCAGGTTTATAATTAGTCTAAACACATGTTCTGAAATGTACTGTAGCACAAGACAAAGCTTAAGGTTTAAGTACAGTGTTTCATCTTCAAAAACATTTATGTTCAAACATTGGCAATGTGGTTGGTAACATCTGTACAGAATGCAAGTGAGATCAGATACAAAAGACCTCTCCTGCAGGCCACATCAGAGAAGGTGATTCTGTGAAAGAAAATTATTGGAATTTTGGAAAACACATGACAGTGTTTTACCAGGGCTATGGAAAACACCTTTGTGAGAAAACGTGAGATTTCTGGACATGATTAATAGACGTCTATCAGAGTATTTTGTTCAAATTACTTTTCTCAGATGATAATTGTAGTTAACAGAACAGGAGATCAATAGGTTTGGAATGGTCAGGCTATAAACAAAAACAGTGCAATTTTTTTTTTTTTAATCAATATTGCCATAAAATATCCTCTTGCCATTTATTGATGTAGTAGAAAAGTATTTCCTTGACAATGTATTTTCTAACTCTTGATAAACACACACCTGTAAGTGTTCAGAAAACAGAAATAAACAATAATAATTCCAGAATAAACTGGAATGCTTCATATCAAAGCTATAACTTTCTTGGTCCCTCCCAAACATCAGATTTTAATCTACTAAGCTCTAACTAGTTCTTATGAGAGAAAAATGGATGGAATGACAGAATAAAACTGTTACAAGACCAGAAAGTCAGTTATGTACTCAGTGCTCTCTCTCTGCAGTCTGTGGACACTACGATGACACTGCTGGTCACAGGGATATGCAGCCAGCACATTATCATTATTCAGACTGCTTAACAGTTCCTTGTACCTGGATTACATTTAAACCTTGCAGATTCTTTCTACTTATCTTCTCTAAGATATGCCTCTTATAAGCTCTACTCCCCTTAAATTAAAATTTCATTTCCCACCTAAATTAATACAATATCCTTTTCTTCCAACATAGACAAATGAAATTCTTCTTTAGTAATACTGCTCCAGGACAACTATTGAAATTCCCATTTTGTTAGACCACTGTAAATTATCTCTCTCTTTGCATCCCTTTACTGGCTCCTATTTCAATTATTTTATCAAATAGATATCAAATCCCTATCAAATAGGTACTTCCCCTTTCAAGGCCTTCATGGCCAATCCATTGTCATTTTTTCTTTGTTACTTGAAAGTCCTATTCCTGCTTCTAATGAGCTTTGACCTCATACCTGTTAGATTTGTTTCAAACAGTATATTATTTCTTCCTTTCTTCATGCTAGTGTTTTTCCTTGAGGGGACCTCCCTAAAAGCCAAGTCATTGCTTTTCTTTAAGTGTTTCCATGAGATTCTCCTCTGGGATAATACCTGCAGAAAATTTGATACCTCATCAGCCAACAGGGTGATTAATATAATCCTTTTCTTCTCTTAAGCTCTCCTACATCTATCTTATCTTTCATTGCATACAAAAACATTACATATCTTTCTTTGGTATAGGATTTGGTTTGTTCTATTTCTGGTTAACTGGCTATGATCAAGACTATCACTTCAAAAACAGAGAGAGATAAGCAAGGAAACTACAAACCAAAATCAATTAAATAATGAAACACATGGTCTCTTTTCCACATAGGAATTTACCAACATTTCTTCAAGTCTTAGAAGTTTGGTTTTAAATGGAGCCTGAGAAATTTCAATGCTAAAAATGTACCCAGAAATATCAGCTTTGCTGACTTGAAATGGAAGATTTGTGAGACTGATTTAAATTATTTACAATTTCAAGTGCAGACTGTGCCAGATCTTAAAGTATAGAAGTAGGAGAAATACAGAGAACTAACAATAAGCACTGAATAATAGTTCTATACAGATATGAGTAAGCTCTCATTTTAATGGTAAGATTTTCTTTTCACATGTTCCTTATCACTAAAGAAGACAGATAAGTTACCATTACTTTTATTTACTGCTGACACTTCAGTCCTGCTTTGTAACCAGTCCTGCAAAGAGGAGCTGTATGTGTAAGCAGATCAAATACGAAGTCAATGCACCCAAGTGCTGTAACAGTCAACTTCGTAAGTATACTATAGTCCAAGTTCCACCGTGATGTAACCAACAGCATAATTAGAGAGCCAAAGAAAATAAGATGATATATGAACTGATACTCTTAGGCCAAAAAATATTAAGGAAAAAATTTTCAAAGCCAGACCAGTAATGCAGAGTACATTCATTATTTGCAACATGTCAACTAAGTATTTGTTCTGCGTCACAGCAGACATTAAACATAGATCCAGACACTATCAGCTTCCTCCCATTTTTCACGGGCAATCATGTGATATTACTTTATGATTATATTAATTGTTCTTGTATGTGTTCTTCCTCTTTGAAAGGGATCATCTGGACTAAGTGCAGTGGAAAAAAAAAAGTCTTAGACATGCCAGTAAAAATCTGTCTTTATAACAATCAAGGTAAAGGTAGAATATTTTCTGTTCTCCCTGTTCACTCTTTCAAAACTCATAAATACATATTTCCACCACAATCTTCCCACCCTAGCTGAATGCTCTGGCCATGCTAGACTTTGCAGTAGGTTTCCCTTCTGATTGATCTCCTTCCTGTTCCGTAACTCTTGTGCTCACAGGTTTCAACAGCACCTTTGGGAAGTGTCCTCTCAAAGATCAAAAGTACTATGTACCCAACTAGTTAAAACACTGCTCTTAGCAGCAGGAGATGTTAATCTGAATCTTTGGGGAAGAATCCTAACCATAAGAATATTCATCCTCTCCTCTTCTAGCTGTGGCTACACCCCATCTCCTATGTGTTTCTTTGGGATTTGGTTCTATCATTGAGTATTGGATGAGGTAGCTCTGGGGAGGTAGGTTGTAGGACACTTCAGCAGTGTGCTGTAGTTCCTACAGTGAGTGAGCTGCCTCAATACTCAGCCCAGGCAGAGGGCAGCACTTCTGCACAGGAAAAGCAGCACCACTTAAGGTACTTAAGAAAGGTCTGTGGGAAAAAAATGGCCTTTAGGCAACTCAGGAAGCAGATGTCTGTGACCTTTAAGCACCTCAGGACGCACCTCACTTCTTTGTGACACTAGCTGGCTTGTACCTTTAGTTTTCCAAGTATGTAGCTACTACAAAGAGCCTTCATTTGTCTGTGATGTTTTCCAAAATTATAACCACCACAAATCAAAAATGCAAATGTCTGTGGCCTTTAGGCAGCTCAGGAAGCTTGAGAGAGTGTTTGTTGCTTTATCTTGGAGTTAAGAACATCAATGATACTTTGTGTGCTTACATGCAGGTTTTTTTGGATCTTACCCTTGAACGCATTACAAAGACCCAAGATTTGTTTAATCATCTTTTATTTTCTAGTTTCATAATATTTCAAAACAATTTTCTGTTCTTCAGTTCTGAGAAGCTCATCCCAAAAATATTTATCTTGGCTGACAGCAAAATTAAGCAGTGTAGCTGACATCTGTCACGGATTAGTGGATTGAAAAGTTACAAGAAAGAAATTTGGTTGTCTGTGACCAGTACCAATTGAATATCTTTTCGCTTCTTCCTGACACTACCTGACTTGTGCCTTTAGCTTTCCAAGTATGTAGCTACTACAAAGAGCCTTCATTGTCTGTGATGTTTTCCAAAATGATAACCACCATAAGTCAAACGTACGAATCAAATCTATCAAACATGCAAATCCAATCTATCAAACATCTACTGTGGAGTGAAATTTCTTTCCCTCTAAACGAAAAGTATTTGTGAATGATACATTCATTATCTCATCACACAGCAATCCTTGAAGGGATCAGAGCAACTTCTGCTGAGCATTAATGAAAACACAGAAAACATTCACTTCACAGTATGTACATGTCAGAACATATGTATTAACCCCAAGGAGGATATGTAGATTCTTAAGGACATCCAAACTTGCACTGAGGCCCAATTGAGACAAAATATATGAACAACGTTGAAGAACTCCTATTTGCTCCCTTTCCTGTGTTGTTCCTTAGGGCAAAAAAACCTGCATTTCAAGTTACTACTTTGCAGATTTTTGTTCCTCTTTGGCATCCTTGGCTTTATGAACCAGCAATGTGGCCAAGAAGGCCAATGGCATCCTCAGATGCACCAAGAAGAGTGTAGCCAGCAGGTCAAGGGAGGTTCTGCTCCCTCTCTACTCTGCCCTGGTGAGGCCTCATCTGGAGTCCATTTCTGGGCTCCTCAGCTCAAGAGGGACAGAGAACTTATGGAGAGGCTCCAGCACAGGGAAACCAAGATGATCAGGGGACTGGAGCATCTTTCATATGAGAAAAGGCTGTGGGAACTGGGGTTGTTTAGTCTAGAAAAGAGGAGACTGAGGGGATATTGATCTTATTAACATTTACAAATATCTAACTGGTGGGTGTCAGGAGGTTGGGACGTCTCTTTTTTCTGTGGTATCTAGCAACAGGACAAGGGGTAATGGGATGAAGCTGGAACACAGAAAATTCCATTTAAATAGAAGAAAAAACTATTTCAGTGTTCAGGTGAGGGAGCCCTGGCACAGGCTGCCCAGAGGGGTTGTGGAGTCTCCTTCCTTGGAGGTCTTCAAGACCCACCTGGACATGTTCCTATGCAACCCGATCTAGGTGTACCTGCTTCTGCAGGGGGGTTGGACTGGATGATCTATAAAGGTCCTTTCCAGCTCTACCATTCTATGATTCTCTTCATTTTTCTTTCACAGTTTCTGGGAAAAAAAATAAAAGAACTCCTTTCATACTATCTTTTATAGAAACTCCATGTATTACTACTGGAAAATTGGTTCACTACTCTTACAGAGCTATAAAATCTTTAAGTTATCTTTCCCAGAGCAGTAAGACATACATTTTTCAGTAAAGTAAGCAAATATAAGTAGGGACATACAATTGATCAGAGTTGAGTAAGAAGCTACCACGCTGACTTTACCTATGATTTAAAACCCTTGAAGAAAGGAAAAGCTGAAGATGGCATAGAATATTAAACTATGACTCAACAGAAGACAGCTCAGTTTAAGGAACATATGAAATGAATGTACTCAGAGCAGAGGATGTAAAGAGGCAAAAAGTTTTAAGGGATAAAAAAATCAGAACAGCCTTGAAAACTTGAGGTGACCTTTGACTGAAATTGTTTTGAAATCAACAAAGACCTCTCCTGAATTGTATTCTCTGATTGTGCTTCAGAGGGGGTCATGGTAAATAGCATGAGAAGTGCTTAAAATTACATTGAGATCTATTTTGGTTTTGACAAAGAAAGGATTTTTATGTGCTAGCCATTTTGGAACATTATATGGATACTTTTTACAGATACACTATCATGGCCCTAATCTGATGCCAAGTACAATTGATAAACGTTCTGAATGGGATTAGTTGAATATAACTTTAGCCAGTTTTAATTAAACATCTGTTCCAAACAAATTGATAGGCTCTCCGTACCATCAGTACAACCAATAGTTCCAGGGAATAATAACTCAATCCGTCCTGAGTTCAACACCTAAGACAAGTGAGACCAGTTATCCTTTATAGGTGTCACTGTTTATCTTCTCCACATAGGCAGAGCCTAAGCATTCACTTTTAGACAGTTGAGTGAGGAGATAAATTCCACTCTGTCAGACTAAATTAACAGACCTTACAGCAGTCATCTTTCCCTAAGTCAAATACTTGTGTGGTTGTCAGTATCTGTTAAGGATTTGTTACAGTCACACAGAAAATACAGTGTTTTAAACTCTTCTTCATAGTTCAGTAACAGCAATAAAAGGCAATGTTGGGAAATTACTCAGCAAGCCACAAACATCATTAGAAAGAGTTTTCACAATAACTTCAGACAAGTTAAGTAGACTACAAGTTCAGGTTTTTAATTTTCTTATTCACATACATCTCTTCAAGAACTTTGTTCTAAGCAAACCATTACCCCTTTCTTCCTAAACTCTAAAATACAGCGCTCTGTTAGGTGCTGCTTGACAGACTACACCTGTCATGTTGACATGCTCTGTGAGAAGGAACATAAGGTTAACTTGCATGTTTCTCTGTTTTCTAGTGTTTCTTTTTGGTTTTGAATGTTTTTTATTATTATTATTTCTTTTTCCCTCTATAAAACAGCTGTACCACAACATTGCTTACGAACTTGAACATAGAAACTGTGGTAAAAGCATTGACGTTGGTCTTATTTTTCCATTTATCAATTATAATTACTCAGTTAATGCTAGTCGTTCACTCCATGGAATTTTAATAGTTTTGGGCAATGAAAACAGATGAAACCAGATCACTTTTATCCCTCATAGATCTGTCAGCATTTCATTACTCATATCATCCCAAGAACAAGTCAATGTGGTATCCTCTTAGCTTGTACTGTGCCAGTGCTACTGTACCAGGAGATGGGTTGAGGTCCTGGGTATTTGTGACATTTATAGAAACTTTGCTATTTTTTTGTCTTGAACATTAAGGCAGCTCTTACTTAAAAGGCAGATCTCTAACCAGCCTGAAAGGGGGATCCTTACCCGAAAGTTAGTGTCCCAAACTGGAACCTACAGGCTTCTTTTAGATCCTGAAGTTCTCTTCCTCTGTCCTGAGAGACATTTACTTGTTCATGTCATCCATTAATTGTCTTCTCAAATATCTGTTGAACAGTTAATAAACAAACCACAGGTCCTTTTCCATTATTAGTTCCCCGTGCACTGGGGTGCAAAACTAAGTCCTTTTTGTATGCTTTGTTTTCAGCATGAAGATTCAGATTGTAGAGGGAAAGGGTTCTGAAGGAAAGGGTAGGATGGTGATGGGTAGTGGAGAATTTATCTTCCCTCTTCACTCCACCTCTTGCCTACCTACTACCTTAGGTCAGTGGGTAGGATCATCTGTGTAGGATTCCAATCTTCTTATGCAGTGGAAGAGACTAAACCCAGACCTTCCACATGTCCTGTTTTGTTGTGGTTTTGGGTTTTTTTTAATACCCAGGGTATTATATAAAACAGATTGATTTTTAAAAAAAGTAGCAGCCACTGTTGCGTACTTTAGGGATCCTCTACGTACATGTGATCTGTGCTTTAGCAACCTAATAGAGTTCAACCCTTAAGGTTCTTAAGCTTTTTAAACAAAGAAACACCTATTATTTCTATTCTGATCAAGGTGAATAGGGCACTGAGGTAGCCTGACACTCTTACATTTCCTCAGGGACATCTGAGATACCTAGCAAGTTCTAGAGTCAGCTTCTGTAGTTTACTTGCCTGTAAGGTTGGGTAGCAGCTGAAGCAGAGGTTTCTTCGGATCACAGTTTTGGACTTCTATCCCATTTTAGTACCACAAAGTCCTTGAACAACAGCAGAACTCAGTGTAAGTATGGATACTGCTGGTGTTCAATGAGATCTGTGACACCAATTCCATTTTTTTTAAGTCCTTCTTCCCTACTGTTACAGAATTTCGAGACAGTTGATCTGAATCTGTAACTGCCTTTTTATCTAACAATAAATTATAAACACATGCATTGCCTGGAATGTTTTAGGAGAATCATGAGAGGACCACAAGTTGCTCAAAAGCCTGCAATTCAAGTAATCTGAGGACGCTGAAAAAGTTTCCAGAGATGCGTGGTTAATATTTATTGTTATGTGCATTTTTTCCAACATGACTAAAAAGCTTTTAGGTCAGTCTTGCATTCCTCCTCACCTAATCCAAATTATGACACTGTGCAATCAGTCACAGTGAACGAAGTGTGCTTTGTAAGCAGTCAACACTTCTCATTTTCTGAGCCCAGTCCAGGTCAGCCCGTCATTTATCTGCTGGGAAACATGGCATTCCCCTTCCTGACTTCTGCTGGCTGTCTCTGCTTTGTTAATCACATCTTGAAAGTACTCTCTGGTAAGTACAGAGTCATCTCTGTCACTGCCAAGTATTTTGCTTGTGATCATTTTTGGTTTTATGCTTCTTTCCTTAAAGATATCTCTATATAAAGATAAATATATAATGGTATTGTTTCCTTTGGGACTGTGGGGCAAGCACATGCTTGTACACCATCTGTCAGAATCATAGCAGGTACTCAAACGGTCTGAAATTACCAGTAAGAGACTAGGTAACAGCCAGAATTGAAGTAAAAGCACAGCTGAGAGAGGACAGTCAGGGCCCTGCCAGGGCTGCCCAAGGGGGTCTGTTGGGGCAGACCCTGGCAGCCAAGAACCATCCTAGCCAGGAGCAGGGCAGCTAGAGGCAGACAGACAGCCCCGACCCTCAGCATCAGGCACCTCCCTGGCAATGGGACCAGGCCAAGGTTGGGCCAGGATGTGGGTAGGAGTTGAAATTTGGTCCTGGTAAAGGGTAAAGGGCCAGATATGGTTGAAGGAAGACTCAATACGGCTGAGGGTGGAAGCCTCAGATGAGACAGCCCTCAAATGGAGGGAGTCCAGCCCTGACTAGGGCATTTTCCAGCTCTTCCTTTGTATCAGCTCCTGCTCTACCTGCCACTGGATGAGCCCCTGTAGGGGTGTGCTCAGGACCAGTCCCAACAAGGACTCCTTGAACAGCAAATAGCAGTATTTCTATCAACAGGAACACATACAGTATTATTCCTTCCACAATGCCTTAGGGATGTGAGGCATTTTATTAGCAAAAAAATGAGATAAATTTAGGTACAATGTGAAAGGTGGGCACCTTCTCACAGATGAGTGCTATGGGCAGGGCTCCTCAAGCAATGATCTATGGCCAGGCTCCATCCACAAGGCACAGCCAAGTAGCACCATGCCACAGTAGCCACCAAATATGCACGAAAAAGGTCATTGGCCACTTAAGGTAAACACACAGGAAGTTCCTGTGTTATTGCCTCATCTAAATCTGATACTGATTTGCTGACTTTGTATTCCTACTCTTAAGATACTAGCTGGAGAGACAGAGTATATGGTCATGCGGGAAAACCTGAGAACATCTCACTCTGATGAACAAAGGTGGCTGGTGCTAACATTCCCCATGTACCTTTCAATTTTCTCCCTAAGTGTTGCCCAAGGCTCCTGGCCCCTGTGCACTGCAGAACCTCATTGCTGCTTGATCTTAAGCTTCCTACTCCTGCCATTGCTAACTGCCTTGCAGCATTTGCAAGGTTGCGGGTATTAAGAGATGACAACACAGGTGAAGTAGGAACAAGAAGGGCACCTCATCAATGAAATCATCTGCATACAAAGCACAACCCACTGTCTGAGCCTTATGGTTCCATTTATGGTATTGTTGCACACGGTATATAACATGAGAAAGTGCCGGGGGGGTGGAAAGTGAAGGTACACTTCTGAGCATACCAGGAACTGGGCTCAGAATTCACACCTCCTGCTCCAGAATGTGAAACTGAACATCCTACCACACAAGAAGACAAAATTTGAGCTCTCCAATGGCACCTAGAAACAGTAACCCAGCTGCAAGGGAAAAGATGTTTTCTTACTAAGTAGCAGTAACTACAGGTTTCTGCGAAATTTATATGGAGAGACAGCTGTCATTCAAGAGCTCTTGTGTACCATCAAAACTTACGGTGTGACTGAGAAGAGCAGCAAATAGACTGAAAAATACTCATCTACCTGAAATCAGAAGAGTTACTGCAATCCAGGCATCACTGTCATTTTCTAATGTTATCTGAGTTGAAACAAAATGTTTCTTCCTTCCACTAATCAACAAAAAGCACATTTGGGAAAAATGAGAATGTTGTTCATAACTTTAACACCCCATATCCTTGAATTAATTACAGTAGATTGACTCAACTATATATTTGGAAAATTAATATTTTGGTCCATATGGAATTATTTACTGCATAAAATAAAGTACTAAATATTTTTTTTACTCATAGGAAAATAATGTGCATTAGTAACCAGATACACATGTATGAAGAGAAGTGGCTTCTGAGCAACTATTTTGGAGATCTGTCTTGAGAACAATCTTGCACCTTTTTGAGAAGCAGCATCTCTTCTCTTTCTTCTCTTTTCCCAATAAATGCATTCTTAAGGTATTTGTCACGATACAGCTTTCTAAGTTCTGTAGTTTTCTAAGTTCTGTAGAACTTGATCCAAAGTACTTGAGGATCTAGACTAAACTGGTTCCCTAATGTAAACACACGTATCTGTTAACAACAATGTAGAAACTAATTCTTTTTGTGATATTTCACTATGGTACTTAGAATTTGTGCTACTATATCCTTAACATTCTTTCCCAACATCATAACAATCATTTAAAAGATAAATTAATTAAACAAATAGTAGTTCAGTGTTGGAGTTTGTGTTGTAATATTTTTCTAAACTACAGTGGAAATGAGTGAGAGCTCATTTTTTAAGAGTTTCCAAAAAGTCTTGCTGAACTCTGTCTCCTAGGAGTGAGCAATGGGTGTCCAAATCTCAGCTGTTTCAATTCTTGTTCCCTTTAGAATTCATGAGCTTTCTGGCCAGTGATAAGCTCCCTCTAGGGTTCCTAATCAGTAAATACTGAGGCCACAGAATGCAAAGTAGTGAGCCAGTATGGATTCATTTTTCTGGTTCAAATGAATGAAAAAACTTTCAGTCAGTTCATAGAATCATAGAATGGTAGGGTTTGGAAGGGATCTTTAAAGATCATCTAGTCCAAACCCCCTGCAGAAGCAGGTCCACCTAAATCAGGTCGCATAGGAACATGTCCGGGCAGGTCTTGAAGACCTCCAGAGAAGGAGACTCCACAACCCCTCTGGGCAGCCTGTGCCAGGGCTCCCTCACTTTCACGGCGAAGTAGTTCTTTCTTATGTTTAAGTGGAACCTTCTGTGTTCCAGCTTCATCCCATTACCCCTTGTCCTGTTACTATCTACTATAGAAAAGAGGGATGTCCCAACCTCCTGACACCCACCCTTTAGATATTCATAAATGTTAATAAGATCTCCCCTCAGTCTCCCCTTCTCCAGACTAAACAGCCCCAGTTCCTGCAGCCTTTCCTCGTATGAAAGATGTTCCAGTCCCCTGATCATCTTGGTGGCCCTGCACTGGACTCTCTCCAGCACTTCCCTGTCCCTCTTGAGCTGAGGAGCCCAGAACTGGACACAGGGCTCCAGATGAGACCTCACCAGGGCAGAGTAGAGGGGGAGAAGCACCTCCCTTGACCTGCTGGCTGCACTCTTCTTGATGCATCCCAGGATGCCATTGGCCTTCTTGGCCACGAGGGCACATTGCTGGCTCATGGTTAGTTTATTGTCAATCAAGACTCCCAGGTCTCTCTCTGCAGAGCTGCTCTTCAGCAGTTCAATCCCCAGCCTGTACTAGTGCATGGGTTTGTTCCTTCCCAGATGCAGGACTCTGCACTTGTCCTTGTTGAACCTCATGAAGTTCCTCTCTGCCCAACTCTCAAGCCGGTCGAGATCCCGCTGAATGGCAGCACAGCCTTCTGGGGAATCAGCCAGTCCTCCCAGTTTGGTGTCATCAGGGAACTTGCTGAGGGTACACTCTGTCCCCTCATCCAGGTCACTGATGAAGATGTTGAACAAGACTGGCCCCAGAACTGATCCCCGTGGAACTCCACCAGCCACAGGCCTCCAACTCAACTCTGTGCCATTGATCACCACCCTCTGGGCTCTGTCATTCAGCCAGCTCTCGATCCACCTCACTGTCCACTCATCCAAGCCACACTGCTTGAGCTTTCTGATGAGAATGTTGTGGGAGACAGTGTCAGAAGCCTTGCTGAAGTCAAGGTAGATGACATCCACTGCTCTCCCCTCATCTAGCCAGCCAGTTATGCACTCATAGAAGGATATCAGGTTAGTTAAACAGGATTTCCCCTTGGTGAAGCCAGTTAACTTTGTTCTTCCAAGTTTAATGTTGAATCAACTGTTGCCCGTCTAAATCATTTAAGTTTTATGCCAAAACAAATATCATCTGTCTCCCACAGCTAGCACACTATTGGCTTAAAAGCTGGCATGAAATTTCTATCCTGTGTCCTGAGTACTTGGACCGAAATACAATTGATTGTGTGACCAGGATTGATTTTTTTCATTGAATATATATGTCTCAGTGATCTGACAATGTGCAGATTTAATGTGACTTGAAAGCTACAGATACTTCTAATCTCTGCATAGCCTTTTCTTAAAAGTTAATTTTTATTTACAGAAAACTGTCACTTTAGGTTCAAAAGATAAACCGTAGTTTAATTTATGGAGCTGAATGAACTATATAGAAAGTAACACATTGACTTCATGGGTTCACTTTCTCCTACACAAACCAACCCAGTGATTAGTGATAGCTCTGTGATTCTGCTTGAACTCTTAGAAACACCTGGCCTCTTACAGTTCTCTGATAGAAGACAAGCATTTTTGCCCTGGTATATGGTAACATAGTGTGTTATTGTAGTGACTTAATTACACACAAAGCAAAGTGATGGGCTGACACAATAGCCATAAAACTTTCAGAGTCTGGTTAGGAAAAAATACATCTGGGGAAAAGATCAAACAACAGTTTGTTTTCTCTTTCTTTATTTTCTTGAAAATAAGACTTCTTGGTAAGTACAACTCAGAAGATTTTGCAGTATGAGAAAACTTAATCTGATATTTCAATTGGTAAGTACCTAGAAAGACTACAGGATGAGGTAATTATATCACTAACTGAAATAAAAGAACAGAACTTTTTTTGCTATCTGTACATAAAAGCACAAGGCAAACATGTAATGACACAATTCCTATTAGCTTACAGAATACAAGAACTGAAGTTTAGGTAGTATAAATGTGATCCATGGTACAGCATAGATGAACACACTTGAACTTGAGGTTTGATAAAGCATATGCATTCAGGAAAGCAAATGACAAAAAAAAGATTAACTAGGCTGTTCTCAATGATGTCCAATAGCAGGACAAAGGGCAATGGATACAAGCTGGAACATAAGAGGTTCCAAAGAAATACAAGGAAAAACTTCCCTGTGAGTGTGAGGGAGCACTGGCACAGGCTGCCCAGACGGGTTGTTGAGTCTCCTTCTCTAGAGATGTTCCAAACCCATCTGGACGAGTTCCTGTGTGACCTACCCTAGGCGGACCTGCTCTGGAAAGGGGGTTGGACTAGGTGATCTTTCAAGGTCCCTTCCAACCCTTAAGATTCTGTGTGATTCTGTGATTGTGTGAAATGTTCAGTCAGATGCCTTTAATCTTCTTTTTTACTTCAGCAATTTTCTTTTTTTACACTATTTCATGAAAGCAGTGAAGAATCCATGATGTAGCTTATGCCTTTTAACTTGCAACGTCAGAATAGCACTATCAACTTGGGAAATTAGTTTTCATTCACATTATAAACATTGCTTGTGTTCCTAGCTGTACTAAAATGCATGGCAGTTTGGCACTTCTAAACTTTAACTGGGCCAATTTCATCCCTCTTTTATGTTTATTTTATACATATAAGGAAACTTGAGCACCAACACAATGAATAAGCGTCTTAAAGAAAAAGACACGTAGAACAAGATATTTTCTTAGAGTTTTAATTAAACAACAGTGACCTACAGGGATGTGTGTTCTTGTACCTACTCAGATGTAGCTGCCACTATATATTTTTGGTGTTTTCCATCAGTCTGCATTTTTTCTAGACATTTCTTTCATCACAATATCAGTTGGGATTGGAGAGCTCTATCTGACTTGGCACGTGCACATCTAATGGGATGACATATCTTTATACTACAAAGCAGTGAACAAAAGCGGATGCACAGACATAGTGAGCTGTAGGTCTCTTCCTGCCTTGTACAGCAGCATATTGAGAGGTTGCAGGTGAGAAAATACATACTTTAAAGAATTTTCTCCAATCAAACTTGTTTTTGTCAGTGGGCAAACATGAAATGTGTTTAAAATTACACAGATATTTATCCTTTCTGCTACAAAATGCTAACCCTGAAGTGAAAGAATCACAGTTAAAAATACACACTTCTAAGTGAAACAGTTTTGATAGTAATCATGATTCTGCCATTAAAGCTGCTTTAGCTAAGTGCTTGTGCATATGTTAAATTTCATGCACATGTGTAGCCCTGTTGAAAACAATAAATCTAGTCAGGTTGTTATTTATTAGCTTATATGCTTTCCTGAAGTGGAATAAAAGGTGGGAGGGAAAAAAAAAAAGGAGGAGGGAGGAAGATCTAGTATTATTAAATTAACAGAAATTCATCACTCAAAGTTACTGTAGTCTACCATGTCAGTTAACTATGAACTTCATAGCCAAGAACATGAAATATTGTTCATATTGGGGCATCTGCACTCCATGTATCGCTAGCATGCAACACTGGGATGGAGCATGACAGTCATATTAAGGAAGAAAGGCTTAGAAAGTGAAGAGAGGAAAAAAGTCCATTACAAAGCTAAAGAAGGATGCAGAGTTGTGCTCCAGATCTCTGCTCTGAATAATGAAATTATTTATACAGAAGAGCACATAGCACAGCAGACTGAAAAACGTCATGTTTCTCCTTTCTGCAATGAAACACTACCAAAACAAAAGTACTGGAGAAATTTAGGAGCAGATCTTCATAAACAGCAAACAAGAAAGGCAAGAGCAAAATCTACTTCCCAGGCTTTGTGTTTGTTGCCGTATTTTCCTCTCTGGAAGATGGTCTGGAAAGGTGTGGGGTCTCAGGCTTGGGTGTAGTGTATGGAGAACAAAAATATCTGTTATATTCCAGCACCATAGCTATTCTGGAATAGTTCCACGGAAAAGCACCTTTAGCCTGGATGTAGACAGATTTTATAGATGGCATAGAGCTATAGGAATAGTAAAATTCATCAAGGTCTCTTCTGGTCTTCGAGGCAGCAGAAATGTGCAATATGTTATGGCAATATGCTCCCATTTTGCAGTTTGTTTAAAAGCAGGGCTGCCCAGATGGGTTGTGGAGTCTCCTTCTGTGGAGACATTCCAAACCCACCTGGACAAGTTCCTGTGTGACCTACTTTAGGTGGTCCTGATCTTTTGAGGTCCCTTCCAGCCCTTTTGATTCTATGGGAGAGAACTGCTGTGGATGCAGGTTGCACTTGAAGTTCCAATGCTTTGAGAGTGGAATAGGCAGTTTTAAGTCATTGCTCTGAGATGCTTCTCTGTTTTGTACCTTTGCCCTTCTTCGTTGCCTGTCACCACACTTGGCTTAGATGAGAAGAGAGGCAGCTACATGGCAGAGCAGAACTTTATCACAGCGCTGCTTACCTTATTGGTCTCAACATTGTTGCTGCACCTCCAGTGATAGGTCCCTTATGCAAACTCACAGTGAGAGAGTGAGGATGTTCCTCAATGCAACTTACGGTAGAGCAAAAACCCCAACCAAAGCAAACACAAGAAATCCACCTGGATTTTAAAGCAATTCCCCTACTTCTACCTATGCAATTTAGGAAATCGGTTTGCCCTCTGGAGATTCTCAGAGATCGGGTTTCTTTTCCAAACCCACTGTCGATTGCAGGGCAGTTTGCAGAGAAGACACATTCCTCTCTAGGAAAACTCAGTAGCTTTTATACGCAGCCAGAGCCGGACAAAACAAAAGCAGGTGTTCTGTGCTGGAGAAATGAGATGAAGGGAGATGATGATTTATGTTCAGAAAGGTTAAATGTTGTGGGTTTTTTCCAGACTTAGGAATGTTCTCCTTTTTTTTTTTAATTCTTTTTAGTAAAAGGTTTCTGAGAGGAAAAAACCTGTGGTTTCAAGAGGATTTTTTCCCCAAGACATATGACAGTTGTGCAAGAAATCTTTATTTGGTCTCTCTAAAATTTAGTTCTCAAAGCTGGAAATACTTGCTTTTTATTTCTTCACTTTATTCATTTTATGACAACATTCATGTTCTCCCCTATTTCTTGGTAGATGTATGAGGGATACCACAAGCTTTGTACTACTGACTTGACCATGCTAGCAATGTGTAGTGCCCCTGGTCTATATGAGTATTTGATCTGCGTGGCTATTGCTGTGAAAAGCTGCAATTAATTACTTTTTCTCCTCAAGCACATGGACTTTTTTCTTTTTTTAAACAATAACAAATTCCACAAGTAGGCCTCAACTCATTTATATTTATTTTATCTTTTATTATATATACATATATACATACATCGACCCTTTCTCCCTCCCAGTCTGCCTCATTTTCAGACTAGGTTAACATTTTTAAGAAAAATATGTTATAAGAAATTGAGCCATTTATAAAGACTTGCTCTTAACCTTTGCCTAACTGCCACTCACTATGATCTAATATAGTTGGGGGGGAAGCATCCTGCATTGTTTCATTTATTGGTTTATACAAAACACAGAAACATTCTCAAAAAGAGCTACTGTCCCCTGCTTCCCACTGAAGTAGCTATTTGCTGATCTCTGACAAGAAGGGAAACAGTAGGAAAAGAAGAAATAAGAGTCTGTCTCCTCTCTTTCCCAAAGCCCCAGAAACTAGATCTCTTAATACAGCAGAGAACAAAACACTAAACTGTTGTAAGTTACATGCATCTGTGGGGAATTCTGGTTGGCACATAGGGACCATTTCTTTTGCTTCAGAATCTTTTGGTTCTAGATGCATTTTGTATTATGACAGTAAAGGCTGTATCTGTCTCTCTCATACCTAGAACTGGAAGACCCCTCTAAGTCCACCCTTCTATAGATAAGTGGAAAATAGATCCATGTTTTTCCTCTGTTCTTTACACTGAAATTAGTAAAAACATGCTGCTACCATATCATTACTAAAAAACACCAGGCTAGACTCTTCACCTGGTAGATTGTATCTTCTTTAGCATAGTAATGTCACTAGCACCATGCTGAGAAGCTGCTCTTTTCTGGTACTTCCTCAAATAGGATACATATACTTATTCCATTGTCTTACATTGGATCCTTTTTCTCTATTTTATCATTGTTTGGTGCTTGTGGCTTATTTGGATTATATGGTCAGACAGTATGGCAAACAGCCCATGAGGAGACTGGCTTCTGTTGAGAGTGAGGTCTGCAAAATAACATGATTTCAGATGAATGCTTATCTGACTGAGCCAGTGAGAGACAGGGAGCCTTTTTTCCATGCAGCAAATGAGTGGAAAGAATGGGGGTTATGACTTCCTTTCCAAGTCTACATAAATGAAGTCTTCACTTCTTCACATGGCATTTCTCAAAATATGGGGTTATAGTATATATCAGGTTGACCCAGGTAGAACATCATTGACATCCGAAAGTGACATTGCTTTTCCAGTAGGACAGAGAAATATGTTTCTTCAGTAATGCATAGCAAAAGAAATCTCTTTATAGCACTTATTTTATTAATGGCTTTTTCCACTTCTAGTGGCTTATTTTTTCTCTCCTCTCCACATTTTTCTTTCTCCAGTTCCTCAGCCTTTCTTCCTGTACATTTTTCTTTCTCCAGCTCACCAGCCTTTCCTTTTCTGCACATTTTTCTTTCTCCAGCTCACTAACCTTTCCTTTTCTGCACATTTTTCTTTCTCCAGCTCACCAACCTTTCCTTTTCTGCACATTTTTCTTTCTCCAGCTCACAAACCTTTCCTTTTCTGCACATCTTTTTGGATTTCTGGTGTATATCATCACTTTAGGGAAACTTCACATGCCCTTTATTCTTAATTCAATCTGCACAGAAGGCCTCGTGTTTTTTGTGCTGCAAATCTTACAATTGTTTATACATACATATCTATCTATCTATTTTTATATATATATATATATAAAAGAAGTTTCTATAATGTACATTCCATTTTAGTCCCCATCATCATGAATGGGGAATCCCAGTCTCAGCTTTTCTGGCTGGCTGAGAAGGAAAATTCTAGGTCACATCCAGATGTATCTTGGGATTGCAGCAACAAGAACAACTTAGGAAAGCAACAGGGAAATTTCTGTTGCTAATGAAGAATTACATATTTCTTCCTGTTTGAGAAAACAGTTCCTCTTTCATCCCTGTTCCCTTCTCACCTGTATAGCCATCTTGTTACTTTGATCATAGAATGAGAATGGGAGGGTTGGAAGGGACCTTTAAAGATCATCTAGTCCAACCCCCCTGCAGAAGCAGGTTCACCTAGATCAGGTCGTATAGGAACATCTTTGTCTTCTCCATCCTCCTCTCCTTCCGCAAGCTCCTGAAAACTCTTCAGTTTCTGAATCAATCATTTTTTACTTAATTCATTTCTGAAAATTCTTTAATTCCTCCGCAAGTAACAGACCATAATATTTTCCTTTGTTATGTTTGGAAAAGGTAGGATTTGGGTGTAAATGACATGCAGTGCAATGTGGTAACTACAGATCGAAGAACCAAGAATAAATGAAGGAAGGAAAATGAAGGGAAATATTGCAATGGTCTTTTCACTAGTGCATAGGCAGGGAAGGTACTTAAAGAGCTGCCTCTTTCTTAATGTACTTTCCATAGCTCTGTACATCCTTTACAATTATTCTGTGCACAAAACTTGGAAACAGCCGGAAACACAGAGGTAACTGTATCCAGTATCAGAGAAGGCTATTACAGCTACTCTAGGCTCTGCATCTACAGCATGCTGGTTTATATATCAGTGACAGTGGGTTCCTGTTCATGGCCCATGGGGGTCTCAATACTCAATATGCAAGCCCACGCCAATACCGTGGGTTCAAACTTATTTCAGTGTCTGACCCAAAAGGACAATAAAATAAGTTTTGGATACATCTAAATCTTCAACCTTTTCAAAAGCGAGGAAATCTCTAAGTGGCCAAACTACCCTTGAATCTTGGCAGGGAATAGAGAAAATCTGTCCTCCCAAGACCATGCTTGTAGGCTAACTCTCTATATGCTGAGTAAACACTTAGATCATTCTAGATAGAATAAGGATATACAATGGTGCCTTAATTGAAACCATGCACTGCTTTGTAGGAGAAAAATCTGTACTTTTTTTCTGAAATGCACAACAGGTCCATTCCCCAGTTGCAGTAAAGCAACACAGCCTTGACACAGTCACTAGAAGAAAGCCAGATTAATTTGTAGTGAAGGTTTGAAACAGGATGATTCACTTTTTCCTAGCTGTTTGCAAATTCAGTGACTTGAACATAAAATGCCTGGATGTATTTGCTGCAATTGCACAACCAAATATAGCATCTGAATGTCCAAATGCCCCGTTTGATATGTAAGGTAGGGTGGACAATTTGAGCTGATCTCATCTTGAGCACAAATTGTGCTTTTTCTGTACACTCTTCAGGTCATCTAGTAGTTGTCAGTGACATACCTTGCATTAGCTGTAACAGGGAACATTTCTTCATTTGCCAGCTTCAGAAAGCATAATTATTTTTTTTCTAATGAACTGTTTTGTTTTTTCTTGAAAGGGTATTTAGTGTTTAGATATAATCAGCCACTCCTTAATTGATTTCAAATGTTGAGAATCAATGTAACCTGAATTGAACTGTACTTCACTCACTACAGATTTTCTTTACAGTCCTATACTTTGTCATCCCCAAGGCTGTGGGACCCAGTACTGATGTGACAGTGCACTCCTGGCATAGTAGTGTGCACTGAAGTGAAACACATTGTGTGGGTCATGTAAAGCAGAAGCTCTTATTTCCTTTGGAGACAGTGTCATCTGGAAACCCTGCCTCTCACTTCACTGTGAGAAGGATCTCATTTGGGAAGGATTGAGAAGCTGCAACTGTCATTTCTGCATATCGTCATTTTCCCAGCAGGGGAGTCCTCTCAATGTCAAACAATTCACTTTACAGATTCTGACATGTTTAATGTGAGGTAAAATGAATGCTATGTTGCAGATGTGCATGTCCAAAAGCATTATTTTATTTCATGGCCGGCACACCCTTCTCATTCCAAACATTTAATTAGATCCACCACCAGCATATGAAGAACTGAGAGAGGAAAAGGAATCAGGAGCGATCGGAAAAATGCAACAGGTAAGAGAAGAGGGCAAGGAAATGACACACAGCCTGTGAGGCCTCTATGTTCCTCTGGAAGCCGCTGAGCCAACCTTGGATAATTTCCTTTGCCAGTTTTAAGTGGTAGAGGAGATTATTTTTCTTTTGAAAAATCAGGTGTAAAGCAACTTGGCAACTGCAAGCAGCAATTCAAGAAGTGAACAAGAGAACAAAGAGACGTTACAGTCATCAATCATGCAGAGCAAGCAGAGAACGTGAAGGGAGTTTTATTGCCATCATGTACAGTATCAATCACTGCATGTCAGTAAAGACTGATCTTTGTGCCAAATCCAAAAAGCTAGTCAATGAAAAATATCTGCTTGCACTATATGTTTTCTGCTTCATCAGCCAAAAAGACTGCTGCACCACTGGTAGAACTCCAGTATACCATGGAGGATAATTCACACCATTAATACCTTCACCAATCTATTTTTTCATATATACTTTTTTTTTCCTCCAGCAAAGTTGTCAAGAATTTGTCTAAGGTGTCTGACACAAGCCAACCAACATTTGACTACCTAAGCCTACGCCCTATTGAACTTATCCACCACTTTCTTGGACTACGGAAATAGTTCTAATGGAAGATGTTAAAAAGAAGTTTAATTTTTCTTGTCTAAAATATTCCAGAGGCTTTTTACAAAGCATGGCAGAAAAAGGAAATAGCTGATGGAGATATTTTTCACAGTTGGCTAGTCACAATGTATAAACATACAATTATGATAAATATCAATACTATTTTTTAACCAATTAAAATATGCATTATCTAACACCCAGGAGACTCATGTATTCTCACTGTTTTCAGACTTTTAACTTTCTGTTGTTTGTAATTTTTAGACTAGTTGGACTTGAAAAAGCCTTAGGAGTTCTTCAGTGACTGTGTAACTGGTTAGAACACTGAGACAAGTGATACATTTTCTTGAGAGCCCAGTGCAGGGCCACCAAGATGATCAGGGGATTGGAGCATCTTCCTTATGAGGAAAGGCTGCAGGAACTGGAGCTGTTTAGTCTAGAGAAGAGATTTACAAGTATATAAATGGTGGATGTCAGGAGGTTGGGACATCCCAGGAAGGGTGTGGAGTCTCCTTCCTTGGAGGTCTTCAAGACCCGCCTGGACATGTTCCTATGTGACCTGATCTGAGTGGACCTGCTTCTGCAAGGAAGTTGGACTAGATGATCTCTAAAGGTCTGTTCCAACCCCTACCATTCTATGATTCTCTGAAATGTCTTCAAATTTCAAACTTCTTCCAAGAGACTTCTAAAAAACCTTGAAGCAGGTGAAGTGTTAAATTTTCAGGGTCTTAGCTACATTTTCATGAAATTTCCCTGAACTTCATTCATATAGATCTCAGATTAACATGAAAGCTGCTACTCAGTGTAATACAAACTCCACTTTCTGAAAACAAGGAAATGCAACTAATCTACCTGCCCTCATCTCTTCGGATTCTGGAGCTACTTCTTGCATTGTACACCTTTTCTGTCCTTGCTACTGAGTCCTCTACTCTCTCCTTCTGTTGATGGAGACTTTGTCTGATCCAAGGAAGCATCTGAGAAGTACCTTGAAGAGTTAAGAAGAGTTCATTCTACAAGATCTGTATGAGTGATCCCTTGTCCACACGACCTAATGACTTGCTATGCTTTGTTTATACTCAGCTCTGCTGGTCAGGAAGTACGCCAGTATAATTCCAGCTTCTACATCAGCATTAATTTCCTTGGAAAGAATTCCTAAAATAAAACTGGAATCTGTATATGGATTTTCAAGCACCTTGAAATAGTCATTTGCATCCAAAAAAATTGATCTTATATATATTGGGTTATAGCCACACTGAGATCTTTGTATGCTCCAGGCTTTCAGCTCTACATGCATACATAATTCATGTCTCAACACAGTATCAGGATGAGATGTGTGCAAATTCCATGCCCCTCCTTATGACCACCTTTGTTCTGTTTTTCTGATTTCCTTGGAAGAGAAATCCAGCTTGCAGTCCAGAAAGTCAGCATAATATATTTCAGTCATCACCCAGTCTGGATGACCCATGGCTCAGGACACCGATGTACACACTTTCTGTGCAGGTGTACGTGCCCATGTGAAACTTCCCAGATGATCCCCTATTAGGCAGGAATAGTACAAGTTCTCCAGAGACTCAAAACACGAACTTAAACTTAGTTTTACTGGGAGTATCATGTGTTTTTTAGTCTCTCAAGTACTGAATCAGTGCAGCTATGGAGCTCTCTTTCTCTTCAGCAGATACTAAGCCTCAGCATTCACATGATGTTTCTTTTGGCCTGTTTTCCTGGCTGGTTTTGAGCTTCTAACTTAAGCTTTGAGAAATTTTGTATGTGAACCCCTTCCCACTACCTGTTTGCCTAAGAGACCATAGCTGTTATGCACTTGAGACATATCCAAAAGGTCTTGGTTTATTTTGGGAAAGGTTGAGCCAAGGTTTGAGCCTTAGTTGTACATATAAGATGAAGGATCAAATGCCTTTGCGTGCTGCTCCACGGATACAAGAGGAGGACACTTCATAATCAATTGCTTAAATAACCTTGATTCTAGGACACTAACGCTGCCTTGTAGTCTCAGGAGACCAATAATTTTCCAAACAGTCGGGGTTATATGTGACTTTTGAAGTAGTTGGAATCTTTGAAACAGTAAAACACTGTCAGTCTCAACTACAGCTCAGTCTTTATTCTCGCACTGTTCCCATTTAATTCTGTGACATTTTTTAGTAAAGAATGATTAAAAACTGAGTATGGACCTTAGAATTTGTTCCATACACTATAATGCTGAGATACTGCATGCCAACTCCAGAAATGCATCTTTTCCTGGCAAGACTTTCCCAATGTGATATATAGTTTACTGACCTCTTCACACTCCCTCCCAAACGCAGCTGTAATGAGGAGTTACTTATGGCCATCCATTTAAGTTGAGGAGTTCTTTTCATGCCTGTCTCTAGGATACAGTTTAGCTGCTTTCACTTGAGATTCCTCAAGTCTCGTGAGTGAAAGAACTAACAAAAAAAAAAAGTCTTACATATTTGTGATGCAAGGAGCTTCAGGCATTTCCCCAATAGATTTTACTCTTAGCTAAGCCTTGTTACGTAAATTGGACACATAGAACTGACATGAAAACATGTCAACACACAAAATTTTCCTGGAAAATATAAAGGTTTAGCTACACTTTGTGAGATGTTGTTGTTACTGTTGTTGTTGTTATTATTATCATTATGCATGCCACTTCTCTAGAAGATCTAAGTTTTCCTGCAAGACTCCTTGCTAGTTCCAAAGGTTTAGGCAAAGATCCATGTTGTCTACTTGAAACATGAACTGTATATTTACTGAGGTTTTCCTTTCATGCTTTAAGCTTCAGTTAACTGTACCAATGCCATTTCCATTTTTACCTCTCCATAAAGTGACTCCACATATTTTTTTTAATCAGTACAGAATTAAAGGATTTTTTTTCTTTGTTCAACAGTACTTCAACCCTTAGAGATTTACAGAGATATTTCTTATTAATCACTCAACAGATCATGATCTGACTACGAAAAATTCCTCGATCCTCCCTTCTTAAGAACACTTTACATGGTGAGGGTCAAATTCTATTTCCTAGTGACATAAATCTCTTCTATTTGCTTATTATTTGATAGTGTAGTTAATCTGATACTTGTAGATTATCCCAAAGCATCCAGTAACAACTGCTACATATGTGATAGGAATGTTACAAGCAGTGTAGATAACAATATCTTTATGTTAAGGCTATCTGATTCTCTTATTATTAGCTTTGAAGTTTTTCCCATGACAATGCTTCAAACTATAATTTTCTGGCTTTGAGCCTGTCTCAAAGATTTTTTTTTTTATTATTTTTTTACAAAATAGTTGGGAAAGTTTTTTCTGAGGTTGTAATGATCCCACCTTATATGTGATATCCCCAAATCATATGTAAAAGACATTTCGAGAAATCTTTGTGTCCTTATTTTCAGAATAAAATTTAAAAGTTCAACTAAAAGAGGAAGTAGCCTGACTTGGCAATGTCAAAGATGCAGTTTTGGAGTTGCTTTGGAGAGTAGATTAGGGAGTTAGGAGTGTGGGAACGTAGTGTTGGTCAGGAGATGGCAGAAGGACAACTGATCTCAGGACTAGACAAGAAAGATGAAGGCAGAAAAGACATCTTATGATTGGTGTCACATACAGGGGACCGATAAAGGGAAAGGGTTAGATAGGAGAAAGACAGAGGAGTACAGTAGCAAGAGAAGAAGAAATTATGTCCAAGAGAGAAGCTGCTGTGGTAGAGAACACAGACAGTTTTATCACCCTCACCACAGCATTAAACTTCTAAATGTCCACGTCCATGGCTTCCAAAAGTTATATATGAGATCTGTTGGAAAGAGTAGGACCATCTTTGCCCAAAGCCTGAGTCATTACAGAGATGCTGCTTTTCCTACTGTCTCTGCAATGTCAGGCACAAGTCTGTACTGGTGATACGACCTGTGGGTAAATGTGCTTTGACTTGAACAAACTTCCAGGTGTTTTCAATGGGTTTTTTATCACTTTGTGAACCTCTAAATAATAAAGCATGGTACTGAACTTGTGAATCTCTAAATAATAAGGCATGGTAAGATCTGGAATAAAGCCTAACTGTCTCGTAGGTCTATCTTGCTGTTGTAGAGCTTGGAAGGTCAATGAGAAATTAACTTCCCTCCAGATTCTGGTTTTTATGAGTCCAGCATTGACTTAAACATCCAGGTCTACACCTTAATTTAGCACATTCTACCTTTCCTTGTTTCTATGTATTGTGCTCAATGTCCTCATTCATTCACTCTGGGATTTTAAGTACTTTTTCTTCGCCCTTACTTTTCAGTATCTGCATTTTCCACATTAATTTTTTTGGCTACACATTGAATTGTTAAGCCATGTAACAACTTACTAGTCAAAGAACAAACTATGACTCCATAGAGACTTTAAACAGGAAATTGGAAAATTAGATAGAGGGTAATACTTGAGGGAAAAAAAAAAACCAATCTATTCAGGTTTATCAGAACAATGTGTGAACTCGGACATCTCAGTCATTTACTGTCACTGTAACCTTTAAATGAATGTTTTGTTAATTTTGGTCTTTGGTAAGCACCTCTGGGTCTTGTTCATTTTAGATGTGCTTTTAGGAGAGGAAGAGTCATCCTTTGGACCTGCCTCTGTCTCTATGTTGATCACTGAGTCAGTCTAAGCTTCTGAGTTAACTGAGAAAAAACCAAAAAATTTATAGTTGGGGCAGCTCTTGACCCATCACAATTGGAATTTCCCAAAATCTCTTTCCTTCTTGACATTTTTTCTTTCTTCGCAAGCATAATCCCATTATTCTGAAATTTTCCTTATGCACATTCTCCGTTTCATCATGGAAATAAGAAGGACCTAAGCTTTCGTTTTTTATTACTTACATGAGAAAGGATGCTCTTTGATATCTTTGTAAGTTGTGGTGAAGCTGCAGAATGGTGAAGCTGCAAAACAGGGAATGTCCATAAGACAACACTTCCATGATCCAGTGCCATGAACTGCTATTCACTTTCACAATGCACAAGCATATACCAAATCTGCTTTCTATCACGAAGGCAGATGACTAAATGCAGTTGTGAAATAGGTTGTCTATAAAGCAATCCAGTAAAAATCAAAGAAGATCTCAGGCTGGCCTTGTGTTGTTAAAGCTTTTAAACACATTTCCTCCCAGCTGCATGTTCAACCTTACACAGAATTCTATGATGCAAAAATCTGACGACACTTTAATTATATCTGGGAATGAATTTCTGAGAAAATCAGTGTTCTAACCAGGCCAAACCTCAGAAAAGAGCTTTCATTGTCTTTTATCCAACAATAATCTGGGATCTTTTTCTTCTGTGGCACCACAGACGTCTTTCGACAGATCTGACTTTTGGATGCCATATATCAAAGGCAGTTGGAAGCTACTGATTTTCCTGGCAGAACTAATCACTTCAGATTTAAAAGATAAGGTCAGACTGTGTCCTACCAAAAGCAGAAGTCGCTATTGTATGTTTTAAAATAAAGACGATACAAACTCTCTTAACTGAGATAGCAGCAATGATAAACATACAACTTGTACATCTATGGCTACGCAGCTGACATCATTAGCCAGATGTCTTTAAAGATTGTTTGAATTAAAACTCCTGTAAGCTTAATTCTTACTGTTTCTCTGTGTCACATTAAAGCTGTCATTCTGCTGATCATCTTACAGCAGTCTTTTAAGCAGAGAGGCACATAGGCCAAATTTACATCTTGCTCACACCAGGCTGGTGCGCACCTCTAAGCAGAAAGCAGGGTGAAAAGGCAAGCTTACACTTCAATATCGAAAAGCAGCTCTGTAAGAATGAGGTAATGTGATGCAAATAACCTCATCCTCCAGTTATGTGACACTCATCAGCTCTCTTCAGAAGGTTATTTAAGAGACTAGAAACAGTATTTTACTGAAAACATCCTACTCCATAGTCCATACATCCTGACAAGGAACCCCAGGTTGGTTAAAGAGATTGTACCATTTCCATTTAGAGAGTGAAAACCACTCTTTTAGAGGTGATGTCGAGCTTTTCTTTACAATCCAAGAGGCTGAAACAGTAATTTTAAACAAAAGTCATGCAGTTAGATGTTTATTAATTACTAAAAACTTGATTTCCAGCAAACTAAGAACCTCAATCTAACTTCTGCACACAAAATGCATGCTCAACTATTCATGCTTCAAATATTCCACTAGTTTACAGATTCTGGAAACAAATCTGAGAAAATCATAGCAAAAAGACAGCCCTGAGGAATTTAGTAAAGGACAAAAATAAAAATTAACTATGAGGTGTAAAAAATAAAACAGCTATTAAGACTCTAATAACCTTTAAATTAATTAAAAAATATAAACTTCATTTATTGTATTTGTGGTGGTTTAGCCTCGTGTCCATCAAGTCATAAAATCACTCCCCCTCCTAAACTGGACAGAAGAGAGAGAGAAATATAGCAAACGGCCTGTCAGTTGAGATAAGGACAGAGAGATCACTCAGCAACTACCATCACAGGCAAAACAGACTCAACTTAGGGAGAAAAAGGTTTGATTTATTAAAGAAACAATAAGAGCAGGGAGATGAAAAATAAAACTGTCTTAAAAACACCTCCCCCCCAACCCTCCTCTTCCCAGGACTCTCCTTCCTTCCCTTCAGCGATGCAGGGGATGGGGTTACGGTCAGTTCATTACAGATGGACTTTCCCGCTGCTTCTTCTCAGGGGGAGGCCTCCTCATACTTCCCACTGCTGCGCTGTGGGGTCCTTCCCACAGGAGACAGTCCCTCACCAACTTCTCCAGCATGGGTTCTTCCCACGGGCTGCAGCTCCTCACAAACTGCTCCAGCATGGGGGCCTCCCACAGGGGCAGCTCCTCTCACACCTTGCCCCATTGTGGGTCACCCACAGGGAGAACAGTCCTTCAGGGACAGACTGCTCCAGCCTGGGTCCCTCACGGGATCACAGGTCCTGACAGCAAACCTGCTCTGGCATGGGCACGTCCCACAGGGACTCCCAGGTCCTACCAGGAACTTGCTCCAGGATGAACTTACGGAGTCACAGCCTCCTTCAGGTATCCACCCGCTGTGGTGTGGGCTCCTCCACAGGCTGCGAGGGGGTCTCTGCTTCCCGGGGCCTCCATGGACTGCAGGGGGACAACCTGCTTCACCATGGTCTTCACCATGTATCACAGGGGAGCCTCTTCAGGGCCTAAGCACCCTCCTCCCCTTCCTTCTCCACTAACCTTGGTGTCTGTGGAGATGTTTTCACATTCTCCCTCCCTGTTGCTGCTGCAGTTTCACAACTGCCTAACAACTTCTTCTCCTTCTCAAATACGTTATTCACAGAGGTGTTACCTTCATCACAAATTGGCCAGGCCTGGGTCAGGTGCAGGGTCCAGCTTAGAACTGACTGCCCCTAACCCTGTGAGCTACACAGGAAGCTTCTAGCAACTCTTTGTTTAAAGAAGCCACCCCTGTAGCCCCCCTGCTATCAAAAAACCTGGCCCAGGCAAAACCACTACAGTACTGTAAAAGCCTTATCATTATATGTAAGAATGTGTCCTCAAGGTGACCCATATGGGTTAAAGTTACTATTCCTAGTCAAAGAGGTTGATGCAGGGAATATGCCTTACTGCCTACTTCTTATCTGAAGATAAACACATTACAGCTGATCAAGAGTATTTCTTCAAAATTGAACCTGAGCAAGTCTATAGACTGTCTATTAACAACTTCTCATCATGGTAATAATATGCAAGCCATACGAAAACCTGAAATTTTAAATCTAAGCACCTTTAAAACAAACTACTCTAAACAGACATCTTATTTTTCACCAAGTTCTACAAATAAATTGAAAAATAACCCCACATATAGGCCTATTTATGACAAATGTCAGAACCGCAGCTGCAGACCCTTAGTATCTAGGAACAATTCACTCTAAAGGCGTGTCGAGTTGATTAAAAAACAGAGGCTCAGTTATTAGTTGTTTCTGAATGTGAGAGCCAACGGCATTTTGGTATTATTTTGAATGCCTGAAAGAATAAATAGAGATATATATAGCCAGCTTTATCTAAAAGGAATTCAATTCTGCTGAGACTCACAGAGTGGTAGTTTAATCCCTCCCTCTGCCACCTTTAAGTACATCAAACTGCCCCAGTAACTCTGGGACTCAAAGGAAGCAAGAAGCTGAACAACAGCTAATCTGAAAGAGCATTTGTATAATTTAACAAAAGTGTCTATCAAAGTTACACTATTTATTTTGGAAGAAACATATGGTTTACTTTTTCTATCTGAGTAGTAAGGGAGCACTTAGCAATAAATTTAGTAGGAAAGATAGTACAAAAATATATTATCTTCTTCTTTTCCATATGAGCATTTCTTATTCAAGCTCATAGCGTTGCTTTTATAGCAAATTCCATTTCAGAGACAAGAATATTTGTGTGTACACAGAGCCATCAGTACATTCTTTTAATAAGTGCAATAGGAGTAACAGTACATAATTAAAATTATTTAGATTTTCAGGGCATCTTTCCCTTTAAAATACAAAAACACCCTCAGGCATGACTAATCTATGAAATAAATAGTCCCATGAGGGAAGTAAGAAATGTTACAGATACGGCAGAAAGGAGCAGATCTTGCTAAACTCTAGGAAAATTTTAAACAAAACTATTTGGGGATATTTTTTTCCCCTATTTTTCCTTCAGATTATAGCATACAAATCCAATAATGTTGTATGGGTTGATTTTTTTTCATTAGCTCAAGGACAGAAATTTAATTTCCCTTGAAAGTACGATCAAGAAAATAATGAAATGTCTTTCTAATTTAAATTTAGAGTTTTATTTAATTAAAAATTAAGCTCTTCTGCTGTCATGTATCTCATTTTCACTAGAATCTTTTCAACATAGATCCACCATAAATACAGAGCAGTTGCTGATAGAGCATAGCAATGGTTGTAGTTGTACTAAGAGTTGTAAGTGAAAGATTTTTCAATGGGGGTGTCTGAAGAGTTATTAATGCAGAGAGATCCTTGAGTTCCCCTTGATGCAGCCATGTTTGGTAGCTGTATGTATGTGAAACAGTACAGTAAAACTGCTGAGCTTTTCAGATTACACAAAAAAAATGTGGTGGTCTCCCTTAAGAACACATATTTTAATTCAATGAAATGTGAGAACACAGGAAGTATTAACTCTAATAAAGTTTTATAAAGGATTTTGATATGATAATTAAGGGAACAAGACATCCAGCACTACGTTAAGATTATTAAAAAGCATGTAAACCTTGGACACTCATACAATTACTGGGAAGAACATAGAAGATATTTTTATGTCACTTACTTGACTGGAAAGCTGTATCAGTTTCTGGTGTTCATAGTTCACAGAAAATAAGGAAAATTAGTATAAATATGTTAAATAATGGAGAAGAGAGAGCAAATCGAATCTCATTTAAATCGAATCTCAGGATTTAAATCCTGAAACAATAAGTGAAGACAGAGAGAAAAACTGGATAAAAGATGCATTTACCAAAGGAAGCTCGTGGTACTTTTTCTGCTAAGATAGAACTTGTAGAGAAGGAAAATGAAAAACATCTAATTCTGAACTTGTTAGCAGAATATTAAATTCAGTGGCATAAGGAGAACTATTAGTTCAACTGCAGGAAGGATGTTACAAGAGTTGGACTTTTGAATGAGTAGCTATCCAGGTTGGCAGAGGAGAAGCTAGCAAACTGCCTCGTACGTGATACCGTCCAAAGGTTGTTATTGAGATGTTTTCTAGGTGGTTTCTGGATGGAGTTTGAAAAATATGCAAGACTAGTAAGTGGATAGCTAGACTTGAATCTAGATCTTCCATATTTTTAGTGACTTAAATGTCATATACATTAAAGGTTTGAGGGCAGAAGAATGAGGGATAACAGTAAGCACAATTCAAATAAAGTGAAGAATTGCTTGTTTAGTTTTTTACTTTTAAGAAAAATTGAAATGGATCCAACACTGAACATAAAGACAAAAGAAAGGCATTCTACTGTATTTGAACAAGGCATGTCTGATGACATGTTTAATATGTAGTATATGATTAAATCAAATAGAAGTAAAGCTACACATTTTTACCAAAGCTGGGTCTGAACTTCAGCATCTTTAATCTAGAGTAACACAAGTAGCTTCCAAGGATACCACAGTAAAGGACAAATCTTTGCGCGCTCACACACTTAAGCTTACACAAATGCATAAATAGGACACCATGCAAACCTCACCAACAAGTAGGCATCCACCACAGGTGACATGAATAAGAGCTCATCATCACTTCTGCAAAAAACATTCACCCGATGGCAAAAATGACACAATCACCAACTTTATTTTTTCTTTTTTCCTTAATGTTGTGAACCATGCAAATTCCCATGTAAATTTAAGATGCATTCTGTGGGTAGCTGAGAGAAAATTGAGACAGTCTCTGGTCAGCTGAGCTTTTCTTGAGGTAGAACTAGCTTTGTTAGTCTGGGGTTTCCTAGAAGTGAATATTTTCAAAATATAAAATAAGTAACTAAATAAATGCAATACAAAAATAAATATGACTGACCCTCTTTATGAATATCCTTGGAGATCTTCAAGACCCAGCTGGACATGTTTCTATGTGACCTGATCTAGGTTGACCTGCTTCTGCAGGGGGATTGGACTAGATAAACTCTAAAGGTCCCTTCCAACCCTACCATTCTATGATTCTATGATCAGTGCATTCCTGTGCCCTCATTTCCAGCACGTCATTGTGAGCATGGAAAGGAAAATGAGGCAACATAAATGCTGTTAATTGATGTAAGGTAAGTAAATAGGCAAGAAAATATCAGTAAACCATGCATAGGTTATATTATATCACTTTTAGTTAGCTTATAATTTTTTTTGACAGAAAACAAGGATAGAAATAGGAAGAGTATGTTCTGTAGGTAGGGGAACAAATTGGACTTTCCTTATAGTCTTTTGACTGATTTGAAGCCAACTAGTCCTTGAATAGAGTGAAACATACAACTAATTGCAAACAAACAAATAAATAAAAAACTAATAATAACGTGCCAGAACTGGCAAGTCTGCAACAAATGTGTGTGACACTGTCAAGTCTCTGGTGTATGCTGTAACAGATATTTTTCTTATTGCCCTGCTTTCCACAGCATTTCATTACCTGGCTATACCAAGATTAATATCAGAGCAAATTTCTTCCTGTTCCCTTTTCAAGAACAATGTACGTAACAGTAAAAATTATTTTCTTCACCTTTTAACTGTTTTGGAGGGATTTTTGAAATTATTTTATTCCATGTGGATGAATGCTTTTAGAACCATTTCAGAGCAAAATGGATGCTTATAAGCACAAGTACTATAAAAGGCATCACTTTTAACACATATGCCCAGCTATTTGTTTAGGAAGTCATGGTGTGCTGACCAGTGAGCTGAAATTCTGACCTCTGACTCCTCTGACCATTGACAGCCAAGCAAGATTGTAAATACCCATCAACAAGGTAAATAAAAGCTATAGGAGTACACACAAGTAATTAACATGCTAGGGTAAGTTGTGGATGTTCTTATAAGGGGAAAAGGAGGCAAAACACATCTCTGAGTTTAAAAAGAAAAAAAAGGAATTCTTTTTTTCAGCTTTAATCATCATAATCATTATCAGACCACAGCTGAATGACGCCCTTTCTCCCAGTTAGAGACCCATAGCCAGCTGTAGTAGTTCCATGAATTACTTTCTTTCATCTCTTCACTTCATCCTGTGGGACCCATGACTCCATCTGTGGGAGTTTTGAACATATGGAGAGATATCAAACCCCTAGACTGTTCTTTTAAAATTTTCCAATCCATTTCAGTTCTTTTGAGCACGTTTTTTTTTTCTTGCCCTGTTGGAGCTTTCATCCATTTGGTTTCTCTTCCCAGTAGCGCCTCTTGATCTCTTCAGACTCTGCAAATCTCATGTTTCAGCGACACACTGCACCTGGTGAGGCCACAGTTTGCTGCCAGACAGCCACTTTGCAGTACCTATACAAAAATGGAGGGCAAGGAGTAAGTGCAGATGCCGAGGCCCTTGCCAGCAGCAGGAGGGAGAAAGCATGGCAGATGCAGCACCCTCGGGCATGGAGCTGCTTTTCTACCCAGGAGAAGGGCTCCTGCCCTGTGTTTGCACCTAGAGTCCCCCCAGGATGGGCCCATCCCAGAAGTCAACACATGCAGGTGGGAATAACCCATATTTTACGAGAAAATTGTGTGGGTAAGGCAAGGAACCTAACTTGTGTTTCTGATGAAACAAACATGGGTCTCATCACAACAAAAATTTCCTTTTTAAACTGAGATCGTTCAAATATTTGCTATAACTCGCTAAGCACTTAGTAAGCATTTGGTATTTATTCTACCTAAATAAGTGAAAAGAAGATAGGCCTAAGCCTTCGAGGGTAGTTTGTCTCTACCTCCTCCTGAAATGGATGGTATCTGGTCCTCTCATCAACCTTCATAATCCAGCTGGATCACTGAAGTTATCATTTTGTCTGTATTGACTTGTTCCTCAGATGAAACTACTGTCAACTTCAGTATATTTCACTTCTAAACAAGGATTAGATCCAAACCATCTAAAAGCTTTGAGATTTGGGCTGTCTTTGATCACATGTAATGACAACAGACCAAATTCCATTTGACACATAGAAAGCACAGTACTGCAAATAGAAGAAAAATGATAATATCACAGCCTGGATAATGATAGTCTTAGCTGTTTAACAGTCACTGCTGTACTGATGGATTCTTTTTCTACTACAGGTGAAAATGTCAATACCCTTGTGGTAGAATGTTAAACTATGTAACAAAGTACCAAAAAAAGCAGATCTGTGGGTAATAAATCTGATTCAAGCAAAAGGGATTTTTTGGGAACCCAGAGCAACGATGTGGGATTTACTGAGCATTTTCAGTGCTCGTTTAGCATTGTACTTTGTTAGGGAAATGTTCTTTTTTGGAAGCTGCAAATATTTGGCAGCCATAACACGTTCAGCAGCTCACATGTGGGGAGAGAACACCAAAAAAAAAATCTGTTAAATGGTTAAGAACACATTTAACTGTTTAAAGATGGATATTTGTCTTGTCATATGTACTGTAAAGACAATGGGGAAAAAGAGTTTCCAGACCAAAGTTTCTGACCATGAGTCTCCACTTAGAGCTCCTTCCATAAGTTGTGTGAAAAAGTCAAATCATGTAGGAACCAATTTAAAACCCTTAAACGTGTGATAGCTTTAAACTCAAAGCCTTCCTTTTGACACCTCTTTTGTGTGTAAGCACTTTATTAAGTAAAAATGAAGTTTGTAAATGAGTAGTGGCAAGATTTCCTTCTTTGACAAGTTTATTGTCATGATGCTCACATGATCCAAAATGGAAGTCCCCTAGGGCTGGTGCAGAAGAGGAAAGAGAAAGCATAAATCCAATCAGTAGACTGAACAAGTCAAAGGGAGGTGCATAAAGAAATGAGAAGAACCTGTACTTGTGCCTGACGTGCTAGTCTGAAACAAAATGCAATGAAAGGCAAAACACTACAGAAAACAATCAATATGAGAACTAGTTACCCTCATTAGCATTCCTAAATATTAATACATTTTACTTTATTATCTCTCTCATTACCATTTCTCACTTTCATCTTGTACTGAAAAAGAAGGTAAATCGAGAAATGTGAATTTAAGTCCAATGTTTGCATGTGCACATTAGCCAGCTGGGCGAAGCAGAGTTGCGCCTTCATTCCTTTCCACCAGGAATCTTGGAAAGAAGGAGATGTTTACCTCTTCCAAGGTGGCCAGGAGAAAGTGAGCAGTGAGCATTTTCACAGTTGCGGAAATCTGTCTTCTCCAAGGTCATCATCCTATACATACATCACTCAGCTTGAAACAATATGCTATCAGTCCTTCATTCCCATAATGCCCACATAGATGGAGTTTTGTTATAAGGCAGCTGGTTAAAAGTAATTACAATAAAATCTGTCTCTTTATTTTGCACTGTCCTCTTGCTGACTTAAAAATTTCCACCATAAAAAGTATTTGCATATGAATGTACAAATAGTAATCTGCACTATCTCAATGATACCTTCTAAGTCTGCCCACTCCTCTCCAACTATAAACCCAGAGCAGCTTCCTGATGAGAATGTGGCAGTGCTGTTCAAAGTCCTGTGGAAAACACGCCATACAGCCACATATATAGATATAAAGACTTCAGTCTTAATATAGTGGGAAGAATGAGTAAACTCGGTAGAATTTGAGGTTTTGTGAATTCTTGAGGTTTCACAAAACTGAAAACCAAATGTCTTAGGAAGACAAAAAAGCCCTCTCCCTCCTAGCTTGGCTCAGCCTCTGGACCTTGTGAAAAAGGGGAAGGCTCCTTGGCTCCTGCTACCCTGCAAGGCTGAGGCCAGCCAAGTTGGAAGGAGCTTCTATGGCAAAAGGAAAGGCAGCAATGCTTGCATTGGCATTTTCTGCTCTAGTGACAGATGGAGCCTTTTGAAGTCTTTTGAGTTCTGAAACCTCAATGTTTCTTTCTACTGGAATTTCAAATTGTGATATCTTCCTATGCTGCTTTTTCTTTATCTTTTTTTTCTATTTTAAAGAAAGAAAAGAAACCCAAACAAACATTTGTGGTGTTTATCCACCTATACATTTGACAGGGCTCCATTTCCCACATTCTGCAGGCAACTCTCAGACAGACCCATGCCTCATTGCATCAGCTACAGGATTCTTAATTCTGCAACCCCAGTTTGGGACTCAGCAGCAGGGATCGTGGTCTTCTTGCTTGACTTCTGAAACATTTCTGCATGTCAGGGCAGGTTCTGTGGCCTCACTGCAGGGATCCTTTCTTCTGCTTCACACAAAGCATGGTGCCCGCAGTCATGCTGGCTGCTCCTCAGCATGGTGACACCGTAGTCCAAGGGTTGGGACTGTGAGTCTTTGCTTGTGGAGATATTTTCCAGTCCTCCCAAGCAGACTGGGAGCAGCCTAAAAAGACATATTTTGTATGCTTTCATTACCCCGAGGCAAGGCTCCTTCCAGGAGGAGGAGGAGGAGGATGCCTTCGATGAGATCAAAGGCAATGATACTTCCTACGGAGAAGAGAGGGCTCGAGGTGCTGGGCTCACTCGAGAAGCTGCTGACTGACCTCCTGTAAGCATTTTACAAACAGAGCGGGGGGAGGGTGACTGGGGCAAGTCTGCTGTGTAATTTAAAAATAAAAGACAAAAAATGAGAGGATTCAGTCCTCGGGAAGCCTCAGTCTTGCCACAGTGGCGGCGGAAGCACCGAGCTCTCAGCCGGCGAGGTTTGGCGAAGTCCCCTGGCCGAGCGGGACCAGACCCGGGTCGGGTCGGGTCGGGTTGGGCCGGGCCGGAGGACCGGGGACGCGCTCCCCGCCGGCGGGTCCCGGCCCGGGTCGGGTCGGGCCGGAGGACCGGGGACGCGCTCCCCGCCGGCGGGTCCCGGCCCGGGTCGGGGCGGAGGACCGGGGACACGCTCCCCTCCGACGGGTCCCGGCTGCGCTCACGTCCCCGCTGCCGGGGCCTGGCGCCGCCTCCCGGGGGCTCAGCCGCGCCGCGGCGGCCGCGCTGGTGCCCCCGCGAAACCAGCGGCACGACGGCACGCCCGCCCGCCTGTCTCCGCCCCTCCGCGCCCCTGGGGGAGGCCCCGGTCTCCCGGCCGACCTCCCGCACCGCCCGCCGAGGGGCGGTGCAGGGGAGGGCCCGCACCCGGGATGGCCCCGCAGGTAGGCGAGCGCGGGCCGCCCGGTGGGGAGGGGGCGGCAGGGGGGTTATGTCACCGCGGCGGAGGGGCGAGCCGGGGGCGCGCCTCGGCGCCGCTGATTGACAGCGGGGCCCGGCCCGCAGCCCATAAAGGCGGTGGCGCAGGGCGCGGGGCCGCGGAGGGACTTGAGACGCGGCAGGACAGCGCGCTCCGCTCCCCACCGGCATCGTCTCAGCGCGCCGTCGGCTCCCCCCATGCCAGGTGAGGCGCGAGGCGGGAAGGCGCCGAGCCCCGCCACCAAGTCCCCGGCGGCGGGGCGACTGCCGTCCGGCGGGGCCGAGGGAAAAGACAGCGCCAGGCTGCACAGCTGGAGCTCGCCCTGGGCAGCCGAGCGGGCGCCCCGGGCTGCCGTTCCGCGCGAGTACTTGGGGTGAAGGATGAGGGGGTTTGCCTTGGCGGAGGCGGTGCGTGGCATCGTCCCGCTGCCCTGGGCGCTGCCGGCAGCCGTGCCCGCAGCCGCCGCCACCGAGCCGCACGGGCAGGCGAGCCGCTGCGTTCGGGAGGTGGAAGAGACTCCCTGGCGTCTGCTGGTAGCTGCCTGCAGTGATGATACCTCGAGGTGACAGAAAATAAGAGCTCGCTGTATGAAAAAAAGAAACTACAGTCAATAGAAGATGGCATCCCTGAGCCCTTACAAAAATGTGTGGATCTGGTGGTGTTGAAACGGTCTGACTATATCCAGAGAAACGAACGTCTACACATTCCAGGGAATGTTTGCTCCATTCATTGTGAGCGCTAACACATATGGAGATGCAGTTATGTGGCTTGTGACTGCTTAGTGCTTCAGAGTGAAAATGGATCAAGTTAAAAGTCACTTTCTCCAACTACAGTTGAGTACAGAGAATAATAGGAAAGGATAAGTTATATATGTATATACAGGAAGGAGTGAAGAGTTTGTATGAGAGCACTGAAAAAGATACTTTTTTTCTGTAGTGTCCAGTGACAGGACTAGGGGTAATAGACATAAGCTGCAACACAAAAAGTTCCACTTAAAACTTAAGGAAGAAACTTCTTTATTGTAAGGGTGACAGAGCAGTGGCACAGGCTGCCCAGGGAGATTGTAGTCTCTTTCTCTGGAGGTTTTCAAAGCTCACCTGGATGTGTTCCTAAGGGACCAGATCTAGGCGGACCTGCTTTAGCAGGGGGATTGAACTGAATGATTTTTAGACGTCCCTTTCAATCCCTACCATTCTATGATTCTGAGAAAAGTACCTCTAGTACTCACAACCAGCATCTGATGAGATCCCATTATCCTACAAGGAATTTCAGTTGAACATTGTACTCCAAAGTAAAGATGCAGCTACCAGTATGCTCATGAGACATCATGTGGTCCCCGTGGCAGCAACTGAGATATAGTGGAGAAAATAATGGTTTATATTTTCTTTATGACTTTCTTTTTTCATTATTAAGGACATTTGCATAAAAAGGAGCCTTGTTGTCCAGAATTCTTTTTCCCTCACTTGATATTATATTTTCCTTCTGGTGTCAAGAGTAACCACAGAATAAATATTACAAGAATCAAGACAAGATAGAAATTCTGATTTTATATGTATATTTACTTATAGTGAGAGTTCTGATATAGTATTTCTTGAGGTAAATTATTTATAACTGATAAATGTTATTTTCCTAGTACTTACTGCATTTTGGTTTATTTATAGGAGTTATGCTGCAGAAGAGTGGGCTGTTGTGGCTTTCTGTCTTGATAACCCTGTGGGGTTTCTCAGATGCTCAGGGTAAGTTCTGACACTTCTTAACTAGATATAGAGTAACTTCCAAAGGTAAAAGTTGGTGTAGAACATTACCTTACCTTAGATACAGTGGGCAAAGTAATCATATATGATATTTTTTTAGAAATGTCTGAAATAGTAGTTTCTAGAGGTATTTTTGGTAGATGCAGCTTACTGCTCCTAAATGAAGTTTCCTCAATAAATATCTAAAAATTGCTTTCTTCAGAAATTATTGATAAAAATATATATAATCTCAGAAATAACTGTTATTATACTTTCTTCTGCAATGGAAAGTATGTGGGGAATGTAACATAAAAATAATCACTGATTGAGGTGAATATTTTGTAAAGATTGAGGTATAGAAATAGACTTCTACAGACCAAATATAAGTAGAATGTAAATTGGCATAGTGCCAGACCCTCTTTTACATCTGACTTCTTGGCCCAAATCTTTCAAAAGCAAATCCCTTGCTTCATCTGGTCATGTGGCCACATGGCTTCTCATAATTTGATTTTTATTAACTGATAGTCAAAATACAGAAATTGGCTCAAGCTGCTTTATCCGTTCATATATATTAAAAACATTTGATGAATATATTGTTACATGCATCCAAGCATAGGCATATACGTGGTGTACAGCATGTAAAAATGTATGTGTATCTATCTATATATATATATGTAAATACACAAGAATGTATTGTGTAGTGCTATAAAGTATGCAGCCATATGTTTAGTTATGTAATCATCTTATTTGTACTTACAAGCATAGAAGGAGAAAGTTGTCATGCAAATGAAAATGGCAGATCAAAATAGGATTCATTTGCATGCCAGTAGGAAGTTTTGTTTGTGGAAGGGGGAAAGTGCTGAGTATCCTCTGCTCATCCTTGTATCTGTCATATAACTGAATAGACTAAGTATAGTGTGCAGAGTTCTTTCTTGTAAGACTGTTTTGTGGACACATAGTCACGTGCTGTTAACTTTTTCAGATGGTGAGAAGGAAGAGGAGACTACCTTTGATTTACTTCAAATCAGTAACATAAACCGAAAGACAATTGGAGCAAAATTGTTTCGGGGTCCAGACCCCACTATCCCAGCGTATCGTTTCATTCGATTTGACCATATACCTCCATGTAAACCAGAGAAACTAAAAAAGATTGTCAAACTCATACGACAGAACGAGGGCTTTATCCTCTCAGCCACCCTAAGACAGGACAGGCAATCTAGAGGCACTATCCTTGCTTTAGAGGGTCCTGGCATCAGTGAGAGGCAGTTTGAGATCATTTCAAATGGCCGGGCCAACACCCTGGACCTTATTTATTGGGTGGATGGCTTCCAGAATGTGATTTCCTTGGAAGATGTGGACCTCGCCGACTCACAGTGGAAGAACGTCACCATGCAAATAACGGGGGAGAACTACAACCTCTACGTTGGCTGTGACCTTATTGACAGCTTCATCCTGGAGGAGCCTTTCTATGAGCAACTGAAAGCAGAGAACAGCAGAATGTATGTGGCGAAAGGGTCCATTCGGGAGAATCATTTCAGGGTAGGTAACCTGGAGAAGATTGGGTCTCTGGCAAGTAGCTTGAGAAGATGACAGTAGTGGTGATTTTGTTCTCCCAACACCTCTTGGATTTGATGGAGTCACAGATGTTGCCAAGCAGAATTTCTCATGAGTGTGTTTGTATTCATTGCTGGATCTGTGTTGTGTGAATTCGGGGTTTCTGATAGCAAAGAACAGGTAATGCAAAGTCTGGGTCCAGCAAAAGTGCACAAAACCAGATTATGGGCTTTCCTGTGCAACCATCCGCTTTCTTTTCCAGATGTAGGGTTTCTAAACACCTGCGGCATTTTTGTGGTGATTTATAGAATTCTTTGGAAATTTCCTAAAGAACTGTTTTTTCCCACTGAAATATGTCTATTCCAGTCATAAAAGCCTGTGAATGTTTTAAAATTTTATTTGAAAGAGGAAGGAAATAAAATCATTTCAGTTCCATAACCAAAGCATTGATTGGTCCATCCCACTACAAAATATCTTGATTTGCCATTCTGAATAACTTTTCATTTCAATTAAAAAAGAAAGTATTTTTTTTTAATAGAACAAAATATTTTTATCAGTCTCATAAATGAGATTGGTTCTTTTTCTTTTTGTGGAAAACATCAATTGTGTCTCTTTTATTCTAAAATGAAGCAATTGCAAACTTTCTGCTTTGTCTATAAAATGAAGATGACTTCTCGCCTCATGCAGTGATGTGATCTGGCCCAGGATGGCTTTGTTTTACTCACAGCTGAAATCAAACTTGAGCTGATGGCTTCAAAAGTTTCCAAAAGCCCTTTCTTTCTCATCCTGTTGTGCCATCTAGTTGTCAGGCAGAGCGTGACATGCTTGTGTCTGGTTCCATGGGGTGACCAGTTTTGGCAGGGAAGCCAGAAGTTCTTGCCCATAGCTTCTCTAACTCCTGCCTCCATGACTAAATTTTTCTGTGAGTTATGCTCATAGAACTGATTTGGAGCTGTACTGATAAATGAGTCAGTGAAATAATCTAATTTTAAAGAATTATTTTTCACTCAGTTTTGAGGTTGTTTTTTTTTCAAGTCAAACAGATGTCAATCTGGTTTTATAGTGTTGTCTCAGGGTAGTGTCAGCACAATTGAGGAGGCAGCTAAGTACGGTGCATGGGAAAGACTGGCCAAGGATGGAAGTGCAATGAGGCAGGAGCTTTAAGGGTTGCCATTGACCTCATGAAGAATATCTCTCAGGACTGCAATCTAAAATGCAGACTATGAAAATGAAGATTGGATTAATAAATTTTATTATGACTTGTTTCAGAACCTACCTGATTTGGTTGGTTATAGTATTGAAATTGTATGTAACAACACTGTAAATATAATTTTTTGTTTATATCAGGTTTAATGTCTTGTAGATGGTTTTTTAAATATTTACTTATGTCTGGATCCAGTCACTAGCATGGGATTGAACATATCAGTGATCAGGAACTCCCAAATTAACCTAACTGCTTTTAATTACTTATTTTTTTTATTATTACAGGGTCTTTTGCAAAATATTCAATTAATCTTTGATACTTCAATAGAGGATGTTCTGCGTAAGAAAGGATGCCAGAGAAGCCAGTCAAGTAAGGTTTTTTTACCTCATTAATAACATGCAGTTGACACTGAAAATGAGAAGTTACAATGGTGACATGTTATCCTAAAACCATGCAATAGATCCCTTCGAAATTGAAAAATAAAATAAGTTGCTTTTTAGTGGTAATAGGAATGTACTTTTTAGCTATCTTGAGATACCTTTTTTCTTCCTTAACCTGCTATTTTAGTTATTATTACTTAGATTTAAAACTCTGAGCCTTTGTTTTTAAGTTGCAAGAAAAGCTGTAATGCAAGAAATTAATAGAAACAGAAGGAAAGTGCACATGTGTGAAAATATCTAGATTATTCCGTGAGCTGTCTGTGATTCTTTGAGCACAAGACTGTGATAATGTTGCTTCTGAATTCTACTCCTGACTCTCAATGGCACCATGAATAAGTCTGCGAGTCTTAAAGACACTGAATTCCTCAGCAATAAGTTTATTAGCTGAAAGAGCTTTGGATTTGAATCCCAAAGCACTGTTAATCAAAACAACCAAGGGAAAATAAGAAAAAAATACCCCAAGAGTTATGGAAGGCATGTGTGTAACAGGCTGACACATGTCCTTATTAGTTCAGTTCATGTTGGCCTTACCAGGAGGGGACTCCTCTGTGTGTGAGTATATTGGATTCATCACAAAAGATGCTTGAGGAGTAGAACTGCTGTGCAAAAATAGAATATGTATTTAGGTCTAACTGTAAACTGAATAAAAGAGAAGGATGGTTTCAGAAAGAATGCAGTTCAGCTTCATTCACCAATGGAAACAAAATTGCCAGAAGTCAAGGTAGAACCTTGAGGGCACAATCACCAGTCAGAGGCAGAACAGTCTGTCAAGAGGATGGGATCCCTAGGTGTAGACAGATTGAACCAGCAGAACGGATGAAAGATGGTGTCTGTAAGTCTGTCATGTTATTACTGATTGATTACCACAAAAGGAAATAGTATGACCAAATGTTTTGAAATGTCAACAAGTGGAAATGGGATGTTACTGTACTTCTGCCACAAAGAGGAAGCTGATAAGAGCCTAAAGGGATAATTGAGTTCTGCATGGTAATACATACTTTAAGAGGAATTCTTTTTTGGTTTTAATTACATCTGTCAACTACCAAATTTTAAGGTCTGAATTATACAGATTTGTCTTTTTTTTTGCTTTGTCTCTCCTGGGAAGTATTAAAGGAAATCATTCAATTCACAGTATTTTTAAGTTTACTTTGCAACACCAAGAGAACACTGCAAGATGGCAATTACTGGTGCAACAACAGAAGAGGGCTAATACACTGTGGCTCGAGGCCATCAAAATTACTTGACAAGCTTGTTATGTGCATGGCCAATTTCCTGTCTTTGCCTATCCAGCTCAATGACCACAGTTGAAAAGGCACGGGTGGATGGGTGGTATGATGCTGACCACAAGGTACCTATTTTCCCATTTTGTTGGCCCACTAGTTGAGTTGAGATACAGACACCAAGATGCTTTATTTACCCGTGAGTGTCCTGTAACAACATGGCAGATGTTACCAGTGAAATGCCCTCAGCTCTGAGGACACAAAAAGCCTGCTGTTTTTAGAGAGGCAAGATTGTGTTTGTCTGCTGTATCTTTAATCCTAGTATGAGAATGTGAGGTATGGTGAAATGGTAATTTGGGATTGCTGTTGGGTTGAGAGTAGGAAAGTATCTCTGTAGTGTGGTGGCTGCAAATACTTTAGGCAAGACTTACGCACAGTGCTGGGTAGGAGAGATGACAAAAACATGCCTAAGTAGGCACATCAATAAAATCCCTTCTTTAGCTAGATCAACAGAATGATATTTGCATATGTGAAAGGATGCACATTCTGCTCTTCTGGTTTCTCATTTTAAAGATAATCATGTGGTCCTTAGGAAATTAGCAGGAAACCAGCAGCAGAGAACTGATTTCCCAGTGATCCCCAGGCATCTTCTTTCAGTCACTGCCAAGTACCAGTAGGAAGCGTGGATTTAGCTCTTCTAACATAGTTTTGGTTTATGTTTCCTGCTGAGATTGAAGCTTTATTAATGTCCTCAGAATGTTCCGGTCAAGGCACACTCCATCTTGGCTTGAAAAAAATATGAAATTAATGACCTGAGAAGTGCTATGGGGGAATCTGAGAAGCCCAGTGTTTCAGTGTGGTAGGAAAATTGCATTCTTTCCAGGGAATCAAAAAGTAGCTGAAGTAAATAGTTATGACACAGAGACTGCTGATCTGCTATGTGGTATATCGGTTTTCTCCCATCCTGTAAGCGAAGCTGGACAATTACTTCAACTCTGGAATACTATGAATGAGTTTTTGTAGACCTTGGCTAGTGGCAGATACTTTGTAGCTAATTTAAAAGCCCCTCGAACCAATCATTTTGAGTGTGGTTGAGAAGTAATTATTTCAAGTCATCTGATGGGTTACTTCTCTGTTCTTTTGTTTTTAGCCTCCTCAATGAAGGAAGAATACTTTCCTCCCCTTTTCATTTCTTGTACATTTAAATATAGCACTTTACAGTGCATAGTCAGCATCAAAACTAAGCCCTTGATTTTTGAAGCATTGCCGCTTTCTGTGATTTGTCAACACTGGATGATTTTGGGGTGTTGATGAAGCATATTTTATGGCACACATTACTGTGCTGATTTCTTCTTCTCAACTTGCTATATCCTTTGCTTCTTTCTGTTTGTTAACCTTGAGTTATTGCGACATTACTAAATCTGGTAAACAGATCTCTATTGAGAGAAGAGACTATGGAGTTTTGTATAGCTGATACCAAATTGGACTGTACCGTGGAATCCATGATGTTTACCCAGTGGAGTTTTAAATGCTTAACAGAACACAAACTGTTTTATTAGGTTTCCTGTGTTCTTCTTTTATTAATTATTGCTGATGCTTTCTGTTATATTATTTTTAAAGAATTTGTTATAGACAGGGAGGTCTTTTAAACTGAAAATAGAACCTGTTTGGTTCTCCCTGTATAATGCATGCAAAGTTCTATTTTAATGATTATCTGCCTGATGGAGGAGTTTTTGGAGTAAGAAATAAAATATTCAGCCTGATGTTAGCTTGATCTCCATTTCACTTCAGAATTAAATTATCATTATAACAGCTCCTCTGAGTTTTAACACCGGGCAATGTGACACAGAGCAGCCCAGAGTCTGGTATAAATTTCATAACGGTCTGAATTTGATCCAAGTAACCATGGTATTTATGGGCAAAACAAGGACGATGGCCTTCTGCAAAGAAACTCTTTTTTCCTCCCTTTTTCTCTGCATTGAGAAAATGTAATAGGCAATGAAAAAATCTGAAACTTTTCATGGCTCTGAGTAGATAGAATGGGTTTACTCTTTTCGATACTATGTCCTTCTGTTATGCCTTCCACATAAATTAACATGTTGCAGTGCCAACCATGTTTTAAAGGGAAGGCTGTGTATGACACAGCTTGGCTCTGAATTTTGAAAAGAGAAAGCTTATAATTGGAACCAGCTGACATTTAACCCCTCTCTTTTATTTATGGGTATAATCTAGCATGAAGCTGTGTCAAAATAGATGTGTTTAAACCCTACCCATGAGTGCCAGCCTGTGATTTCAGCAGGAATCTGTAATCTGTGGAATAACTTTCTTTGTGCTGCTCTTCTCTTTCCCTCTCTTGGTAGCAGCTGAAGTGAACACCATCAATGAGAGCACTGAAATCCTTCACTTGAGTCCTGCTGTCACAACCGAGTATGTGGGTGAGAAATCAGAGAAGGCTGAGTTCTGTGACCGCTCCTGTGAAGAGCTGGGATCTATGTTCACAGAGCTCACTGGCCTGCGCATCGTGGTCAACAATTTAGCTGATAACCTCCAAAAAGTGGTAGGTAGCTGGAAGTCTGAAGAACTGAAAGTCTGTTGTGCAGTGCTCTTTCCTTCTTTGTTTTACACTACAGGAAGTTAATAGGGATTTTTGTATTACATATGTATACCTGTTGGTATATCCACATAATGTAGAGATGATCGACATTTTCAAAGTAGCTAATTGACTAGTTCTTGGGTATGATGCTTTAATGAAGGCTTGGTTTTCACAGACAGGGTTTAAAAGAGCACATACACATGCACTCATACACAGGGGAAATAATCCTCCTAAAGGTTACTAAAGGTTTGGAAATGGAAAGCTAACAAACCCAACCTTGCCTGTGTACTGTTGAAGCATTGTTACTGTGCTTATACCCTTTTTGAACACATCAGCAAGTGGCTACACAGGCCCTCTAAACTGTAGATAAATGTATGGGGTTTCATAGATAAAGTACAATGGTGACATCTGCCCCTCTTCTTATTCTGAATCAGTGACATCTGCCCCTCTTCTTATTCTGAATCAGTTGGGTTTTTTCTGAAGAAAGTTTATTACTATGCCATGTGTCTCAGGGCTAAAATCTTCCCATTTATAAATGATCTGTACTAGAAGAAAGCGAAACTGCTAAGAACAGATTTCCCTTATTGTTGTGTGATTGCATACTATGATCTGAAGAACTGCTGTGCACTATTGCAGTACCTGAGATAATCTTCATTATGTACAGAAATACGTAAAAATATGCTTCTTTTTTTTTCTAACGAAATAATTAAATCCAGTACTGTCTCAGTTTTGTTTATTTGATATGATTTGCTTACAAAGTACACAGTTTGTTTTCATTTACTTCATCATCTAGTCTGAAGAGAACCAAATTATGTGGGAATTGATTGGGCCAAACAAAACACTGAAGAACCAGTCAGTTTGCTGGCAGGATGGCCGTGTCTTTGCAGATAATGAAAGCTGGATTGTAGACAGCTGCACCAAGTGCACCTGCCAGGTAAGGCTTTGGAAACATTCTTCTTCATTGCAGAAATGGATAGGGAGTTTAATCCAAACCAACTGTCCAGATTGGGTCACATTTACTCAAAGCTTGGCCTAGACTTACTGATATTTATAAACAATAGTCCCCATGTCCATGAAAGTTAGAACAAATCAAAGGATTTCCATACATGAAACTTTGCCAATTCTTGCCACTTTTATTTGCTTCTATATGTGAACATAAGTCAGTAAGATGATTTTCTTTACTTGTAGGATTCTAAAATTGTATGCCATCAAATCACCTGTCCAGCGGTCTCCTGTGTTGATCCGTCTTTTGTTGAAGGTGAATGCTGTCCAGTCTGCTCTCACTGTGAGTATTTAGTCAACCTTGGCAGTATTTAAAATCACTCCTAATGTGTTTAAAAGGTGAAGACAGGTAGGAGTTCAAGGCAGGTAAGATAAAATATAAAACATAGATCTATATAAAGATCATGTGAAGTACCTTCACTGCTTGAAGTTACCTTCTGGAGGAGTTGGTCTCTCTTCAGTGATTGCTTAGAAGTAAACTGATAACTTGCTAGCTAAATTTGAGCGGTGAAGGTTACATGCATACTCCTCCCCAGTCACCTTTACCAAGGCTAGACAATTTTTGGTTTGCAATAACACTGCACTATTGTTTCTTTTCCATACTGCATGGTTACAACAGTCTTAACACGTCCTGTTGTATCCTACAGACGATGTTTGAAGTTTCAGATCAAAAGTTTCATGCTGTTTGATGCAATATTTATTAAGTTATTTTTTCCTTTCTGTTGTTGCCATTCTGTTAACTCTAGTTTATTTCTTCTCTGATTATATCCTCTTTTGGAGAAATGCCTTGCATATGAACCTTGACAAACTGTTTCACATTTAAGAGCGTATTGCACACATTGAACTAGGCTATGGAGCGACAGTAGTTTTAATAATTTCACAGATTAAGTGACTTCAGTGTGGATACAGTACATTTCACTCTGTACTAGATAAGCCTGATACAGAAGAAAATGGTTGCTTAGATGTCCTAAATTAAATTGACGTGGAATATAGTCAGAGGTTTTTTGCATATTCAGAGCATAGAGCATATTCTTGTAATGTGCCCTTGATCATGTTCACTATTGTGTTCAGAAGTGGGGCCACGTCTTGTCATACTGACTTACATTCTGAGGTCAAAGGTCATTGGGACTCAAGTTTTTGGCTAAGTCCATTCTAGAGCTAAGATCTTCTTCCTCCAAAGGTCACTGCCCCAAAATTTGTGAAGATGGACTTGGAAATGAACTTGGAAAAAGAGATCTAAAGGACAAAGTACATATCCTACAGAAAAAAAGTGGAAACCTTCTAAATAGGGTAATAGAGTGGCTTTCAGTGCTAAACACTTTTTCTTAACTTTTGCTCTGCAGCTGATGACAGTGAGGAAGGCTGGTCACCATGGTCAGACTGGACAAAATGCTCAGTTACTTGTGGCTCTGGGACTCAGATGCGAGGGAGGTCATGTGACGTCACCAGGAGTGCTTGTACAGGCCCACACATCCAGACAAGGATGTGCAGCTTTAAGAAATGCGACCATCGCAGTAAGTTAGAAAGTGTATCCCTTTTTTAAAGCTGCTTTGGACAACTCTAAGCCAAAGCAGTCTTAGTCTGGATTTCCTATGAATGTTTACTAGTCAGGACAGTATGTATTTGAACACTCGTATGTGTATGATTAAAGTAGCTATCGTTAATTCTTTGTCATTTCCCTTCTTTCAAATGTTTCTCTTTATCTGATAGTTTAATAGGTATGTACATTCTAGGCTCAGCTCTGTTAACCAAAAATATAACGTTATGAACTGGAGTCTGTTATTTGAAGTCACTTTGGAGACAATACTCAGTTCATAGTCATTATACCTGGGGCCATGTTTTGATCTGCCATTTGATCATGATTATTGGCCAATTCCATTAGCTTAGTAGTGTTCAGGAATACAGTTATTGTAGAAGACTTTTGCAAAATATCAAACTGCTATTATATTTAAGGCACCTAGAAGGATCATCTCCAGAAGTGCAGTTAATGCTATTGCAGGTAGCTGCTATATCCAGTCTGCTGTAGTACCCAAGGTTATTGCTGAAGCTGCTAGATGCCCAAATGTGCCTTTTAAACAAGTGCATTTTAAAGGAGATATTTTAAGTAAAATATCTAACATCTCTGTTAGTCATTGCTTGGTCACTGAGATTCTTAAGTGGGCAGTACTTGAATGCCTGACCTGACATTCAAGGCTGTGTAAGTGGCAGTGGTAGGAAAGAGATAGGACATTCATCAGATGTAGTGAGAGGCTTGATAGAAAGTTAACTACACAAGTGACTTTGTGTTACTGCTGCAGGTGGGCTGTTTCATTGAGTTTTGCTCTTTTATCTGGCAGTACGTCAGGATGGTGGCTGGAGTCACTGGTCTCCCTGGTCTTCTTGTTCAGTTACCTGTGGAGTAGGAAATATCACTCGCATCCGGCTCTGCAATTCCCCCATCCCCCAAATGGGTGGGAAAAACTGTGTGGGAAATGGGCGTGAAACAGAGAAGTGTGAGAAAGTCCCATGTCCAGGTAGGTCTGTGGTCTTGGATCCAAGGTAAAACAATAGTATTCCACCTAAATTTCTTCTGGTTTTATTCAGATCTAAATTGCAGTGATTTTCTACAGGTATAATTTGTAGCTTATAGGGGTTAAATAACACACAAGGGTGTTTTTAGTGATGCAGTCAAAGGTTTTGTAAACCTCTCAAGTTACAATTTGGCTTTAAACATTAAGAGTTTGAGAAATTTCAGTTTTGTAACTCGGTGATTTATTTCTGCCTGTCAAGAATATAAACTCTTTTAGATAAAAAGGAATTCGATACTGTGCATGTTAGGAATAGATGTACGGTCCTCCAATAGCCAGGTTTCTTTGAAAGTATGCATACATATTTTACACATATTTAACACATTATTTATTATTATAATTTTCTCATACTCATCTACACTTTTTAACCTTTCTAGAAACTATTCATCCCACTCACTTTCACTTTCCTTTCATAGAACTTTTCCTCACTTTTCTTCAGTTTGTTTATCTTTCTTCAGTCCTTCCTCTCTTCATCCTTTCTACTTATCATTTATGAGCTTGAAAATGATGGCAATCTCTGAATTCAATCGTTCTTAAATACCAAGGACACAGATTTTGTTCAAAGATGTTTGATTTTGAGAAAATTCAGGATTGATGACAACAGAATCAGCAGTTATTATTTATATTGAGTCAAGCAATACTTTTGAAGATAGACTGATGAATGGATTACAAACCAAAAATAATAGGTACAACCTTATTGAGCATGCTCTTCTCTCTTCTGCATATCCTAGTGAATGGCCAGTGGGGTCCTTGGTCTCCATGGTCTGCCTGCACTGTCACCTGTGGAGGGGGAATTCGTGAGAGATCTCGCCTTTGTAACAGTCCAGAGCCACAGTATGGAGGGAAGCCATGCGTGGGTGACACCAAGAAACATGATATGTGCAATAAGAAGGATTGCCCAATTGGTCGGTATTAAGCCCTTCTTTATTCAATCTGAGTGGTTATTATTGCTGTTATTTCTTTAGTGGTTAATTATTAATTGGGACAACAGAAATCTACTAATTACACCTTGATTTCAGGAAAGCACATTTAACTATTTTGGGTGCTGTTTACATCGGTGGGATTTTATATATATTCTTAATATTGACTTCTCCTGAGCAAGGATGTGTTTCTTAAAGAGGGCTTCAGTATGCTGTAATGTGTTCAACTTGATGTAGCTACTGTAATAGTTTCATATTAAATCAGTAGTATATTAAATGCATTTACTAACCCTATTTCTAAAGATTTTTATCAGTCTGTTGCATCAGAAGTGACTTAAGCTAATGAATAGGGAATACCTGTTACTTAAAGTTTTATATGCCTTTTATGTTCTTAATTTACACTTTTATATGTCTTTGCCAGATGGATGTTTGTCAAACCCTTGCTTTCCTGGAGCAGAATGCAACAGTTACCCAGATGGCTCTTGGTCATGTGGGCCATGCCCAGCAGGTTACCTTGGCAATGGTACTGTCTGTGAGGATCTTGATGAGGTATTTGACTTGGTTTTCATCAACATCAGGAAATCACTGTGAAATATGCATTATTTGGGAATTGCACAGCCATGTAATTGACTTCTTCTTCCTTTCTTTTCCTGCAGTGTATAGCTGTGTCAGATGTTTGCTTTAAGGTGAATCACGCCCATCGCTGTGTGAACACAAATCCAGGTTTCCACTGCTTGCCATGTCCTCCACGCTATAAAGGAAGTCAGCCCTATGGGGTAGGGCTGGAAGCTGCCAGGACAGAGAAGCAAGTAAGTGACGTCAAAGAGAATTTGAAACTAAGCAATTCTCACCTTAAAATATCTGTGAGTAAAAGCCTGCGGTAAACTTGGGTACCAAACAAAGATAACCTACTGCTTGAGCAACAAAACACTGAATTTGAAGTTGGTTTTTTAAAGTGTTTTATTTCTCTAGGCATCTACATAATTGCACCAAATGAGCATAAAATGCTAGGAGCAAGCATTCCTCTACTTTGCAGTTGTTTTTCTCAGGTGTATTTACCTACCCTGGGGATCAGAAACTGAAGAATCAGTATTGCTCTCTCCATACAGTGCTCTTAATGTGAGTGTCAGCAGATGTATGTCTGAAGTTCTCACTCCCTAAATTACATTGGGCCAACACCTATCAGTGGTGAAGGACAGAAGGAAGTAGAATTGATATTGAAGACTGTGGTTTATAGACAAGACAAAATGTTAAAACGGGTGTTGTGGGATGCCTTCTCCTTGTTGATGTTGAACCACTCTGTGGTTAGTTCAACATATGAAGTCTAAATGTAAAACATCTGTGTAAGATTCTCAGATACTATCCATGAAAATAAGCAAAGGGATAAGAAAGAAGTAGCAGAAACTTTCTTGGTGGGAGTATGAGAATTCATTAGGATCTCTTTGATTTAAGAAATTAAGTGAGTCCTTGCATACTGATAGGCAGAATATTAAAGGAAAAGCCTGAGTACAGTCTGCTTTCTGTTGCAGTTAATTTCCCAGGATTAATGATACCTGGAAGAGAGCAGATAGAGTTCTGAACATGTTAATTAATTTAATTGCTTTTTGTATAATGTATATTTTTTTTCCTGTGATTTAATTGTTTTTGTTGTACACATTGTCTAGAGGTGTGAGCTGACAGAGCAATATGACTTACTAACCACAATTGAAACAAAGTTCATGTCTTTAGGCATCTAGATAACTGGCCTGATGTTGACAAAGTTGAGGTACACACAGCTGCCTGTGAATAACATCAGATTTCAGTGAATATGCCCTATCTGTTACAGATCTGTGAACCTGAGAATCCATGCAAGGACAAGACACACAGCTGCCATAAGTCTGCAGAGTGCATCTATCTGGGGCATTTCAGTGACCCTATGTACAAATGTGAATGTAGGACAGGTTATGCGGGCGATGGGCGCATCTGTGGTGAGGATTCAGATTTGGATGGCTGGCCTAATAACAATTTGGTCTGTGCTGCTAATGCAACATACCATTGTGTGAAGGTGAGTAAAAAAGGTTGCTAAAAATGCCACTCCATAACCCAATTTTCTCTCCTTTTTTTTTTTTTCCTAAATAGTTACAAATAACACTTTTCAGCATCAAGCTGGCGATTGCATTCATTAAGCTTTGACTGTTACAGCATGCTCAGTTTCTAGGAGATGGTGTGAAAATGTATTCTCTGAACAGTAGATCCCATAAGAGATTCTCAAAATGAAATCCAGAGCCCTCTGCTTTGGCTTTCATCCAACGCAGAATACATGGAATGTAGAGATGCTTATGAATAGAGTTAGCACACTGAGCAGGAGCTATCTAAAGCATGGGTGTGGAGCACACAGCTAGTGAGAACTAAACAGGAATCTCTGGATGCAGGTGAATGGGAAATGCTACCTGCACAACTTGTAACAAAATACTGACAGTCATGTAAGGTGGACAGTTCTAAATCCTTTCTTAAACAATCCCTTCCTTTGAAAGAGTTAAGCAGGTCACACTCCATGAAAACTGGATTCAGAGGATTCTCTTTATTGCATAAGCTCAATGGGAGACAATGGGAAATTCAGCCGGTCTTACCCTTCAGACTTGTAGAGTCCCAGCTCTCACCCCTCCAAGGGCAATGACCTGCCTGTCATCACTGGCTTTAGAACTTGCAGGGAACTGTTCTCCACTCTTGCTGATGCAGCTTTGCCACTATAGTGAAAAATCAAAGATTACTACACCAAGGAGAAAATAAGCATTGTCAGGGAGCCTAAAAATGACGATATGTAGGTTTAGCACAGTGAGCTCCCTAATAAGAGGCTTTTAGAGTGCACTGGCAGGATCTCTCTCCTCTACCCCATTACCTCTTTTTGCAAAGTTTATAGGAACTGGCTACCCATGAGGTCTCCACCTTACTACTTGATCTGTATGAAGCTGAATCTATAGAGGATACAGACAGAAAATCATATCAATTCAAACATACAAAGTGATTTGACTAATTTCTTTCATTGTTTCAAAACTTTTGTGTCACTGGTAACTAGTGTTGAATTGGACAGTCAAGGCTGTTCACAGGTATTTGGTAAAAAGTGTCATAAAAATTTGGAGTTGCATTTGGGTTTTTATATTTATCACAAATTTCCCAATTCTCTGTTTCTTAAATTATCCATAGATAGAAAACAGGGCCAGGGATGTTATAATTGTATTCATTTTCCTAGGGTATGCGTTACAAAAAGGACTCTGTTGGCAGATTCAGTTTTGGTCTGAGGTAGATACAGAATGTCAGAAAAAAATTAGAATAACAGAGTGGATCTTACAGATGTATTTATTCTTAGCCAGTGGTAGAATTGCCATCCATTTTTAGCTGGTTTTAGTATTTTAAAAAGGAATAGATGTTAAAAAGTTTAGCAAGCTATTTCACTTCTTAGTTTTTCAGTGTAACCTAAGATTTGCTCATTTAAAACAATCATTCTTTACAAAGCTGTGATACAAAATAAAGAGGTACATTTGCCTTTTATTTCTAAAGCCATGGAAGCATGAGACTGCAAAGGTACTGTTGTTCAGAACAGCTTAAAGCCATGTTTTTCAAAACCCTTTCTTACAGTGTTCTCCTTCATATGTTGTTTACTACTTCATTCCAGTAACTTTCCATATGAACAACTATTTCTGAAGACTGGCTCCTGGCACCTATCTTTATTTTTCTGGCAACCAAACCTGGTAATTTTATATCTAATCTTCAAGCACACTTCATGAGTTGTCTATAAAAAGTTGGTGGAAGAATGCATATGTGTGCGTGCGGTATGTTTGTTCTCTGCTAGATAGTTTCATCTAAAATTGGCTGGAAGCATCCCTTTAACAGAAGGAGAGCTGGGAAATGGAATGGTTTGCAGATGCACTTCACTTGCTTTACAATATGAAAGCAGCAAATGAACTACTATTTTTGGCAGCAAACAAACAGGCACTTGAAAAATTACTTGTGATCGATTGTTTTGTTTTATAGTCTCTGGTGTACCATATCTAATTTTCTGCCCAGGCAAGTCATTCTGACATAATGTAAACCTAATTTATTGATTATTATCTTTTGACCAGGATAACTGCCCCCTTTTGCCTAACTCTGGCCAAGAAGACTTTGATAAAGATGGCAAAGGAGATGCCTGTGATGAGGATGATGACAATGATGGTGTTGAAGATGACAAAGTAAGATGCGTTTCTGTATGCTCAGTACGTTTGACCTGAACACCTGGTTTTAAGAAAAAAGATTACAATAGATGAGATCTGTATTGTGCAGAGCGTCGACTGAGTTATTCTGCACTGCCTACCCTGAATGATATCTGGTGCAGAATAAAGTAGTGTTGGATCAAAGGAGAGTAGCACTTCAGAACCAAGCAGTCTGGGGAACCCAGGACTGAATTATAGTCTCTGTATCAGTTGGGGGTTCATTTGTGTGCATGAAAATAGTTTTATGGAAAGTGAAATTGGATTTTTTTATTTTTCAATGGGAGAATGATAGATCCATTGTATTTGAAAAGCAGGTAAATGTTATCTCAGGTATGCTGGAAAGAAGTTATGATGAATACTAGTAACTATAAACACAGCCAGCATCAAGAGAGAACGACAGGAGGAAAGTACCTAGCCTGCTTCACTTTACTCCTTTAGATCTGCCCACAAGACTGAAGTTCAGTTACCTGCAGAGCCTAAAAGACAGGCAGACTAAACCTGTTCTTTCTGTACATTCAGCAAAAGGACAGAGGGACCTCCAGATTGGGCTCCACCTTGCCTTTTCTGAACATATTTAGAATGAGAGAATTGGTTTTAGGAATGTACTGTTCCTTTTTGTTCCCTTCAGAGGGAGCCTAAATGCTGCAGAGCTTCAGATCATTAAAGCTGGGGTAGGACTGTATTCATGGAGCTTCCATCTGGAATATTTAAAAAAACAAAGAAGTATTTGATAAAATAATATTATTTAGTAAATATATTTGGAAAACTGAAGCCAGAAGTTGTCTTGTGAGCAGTATAAAATTTTCAGTTGCTTTCTATATCTTGTCCTTGAGTATGTAAAATGAACTTGTGAGGATTTTAAATTGTTTTGCTAAAAAAATATTTCCTAATACATGTTTTTTGCTTTAGCAGAGCAAAAGTAGTTTAAAGATTTTTTTTTTTTCTATTTGACCTCCCATCAGATTCCATGATGCTGATGTAGCCTTCACTCCCATTGCTTTGGTTTGGTTTCATTCTTCTTTGCTTTCCACGCAGAAAACTTCCTTGTCTCTGTGTAATTTGGGGATGAATGAAACATAAGAATTTGTGTTCTGGCAGACTTTCAAATTAGGGACTAAACGGAAATTCCTCTAAAATAAATAATCCTAGGGAAAAAGTATTTTGGGTCAATGAGAGTATTTAACTTTGTTTTTTGAAACTTTTGACTTTTTATTCTTATATGCAATATAATGCAACCCACAAACATATACATCCCTGGTTAAAATGGAAAAATTAAAAATGTGGTTTGAAAAGTGAGAATGTCAATAGTAGTTTGTTCCAAAAAAAGTCAGAGTAACAGTTCTGGAGGTTTTTTTTTTTAAACAATATAGAGTGCAGCTGCTGTTGGCCTGATTTTTGTAACACATTATGAACTTTTAAAAAAACACATGTACCAGTGATAATCTTTTTGTTGAAATATTTGAGTACAGATCGAAATTAAAATGCCTATTGCTCTCCTAGTGAGATATAGGACTTATTTCTCATGTGTTGTACAAAACTAATAAAACAAAGTGAGCCGAACTGTCTAGATGCCATCCCATTGCCACCAAGATCTTCAGTGTTGGCACAGCTTGACCACTGAACAAATGATGGATTCATATTCCCATTTTTGTCCTCTGCCCAAGACGAACAGGAGGAGTTACCACTTCATAGTTACCACCTCATGAGTTAGTTGTGATTTATGTTCTGAAATCTTCCATTTCTTCTTCCTAGGACAATTGTCCTCTTCTGTTCAACCCTCGTCAGTTTGATTATGACAAGGATGAAGTTGGTGACCGCTGTGATAATTGCCCCTACGTGCACAACCCTGCTCAGATTGACACAGATAATAATGGGGAGGGTGACTCGTGTGCTGTGGATATCGATGGAGATGGTATGCTTTCAGCTTTGAGAATGAGTGCTGTTCTACAAGTACAAGTAAACTATGCTTTATGTCTAGTGTGGGCTACCAGCTTTTATACATGACATAAAATTGGGTCTAGCAGCTCAAAAATGCAGGGGAAGAAAGAGAAGGCTGAGGTTCATCTGTCCTGTGTAGTATAGTTGCCCGTAAAGTCTTACAATAGATATTATTGTAGAATAAATCACAGCAAGTCTTTATCAGTATAACCTTAAAAAAATTCTTTCCATCATCTGTGTTCCAAAGTAATCAGGGTCTAATATAACACTCCTGTTGACTTTTTTTTTTGGTTAGTTTTAGGAAGAGAAAGAACACAGAACATCTGTGCAGTTAAGACAATATCCATAGGAAATTGATCTGTTTTCTGTGAGCGAAATCCAAAGCCCACAGTAATCCAAATACACATTTTTTGCATGCCTTAAAATAGTGTTAAAGGTGTTTGTCATCTATTAGTATCTGCCTATATGACCCAGACTTTATCAGTATTCAGGAGGGGGAAAAGCCCTTCTATGGCTTTCAAAAATTTGTGAGAATCCAGAAGTACTAGAAGAAATACAGTTTTGATTTCCCTTTGGTAATGTTTTAAACTTTTGGATGCTTGTGTGACTTGAACTTCTGAATATTTAGAGTCCTCTCCTCTTTCCAATCATCAGGTTCTTAGTAGTAGTCGTGGTAGTTCTGCATTTAAAGAAAAACGTGATCATATGTTATTGGCTGAAAAATTCTGCAGATACCCAGGGACCATGTAATGTGAGCAAGGGATGACATGCTCACATGTAATGTGAGCAGATATTGGTTGTGTAATAAAATTTTTTGAGGAGGACCAGTTTCTTTTGACAATTTGGCATGCTGTACAATAAGTGATCCACATGTTCTGGTAAAATTAATTCAGTGCTGGGGCAGATGAGCATTAATGCAGTTGTTCCTATATAAAACTTTTCAGAAGTTCCACTGTGGTATAGCTGTATGTTCTACACCATTTACTGAAGTGGAGGAATAAAATCCATATCAAATTATTTAAAAAGAAAAAATACTCCACACTTTTATCTATTATTCTATGAAAAAGGGCTAAATTCTTAAGACATAATCAACTCTTACTCTAGCAAAATTCCTTGGGAAAATGCATATAGAAGATTTTGTCATAGCAAGGAAAATGGAACTGACACCACAGAATTTCTTTCTAGTATTAGTCTTTTCACTATTTCATGCTGTAGAAATAATGTAGCAATCAGAAAGCCTATGAAGCCCTTAAAAGCCTTACTTGTTTACTGGTCACTCCTGCAGTTTATGGCTGTCTGTTCTGGATGTTCTATCATTCTGACTTCTTCAATCTTTTTGTTGTTTCATAGACATTTTTAATGAGCGAGATAATTGTCCTTACGTCTATAACACAGACCAGAGTGACACAGATGGTGATGGAGTTGGTGATCAGTGTGATAATTGTCCATTGATGCATAATCCAGACCAGGTAAATGTTAGAAACAATTTTCTTAATGGTAACGTAGAACAAGGGCAGAGAAAAGAACCCAGGAATTGCTATCAGTCCCTCTTTACTGTAGAGCTGAAGAGATGGATCTGTATTGCTCATTTTCACATCTCAGGACATAAGATCTCTGTGTCAGATGAAAGACAAGTAGAGCATCTTCAAGCCCTATCCATCTTCAAGCCATTGGTGAACTGTTTCTTCACAGAATCACAGAATCTTAAGGACTGGAAGGGACCTTGATCTAGTCCAGTTTCCCTGCCAGAGCAGGGCCACCTAGAGTAGGTCACACAGGAACTTATCCAGGTGGGTTTTGAATGTCTCTAGAGAAGGAAATTCCACAACCCATCTGAGCAGCCCGTTGCAGTGCTCCCTCACCTGAACAGGGAAGAAGTTTTTCCTTGTGTTTCTTTGGAACCTCTTCTGTTCCAGCTTGTACCCGTTGCCCCTTGTCCTATCATTGGACATCTCTGAGAACAGCCTGGCTCCTGACACTGACTGCCCTTTATGTATTTGTATACATTAATGGGATCACCTCTCAGTCTCCTGCAAGTTAAAGAGCCCCAACTCCCTTAGCCTTTCATTATAGGGGAAATGTTCCACTGTGGCCCTGTGCTGAACTCTCTCAAGCAGTTCCCTGTCCTTCTTGAACTGAGGGACCCAAAACTGGTGAGTACAGCCTCAGAGCTGCATTTAGGATGCCTGAGTTTGGTGGTCTACATTGCAGATGAGTCACATCAGGTATATAGAAGCAATCGGAAAATGTGCTGTCCAGACTGACACTCCCCTGTGATATCTAGAATAAGAGCAATGAAGATTGTGGCCAAAGATGTGGCCTGGAGATGTCATGGGGACCAGATCTTATAACAGAATAAGTAGCCATAGTAGCTACGAGTTATGTTTCTGCCTTAAGCATGGTTGTCATCATGGTATCACTTGTCTCCAGAGAAGTCATTGAAGAAAAGTGTTGAGAAATTAAGCACCAGGCTATCCGTAGTTTTGTGCTGAGTAACAATAAATTACTCTTTAAATTTTACTTTTTATAGATGGATGCAGATAATGATCTTGTTGGTGACCAGTGTGACAACAATGAGGACATAGATGAAGATGGCCACCAGAACAACCAGGATAACTGCCCTTACATCCCCAATGCTAATCAGGCTGACCATGACAAAGATGGTAAAGGAGATGCCTGTGATCCTGATGATGACAATGACGGTGTCCCAGATGATAGGGACAATTGTCGCCTCAGATACAACCCTGAGCAGGAGGACTCTGATGGTAAGAACAATGACATATCAATTTAATTTATTTCTTAGTATCCAATTCTGATCTCGGAGTATTAATATCTGATGGAGGGAAAGGCTTCAATCAAACAGAGCTGCTTTGGACATTTGAAACACCATGGACTTCAGTGGAACTGAACCACCCAGTTTGGTCCACGGTTAGAACATTAAGAAACCTCTTTGAGAGGATCTCAAACATGCATATACTGCTTTACAGAAGATCACCTTTAACAAGTTTAAAAAGAAAGAAATCTTTTGTTTTTATAATACTTCTGATTTTCACTTTGAATTGAAATACTAAAAATCTGGGAAAACATTTCAAGTAGTTTAAATTTCAGGTGTCTTTGAAAATGAAAAATGAGCTGCTTTCCTTTCAAAACAAGCTATTATCTGAAAATTCAAATGGAAAAAAAATTGTTTACTGCTCTGTTTTATTTTGAAAAGCAGACTGTTTCTCCAGGTTTTTTCAGTCTAAAATTCTTGTTAATTTTTTAACGATTTTTAATTGGCTTTTCTCAAAATTCTACTTTATAAGTAGTGTTAATGATGTACATGTCCCAGTTTAAGAATGGATACATAATTGTTCTTTTCTCCAGTTTTGTGGTAAAACGTTGCTAGTCACTCCCAAGCAGTTCTTCTCCGTGCTTGGCAGTAGTTCAGTAGTGAAAAATGATAGTTTCACAATCATAGAAGTAATTTTAAAAGCATTTATGATCCTTTGAAATAATATGTCTGTAGGTAATGGCCCTCGCAGTGAATACAGGTGAGCAATTTCTGTTCTGAGCTATAGAGGTTGTGGGAGTCATTCCATGGTGACGCTAGTGAATCTGAAAGTGGAATAAAGGTGCCCCCGAACTGGCACAGTTTGTTACTATTTTCTGTCACCTGGATCTTACAAGAGAGACTACATTTATGTATGGAGTCAGGATTCCCAAGAAGCATAAATTTAAACAGCTCAGCCAGCACACCACTGTCATTAGTGGCAGGTCCAACAGAAATCTTGGAAAAGTGATAAAGCCAAAAGATGCCCCCACACTCTTGAAGATGTGAGCTATAACATGTAAAGATGAGGCCCTAGAGAAAGCTGCTGGATGTGGTTGGGTAAACAAACGCCTTCTAACTTTCCTTGCCAGGGAATCAATGTCAGCAGCAGCTCAGTACCAAACGAATGTCAGCAAGACTTTCAGTAAATAATTAGGTTCTCCTGTGACTCAAAAATTACCTCTTTGATATTGGCAAAGGGAATAAAATTGGAAATTCATTCTCTCTTCTCCAGTAAGTACTGAGGTGCAGGAGCACAAAGCTGGTCGGGATTTGGAGTTCTCCCTGGATGATAGCCAGGGTGGAAAATGGGGCCATTTTACCACGTATTTGAACTGCAGAAAATCTTTGAAATATTAGATACTTCAGTTTTCTCTAACTACTTTTTTTTTTTTTTGGCTGTTGCCTGAGTCTCATTCTGCTTTCTTTCTGAAAGCTCCATACTTGGATAAAGCAGTGCTGGTTAGGCATAGTAAGGTAGCTTTCCATGTGTTCATGAAGCATCTACCAGTAGGTCAATATTGAATGAGCTGGATAATTGCTGTTCCCCCTTGTGTTAATTCCCATGTTCTTAAAGCAATCACAAGCATTTAAAAAAAAAGGCAAACACTCAGCTATATGAGGATATAAACAAATTAGCTGGGAGTTATGGTACATTAGTACCCAGTGTGATATCCAGTGGTTTCTGTTGTAAAAGTTGGAGCCATTCACAAACTTGTTTCTATACTTATCTAGCCATGCTTTTCTACTTTGTTTTCAAGTATTTGTACTGTTGTATGCCACTGAATAACAGTGGCATTGGCAATGAGATTTTTTTGTTTTATATGCTTCCTTTCTCCACCTGCTATTCAAGGCAAGTCACATCTGTTTTCCACTAGTACTGTGGGTAAATTAAGAAAGGAAATAATTGGGGGGGAGGGGGGTGTTTAAAAATTGAGGGTAGCAAAAATGTTAGGCAGAAGTACAACTGTAGCTGAGCTGTTTATTTTTAGATTCTAGAGGGGGGCAAAAAAAAACCCCCACAACACAACTTTTTGCAATTCATATAACAGAGCTTCATATTTCCATTTCTCCAAGGCCAGCTCTGTTGGAGACAATCCTTCTTTCTTTTTTCATACATTTTTCTAAAGTTCTGCATTTTCTATAAGACAAATTCTTCTACTCACAAGTGAAAGAGTGATTAAGCATGTATGCGTATTTTATTGCAATACTATCCCCTCTTTCTTTTGACATGGGGCAAATCATCTGCAATCTGAAGCACCTTAGGAAGATTGTTGCTGAAGGAATTTTGAGACAGAGATGAAAGAGTCTGAAAAAAGTTTAGTATCTTCAATAGCAATTTAGTAATGTACAGGAAGAGTATTTAATGCTATTGTTTGGATTAATTTGCACTACACACATTAAAATGTTGTGTTGTAGCCACATCTGGGAAAAATTAAGCTGAAAATGTGATACAAGCACTAGTGAATTACATCGACATAGCAAACTTCAAACTTTTCCCACCCTGATTCTAAAGCAGCATATACAGCTGGAGCCAGATTGATCACTGTCGTAAACCACTGATAGTACCGTTTTATTAACAACAATTTTGGCCCTGATCTAAGTTGATGACATCTGGTCATTACCAGCAACGTTTCAAATGGACTTGCAGAGAATGAAGCTTTCTTTGGAGTCACTTTGAGAAATAAGAGTAACATATGTATCGTACATTTCCTTCATCAGTGGGAGAGCTGTTAGGAAGGGTGGATAAATTGCTAACAATTGCATTTACCTATTCATACATTGCTTATAGGTGATGGCAGAGGTGATATTTGCAAAGATGACTTTGACAATGACAACATCCCGGATATCTATGATGTATGCCCTGAAAACAATGCCATCAGTGAAACTGATTTTAGAAAGTTCCAGATGGTCCCCTTGGACCCCAAGGGAACAGCTCAGATTGATCCCAACTGGGTTATTCGCCACCAAGGCAAGGAACTGGTGCAGACTGCCAACTCTGATCCTGGAATAGCTGTAGGTGAGTATCACGTCAGCTGCTATCCCCAGAAAAGTAACCAGGGATCTGGTGATAGGGAAAGGAAAAAAAAAAAAGTACATAAATAGACCTTTTTGGTGTTGCAAGCTTTGGACTGACTCATGGGGAGAGTGTATATGCCCAAATTAAAAACAGCTCAAGGCTGTTAGCCTTTGACCATTCATCTCATCACTGACTGCAACACGTGAAAAACCAAGCTGAAGAACTTCTTATAAGTATAGTAAGTTATGACCAAGATAATCACCAAGACTGGAACTCAATGGTTTCACCAAGATTGGAACTCAATGCTTTCTCTCTTTCATCCTCTCCCAGGCTACGATGAGTTCAGCTCTGTTGACTTCAGTGGGACATTCTACGTTAACACAGACCGTGACGATGACTATGCTGGCTTTGTGTTTGGCTACCAGTCCAGCAGTCGATTTTATGTTCTCATGTGGAAGCAAGTCACTCAGACCTACTGGGAGGACAGACCCACCAGGGCTTATGGCTATTCTGGTGTGTCACTCAAAGTAGTGAATTCAACAACTGGTGCTGGTGAACACTTGAGAAATGCTCTGTGGCACACAGGAAACACCCCTGGACAGGTGAGAGATTTAAAACCTCAGGCCAACGATGCATGCCTAATATTTTACAGAGAAGGGAGATGTCTCAAAAAGAATTTCCTTATCAGCTTTTCAATTCTCATATTACTAGTGTCAATAATATTTGCATTGTGTTCCAAAGAAAACATGACATATATAAAAAATTATGAATGGAAAAATTTACATATATAACAGAGAAGATGTGGTGTGGTCCAAAGAAGAAGGAATGAGAGATCTCAGATATCCACAAATCCTTGTGACCTCTGTATTGGCACTTGCTTATTTGGCCTTCCAACTTGTTTGAATTATATGTGATTTAGAGTTCAGTAACCAGTGACAGCCAAAGAGAAAATAAATGGAAACAAAGAGAAAAAGTACCACCGTTCCAAATCAGGCTCAGCCAGGGAAGAAACTTGTGCCTTTTGGAAATTAAGTTAGTGAGGGTTCACACATAGCTAGGAAGTTCACCGTTCCTCGCAGGAAAAGGACATTGACTGAGCATGAGAGACATCAAAGAGCAGGCCACAGGCAATAACATCTGTGCAAGGTACAGTCCTTTGTGCATTGTTGGAGGCACTCATATAGATTAGAAAAGTAGCATCAGCTCTGGCAGTGTGAGTGTATATGTGCAAACAGGGCAGGACTTCCTCAGGAAAGTCAGGTTTGATGCTGTATTGGTCTTCAGTGACTACAGCTATGGAAATACAGATGAGCAACTGATTGATAATTTAAGACATAAATTTTCGTTGCTCTCACCCTATAAAAGGAGCCTGCTGATAATATCATCAAATGTTAAACACTATTTTGAGTTTCATGCTCTGCAGCAAATCTCAGGCTGCATGTACAGTTATTATAGTGGATGTACAGTTACTGGAGCACAGTCTGTTTCTAATAAGGATTTTATATTCCTACCATAGGTCCGTACTTTGTGGCACGATCCCAAGAACATTGGCTGGAAAGATTATACTGCTTACAGGTGGCATTTGATTCATAGGCCTAAAACAGGATTGATAAAGTAAGAGACATTTCTGCATCTGTGTATTTCCTAGTAGCAAAACTTTAGTTTCTGATATAAGAGCTATGTTATCGATTTCTTTGTTAGTTCTGATAATGAAGATAATTGTGTGACAGTTTGTTCCAATATTTTGGGGACATTTTGTTATCTTCAGAAAAGAAACTTCCCTTTTCAGCTGTATTTAATTTAGTCTGCATGGTTCAATATTTACATCAGCTAAATATTCTTAAAGAAAAGAAATAAAGTTCTTTCTCAATAGCTCTGTGGTAAAGGGACCAAAAATTTCAGAGCAAAACTCAAAGCAAGGTTAGGACACAAGATTCCCCCCCAGCCTCCTGAATTTGAATGAGTAAAATTAATTAGAAACATCAGAATTGCCACAGGGAAGTAAGCCAACAGCCTGTCTGTCTACTTCAACATCCTGTCTCCCATAGTGGCTTATATGAGATGATACTGCAGAAGTAGTCATGGACACATCTGTAATGCACACAGCAAGGAGCTATGGCATATGACTTTTCTTAGAGCCCAGCTGTTTATCTGATGTTCCAAAGAATAAGCATTAACTGTCCATGTCATTTTTATCTTCTACTAACTACTTTAACTATAAAGGATGTTTTTCATGGGGCAGAGTCTGACCTTACCTTTAAAGGTCTTGTTTGTGCTTAGGAATGAGGGAGTGAAAGACAAAGGGCAGGCAAATTTGGATAGACTAAGTTACAAAGTTATCTGTTTCTTTAAAAGAGTTTCTTTATACATCAAGTATTGCAGTGCAAATAGTGTCAGACAAAGCATGTTCCGACTGGTATCCCATTAGATTAATCTAGCCTGACAAATTCTATGTTCCAGGGCATTAAATTCCTTCATTCTTTAGGGTGTTTTTAATGAAAATGCCAAATCAATTCTTTCACTAATATAGTCATGAAACCATTTTATTTTGCAGAAGTAGAAATTTAGTAGTAACATGATTAGAGTTGCATGGTTTTTTTTGGTGGGATGAATAATTTCTTAAACTCTTCCTATATGTTTTGTGTTCTTGAAATTTTGAGAATTACATTAAATAGGGTTCCATGAAGATGAAAGAAACCCTGTCTTTTTTGCCATCCATTAGATTCTGTTTTCAGGGAATAGGTTCATGCTTATCTTTGGGAATCTTTCAGAAAATAAAACACTTCAAGGTAGAGCAAGTGGTGGACATGTGTTTCTTCCTAAGTAGAAATCTGTCCCTAACCCCTGAGTTATAGGAATTGGCTCCAATGTGTTCATCCTCATATGAAGCCATCCTGCTTTCTATAACTAATGTATTGTCATTTCAGCAGAGACTGCTTTAATTAACAGTCTATAGAATCATTTCTCATTTGACACAAAAGTTATTTTGAGAGTCTGAGAGCCTAAGAACCTTGAATATCTCAAGGTCTCCCATGAGAAGCGGAGAGTCCAAGTTCAAGGAACTGCACTCTGTCTGATAAAGAAGGAAAATTAAGAGACATCTTTTGAGATTTTTTTTGGCTCCAGGGTGGATGCCTGAAACACTAAAAAAACCACCAAACAAAAATCCCCACAAAGCCAAAACTCACCCAGAGCAAAAAAATCCCAAGTTCCATTTCAATTTCATAGAATCATTTGAGTCAGAAAAGACCTTTAAGATCACCAAGTCAAGTCAATTTATTATTGGTCTGTCTATTTGTATTCAGTTCCTTCCAACTTTCATTAAGCTCTTAAAATGTCTGAAATTGAGATTCAGGCTGTCTCATGAATGTTTTGTTTGAATCTGAAGGGATAGTTCTTCCAATTTCTGATGTTGACCCTTGCACCTAGTGCTAAATAAATCAGCTGTTAACATGTCTGTGAAGAAAACTTTGCTAAGTTTTGTATGAAGTCTTGTGCTAACCTCTGAATTCACAGGGACGGGAGCTTATCAATGAATGCTAGTACATGACATAGTTCATTCCAGGAGACACAACTGTTCCAAATAAAGAGCTGGGAAATCTTTTGCAGATGGCGTGCATAAAATTACTTATGGAACAGCTCCACTGCTTCTGATTAATGTGTTACAACCACCACCCAGGTGGGCATGAGATAGAGACAAGAAGGGATCCTTACAATGAAGCTGGGTTTACTGGTGCCTTGTTCAAATTAATTCTGTTTTAGTTCTTGGGAACTCTTACCAGCCTTTAGCACTGGCCACCATGTTATCCTCCTTGTCTAACTTAAATTCTGTTCTTCTTTACAGAGTTTTAGTGTATGAAGGGAAGCAAGTCATGGTGGACTCTGGACCAATCTACGATACAACCTTTGCTGGTGGACGATTAGGGCTTTTTGTCTTCTCTCAAGAGATGGTCTATTTTTCTGACCTCAAATATGAATGCAGAGGTTAGTTACAGAAACAAAGCCTGGAAAATGCTGAAACCTTTGATATCCTGTGGAGCAAGCATGAAACAGAAAGTATCCTCTAGTTACTGAAAGCCTTTGTCTCTATAATAATCTCAATTTTAGTAACAAAACCCAGATGTTTAATACTACCCACCTGGAAAAAAATGAGATAGAACTCTCTAAGCAAGATAAGTGCTTAGAATTCTCTCTGTGTATCCACTTTGCTTTGTATAATCTTTCAGTGTGTCCTGCAGGCAGAGAGCTGCTCCTGTATCACCCCTTTTTCAAGAGGCAGATATTTTTAATGAGCATGTCTGTCTGTAGTGCCTTGTCTGAAATGCTTTGAAATACAGAAAATGCTTTCTCATCTTTTTAATATGTGGGGTTTTTACATGCATTTAGATACACAGGGTGCAGAGACACGTGTGTAAGTGTGTCTATCTATACAGGTAAATACCTATTCTTATATAAATGACCTTGCATTTGTATGAGAATGCGGAACAGGAAACATTGTGCTGTATCTGTCTAATGTATCTTGTGTGACTGACTTCCTAAAGAAATAAAACAACCCCAAATAATATATCTTTCTCATTTATTTCAGATGCTTGAGCAATGGTTGCTGCATTACCAGCAAAGTACTGTAAATGCTATGCAACCTGGACACCTCAGTACATCCTGGTACTCCCAGTTTCTATTTTTGTGTACCTCCTGTCCTCTGTCCTCGTGCTCCACTCACCAGGTACCTCCCTGCTGCCAGGAGTGCCTCACCCAAGTGCCTTCTCACAGCCAGGATTGATGAAACCTAAACGTGAGCATCCAACCCACCACTGAAGCAAAAGCAGATTGATACATTAGAACACTTCTGTAGAGTGAAAACTTAAGAAAACCTGTTTGTTGGTTATTTGTCTTTTTTAAGGAATGACGTTTACATAAAAACTGTAATTACTTAATGTATTTATATATATATGGAGAAAAAAGGGCAGGGGGCAATGATAATCAGTCATTGTCTTTAAGTGAGGAAAAATGTGTTTGTGTAACTTTTTAAGATGTATGGTTGACACTTCCTTGCTCTGATCAGGACTGGACTTCAGTAATACAAAGTTTCTGGGTCTAATTTTATCAAGGTAATAGAGGACCACACTGTCAGTGTCAGTAATAACAATGAAAATGCCTTTAGACAATAAAGATCAGTGTATGAACATTTCTTGATCCAAAAAGAAGTTCTTTAGCTGATGAGAATGCTCTTAATAACACTCATTAAAATTAGTTGGTAGAAATGTCAAATTTTCAACCTAAAGCACTGTCTAACAGAGGCTTAATTCAGGCCAGACAGAGTTGACCTAGAAACTCCCCATGTGAAAGAGTGATTCACTTAAACATCCAGAGCTCTCTCTATTGTCTGACTTCCAAAAAATTATTTCCAGTTGTTCCGTTTCCATCATATTTTGCATTCCCTTGTAATGAAGAATATACCATGGCCACGTGGAGCAAAATGAACCTGAACCTCCTTCCCACCTCTGCTGCAAAAAGCACTTTGACATTGTGATGTGGGTTTTTGAAAAGGTGGCAACACCACCATTAGTTAATTTGGTAACGTATGAATTTAAGGTTCCATTTATAAACATTTTGTTAATATTTATTATTATGAATATCACACCGAGCTACCTTCTCTGATAATTTATTTTAAAGCATGTCATATAATGCATCAGTAAAACATCCACAAATATTTTAAAGCTATTTTTAAAAGTATATCACGATATGTAGATATTGTCAAGCATGGTTTTCATTTAATTATGGTTTCATGGGTTATATTCATGTATGCTTCAAAGTTAAATGATAAGAATAAAGAATTTATAAATGGAACCTTAATATATATCCAGTTACCCTAATTTTAATATTTTGTATTGTTACCTATGTCTGCTGTATATAGAACTTCTTAAATAATGCTGAAAGGATACCAGTGTTTATTCTAAATAACAGATACAACAGTTACTCCTATACAATAGTATAAATATGTTTAACATTTTGTTTCGTTTAAGTTGTATGAGCTTTGTTCACAAAAACAACACACGCTGGTGTAATTTTATGAAGATGGGTTAACTAATGGAATAATACAGTACCTCTGCCTTCTTATAAGGCACAGTGAGCTAAATGTTGAATCAACTTTTTCTCTCTGGAAATAGATTTTGTTGCTGTATTCATTAGAAAGGAATCCACAATTGCTGGCTTTATTGCACATTTTATAGTGTTCATGTTATCAAATCTTTTTAGGTTTTTGTTTTGTTTCATTTTTGGTTTGTTGTCGTCGTTGGGTTTTTTTTCCAAATCCTCCTCATGAGGTTTTTAAAAGTTTCAGCTTCTCACTTCTCATGTTTCAAATTGTATCCCCAAGTCTGAGAAAAAGGGAGAGTGGCTTCATTAAATGTAATGATTGTAATGGCTGTGTAGGGTTTTTTGTTTTGTCAGAGAGAGACATCAGAGTGGGGATGAAGATGTTAATATTTGGACTGTATCATAATTTTCCTATTCTATGTAAATTATTTATGATGTTTTTTTAAATTTCTTTTTCATTCCTTTTCCTTTCAAGTGTGTGTGAGAGAGCGAGGTCAATGAAGTTTCATTTTGTTTTGCCAAACATTGTAAATAATTATTTATTTGTTTACACGGACGAAACTTTATCATTTAACATCCCCATTCATTTAGTCAGATCCTCATTTTTTTAATATATATAGATATATATATTTTAAGAAATTAATGATAGGAAATAAACTGTAAAAAGGTTTTATAAACAAAATTCTCTTTACCTTTTTTATAGTTAAAATGTTTCTTTAAAGGAAATACTCCCTTCCCCAAAGTCGTCACTTAAATAAGTCCTCTTGTCTTGCTATAAACCAGTTCATTTCAAGCAAACCAGCAAATCTGTTGCTTGGTTACAAATCACCAACTGTCCTCTATGGTTGAAAACACCAGGTTTCCTAGTCTCACTGAAAAGATATCATTTCCCATGAAGTCTTGACCTGGTAAACTATCTCGTTTTATTTATGGCATTGCAGCCGAGAAATTTTGGCCCTGCTTCTCTTTTTTTTTTTGCTGGGCTTGTACACACATTCTCTGTACTCTGCCTTGACCAATGTGTTTGAACAAATACACAACATAGTTCTGTAACTGCTTCTGCCATGAGCCTTATATGATTCATTGAGACTTCTGCTTACTACTCTATCCCAGCTGTTTGGTTTCCTTGGCTTTTGGTTCCAGTGCAGATACTCAGAATATTAGACAAGAAAGCCATATAACCTTCAGCACAATCTTTTGATGAGTCCTTTAAACTAATGTAAACATTTGGTCTTGCAGAGGTGGCTTTCTTGGAATTATTCTGCAAGGACCTCAGATTAATAGAGCAATCGAGATCTTGTTCACATTCTCAAGAGCTCCATTTAGGTATCTGGTATGGATCTACAAGAGACTTGAGCTTGAACGCTTAGTGAGGATTAGAAGGAAAACAAACAGATCCCTTCATGGCAACCAAACAAAACCCAGCAAAATGGACACAGAGAAAGAAAATTACTGGAAACGTGTGAAATTGTAGCTGCAGCACTTCCGTACTAGTACGTTGTGAGAAAAATAAAGAAGGGAGGACCAAAAAATCAAATATGCTGGCAATGAGCAGGTTCACATAAAGCAATGACATCCTCTGACATCTGCCCATTGTTCTAACTACAGGCTTTTGAAGATATTGAGGAATATTTAGAAAATTCAGGAAAAATATATATTTCAAAGTTTTGCAGACTCTGCACTTCTGGTTCTCAGAGCAGCCCAAAATCCCTCCAGAGGCTGCTTTTCACACAGGTGGAAGCAGAGGAGAGCAGATGCTGAGTCTGCCACTGAGTGATACTAGTCAGAAATTTTTTCATTTTCCTGAACATCAGGCTCCCATCTAATAAAAGTCAATGATCAATTTCTTCTCCTTTTGAAAGAATAAAACCAGGAAATACTGAATCCCCACTGCAACTTCTTGACCACTTTTAAAATATGGATTTTTTCAGATAAGCTTTGGATAACCCTCTGAATTCTGAAAAGTGAAGCTGAAGTCACAGCATTGAAGGATTTATCAGTTATAAGACTAATGCATTTGCCATGGCTTCTTCCAGAAAGGAAGGGGGAAAATCCCCCCTAAGAATTATACCTGTGATTTCACACATCAGGCAGCCCATCATGAATCCTAACACCTGTGTTTGCTTCTTACTAGCTACACAGTGGGGACAGAAGCTGAGCAGACTATCACAGGGAGCCAAATCCTCATCTTGGTCAACTCAGTGGGAGTATTACTATGGACTTGAGTGATATCTGGGTGAGATTCAGTGTTCAGATTGTGCTGCAAATGTCCACAGAGAAAGAGAGGAAGAACTCTTAATGATTGCATGGGAATATCTGCTCTCTAAAGCCACTTGAAAAATCAATAACTATGTAATAACTTGGCACAGTGTTGTTCCCTATGTGGAGAAGACCACCCTTGTAGGTCAGGAAGGGGGACCTTAAAGCAAAAAAAAACTTGGGACTGATTGTACAAAGGTCCTTCTAACCCCTTATCCTGCTTCTTGAAAGCTTCCAGTACCAAATGCACCAGAGGAAGATGCAAAATCTTTATCATTAAAAAATCATACATTAGTAATGCCTAGAAGAAAAACATCATTCCTAGCCCCAGGCAGTTAATGGGTTACTTCTGCTTTTGTGCCTGCATGGCTTAATTTGCACTAACGTGGCTGCGAATGTTCAATTTATATGAATATCTCAGGTGTTTAATCCCACTTTGCAATCATTTGAGAGTTATGGAGGTTGATTCTACACAATGTAGAGTATAAATTTCCTTTTACTGATTTCAGATCTGTTACTGTTTCATTTCATTGGCATGCTTTCTTTATCACAGACTTCAAGAAGGTGCCAATAGTACTAATAGTACATATTTTACCATAAAACTGCATGTTAAAGAAATAAGCATTTTGCTTTGCTTTTACTGCGCACATGCATGTGTCTGTAATGGGTTCATGCAGTATATCAAAGGTAGAATAATTTCCTCTGCTTGCTGAAAAGATCAGCTGTCATGTTGCAGTTCTGTTTGGGTACATGATGCTACCGATGGTTATGGCCTTCTCCAAGTCCCTGTCTAGCTCTTGTACTTAAACACACACAAATCTACACCTTTTGCAAAGGAGAAGTGCCATTCTGTGCAGGCCTTGTTCTTAATCCTTTCCCCAGCCATCTGCCACTGCACACAGCTGGCATCAGGTCTTAACAACCTTTTATCCTGTCAATCTTGGCATTTGTAGAGCTAGATGAGACGGTTTGGTGGTGTTCCTTTAGAAGCAAGTGGATTTCTTTTCAGACATCTGCTGACATTTCTAGACTCTTTTTAGCTCTTAGGTGTTGGGGTTTTTTGTTCTATTTCCATCTTTGGTAACTTTTTCTGAATAAAAATGAGAAGCAATTTTTGCAATGATTCTTAACTATGTGGAAGACCTGACTTCCGTTTTTTACTGAAATCATGCATCATGGGAAGGAAAGTTCTAGTGAGAAACATTTCTCTCTTCTGCACAGAGGAAGAACTGTTCTCCAGTGGGCACTGATTGCCATCTGATGAGAGAAACAGTACAACTGAGTTACTGAAAGCAGGACCTAGCACCTGTGGCATGACTGTGACAGCCAAGGAAACAGCAAAAGTAAGAAATCCTATGCAGCTATCCTGTGCACAGTCCCCTGCAGAGGAGAGGGAGAAAAGGTGCTAAGCCCACAGAGAGTTACTTCAAACACTGGGGTTAGCAGATAAGCTCCACAGCTGCGCTGTTGTCTGTACTTGAAATACTTTTCCCCCATTCTCATGCCAATGCATCTGTCTACAGCCTAGTTACAGATTTAACGGATGAATACTGTGCTAAAGACTTTTTTCCTTAATGATGCATATAGACAGTTTTACTTGCTTACTTCTGGAATATTCATGCCAGTGTTGTTTCTTTCTTTTATGAACTAGGGTTTCATAATATTCCTGTATGTCCCAGAGGACAAAAATCATGAGAGTTCTTAAAAAAACTTCAGTGCAAAACATTGTAGTGTTGCAGCACAGTGAAACATCATTCCTAGTGCCTCTTTGTTCCTTTCCAAGATGGGTTCATAGTATGGTGGCTGCTATTTCTCAAAAAGTTTGCATTACTTTCTTCATTGAATTGTTACTCCCAGCACAGCATGAAATATTGTGATTTAACAATGCAGTTGGTAAATTACAACCTCTTTCAACTATCTACTTCATATTAGCTATTTAGGTCCTGCTCAATTCTCAAAACAGAGTGAAGCTACTGCAGCTTTTTCCAGAACTTTCAGAAATAAAAGATTACTTGGAAAACTACTGCATTAATTTCTATAGGTGCAAAAGAAATTCATGCTCCATTTGCACAAATGGCCTTCTTATAAACAGGGAGTTTACTTTTCTGATCAAATTGGATTAAATATTAATATGAATTTTTAAACGTTGACACTTCCAAATGGATATAAAAAATATTTAATTAGTTTATTTAATGTTTGTGCTCTTTCCTGGAATATTCTAGAAAAGATTTAGCACTGAAAAGTGGTTTGGAAAACCTTTGGGCTGTGATGTCTGATTCTGATATTTCTCAGGAACTGGTTCAGTTATTACTCTGCATAGGTGTGTCCGTGTGGGATAAGATAATGCCGTCAATTTGCCTTCTTAGGACTACTGTTTTTTCATTCACATGTTCTAATGTTGAGGGACATGCATAATCTTTTAGCAAAAAGCCTGATACCTCCTATTTTGCAAAAGTTTTGTCTTAGAAGTGTAAAATAGAACTGAAGCCATGGAAAGAGTAATTAATCCAAAATGAAACAATCTCAGGGCATTTTCATTTCCTGCTGTATCCATATATTTGTATCATCATCTGGGGCTCTGACACGTTTGTGCTCTGCACTGTGATGTCCCTAATACATTATTAGTTCCATTTCTTCCGGGGAAGACCTACAGGAAAGTTAAAAAGTCTTCCTGTTTTTAGCTGCCAAACCTCTCAGAAGTGCACAGGAACACCAAGGTGGTAAAAGGCAGAGTTTCCCAGTGTCATAGATCAGCAAGTGCCAAGAACCTGGAGAAGGATAAAGACAAATGGCCGATAAGAGGAGTGTATACATCTACTTTCTGGGCCCCGCACCATCAAACAGTAGCTGATGCTGAGGGCTTTTAGGGGTTTCTAAACTTTCTTCAGGTTAAATATTAATTTCCTGAAGTGCATGAAACTTGTCTGATAAGAAACTGTGAATGCCAAATGTGTTTGTCACCTGATCTATCTCAGGTTGTTTTTTTTTTCTCTTTTCCATTGATGATACTTCACTTTGATATTTCAGGGAGTACATTGCAAAAAACAAAACATCTTCCCTACGTTTATACAGAATGAAATATTTTTTGTGTGCTATAAAGAGAGTAGCTTAATTGCCAAAGAGAATTTTTTTCCTTTCTCAGAAAGTGGTAGGGAGCCTTGTGAGTGCCAGAGGTGCTGCTGTGGAAGGAAGGGGGGAAAAAAAATCACTCCATGATGAGTCAGATATTACAGGGTGAGGACTGGAGAGGGAATCTGAATTTGTGTGGTTCAACTCTGAGGCACAAAACCTCTGTCAAAAAGTCTGTTGATTACTGCTTCAAAGATACTATTTTGCTCACCCTGTGTGTCAGAGGTAAAGCATTTGTGCTTATATCCATTTTTAAGTATATTTGCATACAAACCTGGATATAGACATAGACAAAATGTGTGCTCCTGTGCACAAGGGTTTGCACCCAAATCACAATGAAAAAAAACTTGTTGCACTGTTCCTGTTAACAAAAAAGCATAGCTGCTGACTCAAAATAGTCACAGGCAGACGTACATGCACCAGACTTACTGGCTCAGTGGCAGACAGAGACGTATTGCGATGATTTGTTCTGCAAAGGGGCCTCTGCTTTTTTTAAAGTACCTACACCAATATCACTTTACTGAAGCTATTGGAAAGCCAGGAGAAATCTCTCAGATGGAGACATGTAACATACCAGATGTGGCTTAAAGGAATAAGTGTGGGGAAAGCAGCGGCAATAAAATTGCACAGAATTTTATAGGGACTGACAAACCACACAAAAGAGATGGGCAGGAGGGAGAAAAATACTCTGCTCAAAGTCATAATCAGTACTTGCAGAAATGTAGGATCTAGTCTGCAGAGATCATCAGTCAGCATGTGAACCACCTAAGATGCCTGGCAGGATCCCCTGGGGAACTGCTATGCTGTGTGCATCAGAAACCAGCTGCTAGTCTTTCTTCATTGATGTGTATTTTTTATTGAACAGATTATAAAACCAGAGTGCCAAGTTCTTGCTTTGCTTGTGCAAAGGCTGAAGAATTAGACGTATGCATAAAATACAGAAGATATATTCCTCAGAGTGGGCTTATAGAGCAAGCATTTTTCACTTACATCCTTTTTGTCTGGGAGATTGGTTTGGGTTTTCTGTTTTCTTAATCCTTTCAGAACTGAATGAAGGCCACTGATCCATGTTCATACCTAAGAAATATGAGGCTTCTTAAAGATGGAAATAGAAATTATTTGAGATTGTTAATGGTGAGCTGAGGGCAACTATTAAATTGTATTTCACAAAGGAATGCTGGCCATAAAGGATTGCCCATTTGGTCTGCCCCTTTGGCACCTATAGCTGTAAGACATATTCCGTTTCCAGATGTTTGAGACTGATGATATTCTGGTAAATAAATAGGGGAAAAAAAAACCCTACCAAACTAGAAATAAGACTTAACCATCTGAGAAGCAGACATGTATACTTGGCCTAAATTTTTATACTTCCTTCTCAGTTAGTGAAGAAAAACAGTCTTTCCTAAAAAAAAGATTTTATTTTAATGTAGGTGTATAAAATAGGACAAATCAATCTGAAAAGCTCAAATCCAAGCCAAAAAGTACGCACTTACAAAACTACTCCTTTGAATGCAAAAGAAAAACAGCTCTCCTGCTGTGCTCCTCTCACAAGTGACTATAACACAATAGATATTCTATATTTTTCGGGTGTGATCTTGTAGTGAGAACTTTTCTTTTATGCACTCTTAGTGGTGTATAAAAAAATCCATATGCCATGAAGGGTTTTCAAGGTGCACTCAATTTTATCCAGGCAAATACAGCAAGTTTTTGTTTCTGACTGTGTTCACTCAGAAAGATTCATTACCTGTGTTCACTGGACCAACGTCATCTAAGGTGATCTTTGCTTTATTCACACCACTGCACCAATGTATTTGATGAGTTTAAACAGCATGAGTTTGTTCATGACTTATTTCTGAGCTTAAGCCAAAAGACTCTGACCAGACAGAAGGATCCAAATGGATGTTGTTTTGCATCCTAGCAGCTACATTCACTTGACATCACTAATTCTAGAGATACTAACAATAGCAGAATAGGTATAAATCATCTCATAAATATTTAAGAACACTGCTGTGATGTATAGGCCATTACTGGGATATAAGAAACATCATTACTAAACCAAAAATGAGTTCTGAGCAACAGTTCCAGCTGGCAGTGCTTAAAGCAGGGAGGGGTTTGGGATAGACAATTTCCAGAGCTCCCTTTCCACCTCCAGTGGAGGAGCAGGGAGGACCTGCCTGGAGCCCACCTGCCCTGAGGAGAGACAAACAGCAGAAGCCATCAGGAACAGATTGACTGAAGCCCCCATTCCCTGCCCTCCTGAGCCGTTCAGGGGAGGAGGAGATAAAGACACTGGGATCAGGGCTCTGAGCCAGGAAGAGGGGAGGGGTGGGGAGAAGGTGGTCTTAAAGGGGTGGTTGTGCTCTTCATCGTTGTACCACTCTGTTGTTTTATATTGGGTATGTTTTGGGGTTTTATCGTTATGTTTTAGTTGGTGTTGGATTAAATTATTTTCTGTTTTCTTCCCCAAACCGAGTAGCCTGGTCTGTTTTGTCCTGGACCTTATGTGGAAATTAAGCTCTTCTTGGCCTTTGGCAATTCTCAAGTGTCTGGTACTTGAGTTTAGTCGTGGTCTTTTGTCCCCTGATGGACCTAAACCACGACAACAGAACAGGCACATACAAGTGAGGACTAAAATCCTGAACTGTAAGTTATGAGAAAAACAAAGAATTATTGGCTTACGTTGAAATTTGGAGGAGTAGAGTAAAAAAAGAAGATGAAACAACGGACAGTGCTTTTTTCAACATTTTTGTGTGTGTATGAAAACCTAAGTCATGGTCCTCGGCTCTCTTTATATTGTGTCAAATCATTGCCACAGAACAGGAAAGATCCATGGTCCAGACTCATGTTTCCTCCTCAAGGCAGGGCAACCTCTACCTAACTCACTCCTGACAGATTATTTTATTGGTCTGTTCTTCAGAATGGGAATTTCACAAGCACCTTAGATAAACTACTTAACTACAGTTACAGGTAGAAGAACATATCGATTTCATAAAGTATTTCCAGCTGCTCTTTGAGCCTATAATATCTTGTCCTAGCCTCAGTGAACTTAGAAAAAACTTGTCAAACTGCAACAACCTTTTACATATTTGAAGACTTTTTTTTTTTTTCCTAATCCCCTCATCCTAGGCAAGCCAATGTCAATCTTTTCTCATAAGTAATGTATTACAGGGCTCAAAATACTCTTCTTGTTTTCCACTGGACTGTTTTCAAGTGTCTTATATTTTTTATATGCATGGAACTGAAATCTCATTATGATTCAATGTGTGTTTCAATCCAGCAATCCCAGAGTGAAACAGCTTATCACAAAAGTAACTCATTTGCTTTCTGACTCCAAACTAAATCTGATTAAAGAACTTTCAGAGAACAGCTACCTAATCAGCATTGTTTAGCTAGCACCACTGCATATATTAAATATAGTACAAATTATTATACCGGGAGAACGTGAATGCTGAGAAGAAAATACGCTATAATACTTGAACTACCCTTTCCACTTCTGGTATCACAGCAGGTGGACATGCAAGAAGAAGAAATGTCCCCAGCAGATACTGCTGGCCAAGATTTCAAATTTCAACCCCATACTGTGTACACATACCAGTGGTGGAGTACACATATGGACAAATACTCAAACTGGAAATAAATGTTTCAGCAGTCACACTTCATAGCAGTAGTGAGAATCAGAACCTCATGTTTGCAACTCTTCATCACTTCTGTGTGGCAATATCTGAAAGCTTTAAGTGTCCATGGACGTAATCATGAGGTGATGATCACTGCCAACAAAGTGCTGAGAGCTCTTTGCTGATGAGGATACTCAGTTCTTTGCTTCTCCAAACACATACTGTTTTCTGAAGGTCCTAGCTGAGAACATTTGTTGTCACTAAACAAATAACACCAGCTCAGCTGGAGGCCCAGCTGCACTTGGGTCCACAGCCTCAATTCCTGAGCTCAGCATTGAAGAAATCCATTTCTGACTCTGAAGGAGAAACAAGGTATTTGATCTGTGACTCAAAGAAGATCATTCCTTCCCCCGTCCTCCCGTGCCTTTCATGTCTCCTTGAATTGCATCTCCTACTGCCAGCATGCAAGGGAAGCCAATTCTGGTGATGTTAACAGGACTTCTCTGAGTGGACTACGTGTCATCAAAGAGCTGCTCCTCAGAGGAAACCTGGAGTAGTGCCTAGAGTAAGAGAGGGCTGCCAGCCTCTGAAAAACATTTCTGCTGTTGAATGGGGCCAAGGGGCACTGGCGGCCTGTTCTTCTTTTCATCAAATCAGTCAGGCAACAAGGACCAATTCCAGCAAAACAATCCAAAGTAAACAGTATGAATTTGTGAAGGATATGTGACACAAGAAGCCAAAGGAGTCCTTGAAGAAACGGTGTGGTAATATTTCATTAGACCACCAACTGCCACAGTCAGACAGCTCTATTATGTACAAGTGTATGGCGATGAGGTCATGAAAAGTAGGGGAGCCCTTGAGGAAAGATGGACTGTATTCTCATTTTAAAAGCAAACTAAAAAAGAGCTTAATAAATCCCATCTCTGAAGCTTGCAAAACAAATAATACGACAAATTCACCTGTAGCAGTGCTTTAAGGTGATTGTTCTTCATGTATATATGTTCATATTTCTTTTTTGTTTGTTTGTTTCAATAATGCACACCAAATCTTTACTAAAGCCAGGACTATGGTAATGGAATTACTTTCAATGTCTCAAATCCCATAAACAATGCCAATGTGTGCATTGTACTATTTTCATTTTTACTAGTAGCTAAGCTGTTATGCAACTTGATGAAATGGACATGGGTTTTAATGTTATTCTCCTCAAAATCTATTAAGCTAGATTTATTCAGAAAAGTGAGACTACTTGAAAGTCCCATATTAGAAAATTCATGGCTGTCTTATGGTCCTAATGCTTGTGGTCCAAATCTTTGACTTCCATCTTTCTGACAGTATGGTAATTTGTGAAGTTAAGCCAACAAAATTTACATGTCCCTTAACAGAGATATCAGTAAAAAGGAGTAAATTATAGAAAGGGACTGCTTGGTACTCACTTTAATCACCATCAAGCCTAGACATTACCTGCAATTTCCCAGGGCCATTTCTTTAACTTGCATTACTTGTAATAAGCTTTGGGAGTGGTTGTGTGTGCACATGGTGAGTTGAAGAAGTGTCTGGATTTAGGTAGGAAAAAGAAGCAATGAAATTTATCACAGGGGATGTAGATCATCAGTCTCCAATTGCTCCATGCTGCTGCTATTTGTCAGTCTTTACTCCTGTCTGTAATAACTCTGTAATAAACTGCTATCAGCTTTCACCTGGGGTGCCTTACCCTGCACTACCATAGCTATGCATCACTGTTGGGGTTTTCTCTTGAGTTTTAATCCTCTCCTTTTTCATTATATTCCTTTTTATTACTATCATTATCTATATTTAAAATTATTGTTGTTATTATTATATTTAACTCATTTAAGTTATTAAACTGTTCTTATCTCAACCCACAAGTTTTACTCCTTTTTTGATTCTCCTCCACATCCCACTGCAGAGTTGAGGAGTGAGTGAGAGGTTGTGCAATGTTTAGTTGCTGGCTGGGGTTAAACCACAGCAGCCACACAGGACCCTGACAAATGGTTGTTATTCAGGTGCATCCCACCATTATTCTGAACTTGGCAGGGTTGACTCTTTTGTAAAATTTTACTCATTTTGTGGTTCATACCAGGTTATGAAGCTTGGTGGTCTTGAAGTGAAGCACAAAAGCAGTCCTGCCTGCCAAACCAGATGGTACAGGGCTGCAAAGACTATGTGAAAGGTTTCTGCAAACCACAGAGATCAGTTAAAAATACATTCATGCTCACTTTATCAGAAACCAAAAAATCAGATGTGTAATCCCACATAGGAATTAGAGCCAGAAGTTGTATCTGTTCCCTAAAGCTGCTTTTCCCCCATGCTGTTTCAATATCAAGCTTTGCCTTCCAGCGATTCTTCACTAGGGAATCAATTGGGATAGGATGTGTTGAAATGAAGCTTCAGTTTTCTTAGCATCCCACGAGAAACAACCTTTGGCTTTTTCAGACGAGTTATGGTAATGACATAGACTGGTCTAGTGGATGCCTCGTCCTTTCCTTTCAAGTTCTGTCATGGAGAAACATCAGTGTATATTTTAAAAGTCATAAAAAATTGTTTCCTCATTTTCACATCACTCATCTCTGGTCTTATTGGTTCACACTCAGAAATAGAACCTCATCCCCGTGGCTCTGTTTGGATGGATGGAAGGACCACTCTGCACTCCCGCACACCTTCTGAAACAAGGACTCCACAGAAGCTGGGCACAGTTGCAGATCGGTGGTCTCATTGTGTTCTCAAGAACACAAAAAGTCTTTGTAATAGCCTCTTTCCAGTACAAAGTGTGGTTAATTTTGAAGGCATATATATATATATATGCCTTATATATATATATATACACATTATTAAATTAATGTAAGGAACTGAAGAATCAGACAACAGAGAAATCCATAAGAGAAAAGTGTCATCAAATTGCTACTTTCTGATACTATTTAGAAATAAGTGGATAACAGTATATTATGAAAAGTTTTAACTCTTTTACTAGATGCCCAAAGTCAAAGGTACAGACAAACGGCACAAATTTCTTATTTTTAAAATGACACTAGTTTAAATGGGGGGTGGAATCAACTACACATGCTTACAGAAGTCATAGATGCACAGGAACACATGGTGCTCTTTTTCAGGTCAAAAGCTGATTTTTCATGTACTTCACACATTTAGGTACTTGATGTACACATAGATGTGCCCATATTATTCTACAAAATTTCATAAACAATTAGTGTAATTTTATATTAGTTAAATGAAGTCAATATGGAATAAAGTTAGGGCATTGTAAAAGAAAAAATAGTGCCCTCATCATCCTTCTGGTTTATCTGTAACATGAAACTGAAAAATGTCATGCCGGTTCCCAAGTCCACACTTCAAAACAAACAAACAAAAAAGCTTAAATAAACTTTAATGACTGAGTTAGTCATAACTAGAATAAAGTTGAACATTGTAGCTGCATTAAATTTACTAAAAAAACCCATTATTCTCTCCTGAAATGTTTCTCTAAGGTCTATTAAGCTGTACAGAAACAAGATTTGCTTTTTTTTCCCCTCTCTCCTGTCTTGATTATTGCAATGGCATTGTCTTTCTCTTTTATGCTAAAACTTATGAATGACCTGGAAAAACTTAAGCTTACTCTGTTCTACAAAGCAGCATCAAAACAATCCAGGCAAGTTTTGCATAATGTGGAAAACAAATAAAAATTGTACCACTCATCATCTCTGATTCTCTATGATTCTGCTTCAATCTATCAGTAAAGAAGTCATGTAATTTATGTTCATAAGGAGAAACTGTAAAAAAAACAAACAAAAAAAACCCCCAACCACAAACAAAACAGTAATAACTGCAACATGGATTTTAGCTTTAGCCTATTTTGCCAAGAGCAGTTGGCCCTGGCTCCTGGAGCAGAGCTCAACTGGTAAGTGTTCAACAAATGCACTTTTTTTCTGGATTCTTTGCTTTCTCTCATGTGTATTCGTGCTCTGGTTTTCCATTGAACCTTATCCTTGTGATGTGTTTTTGTTGCACTCCTTAAAATTTGGTTTATTTGTCAGTAAGATTTTTGTTTACACTCAGGTCAAGACTATGACATTTTCACTTTTAAAAATCTGATCGAAACAAGCTAATCAGTATCTTTACCGGAGCACACAAAAGTTGACCTACAAAGTGGATCACGCAGTGTGGAAATTCACCAGTGATACATTTTACCTTGGTTATTCAGTCTGTGCTGCTAAGCTGTATGGTCAAATCAGATCAGCTATGAGGAAATATCCATTGTATTCATTTCAAAGGAGGCTTGCGGCTTTCAAGCAAGCGAGCAAGCAAGAGGAAGGAAGGAAGGAAGGAAGGAAGGAAGGAAGGAAGGAAGGAAGGAAGGAAGGAAGGAAGGAAGGAAGGAAGGAAGGAAGGAAGGAAGGGAGGAAGGGAGGGAGGGAGGGAGGGAGGGAGGGAGGGAGGAAGCTTGGCTGAAGCCTGCAATAGAGTGATGTACTTTGGGCATACAAAGGAGCCATGACTTTCAGGTGAGTGAAAAACCCATCAGTATCTATTCTGAGAATTTTTGTCTGAATTAGGACAGAGACCATCATCTATAATCCTTAATCACTGCTTCTTTCTGGTGCTCTACATAAGGCCTGTGCAACATATAAGAGTCACTTATTTTCCAAAAATAGAAGTGATACTTAAGCATGACTAAACAGTGTACAGACCTGATGTACATTCCATTCTAGCAGGGTGGATTTCACCTTAGGAAGTTTAAGAGATTGACAGCTCAAGAAAAACATCAAGTCACCTGGCTTTTCCTTGGTTGTTTTTTTAAAGAAAGGATTCAGTTGTGTGGGTGGCTTTGCAGTGGACAGAGTATGGTTTCCTTCAGTTACCATAAATCTATCAACAGCATATTATCTCAGTAAGAAGTACTTCTGCACTTCATTAAGATGGAGAATTATCAATTCTGTAGCAGGGAAGCTGTGTAAATGATGCCTTCTAAGTAAAGAAAATCACATTCCACTGAGAGTCTTCTAAAAATAGCTTGGGCTTGAAAGTTAGAAGTGGTTGGAAGGTTGGAAGAGAGACAAGCCTGGGGAGGTCTTAATAGAGGCTTACTAGCAATTTTGGAAACACTTGGGTAAACTGCATTAGCTTTACTAGACTATAATCCACATGAACAGATTTGTACAGATGCTACCAATATTACAAAGAGGAACATTCTGCTATCTTCTTGTTCCCTGGACTGCTGCTAACATCACAGAGATAATTACATGACTACTATAAGCATTTTGTAGCCTCCCATCGTAACAAAGTGTCATTTCAAGTAAGAGAAGGAAAAGTGGATTGCAGGTTTTGGCCTATTTTATATTAATTTGTTAAAAAAGACTGTTATTTAAGTCCTTAAGAAGGTTCTATATAGACCTTAAAGATAAAAGATCAGAAATACTCCCTCAGAAAGCTTAAGAATGTTATGGCAGAAGAACTTTGGAATGGTTTGAATATTCTGTCAAAGAGTGTCTTTAAACTATGGATGTTTATTGTCTTTCATGAGTTTCATGTGAAATTTGCTTAGATCACAACTAAGAAGTTGTTTATTTTATCTAGCTAAAAACCTTGCAAAAATCATCACAAAATCTAAAAGACTGCCTGAGCTCTTTCTGGCTCTGAGGTTAGCAGTAAAGATTCTGGAATCACAATTTACAAAAAAAAAGGTACTGAAGAGATCATATATCAGTGTGGCCTGGAATAGAGAAGAGAAACCATATTTTTTAAGCACTGAATTTAGATCAGATGATGATTAGAGGAAAGGAGCAGCTATCTTGAGTAGGCCAATATTGGTTCTACAGAGCTGACTTTCAGAGCAAAAGATGAATTCAGAGATAAATACAAAATATTTCCCAGCCAAAGGTGCATAAACAGAAAGAGTGTTATATTGCCCAGCAAAGCACTCAATTCTGTGCTTGTGTTAAACTATTCATGACACAAACATTGGAATATATTGGCTCCACGTGTTCCCAGCTCTACAGTGTCAGCTCCTGTTTTGTAGGGGGAAAAAAACTTTAAGGAACGAATCAGACTTTGATCTTGTAAAGTGCAAAAGTGTCTTTTATTACAGACTGTCTTCGCCAGCCCTTAAAAACAACTGAAAAATCCCTAAACCTATCTCTGTAAAAAGTATTCTGTCCCAATATGTGAAAATGTTTGAAGCTAAAGCTTGTCATGATTTTAGCCACGGAGAAAGATTTCATGATTGGTCATGAAAATAACATCATGAATTTCAGACATGTGAAAGAACCAAGGAAGTCTGTGTCTGAATATAACCCCCTTCTAATTCACAACAGGATTTCCCACATTTAAAGCTGTACCACATTTTGTTGTGTAGCTTATTTTGCTATTTCTAATTCCTATGCAAGGAGCATTCAAGGACACAATGTGGGGATTTTTTTCTAAATGCTTGGTGTTGCATGTTAAAAAAAAATGCTATTTTTGAGCATGTTCACTATAACTTTTTCTCTGAGATCCCCAGTTGTCTTGGGTTGCAATAAATATGCAAGCCACTGGCAATGGCTAAAGCACAACGGGTAGTTTTAAATGCTTGACATGTTGCTTAGGTTTATCTTGAAGTAGCAGGCAAAGAACATTTCTTTAATAAAGTGTTCCCTCGAAAATGGTATTTATGCTAAGTATTTGTATGGTAAGTGCAATACCTACCCATATACTGCCCTTAAATAAATTCTACTTGAGGTAACAGTGCATTTCACAAGTTTGAAGTCAAAGCCTTTAGACAAATTACGTTTGTGGGTTCTGTTCCATGTGAAAGATGCCACAAAGTGGACAAAGGGCATGAATCTCTGGTCATTGAGATCTGAATTTCTCTAGGCTGTTCAGCATGGACTTCAGGTCACTACCTGTCTACCTGCTCACCTATGTGTTTATCAACACCTCTGAAAGAAACAGAATACAGCAAAGTACCTTAGACTGCTTTGTTCGTGCGTATGTGTTACTTTGGGAGATTTAGTTACTTCATGTGAAATCAAAATTAAAAGAGACTGCTACACAGCTCTTCCAGTAAAAATCATCTGCCTTGATGCTTCTCTGTAAAACTATACACTTGATCCCCTGTTTGCATTGTCAATATCTACACTAGGGAGATTTTTAAGCAATGCTGCAGAAATTGCCTGTGGTAGTGGAGCATGAGACCATCTAAACTAACTCTATGACCTACAGCTGAGGAGATCACTTCTGAAAGAATGTGGATCATGGACATGGGCCAGGAACACCAAAAGCTGGGAAGCTGGTCTCGCACAGCCATGCAGTAAAAATGTGTGTAAGGGAGGCTGCTTGGTCTTGAGAATTCTTTCTGAGAAAAATTTGTGTATGGTACGGTTGCCCAGAAGTCGGAAATCCCTAAAGAAAGGCTAACGTGTTTGGCTGCCTTTGTTACACAGAAACAAAACAAAGCAAAACAAAGAAGGAAAAAACAAAGCCTTTTTGGCAAGGGATAAACGTGTCATTGGGTAAAAATTCTGCAGCTGCCTAACACTGTAGCTGAGAAAGTTAAATTACATACAAGGAGATGTCAGCGATAGCTCAGACAAGAGGGAATGGAGCAGAGCCTTGGTCATGGCAGTCAGCCTTCCCTTGGCAAGGAAGTGCTGAGCTTGCATGCATAGCCCAGGCACATGGCCTGGCCAGAGGAATCTGGTCTGTGGCATGAGGGCATGGAGGCTGAAACCCATCTGTGGACATGTGCCCAAAGCAGACGTGGCTATTTAGAGATCTGATTTCTCCCAAATGAAGAAGGTCAGATATGGCATTTCGATCTGAGGCTAGCTCTCCTCTCCATCATTCTAAGACAAAAACAAATACTCAGGTGCTCAACATCTAAGTGACAAAAAGTGCAGGAACATAAAACTGAAATCTTGCCTCTATTTTCTAAGTAGAAGAGAGGACTCACATCTCCATGGCAATACGGCAGGGTTAAGATCAAGAAAGATCTAAGTAAATCATTCTGGACTGTGTCCAGTGAGGGTGGGATTCAGCTCCAGCTTTATTCAAGTTTCTGTACGTGAATGAATGTCTGAGCACTCATTGGCACTCACAAAAAAGTCAATGGAACCCATATGGACTTCTTAACCTGACCCTATGGCAGATACTTGGCAATAGCCAGCTGAGTAACTTTCCAGACTTCATCAGCATCCATACAGCTGCTTGTCCATAGGCTTTTAACGGCTCAAGGCACCCTGTCTGATCCCCAGCAAGGCACTGATCTCCTGCAAGTCCTACAACATATTGGCCAGCACCATGTGCATCCTTTGGACACCCCAACACATCTCTAATGTGTTATAATCGCTGTGTTATGGCAATGGAATTATAGAATCATAGGACAGTTTGGGTTGGAAAGGACTTTAAAGATCTAGTTCCAATAAAATAAATAAGGCTTTATTGACTATATAGACTAGACCACTGTTAACCAAGCACCAGCAAGGAACAGTAGGTTCTTTAAAAAATAGATATAGCAGAGGCTAGACAGCACATTCTGGTACTGTGTTTTTGGATGCTGAATGGTTTTGTTAGCTTCTGCCTCGCTTCAGGAGGTACTGCACTGAATAGTATGTGTTGGAAAAATGCTTAGGTAAGGACAGATTCACTGATGCTCCCAAGGCCCAGCAGATCTATCCTGTGAGAAGCTTAGCTTCTGTACTATGAAGCAAGAAAGTCTTTTTATTTCACTGCATTTTCTCCTCTGTTGAGGAAATAAGAAATTTGTCCCTTATGAGGTACCTTAGAATATTGTCTTCTTCCCTCTTTTAAATCAACTTCTGAACTTCAAGATGGATAAAACCAATACTTAGCACAAAGCAAAGCCACAGCAGCAAACATGTGGCAAGCATATGGCTAAGCATTTTAGCTTTAGCTAAACACTGTAAATTTGTTAAAAGGCAAGGAACAAATATTTATGCTTGCTTCTGCCTGTTGTTCTCACAGCATTTGGTAGACAACATAGGACGTGACACTGCAGCAGGAGGAAAGAGATGTGGTATAGTATGGCTAGAGCAGATCCCATTAATGGAAAGAAAAGGTCCAGCTGCCTGTCCTATCTAGTCAGCCATTGAACTTTGGTCCTCACTTCCTTTACCATAGCCTGGTGTTTGAGGTCCATATCAAAAGTCCACGATGAAACTGCAATGCCTGCTCAATGTTAGATGACTCCTCCAAACCATTTTTATTTTCCTTTTATAGGCATATTTTTGCATCTGGCAATCATAAAAACTCCTCACATGCTTGCTTGCCACGTATGCCTAGCTTGGATACCATTACCCTTGGCTTGGGCTTTGTTCAGTGTGGATTTGCATTTTAAATGGTATTTAAAATAAAAGTCTTAGAGAAACCTAGAATGTGTAAAGCAACAGGTAGTGAAGAGACTCCTGAACTAAAAGCAACCTCAGTTAAGATTTCCAGATGAAGACTGGTGCCAACTTACCAGTTCATGGTTGGCTGCTAATGGGGATTTTACTAGAGAAATTCAAGTGTCTCTGTGATTGAAATAATATGTCATAAACTAGAAAGTAAATGGTCTGAAACTTCCATGGGAAGTTATTTAGATCAAAGTGGTTCAGATTCTCTTTGCAATGCTTTTAGTGTATTTACCTGAAAAGCTTGTAAATTTGACAATAAAGACGTGGAGTCATCAGTCCTGTCATCACTGAGGCAAACATCAACCACTTCTTGACTTTCCCTAGAGCCTGAATTTCACTTGTAATAACAAGTTGGCTTTTTTCTTATATTCCTAACAAAAGTGATAAGCCATTATAACCCAGCTGGCGTGTTTTCCCATCTCTAGAGCAGAACATGTTCTCCTGAGGTTGTTCAGGGAGGAGTCAATCTAGGAGCAGCTCTCCCGTCTGTCTGGAACGAGGGCTTGGGATGCTCACATCAATCTGCTGAAGCCCTTTTGTGTGGTCCATGTCCAGGCTATTGAGTGGATAAGATGAAAAGAAGTGCCAGACAGAGGACTAAGTGGGCCCAGTGCCATGTCTGATACTATTTCCTCTTCATGGAAATTAGCGTGGAAAAGATATGTACATAGCTGTCCTGAATATCTAGATGATATTTTTATTTCTCTTTCTGTTCTAGTGTTTAACACTCATTGCTGCCTTGTTTCTTAAGTGGAAAAGCTCCACATCAAACTTTGATGATATTATGGGCCTTCCTGCTGCCATGCACGATGCAGGAGCTGGCAAGAAAGTCCAAATCTCCCGTCTGCTGGCTCATATCCCACAGTTGCAGGAAGTCTCAATTTTTTTTTAATGTAGAAAGAATTTCTGACTCCAAAATTATTTCCAGGAGCTCTACAGTATGGGAATTGTCTAAAGGACAGGAATCAAAGCAGGAGCAATTTGAAGAGCTGAGCTGCGTATGGTCACAATCTATGCTCTAAGAGTAAAAAACAAATTATTTTCTTCTACAGTACCAGATATAACGATTCTGGGAGCAGAAATTTTACCTTGAATTCACATATTTTACTACCATTATCTCTGGTAAGAAAAATATCTAAAAGGCTCAACAACAACATGTATAAGAATAAAGCAGAGCTGTGTAAGGCATCATTTCCTTGGGAGTCTGAGTCAGAAAAGTGGGCTGAAGAAGCGCGATACTTTCAGAGAAAATTAGCTACTCATACTTACAACCTGATTTTTATTTTGCAGGGAATGAGATCCTTCTGCACTTGTACCATGATGTGGTATATATTCTAGTGCAGTTAGATTGTTTTATCTGCTCTGATTAGTGCTGAGTTTGTAACACAGGTGCGTTGCAAAATCTTAGGAGGAAAGAAACTTATGTAAGAGGCAGAGAACAGTCCTTAGAATATGGAAATCATTTCTTTCCTCCTAATTTTACTTTCAGAATGTTTCATGTCTAAAAGCCAAGAAATATGGTAATAAGAAAATTTGGAAAACAACATCCAAATACTATCTGTCCTAGTCAAACTAACCACCAAACAAACACAAATTAATACAGAAATATTCCATGCTATGTATTTTTCAAGCTACAAAAATAGTGTTTTACCTCATGTTTCCATAATTTCCCTTTGAAACTCAGAGCTGTGCTTGGCAACACATCTCCTTCTGTTGTTCCTTTCATCACATTAATCACATTAGTGTCTTCACTGCAGTCACTCCTAAGTTGGAACCTCATGTAGCTAAGCATCTCTAAGATTTCAACAAGCTAATGTAGGTACTGTTAGGAAGAGCTGTGATATCACCAAACCCACCTTGGCCGTGACTACTACGTATCCAGGTTTTCCTGGACTTCTTTATTTTTCACTTTGAATCTCTTTTAAAGTGGAAATTAAATACATGCCTAGGCTAACTGGTAGCCTTTGCAGGGTGGATGATTTTATTTCATCTGGAGACATCAGACGTGCTCTCAGTCATATGTCCAAATTTTCAGGCTGCTACGTGCCTCGGTTGGAAGTACTGTTCCTGCATGCTGTGGTGGATTGCCATGTGCAGCCAGCCCAGCACTGTGCAACTGCACAGGTTCCAGGAAGTGTTGGCTAAACCCCTTGAACATCCTCTTCTCATGTGGTCTGCACATGCAATGGGAGTTAAATGCCTCCTTGTGCACACGAGATTTACTACTCTTGCTCTGAGAAAATGCATAGCAGGTCTGATTCTCATGGATGGGCTGTTTCATTTGTCTGCCTACTTTTTACTGTGTACAGGATATTAGACTTTGCTAAAATGACATGGCCTTGGACTAACATGACAGAGGTTGAGGCACAATTCTCTGAGCAAATGGGACAACTGCCTCTTTTCCAACAACAAATAGAGAGCTGAGGGAAGATATCCAGAGCTCAAGCTGCCAGAGCCTGCCATGTCACAGTCAGCCTGCAGTACTACCAAAGCCTGCAGCATTCCTCAGGGCAGCTGCATGCCAGTTTGCATCGGGCAGCTCACCCAAAATCTCATGGGAGGCTCTGCAAAAGTTGTGGCAATGGAAGAAGATACAGACAGCAACTGGACTGAAGGGTAAAGCTAGAGAGAAGGACTCATGCTGAGTTGGAGGAGTGCTTTCTTTTCAAACATTTGATTATAACCTGTTTCTCCAAGCAGGCTGAAATGCTTTCATTTTTTTGGAAGATTTCCTCTTTCCCTCTAAAGACTGAAAGACACTTTGGTGGCTTTGATACATGAAACTTATAGGAAAGGTGAAACAGTTCTCTCTGGGGTTCTGGTCTTAAACTTGTCTGAAAAACACAGTACATAAGTATCAATACACATATGAACTACTTCAAGTAAATTACTGTCTGAGCAATCCAGAGCTAGGGACCTAAAACCTGCTAAAGTAACAAAGTGAATATTGAGTGGTTTGCTCATGCCAGCTCCACACTGGTCCTCTGGCTTCACTTATCATCTGCACTTGAGGCACTTTCTAGGCTCCCTCTTCAGTCTGAGAAGAGAGGGACTGACAAAGACAGCAAGCCAGCCCTTGGAATAGCTGTCTGAAATGAGTTGAGTCCTTGCCTGTGCCTCTCAATTTATTTCAGAGAGCTGAAAAGGTTAGGCTAGTCTCACTATCAGAACCACATCTATCGGTAGCTGAAGTCAGATAGGGTGAACATTTTAAGGATATGTTGTGGATTAACTCTAGCAGGCAGCTAAGCACCTCTCAACAACTTACTCCCACTCTCCTCATTCAGTGGGAGAGGGGAAAGAATAGGAAGAGCAAAACTAAGGTATCTCATGGGTTGGGAGGAAAAAGAAAGAAAACAAGTAATGCAAAGGCATTCTTCACTTTCCACAAGCAGACTGATGCACAGCCAGTCTCCAAACAATGCCTGTCATCCTGAATTGCTCCCACTCTGTTTTGTTACTAAGCAGTTACTGAGCATGATATTGTATGGAATGGAAAATCCCTTAACGTCGTGGAATATCAGTTAACATCAACTATCCTGGTTGCATCACCTCTCAACTTCTTGTGCTCCTCAAACTTACTCACTGAGGTGCAGCTGGAAAAGGAGAAAGATGTGCAAGAGCTGCTCAGTGATAGTCAAAACACTGTTATCAGCACTGTTTTAGGCACAAATTGGAAACAGAGCACCATATAGGTTGCTACAAAGAAAAAATAACTCCATCCCAGTCAGACACAGTACAGAATCATAAAATTCAACTGAAGAAAGCTCTGTCTTTGCTGAACTGGGAGCATGCTACAGTCAAAATGAAATGTATAGCTGTGTCTCAAATTTATACCTTACAGTGTCTGAAACCCTTACTTTCACAGATACAATGCAAAGAGAAGTAAATGGGGAAATTCATTTTCAAAAAAACCACATAAAACATTTGTAACTGTAAATATGAACTTCACTGGCTCTTTACAATGAGATAAACTAAAACTGAATAATTGCATTTTCTTATTTTATTATACAAGAGCTTGGGATCATCTCTAATTCTAACATAAGATTTTGATAATGAGTAATTCTAGCAACTAACTTAAACCCAACATGAATTAGTGGATATGATTCACATTTTACTCAGTTATAATCCTATAAAATAATGTTTTTCTAGGAGAGCAACAACTATAAATTTTAGTCTCACATACTGTGTTATGTGCAAATGCAGCAAACTATTTCACATTAAACTGGACATTTTAGGAATGATGGATAGATTACATCTATGCCTTTTGTTGGCAGGAAAAGTCAAACTTTGTAAGCTGTAGACAGGCCGCTGACAGTAAGTGAGTGAAATTTGTCTCATTCTATAGGCTTTTATTTTAGAAGGCCTTATTTTGTAAGATAAAGTGAAATAAAACTGTAGAAAGTGTACCAGAAACAAAAAGCGAGTAAAATAATCCATTGCAGTAAAACTTTACTTTTCAGTGTGGCTGTTTACAAGACCTCTTCTTATTGCTGTTGAGAGAACACTGAACTATATCAGATGCAGGGATTATAAATAAAACTTTTTAATAACATTATTGCTGCCAGCTGTTGACAAGATCTGTATTAGTCACTAGTTGCTACAGTCATGGCTCACATGGGCAGACTCAGTTTAGTTGTTGTTGACTGGGAAATCCTGTACTGAATCTAGGGTGTCTTTTCTCCTCTAAGAGTGGATCGCTTCTCCTTTTCAGTGCTGTTTGTCCAAATTCATGCAGAACAGGTGTATTCTTTCACTAGTTGAAGTTGCAATATATTCTCTGTTTCGTAAATTACACCCATCTAGGAAGTCCTCTTGAGCTAAATCTAAAAGGGTTTTTAACATTTTGCCCCTGCATCTTCTGATATTTTTGCTCTGTACTCTTCCACAAAGCACTTGGTTTAGAAATCTCACTGTAGTTTGCTCTTTTTTTTGGCTGAGTTGCAACATGCACAAATGAGATTAAAGACTGATTCATTATTCACTTAATCATTTGGAATTTGAAACTGTTTAGAAGTACTTGAAACTTTGACATTTCATAGAGGGAAAAGCACTCTAAGAAACCCTGGACAAATCTTGCAAAGGCTCTGTAGTGATGACAAAGGAGGATTTTACGTGCTTGGAATAAATGTATGTGGGAATTCTTTCCAGATATTTAGCTAACTTCTTAAAGGTGAACTAAATGAAAACAACATTGTTGCCTCGTTTTTGCTCTGTATTGCTCTTTTCTTGGCAAGTGCTCTGCATTTATTTTTATCAGATAAAACAGTATATTGTAAACCAAATCATATGTTCTCTGGCATAAATCTTTTTAATGCTGAAGTTTCCTCAGGGCCTAAGTGATAACTCCAGATGTTGACTCATTTGATAAATGGTGTCTCATGATGACCACAGCCCCAAAAACTCCCAGACAGAGTTATGTCCCATCCTGCTCTGTGATGCATAGAAGAAGAAAAGCAAAAAGACTCTCTTCAGGCAAGGCAAAGGGTAGGTTCCAGTGTATCATGCTGTTCAAGGTTGAGCCTCCTCACACAGATATTAGGATAACTGTGCCTCCTGCCAGGTCCTGACACTATTCTCCAGGCAAAAGCCAGGATACAACCTCTGATGTCAGAGCAGTTGTGCCTATGCACTGCTTCTTGCCTAACTGAGGCAGATTGTGGCTGTTTCTGTCAGACTACAACCTACACACTGAGTCAGTGGCTGCCTCAGGCCACAGGTGTGTTGCACCCTATGAACTCCCAGCCTGGATATCAGCTAGTAGTGGTCGGTGTCCTCTAGCAGCAACTGCCAACACCAAGTACATCTGTCCAACTGTCAGCTGTATGGACTGACAGGTGCTTGAAAATACTTGTTGTAGCAAGAAACATAACTTCAGATGTTATTCTGTGAGCATCAGGGCTGATACAGCCTGGTTTCTTATGGGCTTGGGTCCTTTAAGCTGCTCCAAAAGTGCTAATCCAAACTTTTTCACCAGTTGTCATAACAGCATCTAGGACAGACCCATAAGGAAGAGAGACGGACCATACTTTATCTGATCTCTAGCTGGGCACCTCCACATTTTGCCACAGCATGTAAATTCATTCGCACGTCAACTGCTGTATTCAAGTGTATCTGGTGATGGCTCACCAACTCAAAAATTCAACAGGTAGGTCAACAGGCAGACAAGTGCAAAGCCAAGAAGTTAAATCAATAAATAAATACTAATAAACCTGTGGACAAGGGGTAATGGGATGAAGCTGGAACACAAAAAGTTCCATTTAAACATAAGAAAAAATTATTTCCCTGTTCAGGTGAGGGAGCCCTGGCACAGGCTGCCCAGGGAGGGTGTGGAGGTCTTCAAAACCCGCCTGGACGCTGAGTGACCTGACCTGGGTAAACCTGCTTCTGCAGGAGGGTTGGACTAGATGGTCTCCAAAGGTCCCTTCCAATCCCTACCATTCTGTGATTCTATTTTCAGCATATATGCTACTGATTATAAGACTCTTTGTAAACAATTCTGATAGACCAAAGAGAATCCCAGTTTTATAAATATCTCAGTACTTCACAATATTTCTTGCAGTTGGTAGAAGTTTATATGCATGCATCTGAGTTGGCAAAGCCTACTAGTAGGACATTTTCAGTGTTTTTTACTTTAAAAGTGAAAATAGTCGAAAGTGAAAGAAGTTGAAGCTAGAGCTCAGTTCTAAGATGTTCCTCTAACTGTAGTTATGGTTCCAAGCACTACTTTTGGAAGGGTGAATTTAGCAACTTAACTCTATTACCAAAACAAGGTGTTAAAATGTGTTGTTCTCTTTGTTGTAGTCCATTGCAACTTTTTTGAGACTGAATGGAAGGACACTAAGGAATATTTTTCTGGGTAGCCATTGGTTTTAAGTACACTTTGTTATGTGAAAGGCATTTAAGAAACTACTTTTCTATTCAGGTGCAATATTAAATACAGCTGGCCTCCTTCATAGTTATTGTTCCTCTGAATAATATGAGATGGAAATTAATCTTGATAATTTGCATGTTCACCCAAGGAGATGGGCAGAAGTGAAAGGTTGTGTGGTCTACTGGTTTAAAAAGAGAGACTGGAACCTTACTTCTGCAACTGGTAATTCTTCAGTTAGCTGCTACCCTACCTTGTGGTTTTAGAGGTTATGGGATTTTGCTATTGTTATGTTAATTCATCTTTATTAATTGTCAAATTATTTCTAGAGATTTCTCATACAGAAGTGTGTGCATATGCACCATTCACTACATTTAGGCTGCACCATAACTTTAGAAGACAGACCTGAAAACTTTTTTTGTCTATACTGGTAGATTACTAGAACAAGCCTTGTTAATGGGTTTGACTCAATGGAATTAATGCTCTTCCAACAGCTCCCAGGTGCAACTCAGGACCTGGCCATGAACTGTCCGTGAACTATTCCTACTGATTAGTTTGGATGCCACTGATCTATTTGGAAGGACAAGACAGTCTAATAATATGGCTGTGGGCCACTCTGTATCAGCTGTCTCAGTACCAAAGAGCAGCAATTTCATTTCTTAGCATATTTTACAGCCTCAATGTCCAGTGTAGCAGATACGCAACACATCTGCTGCAGTTGCAGACCAACCTGCACGTACTCAGTCACTCTTGTACGGATATATTTAATTAGTCTGCATGCTTACTGAGTTTGAGATACCAAAGATGCACAGGGCATGTGTGTCTCCACTGATCAGATGCACAGGGTGCAGATTTGTTACACGAGTTGCATATAAGATGTATCCACACATAGCAAATATGTGACTGGTTTGAGATATCCTACATAGACTCTCTGCGTGTGTGCTATATTCTGGGCAGACAGAGGTCTGCTAATCCTATGTAGAAAGCCAAATTTATCAATTTCAAGGGGTTTCCCCTCATGAACAACTTCTTTACCTAGAAATAGAGAGATGTTTTTGATACCACCACATATCAAGTCAGGTTCACGTGTCTTTGTTTCATGCTTAATCTATGATTACATCAGAATCACAGAAATGAATGACACTGGATATGGCAGGAGACTTGAAACAATCCTGATAGCTGACATTACAGGTCTTTTAGTTGGGATTTCCTGAGATTTCAGAGACTTTAAGCAAAATATACAGTATTGTACAGACCTTGTGCTCCAGGAGGAAGCCTAATTAGATACAGTGTAAATGCAGTGGAACTCACAACTCAGCTTTTACATGAGACTTCCTAAAATACTGAAAGGAACCAGGTCTGCAATTCCCATTGAAATCCAGTGGGAAAATGACAAGCCTCTAACTTACCTCAAAAATCTCTTGAAAATGCTGGCTTTGTAACTTTTTATAGCCTTGTGTATATGTTTCATACTTGCAAACACTATATTATTTCACTGCATAGTTGTACAATTATGCCATACTGACCATAAAAACTTTGTCCAATATTGTATTTCTGAGCTATTTGTTTCCTTTGTCACAAACATTTACAGGAAACACAAGGTACAACATACACAAGGGTACTGGAAAAAAATGTCACAACAATATCTAACGCCAAATGCTTTCATTGAAAACAGTCTGCTGCAAATTTAATGAGATTTACTGCATTTAAAATGAATTCAAAGCCTTTAAAAAAATCTTCCCCCCCACTACCCCAGCTAGTTTCATATAAAAATATTGGAGTATAGGAATAGACGCTAGAAAGATGTTCCTGAAAAATATTTTTAAAGCTCCAAACCTGTAACTGGTGCAAAGAACATGCCCAGCAAATGTGCAATTACAAGCTCTTGACCTCATTACTAGAGGATCTAATTATGTTTCTGGTACAGAAGATCTTTTCTCTATCTGTCTTCCTGGGCTTTTCTCTGTTGAGGATTCCTCTGCACTTGTGTGTATCCATCTGCCCAATCACATCCTAAGGGACCCAAGAGAGTATGAGTGAATGAGAAACTGTTTTATGTCTGTATAAGCAGTTGTTTCACATCTACTCTTCTCTGCACCACACTGTAACTGAAAACCTACTCATTTAAGTCTTGAAGTACATATTTCAAACTGCATTCATTAGGGATGAATCTCCTTTCCTTTTCTCGACCACATTCTTACAGGGATATTGAAGCTTGAGCACTGAGTCTAGTCTTGGCATGTCCCAATCCCCCTTAGAGGTCCAGGTTCAAGCTGTATTTGTGCTCTTTTGTGCTGATGCCTGCAAATTCAGAAAGGAAGTTCAAGAGAGGATAGATGAGCCCTAACACTGTTTAGCCCAGTCTCCATTTCAGAGCTGAAAGGTGACAAAAAGTGCAAAAGTGAGGTTTGTCCAGGAAGGTTTGAAACAGCAAGCCATAAATTATCCTTTTTTCTCTCCTTTTTTCCATTCTTTCCCCCTTCTCAAGAGAAGGCATTTCCAGTAAAAGCTAAATTTGTCTCAGAAGTTGGCTCTGCTTTTTTCAGCACTGATGAGTGGTTCATTGCTAAGAAGGACCCCTAGTGTTTTTGTCAGGTTTCATCTCTTTCAGGCTTATGTATTTTTGTGCATAATATACATATCAATACATCCACATTCTATACACATATACATATAGAGAGAGGTCATTTTTTTTTCTCTGCAGTGGTCTCAAAAGATCATAGAATGGTAGGGGCTGGAAAGGACCTCTAAAGATCATCCTCAAGCAGGATCACCTAGATCAAAAGATGCACCCAATCTATGTCTGGATATGCAGGGCTGGGTGTTTACAAAGGCATACTGCACCTCAGGGAAAGATAATTTTATAATCTAATAATGTCTGTAGGCACACTGCTCAAGAAGCCTTGGTTACACTAAGTCCTACTCAAAAACTAAAGGATGTTTTATCTGAATGACATGCCAGCTCCTAAGCACAATTGCCAAACTCTATCTTCTAAACAGCTGTAAAACAACAGATTTACAAGAAAGGGCCAAGTACATATTCTGTTCAGTGATGCAGGGAATACAGAGAAAAATACACAGTTTTGAGATTAAGTGCATTATTTAGAAGTGGAGTAAATTGAAGTATATCCGAGGAGGGGACGACTACAGGCTGAAGGAGAAGGGAAAGGCACTTGGTCCTAACCAAGCTTCTATTCAGAGTAAAAGCCAAGTAAAAGCTTTTCCAACATTAAGAAAAAACAATAGAACAACAAAACCTCTTTCAATAAGGGAAGGTGAGTTTAAAGTTTGTCTGTCAATCACAGCCTTTAGAAAAGAGAGAAAAGGTTTTGAAAAAAAGAAAAATTGAAAGCAAGAAGTATACCAGAAACAAAAAAAACCACCAAAAAAAAAACTATTACATTTTTGCTACTATTTTATAGTATTCTTTTACTTGGAATTCTTAAGATGATAAGATAGCTAACATAAATCAACTAAAGACTCTGAAATATACCCTTTTGATGAGAAGAAAGTACAACAGTCAAGCAATGGACTGGCAATTCACCCAGGCCCACAGAGATGCAGGGATCAGGAGGTGAGGCTGATTAACTCCCACCACAGGAGAGGTTTGCACGTGGAGGAAGCTGCATCCTGCTGTCCCTGGGGTTTTGCCTAGCACTGTCAAACAATGTGACTTTCCCAGGCCTACCTGGCATGGGTACAGCAAAAACAACGCCAAGATGAAGGCAATGCAACTCCCCCTGCAGGGAGAGAAGCAAGTTGGCTCTGCCATCCTGCAACTGAGCCGTGAAGAATCCTTGTTCCCTTCCCCACAGAGTGCCCTCAGATGGAGTGACTGTAGGAGCAGTGGCCTTTATCACCCATACAAATGCTTTTTCTACATGGTAAAGATATTAGGCTGTATCAGATTTAAATCTAACTTTCCTCGGTTATTCACTACAGGCACATTACTAGCCGGGCAAAAATTAGTCATAGTCAGAGACCTTAGATGTGCCTTACATATTTTGATTACTTTTTTTTACTTCAGAAAATAACCAATTAGTCTGAACAGAAAGGTTAATTTTGACACTGGGTATATATTTCAAGTTGCCAGAATATTTTGACATTTTATAAGCGAAATGTTCTGTTTTTCCAAACTCAAAATGTTTAACTAAAAACAATATACACTGAAAATGTTTAAAAAGGGTGAAACCCAAATAAAAATGTCAATCCCCCTAGCCACCCCTAGAAGCTGACCCTAATTAGTCCAGACATTTGGTTCATACAAACTTTCAGTAGTTAGTTTTCATGTGCCTGTATACTACTCACAGCATCTCCTCCTGCTTCGCCATCTGAGGAACCGTGGTTAATGGCTTTCATCCAAATGAGATTTTGATGTGTGGTTTCTCCTTATCTAGATAAGAGCTTCTCCAGTGTCTTGATAAGATTTTTGTTTAAGGAATTAGAATCATAAAATCACAGAATCATAGGGGCTGAAAGGGACCTTTAGAGATCATCTAGTCCTATCCCTCTGCAGAATCAGGTTCACCTACATCAGGTCACAATTTACTTAATTACTTTACAATTGATTTACTGCAGGTGATGCTTATTTTCTCATCATGAGCAGTGCCCACTTCTGATATTAAACCTTAAAGTAAATGAAAACACTGAAAATTTTCAAGTAAATTCCATGTTCTATTCTACATGTAGAAACATGCAGATTTTAATCTTGTAGATTGGAAAAGTGATAACTGTTTCATTAACTTGACCATGACAATTGTCTCCTTTATCATATCATCAGTAAAAAAAGGAAATACACAAGCTCAAATTCCTGTGTAAAATATTTTACTGTAAAACTGCAATATCTACATATTAAAAATCACCTGCTAATTTATATCTCATGCAAGGAATAACACTTTTGGCCCAGAGTTCATTTCTAAAAACATTTTAGTAACTGTCTCCTTTTTCTCAGGTTAAGAAATTTTCAAGTGGAAAAAAGCTCATTACTAAGTTTCTGTTTATACTAATTAAATAAATTAGCATACAAATGAATAATTAAGTCATACTCAGTTTAGAAGCACCCGACTACCTAGCAAAAAACTACTATTGCTCATTATCAGGATAGACAACAAACTCTTGCACACAGCAAGAGAATAAATAACCTGTTCTTCTTCCCAAACCCAGATACTTAAACGTTAGCAACTTTGTTGGAGATATTTGAGGAATTTTTATGCTGTTTAAACTCATTCATATTTGGTAAGCCACACTGGTAGGAAAAAAGTTGCATTTAATTTAAAAAATCAATAACAGAAGATAGTGATAGTATATCAACTTTTGCAGTATATGTTGTGGCTCACTCTGCAGGTAAGATGGCTCATCAGAGTCACAAATAATTACTAACTCTGTTTCTCTTCTGCAAGTCTTCCACTCCTCTCCTAATCTGTCAGCCCTAAAACTGTATAAATATCTCTTTCATCGAATTTTTTTTCCTTTCTTGACCATGAGAGTTGGTAAGAAAATGAACACCAACCAATCACATGTTGTAGTATAGTGTGTCACTGTTGACAGAAAATTGTTAAATCATCTGTATCTTTTTGGTAATTTACTCACTAATCATTTATTGAGAATGGACTAAGTAAATGGAGTGTGCCAGCAAGTGTATTGGTTTTTGTCATCTAGTATATTAAAAAAAACTAAATAATTTTTGCACCTCTGACCTACTACTTGCAACACAAGAGGATACTGTCTATGTACATGTTTAACCTGAAACCATGAGATTTAAGAATGTATCAGTTCATCACAATTCCTGGACTGATTGAATGAGCTATTTACCATTGTTTTCTATGACAGTTTAGTACCATTATCACTTTGAAATACTCAGACAATTGCATCACTAGCCCTTATACCTATTTGAAAACTCGTGTCTGTGGTTACTTGTGTCCATGCCAGTTAATTTAATAACAAGCAGAAATGTTCCCTGTCCTTGCAGCCCAATGACAAAGTCTGCCACATCCTTACAGCTAAACTCTCCCAGTCCAAAACTGGGTAGCTGCGCCTAAACTGGGTAACAAGTATCTGACAATGCTAATCCCCATATTATGCCTATGCATCTGGGAGAACACTAACTAGCCCAGGTCAAAATCATGCTAGAGCCTGTTCTAAAACTAATGAAACAGAAGATTATATTCCACTTTCTGGTAATATTCCCTAGTTGTGTTTAATTTATTAATATAAACAAGGCTCTCATGTCCTGAATTCTCTATAAGCTTTCTCATAGAACTAAACATTGAGTACAAAAAGGGAGAAGGTTAAATCAGACTGTTCAAAATCAGTCTGTTCATCCTAAGAGGCCAGATAAAGTGCTGATTTCTTTTGTCTACCAGGTAAACAGTTGACAGTGGGCTAAGAATTTCTAACAGGGATGGGTATTTGAGGAGAAGTGATGTTAGAGCAGTGCACATCTCACAAGGAAGAATTATTCGTTCTTTGCTGTGAAAACTGGAACAATTCTGCCCAGTTATTAAAAGTCTAGCACTTGGGCGGCAAAGATGCTTTGAAAGTTCAAAAATCTGTAGTCATTGATAAAAAACAGATGAGCACATCACGGCAGCCTAAAGAAAAAAGGTGTTTCGTGAGAATTTTTCACTTCCCCTAAGCAGCAAAATTAGCTAATGTCAGAGATCTGGTTCCACACATAATGGAAGTATAATCTCATCTAGTTTAATAAATTTTATACCCTTGAGTAAAGTTTTTGGGGATCTTATCTAAGCTGTTGTATTGCTCCACGTCAACCCTTCTGTCACATTTATCTTTTTTTTTTTTCTTTAGTAGTAAACTGATCAAGTAGCTGATCTGTTTTCACAGAAACATACTTAATCTAGAGCATGGCTATGCATTTTCCTATTAATGACGCTACCTAGAACTGAAAGCAAAGGAGATAGTACTGCAGCTTTATTAGCAGTACCTACAGCATGCTAAGATATATTTAGGGAGTGGAGAAGGTGCCATCATCTTATGCAGTAATGCTTTCAGCTGGCAAATCCTGAAGAGAATAAACCATTTTATCAATCTAACCCGGAACACAAAAACTATCTACTTCAGACAGAAAAGCTTGAAATCAAAATCATGAAACAATAGAAGTCCTCAGAAAAAGAGAATACAAAAAGCCAAAAGCTTTCATTTTCTAAAGTGTTCATAGGTATGGATGGACTAAAATACCTCAGCTCTTTCCTGGAAGGCAAGTGCACAGAAAAGATGAGGGAAAGCAAGAAAGGAACAGAACCATTATAAGACTAGCAAACATTATTTGACTGAGTCATTGTATAATTTACAAAATCAAAATCATGTGGGTTTTGTCCTTTGCCTACTGTTTGCAAATATTTTTAATGTGATCACAGAGTTCCCATTTTTAAATAAACCTAAATGCTTTCTCTGTGTTTTTCACATTAAACCAAGTGAAATCATTTATACTTTCCACTGACACTCTGTGCTTTCTGCTTATCCTTTTCCAGACTGACTTTTCTGTAAGCAAGTTCCCTATGAGTTTCTGGAGCCCTTTAAGGCTTTCTTTTCTTAGGAACTTAAATTTTCCAGATGTCAGAGATTTTAAAACATTACAGTGTATAGTGATCTGATCAATGTTTCAGTAGTTGTTTAAAAATGTTGACATAATATGTAGAGACAATAATGATGGCATGTGGAGATAGAAGGATTTTATTGGCATTAGGTTGTGCTGTCTGCATGGCTCACATGTGGTGAAGTCATGAGTGTGTTTTGTTATTACTATTTATAATTTATATAGTGCCAAGAATGTGCTCGGCAGCACCTTGTTTTGAATACAATAAAACCTTTTTACAACATGGCCTATCATGTATTTACATTAGACTCTGTTTTAGAGATATTTCAGAATACACTATAAGGTTTTAAATCTGTATTGGTTTTATTTTCCAATATCTTTCTCCCTCAAAATTCTGGCTGCTTTTTATCTTCTTCTCTTTTTTTTTCCCCCCTTTCTTTTCCTCCTCTTTTTTTTTTATTTCCTTTGGGGTTTTTTTGTTGCATTTTTTTGGTTATAAGCATATTCAAGATTTAATTCTGCAGTGTTAATTAGTAATTAACTTGGTAACCTTGTTGCAAAGTTGGGAAGCTAGATATCCACTGCGACAGACCTAGTATTTCTAGCTTTGAAATGCCTCATGCTCCAGTTTCTTGTAGTCAACTTGTGGAAAGAAAAAAAAATGTATTATTTTCCTACAGGAAAAATGAGGGATACATGTCCTAGGGCTTTTTGCTGCTACCTTTCCTTTTTCCAAAGCAGTTAGCCTTTTCTTGTAATACAGCCAGGCACACTTAAATCAAATGGTGCTCCTTGCTTCAAGATACATTTTGTCTGCAACCAAAATGGTCTTAGTAGTAGTGCTACAGTGGATGCATGCCATGGATCCTGTATATGAATCTCTCATGTAGTGGAATATGAGGTTGTGGTTTGAGAGGGACATAATAAAATCAGGCAAGAAAACAAAAGGTACTGAGAAACCACAGTGATTGCACCTCACACTTGATTGTCAGGGCTGCAGGGCTAGCAGTAAGCATACAGAGGCTATCAAACATTTGGGGAAAGAACTTGCCTGCAGTATAGCTATTTTGCAAGACAATTCAGACACAGTAGAATCGCAAACGCAGTGAAGACTGATGGTGATAATGACTTGGATGTTGATTATACTTATGTCTCAGGCCGGGGAAAAGGGAAGGATGTGACTGAGTAGGATCTGGGAAAGCAACATCAGGTGGCTCTAGGCTCAGTGGCAAGGAATCAACAACAGAGCAGGGGCTGCTAAATTTCAGCTAGGAGCAGACAAGTTCAACTTCAATCAACTGTTTCAGGAAATATAGTTCTCATCAGAGCAGAATGGCAGTGATATGAAGAAGCATGCACTCCCGGCAGTCCACTGGGCCAATACAGTAAGTGGCAGCAGGGCAAGCACCTGTGTGCAGTGCTACTCTGGGCCATGCTTAAACTACTGTGACACTGTATGCATGTATCCATAGAGATACCTACTCTATTCCATTTAAACACATAAGCCATTGCTTACTGTGAATATCTTCTGACAACTTTCTATGTCATTAATAACCAATAGCTTAGTGAGGTGTGAAAAAAAGAAGGTGGAAGGTTCAAGTATGTAAAACAGAAAACTCAGACAGCTCTAACGTGGCAAGAGTGCAACTACTTAAAAAGAGTTGCCAATGAGTGAGCCCTTACCATGCAAGAGCTCATGGGACTTTTGCTTTCTTTTAAAAATCAGGTTGTGCCTGATTCTGCAGCAGCAAAATGTTTAGTCTGCTCAACTACAACTTCAATAACTTTTTAGTTCCATCCAAGACAGTTCTATTTTCAGACCAAAGGCACCTGCTTGTCATCATGAATGAGCCTTTGGCCTTGAGCTCTTTGTGCTTATGAAAATTGACTGACTAGAAAAGACTACTTTGGCAAGAGCAGCTGTCTGCGTATGGCAGTATTGATGTTAAAATTCTTTAAGTGTACCAAGAATTTATCATGTTATTTTACATGGAATTCTCTTTTTTTTAAGTTTCTAAGAACTCTAGTAGTAATTCACAATAGATCTACTTCATAAAAACATAGATTTTAACATCATCCTGTCTGATCTCCTTTATAATGCACATGATAATGCTTCCCTAAATTAAACTGTGCTTAAATTAAAGCATATCTGTCTCTCTCTCACATTCTCCCCCTCCATGTTGCCCCTTGCTCACTCAAAATTCAATCATTATTTTGAAACTGGCCCAGAGAGAGATAATCCACTGCAATCTGAGGTAATCTGTTCCAGTGAAAAATACTTTTGCTCTTAAAAACTTGTGCCTTATTTCTTGCCTGAATTAGTCATGCATCAGCTTCCAACTATTGGAAGCTGAAGTGTGCCTTTGTCTGCTAGGCTGAAGACCCAGTTCCTTGCTGAAATTTTGCTTTCGTGGAGGTGTTTATCAAATCAGTTTCTGACTTTTTGTGGCAAAAAAATGTTGTAGCCTAGCAAGGCCACATCTGGAGTACTGTGTTCAGTTCTGAGCTCCCCATTTCAAGAAAGAGAGGAAACTGCTGGAGAACGTCCAGTGGAGGGCTACCAAAAAAATTATGGGACTGGAACATATCTCTTATGAGGAAAGGCTGCAGGACCTGGGGCTGTTTAGCCTGGAGAAGAAAAAACTGAGGGAGGATCTTATCGACAGTTGTAAATACTTAAATGTCCAAGAGAAAAAAAAAAGAAGTGTCAAGAGGATTGGACTAGTCTTTTTTCTCCAATGTTGAGTGACAGGACAAAGAGTAATGATCACAAGTTGGAGCACAGGACGTTCCACTTAAACATGAGATAAAACGTCTTTCCTGTTAGGGTGAGGGAGCCTTGGCACAGGCTGCCCAGGGAGGATGTGGAGTCTCCTTCTCTGGAGGTTTCCAGACTCACCTGTATGTGTTCCTGTGTGACCTGATGGAGGGGAACTTGCTTTAGCAGTGGGTTGAACTGCATTATCTCTAGATGTCTCTTCCAACCCCCACCATTCTATGATTCTGTGAAGATGAATAAATGGAGTTTCTGGAATTCTTGACTAGAAGTAATGGTCTTCTATCACTTATTCTTTCCCTGGAATATGCATCATTCAGCAATTTAATTATTCTTATGGAGCTTCTCTAAAATTTTGCCTATCTGTGATCATCCTTTTTGAACTATTCTCCTTGGTGTAGATAGAATTTCAATAACCATCACTCCAGGTTCAGAATTATGACAGAGTCTCCTCCTCTCCTACTCCATGCTCCCTGCACCCCAGCACTCCACCCCAGGACACCTGGGCTGCTTCATGCACTTGGGAGATGTCATTTTTACTGGTACAAACCATAGGCCAAGTGCTTTTTTCAAAATGACATCTTAATGACTTATCTTTGACCTAAAGAACCCGGGCTCTAGAAGCCCTGTATTGTGCCTGTGAGGGAGATGTTCCGTGTGTCATAACTATGCATCTCTGACTTCTTATTGGCCATATAGAACCTAAAGAGATAAATTCTAATTTAGTCTCTTAAAGCTAAGCAGTGAAAACACTATCTCCTTCCACATTACCAGTCCTATCTTATGCAACAAACACTATATTTCACCCATTTCTCTCATCCCTTGGTTAAATGACTACATTACACCTTTTAACCCACTCAGTACTACCTCTGAGGCAGCACTAAGCAGTCTAATTAATCTGCCTGATGCTAATCTCATTTTAGAAACTCACTATATTGAAAACATGAGCAGCCACGGCCACTCCTGAAACGCTCATGTTGACCCATGGTTTTCACATTACATGCACCTAGTAGTTATCTTCCTTGTAATAATAAACCAACTTGCACAACAAACTTTGCCTTCAGTGCTCATCTCTGCAGGATCTAGCACATCACATGCTATCTGAAAGGACTCAAACTGTTAGGTTTTGTTTTGGTCGTCTAAGTTCCAAGCTAGAAATTGCTCTTTTTGAATTGTGGAAAAAGAAATGACATTGTGATTCTTATGCAGAAATAGTGTTTTAAACTTTGTTGCTTCACATCTTTATAGCTACAAATGGTTTATCTGGGTGGCTGTTTGCTCTCAATTAAGGTCTGCTTCATCATCAGAATTGTTCTAAATTATTTTTCAGTGGTTACATTCTTGCTAGAAAATAATATACTGCATATAATATTATATTACATTCATTTTAGTCTCTGTTCTTTTTTTCTTAAGTTTGGTTATGATGTGCTAAAGACTACTTTGTTTTGTAACATCTTATTTATGATATAGGGTGTTTCCCCAAGGTGCCCACACTGCAGATGGGGCACCAAGTAGGACACTTCCCTTTTCTGGCTCTCACCAAATTTGAGAGAATGAAAGAGAAAGGATCAACATGTCACATCCACCTGGTTTCCTCTTTAGATATATGGTGCTTAAGAAGCTCTATGAATCATCTCATCAGGCTGATTGGACATTGGTAGTTTAGTAACATATAGATCTCAATGACCAAGGGCATGAAAATTGTATTTTAATTTATTGAGACAATTTATAGTGTCAGGGTGAATTATTGCAGAGAGGCCAATAATAGAATGCTAGACTTGAATCTCTCCCACAAAGTTTGCAATAATTTGGATTTGGCTGAGTATTAGGAGTGAAACCAATATATCATCTTAAGACTCTCTGTCAGAGTATAAAACAGGTCAAGCTAGAATTACCAGAGCCATCACACACATACACACACAAATATCCCTACTGAACTCTGGCTTAATGAACTTTACAGTTTGGATCTGCCTCGGGAAAACTAAGGCTTCCTGGGAACTGTGGTTATTAGAACATCTTTACAACACAGCTCACAATGATCACCTAAGACATATATTAATAGTACATAATTTTGATCATAAAACTATAAGGTAATTATTTTTCATTTTCAACTCAAGGAGCAGAATCTGAGATGCACTTTTGGAGTCATGCAGTATGGTAAGTAATATCCTTTATCAAAACAGATTGTCAGTTTGGATTAAGTTCTCTATAAAAAACGAATCATTGTCCCTGTGATAACAGTGTCACTAACTCTCTTGAAGATCTTTTATTGAACTATTGACCTTCCTGGGAAAACTAAGGTGCTGTTAGGGTTTAAGACCTGTACCCAAGCAGCATTTTTTTGAAACACTAGAAATTATAGTAATAATAATTGCAATACAAGACTCTATAAACTGGTCTGCCAGCACACTCGACTCTTACCAAAATGTACTGGGAAATCGTTTACTATTCATGTTGTGTTTGGAACATCCCCAAGAGCTTAGCTAACTTTACACTATAAATGATGTCCAATTTTGTGTGGTGTGTGCTGGCTGACACATGCTCTGCTGCCCAGCAGAGTGGCCAGTACACATTTGCCCTTCCTTTTCAGGAGATGGGAAGTCCTGCTCCTTAAATGTTGATTCAATTTTGAGTTGGTTACAAAGACTGGCCATGTCAGAAAAGAGAGACAAATACTTCATCTCAGCAGCCTGGCATATGATGACAAGGAAGTCCCGTAACACTGAATGTAGCTATACCTTGCTGCTGGGGAAGGCACTGTGAGCATGATGAAAGGAGGGGATTGTGGTAAGACAGCCTCTAAAAAGATGTACATCTATTATTTTTATTAGTGGATTATAAACTATATTGGATTGATATATACACAATTTAAACATACAGCTGCTTAAGGGTCAACCTTAAACTTGCTAGTAATCTTATTTATTTCTTACTCGGTGCACTTTTCAGGTAAAATTTTGTTCCTTTGGGAAGCTGTTAGCAAATTCAAACTTAACTTTTTATACTAGTAAATGCATACTAAACACCAAAGGCCGTTGGTTACTTTTCTCTTACCCATCCTGTCAGAAAGTGTAGCAGTGTGCAAGTGGCTACGTAGCTCTTTTTTCCCAGCTGGGCCAAAACCACAACAGGCAACTCTTCTCTTGTACATCATGAGCACTCAAACAGATTTGGCTTATTCTGAGACAGTTCTTCTCCTCAACTGATTTAATTACTGTTGTTATTGAGAAGAAATAAACACAGAGTAATCATTGGTATGTCTTCTCTGTCTGTTCAGATGTTTTTTGTTTATGAGTAGGCTATTTAATCTTCAGTTTCTAAAGTTGATTTCTCTTATACCTCTGGATTTCGGTTTGGTTCTTACAGCAGCCTTATTCAGGCTTTTACTTTTTATCCCATTTGGGTAATCTGTGGCAGTAAGGCTTCTTAGGCTAGAAAAGATTGTTGTTAAATGTAGTTTGTTTTTCTTCCACTAATTTACTTTTTGAACATGTAAACTTTTAGCATTTTAAATGTCCTTCGGCAAAAAGTCACATGCTTAAACTACATATTATGTAAAAAAGGACACTTTTATTTTTATTTTGAGTATTCCTGCAGATATTGTCTTTTGAAGGCTTCCAGTTCTCGGATTGGAACATGTATTAAAAGCACTGGTAAACCACTCTATGGTTAAGTGTATCCAGCTGTCCTTGGGTTGGCATAACTAACATTTACCAGTACAGATGAGATTTTTTCCTTTCCTAACAGATTCTCTTTCTCTCACTTTTCAGAATTTTTCTTCACGTGTTGGTTGTTATACGCAACTGTTGTGGTTAATTGTGCAGAGAATATTATTCAGCAAAAGCCATTTTGTTAGGTCTCATTCTATTTTCCCAAGTTACAAAGTCATTGAAAATGACTGGGTTTTTTCAGGAGTTTTAGGAGATCTGTTAATATGTAAAACTACCTTTTGAATTATTTTTCCAAAGTACATATCCAAATTGAGGAACCTACATTATCAAAAAGGAGAAGAGATTTTCCTAAATCCAGCAATCTGCAATTAGAGAGGAGTATTCAAGGATTAAAGATTTGCAAAACAACAGCTTTAATTTGCACTGAATATATCTGTTATTGAGAAGTTAAGCTTCTTGCAAGTTCAGACCTAATTTGTGTTTATTATCCTAAAAAAGGATGCATCAGTAAAAGTAAATAAGTTTGCCATAGCAATCATATGGAGGTGGGGTGGAGTGAAAGTCCTCATCGTTGCCTTTTCTGACAAGAGGGTAATAACATAGTATGACTTAAGCAGATAGACATTCTTAGTGCAGAACAGAACTTACCTACCATGAGAACTACATACTTTTTACAAATGTGGTGTTGTGCTCTTTCACAACAGTGTTTTTTTAAAAAAGTATACTCTGCTGATACCACACAACTGCGTAATAACAAATGATGCAAGCTTCACATTCATTCACTGAGCACGTAATCACACTGTGAATGAGCCAGATCATGTTGAACTGGACTGATTCTTAATATTCTTAAAAGATACTGGACTTATTGCTTGGGGAAAATAAAGAAAGAAATAGATTCTTTGCACTAAAACCAAGTAAAGCAGAGAGCTTTCCAAGTAGTACAATATTAACAGAGTGGTAGAAAGGTACTCCTGCGTAAACAAGGAATAGGCTCCTAGGTTGCAGATGTCATGTTTATAGTGAAAAAATACAAATGGGTAGAGGCAAACTACAGCAGTAATGTTTTCCTGGTTGAGCAGGAAACTTAAATTGACAGATCTGGGGCATAAATGCCCTTCCTTTTCTTTTTAAGAAGTATTAACATGGTTTAATAAGTTCTTTACTTCTTTGTTTTACTGTTCATAAAAGAATAAATTGGAGAAGAAGAGTACATTACGGACTGACACAGATGTTACCTGTGTACTGCTATCATTTGAAAGGTGTGGAAGCGAGAAGTATCATGCAGAGGGGTTACTTGTGGGTGGGGAGTGAGACAGAGAGTGAAAGGAGAGCTAGGCTGACAGTGATTTGTCTGAGCATATGCTAATATTTCCAGGGTTTGTAAAGTGATCCTTTGGAAAATATTGCCTACTGGTTTTCTCTTTCAAGTCTGACTGGAGAATTTGTAGCCGTTGTGTAAGAAGATCATGTGTTCTGTGTCTGAAAGCTATGTCAGTGAATGACATGTGTGCATCATATTGACTTGATACCATAACCTTAATTTCCAAGAAATGCCTTTATTGTTTTGAATAAATTTCCATATGTCTGTTATTTCTCTGAAGAAAGAATAGCAATGTATTTTCAAAACCATTAATTGTAGAGTGAAATCTAGGCTAGACACTCCTAATTCCTCTGGGGTGAACAAATAGGTAAGAAGTCCAATGATTGGTGTCTGTATGAGATATATGGGAGAATACTTAGCAAATAAAAGTTAGGGCCTCTTGCAAGCTTCTTGGGCCATAATACATATTCTTTCTGGAGACTAGTATGAATAATGAAGAACTGATCTATCCAAAGACCAGCACTGATACCTTTGTTATGTCAGGTTTGTTAGATTTTCAAAAGTTGGTGAACATAAGGAGAAAACTCTAAAAGCAATTCAGCCCTGTGTCAGCAATACACAGTTTTCTCAGATCTCCTAATCCTGGAAAACCCCTTCAGCTCCTTCTCTTTTGCTGGTGCTTTTTGTGCAGCTGTATCTTATATTTGGTTTGAAAAATAGATCATATAGGGGTTTGCCAACAAAACAATTGGAACAGAGAACTACTGCCCGAGGCAGAAAGCTGGAAAAGGGAAGGAAAAGGGAAGTTAGCAAAAATGAAAGCATATAGATGAGAACTTGTAGAGGCAAATAAATGGAGCCATGATTAGTTTTGCTTTGTTTCTGATGAGAATTAAGATAGAAATGACAATCATGCCAATAATATGTGTAATATCAGATTTGTTGCAGCAAATTAGGATGATGGGAAGAAGGACTCTCAGAGGGCTGACAATACAGCTGACAGCAACAAAGAGCTCTGTACAGGATTGTGTGGAGATGATGGAGGACAAAATTCTGAGGTTGTGCATGAAATTGCACAGCTGGAAATTACATCTGTAAAAATAAGACTGTATGACAGCTATAGGATGAGCACAACAAAAAAGGTAATAAAGCAATGATGTATTTTTTTCTGGGTTAGAGGTTAAAGCAAGCAGCATCAGATGATGGTTAATTCCCAGACAACCAGTGCAGACATAAAATGGAATTCAATGAGGAATGGTGTTCGTGTCCCCTGGACATATCAGGATAATGTTCAGATAAAAGATAAGCTAGAGAACAGAACATAAGAAAGTATATCCTCAATGCTAAGAATCAGGTCTACCTGACTGAGGGTCTAGGTACAAGAAGAATGGGAAACAGGTCTTTAAGAAGCTCTGGGAAACAGATACGTATATTGACCTGAGGCTCAATGGGATTGTATTGGGAGTAGCAAAGAAGACTCAGACAACTAATCCTAGTGCACAAAAATGTTTAAAATATGAAGTTTTGAGCTATCTAGGAGAGGACAGAACAAAGAAGGTGTGAAGAGTTAGAAATGCTTGTAGAAGATATCAAAGAGTGGTGGAGATTTTCTTATTTGTTGGATGGGAATAGATTTGTTTCCTGAGACCTGTGAAGTTTATTCCTACAACCTTACTACAAGGGCCTAGGATACTGAGGATACCCTTGACTCTTCTGTCTCTTGTTGTAGCATTTGATCTTTCATTGCAGACTGTGAGTTTGCCACAGACTGCTGGGATGTGCACTGAGGTTAGGGTGTATGGATGGTGTAGGGTGGTTTTCTAGAACTGCCTGGTTGCTTCTAATTATAAAGTACTGGGCCTACAGACTAAAGTTCTTCAACGTGTTTATTCCTGAATGACTATTTCCTTTCCTTGTTTAGTATTATTCAGTCTATGCACCCAGGAACATTCTTTACAAATAGGAGTAATACCAACACTCCGGCACTTGCAGATCAGTTAACTCTACCATATACATTTGCTTCCAAATATAGGACTTAAACTTCACATTCACATAAAACTATAGAGAATAGAAGAATAATATTTTAAGGGAGTTGGTGGAAGATCAATCACTTAAATTATGTAAAATATCACCACATCTAAAACATCCAGGCATATATTATAGGGAAGAGTCATACATTGTCAAGGATAGGACAAGATGACCTAAGAGCTCTTTCATCTATAATTACACGTTAATGTTTCCAGTGGTCTCCCATAGTTTAGTAACAAGACAAACATGCTACTGGATTTGATGTCCAAACAACCTTTAAGACATTAAACATGATATCTATGTGAATAGCCAAAATAGTATAAGTAATAGTTCTTTTACCCATAAATACCGTGTTGAAAGAATGAGACATATTCTTGGGATCTGATTTGACAAGTTTGTATTACTATCTATTTAGTAATAGTCCATTTAAGCCAAGTTATTGTGCCTATGCTGTAATTTGTGGATATATATATATATGATTCTGTATACATGTACACACACCCATTCACATCATGCTGTTCATTGAGATCCTGTTCATCAGCATAACTCTAAAATAATGTAAGATAGCAACTTCTTTTATCAAAGCACTAGTAAAATTTCCTACAGTATGGTCTTCAACTAGCTCTGTCATGCTAATTGTCATGCTTCAGTAAGATAAATAACTATGAAGAATAATGACATCTCATAGGCAAAGCTGAGAAAGCCAACTTGGTTTTGATCAGCGGTGTGCTAATTTTCCTTAGCTAGGAACAGATAACTCTGTATTAACAACCAGTCAGTTTGTTTGTACAGAGGAGAGAACAGATTGTTAGGAATATCTGGTTGACTTACTAGAAGACAACCATACGTTTGTGGGAAAATAAGAAGACAGCTCTGTTTGGAGATGCATTCCTGTGGCAATGAATCTGTGCTCATGCTGGTTTTCCACCTGCAGCTGCCCTACAACATGAATTGAAGACTCTGCAGCCAGTCAGTACTGCCAAGTCCTTATTCTCTGTAGTCCTCATCTGTGCTCATCCAGTTTACAAGATAAATTCTTATTGTTCTTTTTTCCATTCTCACCTGTCTACAATATATTTTTTATCCCATTTGCATCACCTTTGTACTCAAATGCTTCCACATTGTGGTATTGCATGCCTGCTCTGAACTGATGATGCTTCCTGATCCTGTTTCATCAGCAAATCGTGAACTCACTGCTATGGCCTTTGAGGCAACATAATGTGAAAATTTCAAGATCAAGCCTCAGTCTAGTCCTGGGAGACATTTCCTGGTACACCCCTCCAGCTTGATGCATCACTACTCTTTTCTTCTTCCCTTCGTTAGTAAATTTTTATCCCAGAACCTATCAATCTTCAGTTTAACTAATGACTTCCTGTATTGACTAATATCAGACTCCAGTAGTCAGATAAATGAGATCTATATCATTGCCTTTGTTTAGACAACCAGTAGTTTCATCAAAAGAAAGACATCAATCTAGTGTTACGGTTTTTACCTCTAATAAATCCATGTCATATTTTTTCCTTATTTCTGTCTCTTTAATTATTTCCTGATTTTTTTTTCTCCAAACCTAATATACCCCGAAGAGTCAGGCAAGCAGGCCTTTTCAATAAGTGCATGAATCTTGCTGCTCGCAAACCATATGATACTACCCCATCTTGAAGAAATAAAAAAAATGGCAAAATACATCCCAATAGCTTCCAACAAAGTAATGTAAATAAACAGTCCCCATATTCTCAGACTCATACATTCTCTCCAAAGATTTGCATTCTTTCTCATGTAAGATAAAACTGATGATAGGGAAAACATGTTGGCAAGAAAATTCTAATTACTTTACTTTAGCTATTAGAATTGGATAACCCTTCAGTCCTGGATTAAGAACATTCTCTTTGTAGAGTCTGGCAGAGTACACTCTCTGTATCATACACTTCCTTTCAAGTTGAGGCCTCAGGCTGATGCTTTATTACATCAGCCCGTCCCACATCTGGGCTCTGGAACAAAGCTCACGCATCGGGACAGGGTCTTAAGGATACCCTTATGGGTACATTCTGTATTCTGGAAATGCTTGTTGTTTAAAAAGAAATTACCAAGACTCTTTTTCATTAGTTCTTATGTCTGTGTGTTGGTAAAACTTTCACAACTGGGTGCTCAAAAGTTCTCTCTGTTTCAGTGTGATTAGGTCAGATTCAGTTTTCTTGAACTTTGCCTACAAAAATACCAGTGTTGTCACTTCCTTCAGAGGTTCTGGTACACTTACTAGTCTCATCTTCAATTTGGAAATGTTACCTTGTACTTTTCAGGATCCATGAAAAATTATCTCTCAATTCAACTTATGTAAGAAAACTCGCCAAAGCTCAGCCTTTGTGTGTATTTGGTTTAATATGTCCTTCTTCAGTTCTTCTTCAGTTCAATCACCTTCCTCAGGAAGCTAATCATTTCCAGCTATGGGGATCTAGATTCAATGCCCTTTTAGTTCTTGTTCACTCTCATAATGCTTTGTTTCAAACTTAGGAACATGGAAGATTTTTCTATGTAGAAGGAAAAGTATTACATATTCTCTACAAGTTGAAATAGATTTCTATTGGTTCTTAGAAAAAAGCCCTTTTAACTTCTCTATCCCATTTTTTTAAGGTAAGTACAAAAATAAGGAATACTTCAATTTGTTAACCTGAAAGGAGGCATTTCAGTGTTGCATCTGAAGTAAAAATCTGTTTCAGCATGAAACTAAAAATGTTATTTGTTCTTAAAGATAGCTGATTTGGAAAAAAAAAAAAAAAGGGAAGTGGAAATTGGCAAATTAAAATGGAGAAATGCAATCCAATTTTATTTTTGTTTTTCTACCATTCAAAGATTTAAATTTTAGAAAGCTCTCTCTTAGTGAAATATGTTCTTCATTTTGAAGAGCAGACGGCATTGTAGAAAATGTTTCTGCTTTGCACTGACAAGCAATTACAGATACTCAGTGTACTCCAACTACACAGTATGTTGAAACAATTATATACATATTGTGTCTTTTTCCACATTCAGAATCTTCCAGTAATTCACTTATCCAATTATCCTTACCGCTCTTCTGCTTTATGTTTTCCAGCACACAGAGCAATATTTAGTTTACAGACTTCAGAGATAGGCACTGGAACAAATGTTTAAAAATACTGAATATGGAAGACGTAGTGGATCAGAGCTTGGAGTACTTTACAACCTAGATGCTTCTATCACAGCTAATAGCTGCTGTATCTTCATGTGGAAAACTAGCCCCAGGAAGCCCCTCAGCTTCTGATCCTTGCTTAGGCCACTTGCTTCCCTCATTCCAGAAAGGTTCTGGATCGTGCAATCTGCACATGCGTGGCCAAATTTTGATCCTGTTAAACTAGATTTACCACAGTATTCAGGAAAATCAAAACCAGACCAAATACCCCTAAAATCTGGTATATGGAATAATGCCTCGTAAATAAATTCTCAGGTCACTGGTTGGTAATTCTTTTTTTCAACTCTTTTTTCAAAGAGTTTGATGCAACTCTTCTTAGACGTATTTTTGGTATCAGAGAATGATAGCTGGCTCATCATTACTTTAAATGTTTTTCTCCCAAGATAAGAAATAGCTCAAGGATAATTCATTCAATTTTAACTTCAGAAAAATCAAGCTGCACAATGTTTGTCAATATATTTCTGATACAACCATTTTTACGGACATTATGTTACTGAGAAGAGAATTTAATGCAAGGTAGTTTTCTGATCTCATTAGAACTGTAGTAATCATTATTTTCTCTTCAAAAAAAAGCCAGGGAAATTGTTTATTTCAATGTTTTCCAGTAGATGAGGTTAATAGGTTGTAGACTTGGTAAGAATACAGTAGCTAGATGAGATGGAGAATACAGTGCTGAAACATTTGTTTTTGGAGTGGTTTTGAGAGGGATTGATTCAACAATTTTGAAAGATATAGCAGACATGCTTTGTTGGAACTCCCTTAGAAGTTGAGGTTATATGGTGTTTGCTGCACATTTGTAACTTCAAGGGAAGCTAAGGCAGCATCAAAAGATAATGGTCTGCTACGTGTGTTCGTATATCAAAAGGTATCAACATCTTTCACTTCTGCTTTCTTTCTGTCTTTCAAAGCTTAGCAATTAAAGCTGAGCCCACTCACTATAATGAGTATTTCAGTACCTTTCCTTTAAGTATTCTAAGAAAATAATATTATAAACTCCACATATATGTAACATAAACATATATATAACAGTGATTATTGGTAATGGTACCTCTGTTGATTCCAATTGTTCCTTCTTACTTGATGAAGGAAATTACTTATTAAAGGGATTGTTAGGATTTCCTGGGACATTTTCACATGTTTGCTGGGTATTCTCTTTTTTTTTTTTTTTTGCATAGTCATTAGCAAATAAATACCTAGATCATCCAGCTTATGAAATACTTGGGGTTTGGGGTTTTGTTTGTTTATTGTCTGGGTTGAGGGGTTTTTTTGTTCCATTCTTTCTAGACTTAGGAGGCATTTCTCTCTTGTTTTCAGAAACTTCCATACTTTATTTGCTCTGAAGTCACAGGCATTCACCTAAGGATGAGGCTTTTGGTTAGATGCATGATTAGGCTTTTTCTGAGCTTCTTCTGAATGACAGGATATTTACCGACTGCTAGCAGAATACAACTACATTTGCTCGATTACTGGAACTTTACAGACAGATTTTAAGACTATGTAGGATTAACAGCTGGATGATGATTAGATGGATTAATTATTTGGATTCACAGTTGCACTGGAAATATTAAGGTATTTTTAAATAAATATTTGTTTACATTACATAATATGTAAGTGTGTCCAATAAAGCCTAATGTCAATGCATGCTTTAAATGTCAGGAGTTTATGCTTGTGATTGCCTTAGGGCTTGAAGGTTGGAAGATTTATAGTGGAGAATTAATTGATTTTCTTTTCTTAGTACTGTTAAATTAATTTAAAATAAATCTGTTTACAGACTTTGTTTTAACATTCCTGTATTTGAATTGGGCAGTTTATAGTCTGAATCCTTATCAAGATGTAATCTGAGTAGAATACATGTAGCTATTATTTCTAAAGCTGGATTTAGTTCCATACTGAGTTCAAATTTGTAATAAATATTTGTTTGCCCTGATAAGGATAATATTGTTTGATCCACCTATTTTTGTTGTCACTGGGCTCTCTGCAGGGATAGATCAACTGTTTAGCTTCTGTCTATCAGTCTCTTTATAACATAGAAAGAATAACTTGAAAATTGTGTTCCAGTCAGACCTGAGCTCAGTTGTTTAGCTTTGCCATTATTCTGGTACATGGCTTCATTAATGCTACATCACTACCAAAGTCTAACCATTGGCATCTCAGACCGGGCATTTCTTCTTTAAACTTCTTTAACATAAACATAAAATGTCCATATTCTTGGTGTCAGCATTTCATTTTTCTTAGTGCTACAGTAGTATCCTTGTTAAGTTGTTCACAGGTTCTTATGTGTCTATGTACTCGCCTGCACATTTGCCTCAGACGAAGGCAAACTGCCCTGGCAGAATTTGCTTCAGTTTGGGAGGAAGCTGGGGAAACAAAGATCTGCCAGCATGCTGGAAGGCAGCTTTCAGGGAGTATCTAAAGGACCCAGAAGAGTGCTTCAAGCATAGTGATGTATCTGAATCCTTCCTAAGTTGACAGCAGAACAAGCCTTAAGAAGTGTAGCTTCCATGATTAAATCCTGAGTTGTCCTGTGCCTTCTGTCCCACTAAGTACTTATGGATTTATTTTATATTACTGAAAAATTATCTCAATTTAAATAGTTTAGTAGAATACCTGTATTTCATCTGAGAGATACTACACCAAATACTAGGAACAGTGAAGCTCTCTTGGGTACTGTAAGCATTGGTTTCAAACATCTTTCACTGAATAGCACATGAGAAAGCCACAATCTATGAAATTAATAATAAGAAAGCACAAAACACCACAAAACACAGCCAATTACAGGAGAACTTAACACTAGGAAGAATAAGAACAGGAATCTCTGATGCAGGGCTGTGGTGACACAGCAGGTTTCTGCAAGAGGTTCCGGGTTAGCCTTCGTTCTCCTGTGTTGTGAGGAATGGAGTCTGCACCCTTGGCTGGCAGTGCCACTGATGTCTTTGCTGTTTCTGAAGCCAAGTCACTCCCTGCGGGAAGATGTGCACACAACTGAAGTCAGTGTAGGCTGTTGTCGCTGGGACGGGTGTATGCATCAGCAGTGGTACTCCTGTATGGGCCTGTTGTTTGCCTGGCAAATGTGATGGGGAGTTAAGTTTTTTGGTGATTGACAACCAAGCTTGGTATCAGCACTCCCCTACCAGAGTCAGATATGAACTGGAAAGAGGATGGCTTCTCTGTCTAAAGAAAAGAGGCAAGTGGGAAAATACTGATAAAATTAAGCAAATGGGAGGGAAAGTGTTATTCATTATTTTAGAGAGTATTTAAAACTCTGGCAGCTCTAAGTAGTTTCATGGCTTTTGTCTCAAGAAACTTGGAAACTCATGGGCTGGATTATTCCTACTGTTATTGCTCTGATTGACATGGGTCACTATGAAAAGCTTCAAAAGTAGCAAGGCAGACAGCAGTGGGCAGGTGAGAAGGGAAAATTAATCCCTGATCTCCTTATGAAAGAAATGAGTGTTCAGTAGCAATAAGACCTGGCCAAAGAAAAGAATATTAGATCTTGTAACCGAGGTCTTCTATTTTTATGTGTGTGTATCTAGTTAACTAACAGGTTTTGCATTGAATAAATTTTTCTTACTTTTTTCCTTTTTGTTGGAAACACAAGTCGAAATAAAACTTTGATGTACTTCCATTTATGTCAGTGAAATGTTAAGGCTTAACTGGGCTTCCAGTACACAGTTTTGAAAGAGGTAAATCTGTGGTATATCCCTGCTATTTTCAAGTTCCATAGAAGATGCAAAACATCTGTATTTCAACATTAAAACTGCAGTGCACAATCAATTGTACTACAGGGCAGAGGAAGTCTGGTTCCCAGTGATACTGCTTATCTATTAAAAATTTCTTCTGTTCCTATGAAGATATCTCTTATTTAAGATAGACTAAAATCCTCTATGAGAAACATTGCACAGTAGAAGACATTGCATTCTGGGTTCAGGTTAGTTCAGAGAGTAGTGAACACTGTTTTTTATTTGAAAAAGGCATGGTTTTATGTATTTAATACATATGTATTGGGTCTAAGTTTTTACCTGCCCCAGGTAAAAAGGTATGCTTAAGATGATACTGCTGCTAAAATTTTGCAGTGCTGGAATGAAGATGATGAAAGGCAGGTGAAGGAATTGGGATGGGAAGGACATAGAGAAGAATGTGAATTGGTGGTCATTTTTGTACAAGACTAGCATCTAGATCAATGGGGCTCTGGACACATGCTTTCAATGTATAATCACTATTGATGCTATCAGAATACCCAAGAGACTGCAATATATGAGACCCTTGAAAACAAAAGTCCAAATATCTGAAAACTAGAGGTGAGAGAGAGTTGGTTGATCCAAGGAAAGATCAGAAAACCCAGAAACCAGTGAAAATGAAAAGGGCATTACTGCAGGGACAATGTAAATGGTGTCAGGATTGCTGTGTCAGTTTTCGGTTTTCTTTTAACCCATAATAAGATTTGTTTAAGGAAATTTGAGTATTGGTAAGGAGATTAGATACTGCTGGGGAGTATGTCTGGCAGTATCCCAGTCTCTAATGGGATGAGTCACAAAGAACAAGCACAGAAGTGCTTTCTGTTATCACCACTAGAAGTTATAATAAGAAGACTGGTATTACAACTCGTAAAGTGTAAGGAAGGTTTTGTTGTTCTGAATAGTTTGCAAAGAACAGACAAATGCTGGATATTTGATGCTTCAGTCAGAGGGATAGGAGAGGAGGAAGCACTTTGAGAGGAAAACAACACCTGCAACTACCTTGCTGTAGCAAAGGTTATTTCAGACAGTGCCTGAGAGATTAGAGCTTCTGAGAGATTTTTACTGCTATGCATAGAAAAGAAAGTCCCAACTTGGATGTCTGTCACAAGTTGGACATTTGGAATGTTTAAATATAATCAAATATGATCATCTATGGAAAGGACCAGATTCTAAGCAGAGGGTGATGCCTTAGGGGATGGAGGAAGTTATGCTGAGATGTAAGAAAGAGTGAAGGATGAAGGTATAGAGAATGTTCTTTGAATTTGCCAGCAGCTCTTCTAGATCTCCTAGAGTACAGCTGTGCAAACAATTGATTTTTTATTTAGGTGTATAAACCCAAACACACTCAACTTGTCATTTCTGTTGATCCAGAATGAAAAAGTTCCCAATTACTTTATAAAACAGAGGCTCTCAACACTTTTGTTCCAGTTTAACAAAACATTCTCTTTGGCTGAAATGAAGTTGCTCATTTGGCTTTTTTCTTTTTTTTTTTCCCCTTCTGAAAATATTTAAAAATCAAATATAATTGCATGTGGTCTCCATATCCCACTTGGAAACAAACAATAAAACCTTTCTTACCCTCGTTCAGATCTCATCACTGGATTAGACATGAATTTGTGAAGAGTTTCAGTGATCACAAAATTGCTGATTTTGGTGACTGAGCTACTTGGGAAAAACAAACATTCACCTGGTTCCTATTATAGTAGTGACTATCTCGGGGTGAGCCTGCTTCAGTGGATTGGTGTGGGCTGGCCTTCTGACAAACCTGTGGTAACTGTCTCCAAGCTGGTGGGTCACAGCTACTGTAGATAAATGATTGTGATTCACATTTTATTTTCTCTGTCTCAGTGAGGTGGATAAGCCATAGACCATTCACTATAGTAATGCAAAGGCAAGTCCTCAATGAGCTGTCTTCTGTACAAGACTGCAAAGCCTTCTCTCTTCTCAAGTGGCCATCTCCCACTCCACCTGTTCTGAAAAGACAGGTTTCCAAGTATCATGAAAAGTGTAGCTTAGATGTTACTCAGAAGTAAATCTACAAGACAAAACTGTATGGCAGAATAGTTTACCTTTTGAATAACATCAGCCTTTAAGCTAGTGACATACAGTTACTGATTCAGACTCTACTAATTGTGATTTACACCTTACTGTTTTAAATGAATGAGCTTGCTTGCAGTGTAGGTAGTATTTAGTGTGAGCACAGTGCCAGACCCTGGTCCTTGAAATAAGAAATATTTATATTGTTGGGAAGTGATGTAATGACAGCTTGAATTATGTTTATTAGAATGTGAAAGGCTTTAGCAATAAATCTGTCTGTTTTCTATTAGAGATTTGTATGCAATAACAAAAAATGTCCATGGATAACAAACTGGAAAAAAAGTATGCATATTTGGCTGGCTGGAAGTGGAGGGGGGGGGAGATGTGGAGGGTATGGCGTAGAGTGGGTAGGTTGGGATGTGTCTTTACATAATTTCCAGTGGCCAGACAAATTTTATGAAGGTACTGTAGATAGAATTTTTTTTTTAAATAATAAAAAGTAACTTGAAAGTTACATGTTTTGGGAACTTACCCACATTTATCTATTTATTTATCTTATTTATTTGTATTACAGAAGGACATGGGAGCTCCACTCAGTAATACAGACCTCTTTTGATGGAGAATTAGTTGGTGCATTGGGGCAGATGTTTCTTATTCACAGAATTAGCATTTTATATCTGTTTCACTAAATGTAAAGTCAAGGTGTCTGATGCCTTTATGAATCTAGACCTGACTATATCAGAAGACAAGCATACCCTAGACAAAAGGCACTGTGTAGTTAAAAGCTATTACACATCCCTGTGCAATTTTTTTTTATACTGATTTTAAAAAACAATCACAGAATCACAGAATGGTAGAGGTTGGAAGGGACCTTTAGACATCATCTAGTCCAACCCCCCTGCAGAAGCAGGGTCACCTAAGTCAGGTCACACAGGAACATGTCCAGGCAGGTCTTGAAGACCTCCAAGGAAGTAGACTCCACACCCTCCCTGGGCAGCCTGTGCCAGGGCTCCCTCACCTGAACAGGGAATACGTTTTTCCTTATGTTTAAATGGAACTTTTTGTGTTCCAGCTTCATCCCATTACCCCTTGTCCTGTTGCTAGACACCACTGAAAAAAGGGATGTCCCAACCTCCTGACAACCACCATTTGATATTTATAAACGTTAATAAGATCCCCCCTCAATCTCCTCTTCTTCCGACTAAACAGCCCCAGTCCCTGAAGCCTTTCCTCATATGAAAGATGTTCCAGTCCCCTGATCATCTTGGTGGCCCTGTGCTGGACTCTCTCCAGAAGTTCTCTGTCCCTCTTGAGCTGAGGAGCATAGGAACATGTCCAGGCGGGTCTTGAAGACCTTCAAGGAAGCAGACTCCACAACCTAAATCAGACGTTAAAGAGAGATATTGCACTGAAATGACTGGAATGCTTTTGAAATTGAAGTCCTACTGTATAGATGACAGAAAAAGAGAAGTTAGAAGGTTTAAGCAACTGAAGTTAAATCTGAGGACACGAGTAAAGAAATATATTTATTTTCACAAAATTTAAAACAAATTGAAGCTTCAGGATAATTCCTAGAAAATTTTTTGCATCCAGTAAGCGATACGCACACACATATATATTTATACGCACACATACGTGTATTTATATCTGTATATATAAATGTCCCCTAATTCTTTTAAAAATGCCCTGGAGAAAGACTTTTGGAAACAAAGTTTCTTGATAGAAATTCATCTAGAAAAAGAGTTTATAAAATGATTGTTTTCTGAGATAGGGTTTTTTTCATTTACAGTAATAGATGATGCATAAGTGATGTGAGCTGGAAAATAAAGGATATACATCAAAGCCAATGTTTGGGAAAGCTGGATGGAACCATTTAACTAGAATTTAGATGTGTGATGATTACGTGGAATGTAATTAGGGTTGGGAATTTTAATTCATATGTAAATGCAGTCAACAGAAATTAGTGTTTGTAAAAGCAAAGGCAAGTTCAGGTTCTGCAATGTAACAGGGGCAATGTTAACCAACTTCAGAGACTTACCAACTTTTTGCAGTGGTATGAGAACTTATCTGATAAGACATATAAATGAAAATGATCTCAATAAAACCTCAGCTTCACAATGTTTCTCCAAATGGTACAAAAGCTTCATTTAATAATAGCAAGACCGTAGGGAGTAAGAGATGAAAGAAGATTCATGAATGAACAGATGAAGTGGCCAGAGTAGCAGGGAGAGGGACAAAGCCTCTGAGGACCCATCTATTGTTTGGAGGCGTCCATGCAGCAAAGCTGTAACAGCCGCCAGCTCTGCAACTTGGCCACTCGCCTACTGAGCCCCAGTAGAGTTTTGTTCCTCATTGCTCATAACATCTGTGGAAATATACTCAGTCAGGATGTGATGAATCAGTGAAGCATTAACTACAGGATCGTAATGGAATCATGTCTGATTGTTTTGTGATTGCAGCTTTCCCACTGGTTTCTATTTGGACTTCATTCTCAATTAGCTTACTGCCATCTGGAATTTCTTTGTGTCCTTGAAAAGTAGGAGGAAATTGCCTCCTTCAACGGTATTGGAATGCATGTAGAAGACCTAACAAGGAAACATTGCCTTATATTACACATTTCCTGGGCAATTTTCTGATTTGTCCTAATGATTTCTCTCTATACAGCTTGAACATGAGGATTACTTTGTATGTTCTCAATACCATTCTGAAATAATTACAGCTGCAACTTTCAGGAATGATTCTTTACAACTAGGGAGACATTTTCCCATGGAAATCCACAAGAATCTATTCTGGTCTTCAGTTCAAGAATAAATTGTTTTGTTCTGTTCTGTAGTTAAACGTAAAACTCCTAGTTTTTAACAGGGATAAAAAAATCATCCATCAGATGACGAGATTCCATCAGTGGTAAAAAGGATGCACTACCCTGAATTCAGCAGAGCTGAAACTTCTTAAATGTCTGTTAAATCTCAATGTTAAAATCTACACTGTTAGATGTAGCTTGTGACAGTGCTACTGATGTCACTGTGAAACACTTGGAGATGTGAAAAATCTCTGCCTTTTTCTGTACGGTGCCAACATAGTAAGAATCATCTTGTATACATGACGTCTTTTTACCAGCCCATATATGAGAAGGAAGTAACTACATGCAATGATTTCATGAAAGTTGGTTATCTAATTTCTCCCTTTTTTGTCTGTTATTTTGACTCTGGTCCACAGTCACCTCCAAAGGTTGAATTGCTGCCTCTGAGGGCCAGTGTCACAGATGGCAAGGATCATCTTTTGAATATTTCTATCTCTTTACGCTGTCTGCCAAAGCAATCTTGGTGACCCATTTGAAATCACACTTTATATGCAGACATGAAACTTGTTAATCGTGTTCTGTTTGGTGGGAAAGAGATCTGTATCCAACAATCAACCTTTGCTAAACTGATTCACTATGTAACAATCTTCATCTGTTAATTGTAAAATGATGGGAACAGTTTTGCAGATCATTCACTGATTCTAATGTATGAATGTCATGCACAGCAGTGATCTCTTATCTCTTTATTTAGGGTATAACAAAAGTGTGAGGTGCCTGTAAAAATTGGCATTAACTTGCTTTAAAAGTAATGGAGAACTAATCCAGCTCCTCAGCATACAACTTACACAATTTACAGCTGCATTATTATTGCATGAAAAGCTAAATAATGCCATCAGATTCCAAATAAACCATAATTCTGCTTTCTGCTCTTGAAAGTATGTACATGCACTGTTTGTTAATGATGAATCAGACAGTAAAATGTTGGCAAATCATATTGACACTGACAAAAGGACTTAATTGAGTTTGACTGTGATGGTGGTTTTGCTTGGACTAGAGGCTTATCTGTCAGACCTGAAAGGAAAAGAAATAAGTGCTGCAACAACTCTCAGAATGAGCAATCCTCAGACAGGATTCATTTTGGTGAGAGTATTGATGTGGTGTCTGTGTTAGACACTGGACCATCTTAGAGGTAGAGAAGGTCTTAAAACTACAGTGCAGTGAGGCATCTTGTAAAAACTGCTGGCTCTGTGAAAAAATCAAAGGGTGTTTCCATGTACTGAAAATTATCTTGTTTACTCAAAAAGCAGGTCTGAAATGGTCCTAGAGAAGTCAACAGAACAAAACAGGGCATTCTCGTCCAGTCATTGAACTTCCCCAAAATGATAGCAGATGAAAATGTCAGCTCAATATAAGAGACCTGAAGAAAAAAGCTTAATTTCTGAACTCACTTGGAACTTCAGATGTTCCAATCTGCATCAGAAATAAAACTTTGCAGTGATGTTTATTCTATATGAGAAGTTCCTGAAAAAGAATGAAAAAAGCTCCAACTAGTAGAAATTGAAAAGAAGTTGTATAACTTCATGAGGTTTCACAATGAGAAAACTGTTAGATTAGAAAGGACACATAGTAACATTAAATAAATTATTGAAAGGTTTTTCTGACAGTCCCTCAATGTGTGGTAAATTGCCATTCTCACATCTAGAGAAATAGAGAAAAACATTTCCCCTCTTTTGACTCCCTTTTTTTACCTCTTTGCCAAAGGAAAACAATAAGAAAGGTCACTTCCATATAGAGCTCTTCTCAGCCCAGCAAAACTATGTCTTTCACATGCAAGAAGCCCTTTCTCTCACCTGTGAGTCTATCTGGCCAGAAACTAACATCCCACCTTCACTGAATCTGGTGAAATTTGTAGTGGCATCTGTGTATCAAAAGTTTCACCCAAGTACATATCTTTACAAATTAAATGCCAAACTGGAATGACATAAAAACCCTAGAGTAAATACACTAAAAATTAATTGATACAAACTTTAAATCACAGTGCTAAGGGCCTGCACCATGCACAAGACAAAAAAATAAAGTTGTGCATTCTTCCTTGAGAAATGTGAAACTAATACTGAAGTTGGGATCGTTATTTAAGTAATTAACCATGTGGGCTATTAATGGAAGGAAATGTGAAATATCCAGAAGAGTTACGAACTACACAGAATACAGAATTAACTTGTGTATTGATATGACTTCTCCTTCTTTCAATGTATTCCTTACCTGGTATTCAAAAAGTAGATTATCATTTACTGAATAGATGGAATCCAGAATTTGGCATTTTAGGCTCTATGGAAAAGTTGTCTTTTTGATAAAACCTCTCAAAAGCTCAGCATTTGTTGTTAAACTCTGCATGAGTTTTTAACAACCCTACAACCCTGACATGAAAAGCAAACTGGAAGGAAGATGGAAAATTGGAGAAAGTGTACTTTTCCAAATGGAAGATCTGAAAAGGAGTTAATACTCAAATTCAAATTAGTAGTTTTATTGTACTGCAAACATCTGTGTCCTGAAACCAATTTTTCACGCAGCCAGTGGAAATGAACACTTCCCATGTGTGCTGGCCTAAGACTAGAGAAATGTTTAGAGCTGTTGGAGAACCCTGGAATGAAACACTCTACTTCGGAAAAAGTTAGGCTGTTGAAATAGAGACTTTTTAAGAATGAGTTGCTTTCAAAAACCTTTTGATTTTTGAAAGAAAAGTATTGATATTGCCAAAAATATTTGGCTTACCTTTTTTTTAATATAAAGACTCCATTTTTAGTTCAAATCAAATTCTCATTCCCCTGAATTAATTGACGTGTGACAGTAATTCATTAACTTCAGATACAACTATATCAACATTATCTGAACAATCTGCTTAATGTGCTATTGCTAGAGGATGATACCATGGCAGAACAGCAGAAATACCATTTGCATACTTTAACTGAATATTCTAGAGCATAGACTAATACCCATGTGAAAAAAAAAGTGTATCTACAAAAATGATACCTAAATATTAACAGTATTTTATCATTGAAATGCTTCATATCATTATATCTAGCATAGTCTCAACAAAACTGAACACAAATAAAGTAAAACACAGGTAAGACAAATAATATAATTAATGTTACATTATGATGAGAGCCAGCATCTTGTACCTTTCACATTTCCCACTTCCTACAAGGCAAGAATACAGACATTCCAAGCATCAGCTTAACTTGGTCATTTGAGGAACAAGTCCTCTGCATGTCCAAACACTAATTATTCACCCAAGGCAACATTTTCTGAATCAACAGGCTAACATCTGTTCAAATCAAATATGTTTCAATAAGCATATACATGACTATTTGGGAGTATCCTGGAGAGAGGTTTAAAAAAGTAGAGTGAAGTATTTATTTATGTACGTTTGGCAAATACAGAAGATTGGTAAGTAGATTAGACTGAGGAAAACTAAATTAGATTTTCCTGATCATATCTCATTTTATTTCAGTTCAATATTGATAGCTATCCAGCAGGCAAAGTCTCAGATTACTTAAGTTGTTTGGAAAATATTTTAATGTGTCCCAGTTTACTGAGCCCCGAGATGCTCATTTTCATTTGCTATTGTATACGAACTATTATAGGATGGGTTTTTTCCCTAAATATGAAACACACTAGGGACCTTTCTCATGCTGGAAAAATTTAACCAGGAGAGAGAAAGAAAAGCTCAAATTAATAAACACACCATGCAAATACACTCCGAAATGCTCCGTATGCATTTCATCAAAAATTAAATTTAAGCAGTCTGGTGGGCTCACAGAAGACTAAGTTTTCCTAGGATAAGAATAGCAGGTGCAAACCACTGTAAGCACAAAGGAGTTGCTGAGGCAACAGTGTGTTTCTTATGCTGGACTTGAAGAAATGTGTCATATAGTCATACTTAAAAAGCAGAATAAACACCTGTTGATTAAAATGGCAGTTAAAAAATAAACCAAAAAAAACCAGATCCTACTCAAAAAAACAATCCAAAAAACTCACTCTCCCTACAAAACAAAAACCTAAAAGATAACCTGAAACCCACCAAAGACCCCACATAATTGAGTTTTTTAATCCTATGAGAAATATTAAAAATCTACAATCTTATTAAAGAGCTTTCGATGGCTCTCAGGTTCTCTAGAGGAAGATGTTAATTCAGTACTAGAAGAGAAATGTAACAACAGAAAATCTGGCGTATTGGGAAATATTCTTAAGGGAATGTGTTTAAATTAGCACATCCAGGTTCCACTAAAGCAAGCAGGAGTTAGGCACATAGGTGTCTCTGCATTCAGGATTTTCCTACAGGGAAATTCCTGGGTTTTATTGCATTCATACCATCAGTTCCATCAGGTTCTATGTCCGTGGGTTTGTCTGCTTCAACTCATAAATCAGACTAAGCATTTATAACCTTCTGATAAAGATGTATCGTATTTTCTTATACATTCCTTTGGTAATACACGGTGCACATCTTTTTCTAAATAACAATTACAAGGACTATGTCACTTTTAAACTAAAAGACTAGCTGTGAATCCTGAAGTTGCAATTTACTGATAAAAAACTAGGATTACTACTGATATCCTTCCTTCCTTCTTGAGTGTTAAATGAATCTCAGATGTCTTGTTGACTGCAGTGCTGTTCCGTGGATAACTGGATGAGTGGAAAAGGTTTTCCAATAATGCAGATCCTCTCTCTTTTCTCATACTTACTACCTATTATTGTCTTTCATAGTTGAATTTTCTTTATTTATTTTCTCAGACAGCAGGGTTTTCCACTGTCTATCTTTTTGGCTGTAATAGATTTAATTTTCATATAGTTACAAGGTGGTTTTGTGTTTTTGTTGTATTTTTCTTCTAGGGACCATTACAAATAGAAGCAGAAAACTGCTCAATTTAGTAGTTTTAGTGTGGCTAATCAGTCAAATTCAAAAGTAGTTGCCATGTCCTTCTGCAAGGATTATATATATCACTGTGGTGGTTTTGGCCTAGCCGGGAACAAAGAACCACTCAGCCAATTGCTCACTCTTCCCTTTGCTAAGGGTTCTCACTACCTTCAAGAATTGCCCTCTATGTGGATAACCAAAAATTCAGACAACTTTTAAAAAAATATTTAGTGCCTTTGGAAAGGGCTGATATCAACAAGCACAGATCTTCAAAAGTGTCTGATGCACTTCAGTATTTAATTCTGGATTACACTTATGTACCTAAAATGCTGTGTTTCTTAGCCTATTTTATGAACTTAATAGAATTATCAAAGCTATTAAATGAAGCAACTAAACAAATTTACATTATCTTTTTGTTCATTGAAGATTTCTCTTTCTTCTTGAGAAAATACTGTATTCTATGTAGCATGTGCTATCAATCAAATGTATCTTTCATCCCCTTTTCCACACTTCCTACATCTACATTTTCCTTTTTAACAAACACAGTGCTCTGAAGTGATCTGAAAGCCTACAGCTGTTTGTGTTACATGGAGAGTATATGACAATTCTTGCTCTTACAGGAAAAAAAATATATATTTCAGTTCACTGTGTAGATAAATGTATAAAATGGTAATATTCCAAGTTATTGTGGTTATGACAGATACAGCTTGTTAAACATATCAAAGCATAGCACAGATGACAGCTGAATGAAACCGGATGGTTAGGAATTGATTGTGGTTGAAATCATACTTTCTTTACTAGAAATTTAACTACATCAGTACACACCCCACCCATGTTTGTTTCCTAAAACTTGGTGTCTTGATGCATGGGGACAAAAGCTAAAGAACTTCATATGTTCAGAAATTGCACAGAACAATTAAACAAGATGTCATTCAGATTCAGCTGCTGAGACAAGAAAGAGAACAAAATGTGAACGGCGTGCAAAATATTATTCCCCTTCTGTGAACATCAGAATAGTTTTTTGGCTTGCAGGCTAAAAAAGTGACATGATTAGTTGAGTGACACTTCATTTCCAGCTAACTGGCTCAAAGTAGTCTTTGTATGGCCACACTGACTGACATAAGCCATAAGCTCTACTATGGGATAAGTTGTTGTTAGTTCAGTGCTTTGGAGAATCCTGAAAAATTTTCTTTCCAAGCTAGAGAAGAGATGAAACTTTTTTTTTTCAACTTACTTTCTTGTTTTGTTTTTATTTAAGCCCCTAGGGCTCATTTCTGTTCTCATTAAGTTCAATGGAAATTTTAACATTAAATTCAATAATAACATATTCAGTTCTCAAATGACAATTTATACAGTTGTGGGGCTCTTCATGTGTGGTACTGGGAAGCCGCATTTGGGAAACCAAATACTACTTTGGTGGTAACCAGTCTTCTGACACTTCAAACATAATGAAGTAAAGGAAAGTTTTGCACAGTGGTTAAGATGTGAGGGAAATCTGCACTACCCATCCATTCATCTTCAGGGACCCCATTTTCACAGAATCGCACAATCTTAAGGGTTTGAAGGGACTTCGAAAGATCATACAGTCCAAATCTTCCTGCCAGAGCAGGACCACCTAGAGTAGGTCACGCAGGAACTTGTCCAGGTGGGTTTGGAATGCTCCCAGAGAAGGATATTCCACAACCCATCTGGGGAGCCTGTCCCAGTGCTCCCTCACCTGAATAGTGAATACGTTTTTCCTTATGTTTCTCTGTAACCTCTTATGTTCCAGCTTGCACTCATTGCCCCTCATCTTATCATCGGCCATCACTGAGAACAGCCTGGCTCCATCCTCCTGACATCCGCCCTTTATGGATTTGTAAACACTGATGAGGTCACCCCTCAGTCTCCTTCCAAGCTGAAGAGTCCCAGCTCCCTCAGCCTTTCATTGTCAAGGAGATGCTCCACTTCATCATCTTTGTGGCCCTGTGCTGAACTCTCTCCAGTAGCTCCCTGTCCTTCTTGAACTGAGGGGCCCAGAACTGGACACAATATTCCAGATGTGGTCTCACAAGGGCAGAGTAGAGGGTGAGGAGAACCTCTCTGAATCTACAGCCCGTAGCCCTTCTAATACACCCCAGGATGCCATTTTGGCAAATTTTCAGTTATGAGTGCAGCTAAGCTGAATATTTTTTGCAGAAGTCCATCTTCATTCTGCTTTCTTAATAAAAGTCAACATTTTGAAAGAAAATTTCTACTGAATCGTATATTGCTTTAATATTTATCAGCTTTTATGGGAGGAAATAGCTGCTTATCACCCAGCTAAGGTTAAGCTATATGTGTGTAGCAATAAAATTACATTTTAAGGTTTGTTAAAAATAATCACATATTCAAAGAACTGATGTCATGATCTCTCCTGTGATACATTCAATGGAATTGTTGGCCCCTGACAAAGAAGTTCCCTCTGTCTCTCATGGAAAAACTCCCAAATGAACAGCTGTTTTCTCAGAATCAAATGCAAACTGCACAACTGATATTTGTATATTGCATTTGATTCTGGTTTTTTTTCTCCCAACTGCTGACAGCTTAATAACCCTTGAAAATAGCCAAAGGCTTCATAATTCCTGGAGAAGAATGGGATGTATTGCTTAGTCCTTTTCTGAAAAAACTTTAGGAAAGTTCTGCCTAAAAAGGTGGGCTTCATTATGTGTTAGTGCCTTTGTTCTATCCAAAAGAAAGTTTTTCCTGGACAGCTTAACCTTCTTCCCTCCCAGGCTCCTTGTCTATTCTAATTAAACATCAGTAAAGTACAATGGACAGATGACAGGATCATGGCCATTGCACACAGTGAAGACAGCACTTGCTGGAAGATGGGGCCATGCTTTTCGACTTGTTTCACTGGCTGTTTATGCTTCCTTGCACCCACATTCCTGTCATGAGAGATCTGAATGGCAATGTTTTCCCTCACCATGATAAAAAAATCCTCACCATCTCTTGGGGTTTTTAATTCTTTGTTAAGGTTCTTGGGGATTTATTTAGGCACTGCTGCATAAAAGGGAATTAAACAGCCTTATCCTACTAAAGATATTATCAGTTCTTAGTTCAACATTTCCTGTATGGTCTTCTCCAGCCTGTGATTTCAGGCAGCTGCATTAGCAGTGAGCCTACTGCAATCCTCACTGTCAGTTGTGGTGATGGGAACTGACCCTGTGATGATTGGGTTTTAGTTCCTGTCCACAGTGCTAACACTTAACATCCCATACAGCCACCAACTACTTGTAACATGACAGCAGAACTGCACTAACAGAGCTGGCAACCTGGGGTTTTACTTAACTGAGCACGATCTTAGTGTGTGTTTGGGTTACACAGAGCACATCGCACTCATACTGCTCTTCCCCTGAGCCTGGGGGTGAACATCTCTCCCTCCTTTATATTGTATAGAAGATGTCTGCCTAGAAGCTCAGTCCAGACTTTTCTCAGACATTGGCAGCAGGCAGTAAGTCACAGCCAAAATAAAAATCAACTGTTTAGTGTGGCAGAATTTATAAGATAGCAAAGCCTTTGTTAAGATGTTGTACAGTAACACGAATGAGTGGCTTTGACGACAATACATTGTTGTAATCACCTGTTAATGGCAAAATAAAACTAAAGAGTATTTATTTCCAGTCTCTAAAACTTCTCTGCTTCCTGTGAATTAGCAAGTGAAATGCAGTGCTTGTACATGGAATATACTATTAGCAGCAAAACACATTGACATTACGTGTGCTCTTTTTGGTTCTATCAGGTGTCGTGGTAGCTATTTAGGGCTTTTATCCACATCCTGAGAAATAACTCTCCATAGTTACCAGCATCTAAAGATCTTGAGCTCATATTCATAATACTAACTCAAAAAATAAGCTGCCCCCTAAAAAGCAGAAATAATACTAGTAATAATACTGTGGCAGTAATCTAAGGATATTTATTGTATTTTTCCTCTATTCTATTATTAAAACATGAAAGTGAAGCAGCGCAAACATAATTCTCAGCCAAAACAAATTGATAAAATACATCCAAAATACGTGTGGCGCACACTACGTATTCCTTATTTTGGGAAGAAGATAGGAGAATGCACACTTCTAGCATGGTTGCTGTTAATACTTCTAGCTACCTAAAAGTTAACTGTTTCATCTAAGTTCATTCATTACTCTATAACCAATGGGGATATCTTTTGAGGTCCCTTCCAATCCTTTCTGTGTTAAATATAAACCAAGTGAATTATGCCCCAGTCATTACTACTGAAAGGGATCTTAGAGAAACAGCTTAGGCTTGATACCATGCTTTTAGATTGCCACATTTAGGGGAGTTTGGTCCCAGTTAAGGCAATGTGAAAATCTAACAAGCACTATACAAGGACTTTAATAAGACACAATGCAATTGCTGGTATATACGTTTAAGTTCTTCTGGAAATGTCCATATTCATTCATTCTTAGTAGCGGTTCAAATTCTTGTATATTACTTCAAAAGTTGTTAGTTTCAGAGAAATGCAAAGCACCACAGTATATTTGCTATGATCACTTTAGCTTTTGGGAGCAGGGAATCTTGATACTGCCCCAATACTCTTCAAGACAAGCTGGCTCAACCTCTTATATATAATTGTAACTCAGTCCTAGCACTGTTTGTGTTGCTTTGGTGTTGGTTAGTTTTGGGGGATTTTTTTGAGTGGTACTGTATTTTCAATAAGCGTCTCTAGGACACAACAAAGAAGATCAATGGTGACTACCGGGGCTTGCTGAAAAAAATGAGAATGTCATATTCAGAATACACATTTTAGCCATCTGTTGTAGGTTTGTAACAGAAAAACATTCATTTGTATGAAGGGAATCATAGAATGGTAGGGTTGGATGGGAACTTTAAAGATCACCTAGTCCAACTCCCCTGCATAAGCAGGTCCACCTACATCAGGTTGCATAGAAACATGTTCAGGCAGGTTTTGAAGACATCTGAGGAAGGAGACTCCATATCCTCCCTGGACAACCTGTTCCAATGCTCCATCATCATCACATGAGCATATCTAGCCTGTTACACTCCTAGTTTGTGATAATTGGTTACAAAATGCTCATTATCCCTCCAAAGTTACCTAACTATTTCAGCATCACAAACAAGAATACAATTATGTAAAGACTGCAGTCAGAAAGACCTTGGCCTCTGTTATGATTTGATGTAATAAAATCCACATTGCTTTTGCAGGATACCTTGTATCTGTAAAGGGTATTGGGTAAGTATTTGCAGCAGGTTCTTGAGAGAGCACAAGGGATGGCCTACTTCATGTCAACTTCCTCGTGTAAATCTGTTGCATTCAAAAAATTGGAAGTACAAGAAAGATCAGTAGAAGTTGGGAGTCTGACTTCAGATTTGCTATGGAAGTATTCCAAGCTATAAACATGCGACTGGAGAGGCTGGCCTAAGGGTTCAGAAAGTAAGCAAATGGGAATATTGGCTACATGTGTACCCACTGTGTATTATAGAGATTGACGTGTTATCCGCCCTTGACCAAGCACCTTCGACCAGTTTTGTCTTATTGAGAGTAATTTGGAGCAAATATTAAGCATACATGAATGCAACACAAAAATTACTAATATAAACTGGAGGGAAAAAAGTCTATTTTGATCAGTCTTCCTGATAAAATATTTTTTTCACTGACAGAGGTTGGCTATTGAAGATTACTGCTGTTCTTATTCAGCTCTACTTAAAAGATCAATGACATAAAGTCATGATGCATTTGCATGTCTGTACAAGGTTTACCAAGATTTCTGGCAGTCTCTAGATCCTCCAATTAGATGCAGCTGTAGCAGCAAACACAGGAGAAGATAGCCAGCTGATACAGGTTATTAAAATATATTGGAAATCCAGTAGAGATGTCACAAGAGAGCTACTGAATGTTAAAAGCTAGTAACACATTTTCCAGATCAAATCATTTTTTAAATTCTATTTTGCCTGGAATAGAATTATGTAAATTTTTTATGGACCAAGAGGTGAGCAATAAAAACAGAGGATGAGATATTTATAAGGGAGTCTAGAGTAGCCTTTATAAAGCAGATGTATCTGCAGTAATAATAATTGAGCATAGGATTTACACAGGAGTTACCAAGGATGCATGTTCTCACAGAAATTTCCACTGGAATTATGTGGATGGTAATCTCTGGATGGTAACATTTGAGCTAAATGCTGTTAAGAGGTAAGACATCACTATAATCAGTGTTTATAAAGACTGATGGTTATTAGGTATGGTTTAAATTTCAGTCAGGCTTTAAAAGGAACCAGTTTGCAAAATGACCTCCAAATTCACATATTATTTGGGAAAAAAAAGGCTTGAGAAGTCAAAGGGCAATGGGAATATTTCCATATAATTTAGACCTTTTTATATGAAACATATAAGCAAGCTTGTTTCCCCATAAAATGACTCCAATTTATGTCCTGGAGTGAAAAATTTTAATTTGAAACCAAAGCTAATTTTTTTGGATAATGATATCTTTGGCATCTTGAATTCAAAGTGTTACAGGACCAAAGAACAGCAAATTTTCTGGTAAGCTACAGTGAAGTCTGGTACCAATGTAGGCAATTGCTGTTTCTCAGGAATGCAGGTCACCAAATATCATAATTTCTTAACAGTTTCTTAGTTTTTCTCAAGGGCCACCAGATTTGCTCTCTAATCTCCTGTTACTATTTGGAGAACAAGTGAAAATCCACATCAGTAGCACTAGAATAAGGAATCTTGTGAGCAATAGAGCTAATAAAGCCTGATTTCTGTGGATTTGTCTCATGTCTCGCTGGTTTATTGCCAAGCAGATCATGAATTCTGCCTGAAGAGATCTGAGCTAGTAGGGCATTCGTAACAGATGTGTCATTTTTTTTTTACACTGTGAGAACATAGCATCCTGTAGAACTTCTGAGTCAGAACTCTATTAGCCCTGTTGAAGGAAAGGTGAATTAAACATTTTTGGGATATCCTGTATTAAGTTTCTGGCACAATCCTACTCCCTTTAAAAAAAATAAAAATCTGTCTTTGAAAAACTTAAAGAAGTATGATAAAAATCAGAGACAGTACAAACCCCATGCTACCTCAGTAGCTCTGTTCAGCTCACAAATTTTCCCTGACCAATCAGTTTTTTTCCAGACATTGCTGGTGACACAATTTATACTGTAACACAAGAAATAATCTTTCTTTTTTCCACCACCTACAAGAAGAAAAAGTTGAAAGAAATCCTACTAGAAACATTATAGACTAGTTTTTCTACTTTTCCAGTTTCATTCCAGCTCTGATCATATCTAACTGTTCTTATGGACTTTTTACTGCGTTTTCCTTAAAGGAGGACCTGTACAATGCTCATAGTCTCATAATTTAGTTTTAAGTAGTCTTACAAGAATGAAGGAGTTGGACTTGATCCTTATGCAGCCCTTCCAACTTGAGAGATTCTATGATTGCAAAGGAATATGTAAGACTCTGGAAAGCAAGCAAAAAGTGGTTTCACATGGGAGAATTATAACAAAATACAAAACAAAGAACAATTTGGCACGGTCATTCCTTTAATACAAGGTAATACCTTGGCATCTGAAAGAAAAACAGAATTAATTGTGTAATTAAGTCTTGTTACTATAAAGATATTTTCTAAAATAACCTAAGAAAGCCTTGTGTGCTTGAAAGTGTGCATGATTTTCCAGCTATGGTAACTTTCTAATAGATGATACTATCTCTACACATAAGGCTTGTCTTACCTCTCTCCTTAGTTTGATGCTAGCACCGAATCTACATTAGGTCAGAAGGAGATTTTTTAAAAACTCAAATTAGTACTCAAGAAATGTGCCAGCTTTGGACCTGAAATGCATTATCTAGCCCGGAAAACACTGATGAAGACTAGCAGCTATGCATGTCTCATCATATTGCTCTTCCAATGCACCTTAGTTCTTTCATGGGACAATCATTGACATGAATTGGAGCTTATTTTAGTATATTTGTTTATCAATCTAAAATTTTATATTATGGCATTTGGCCAATAATATCAAAGGTAAGATGATTTGTTTGACCCCTTTCATACAAGAATCAACTAAGATGATGAAATCCACATCTCATAGTCTGATTGATTATTCGTTGTACTCTGACAGAAGACCTGAAAATAAAAGTGTTCCTATGGTGTAAGAAAAACCAGCCATAGGAACATAGCTAAGCTGTATCTCTGTGAGCAGCTCTGCAGAGACATCTGGGAGTGCTGGTTGATAATAAACTGAACATGAGCCAACAATGTGCCCTCATGGGTAAGAAGGCCAATGGCATCCTGGGATGCATCAAGAAGAGTGTCAAGGGACAGAGAACTTCTGGAGAGAGTCCAGCACAGAGCCACCAAGATGATCAGGGGACTGGAACATCTTTCATATGAGGAAAGGCTTCAGGAACTGGGGCTGTTTAGTCTGGAGAAGAGGAGGCTGAGGGGGGAATCTTATTAACATTTAGAAATATCTAAATGGTGGGTGTCAGGAGGTTGGGACATCCCTTTTTTCAGTGGTGTCTAGCAACAGGACAAGGGGTAATGGGATAAAGCTGGAACACAAAAAGTTCCATTTAAACATAAGAAAAAACCAGGGAGGGTGTGGAGTCTCTTTCCTTGGAGGTCTTCAAGACCCTCCTGGACACGCTCCTGTGCGACTTGATCTAGGTGGATCTGCTTCTGCAGGGGGGTTGGACTAGATGATCTCTAAAGGTCTCTTCCAACCCCTATCATTCTATGATTATATTATATTTGTATGCCAATGAGGAGCTATCAGATGTACATCATTCTTTGTATACTATTCAAATTCAAACTCCTAAAGCTCTTACAGAGTCTCCAAAAAAATTTCTTCCTTTTTCTTTGCCTGTGCAGTGCAGTGATTCTGAATGTCAACAAGAGTGAATCTTCCTTAATATTTTTTACTGAGGTCACCCTGAAATGAAACTATTTCCTGACTATATCAGTACAATAAAGTTCAAACTGGTTTCTGGAGGAAAAAAAAATCATAGTGGAATGAAACTGATAATTTTTTCTGGGAATTCTTTTTCCTTTCTGTCAGAAATAAAAAAAAAAAGCTTTCCATATAAAAATGCCAGTTTGAGTTACATCTGTATCGCATCATATTTGGTGAACCTAAAAAATTCTTACCATTGTTTTGTGAAACATTCACAAACAATATCTTTCACTCTCTGGGGCCTCAGCAAAAGAAAGTTTTTGCCAAATATCCCATATGCTATGGAAAAGGAAGACAACACAATCTTTCGGATAAGACATGAAGTCTCATTCCTGGACAGGAGAATGAGCCAGCTCCTCTGTCACAAACCCCCATGAGGGTTATTTCTTCAATAACAATGGTAATGATGATGATGATGATGATGATGATGATAACAACCACAACAACAGATTATTGAAAATTGGACTTTTTTTTTCAAGGAAATATTTCTGCTGGGTTCTGCACAATGCTACCTAGAACATCAAAAGTCAACTGTAATGCTGGTCAGTATAGTATTAACATGTGATTAGCAAGAAACCCTTCGCCCTTTTCATGACTCTTTATACAGAATCATAGTCATATGAAACTAATTTACAACTGGATACAATTCATGTTAACAAGTGCAACCAAACAAAATTTAAAGGTCTGATTCTTCAGAGTTAGTTAAACCTGGTATTCCTTCTGAATTCTATGACCACACAGGCCCAGGAACTTAGGCTAAATGCTCTCAAAATTATAATATTTACCTTCATACAGATTTTAAAAATAGTTTGTTCATCCCTGGAAGGATTAAAGATAATCAGATATATTTTGGCTAGTAGGAAAAAAATGTACAAAGAGCAATGCCATCAAGAAAATTGATTCTGATAACAGCCTGTTTTAAATATTTGCCTTGGACTCTGTAAAAGTCAGGAATGTTCTAATCCAATATAAACACTGAGTTAATACTAATACCTTTGTCCAATTCAAATGCTGAGCTGTCAGAAAGATTAGGAAAAAAAGAGGAGAATTAGTAGTTCAGTATCTCCTTTATGTGCTTATTTTTCCATTCCTTTGTTCTTGGAATTTTTTTGAAATTACACCAAAGTTGATGGAGCTTTTTCCCCCCCTCAGTTTCAGTGGTCTTATCTCCGGTTCATTTGAATTTTGTTTCATTTTTATTGAGGCAGGACACTGTTGAAACATTACAATGAATGGGACATTGCAAAGATATATTTTAATCACTGTAACAGCAAACCATTTTGGCAATAAAAATCATCCTATTTAATAAAAACCAACAGAATCTCCTTGCTGTATTATGATAGTTACAGTTATAAACAGTTCTTATTGTAACTGTCAATTGTTAACATAATGCCCATTTTCAGTAATTTAGCTCATAAGCCAGCAAACATAATATGTAGGTGCTCTCTTACATTCAAGAAATCCATGGAAAGGTCCTAAGCACATTATAATTGAAATATTAGGTTCAGAAATTGTTTTTTAAAAATAACTGCATTTCTGTAACATCTGCTTAAATATTTCTGGTTAAAATTTAGATATTGTGATTTCAGAATAGACACAAAACATTTGAAAATGTTTGCAAACTATCTGCAGTGTCAGAGAAGTTCTCAGTGTGGCATTGTACACATCACGCTCAGACTGAGGACTGGGCTGACTCAGAAACTATGTAGCTGTGCCATCAGGGTGTTAGGCTGGTGCTAAACTGTCATTCCAGGAACTTCTCTTGGATCCAGCATCTATTTCTGCAAGGTTTAGTGCTGAGCCATGGAAGGCAGTCCGACTCAGACTGGCTCTTCCCAGTGGGTTCTGTGTATTACTTGACTCTAAAAAAACGTGGGATTTCTTTTTGTGCAGAACAGATGTGACCACACATTCACTGTGTCACAAAACCAACTGAACGTGAAGAAACGAGGAAAATGGATGAAATATGAGAGCATGGAGAAGCAGCAGGTGTTCAGCAGGGAGGTTCTGAAAGTGGCTCACAAGACTTGCAGCAGTAACAAAGACACATCCTTCCTCCTAAATTTACTCTTCCAAAAGAAGCATTTCCTATTTTATTGGTATTGAGTCCTATCACTCCTCTTGACCTGCAGACACTCATCTAGTCCCACATCCTCCAGTCAGTAAGAATATAGGCAGAAAAGGCTGAGATGCACCCCATGAACAAAGCCAGATAACAACCTCAACATTTAAAATAAATTGCATTGGAAATATAAAAGACTTCAGTTTCTAGGTCTGAATAAAACTCATCCTTTTACTCTCCCACAGTGGACTGTGCACAGCTCTGAAACTCACTGTGTTTTGCTGTTATGTCTGTACTGTGTGGGAGTAGGTGCTGTTAGTCATGTATTAGTTTACACAGTGTTTCTCGCTAGACAACTTATTTTTTCTCACAAGCCATTTTAGCCCATCTTTAACAATATTTGCATCAATGAACATAGTGTCTATTTTTTTTTCTCTCAAAACAACATGGATTTCATTGTAGAAATTAAATTGTAGGCATTAATTTCACCTCAAATATCAACAGTCAATTGTTTATAGTTTTGTTTTATAAATATTAATGCTTTCTTAAGGAAAGAAAATCATTTTTCTGATTACAAATTTTTAATAAATCTAGCAGCAGTTGCATAATCTGCTGCCAAATCCACAAAATTCTTTACTATAAGGACAAAAATATTAAAATTCTGAAGAGTTCATGTAATTAAATTCACATGTTTTTAGTCTTTCCAAGTTCACTGAAATTCGTTTGGCTGCGTGCTTGTTTCAATCGTATCTAGCAAATAACATACACTATGGTTCCAAGTATTTTTAATATATATAAATGATGACTAAATCAAATTGCTGTGACTTCTGAAATACTTCATTCATCCTTCTACACAATGAGAAAACTGAAATCCCATTGACAATGGGATTTTGGTACAATGGTACTTTGTGGTACAATTGAGATAGGATAATATTGAAAGGAATCTGTGTTTGAGGTTAATATCGGTTGTAGAATCCATACTTAGAAGCAGTAAAAGCTACAGGAATGAGACAGTCCAGTGCTTCTGGAATAAAGGTATATCTGGAGATCAAAAACGTTACTCACTATTTAACCCAATTTTTCCTTTATGCTGTGGAAGGTTTAGTGTGAATTTTCAAGTGGCATATGGGGTTTTTTAACTTGCTATTCAAAAGACTGAGTTGGGTTCTACAGTGTAGTTTTAAAACAGATGATGGTAGAATCCTGGCAGTTTCCCATTTTAACATGGGAAACAAGGGGAGGGAAAATTAATCTAAACTGACCGTTACACCTGTTGCCTTCTTGGCGAGCCTGCCAGCTAGTGTCACATCCAATCTGCCATGACAGGGCTTAAAGAACATTTTTTTACTTCTGCTGGGAACCAAGATGACATGAGATTACTGGTAAAATTCTAACATGCTCGAGCTTGATAACAAAAAGTCTGTATGCCAAAATTTTGTCCCTTTTGATGTAACTTGCAGCTATCAGCCACATAGAAGTCACTCCATTCACTGGTAGCTGTTGGTCGGCAGTAGAATTTTTCTGTAAGAGAGGAGTATTTACTTAAAAGCCAGTAGAAGGTGACAGTTTTGATGTTTGTTAGAAATACAGAAATGCTAGCTGGTATAAGTTCTACTGAATCTAAAAGAACCTTGCCTTATGTTTTTGCTGCTGCTTTGGCCTATTTTTTAAAGGCATTTGAGCAATAGCTATCCAGTTAGGTTTTTTTATCCTACCCAGGATTGTACCGAAAAGGCTGTTACTTTTGAAGCCAATTCATTACCGTGCCTTCTAGAAGAGATCATGGAGTATTTTAGATGCTGTCTCTGTATTTATTACAGACTCACAATAAGCCTCAAAAATTCCCATCTGAATTTTAGAACTATCTTTGGGAGACCCTCTCTCTTTAATAGCATCAATCGCTATGACTTTTCTAATTCTCTTGTTGTTCTACAATTGTGAATGATATCTCAAGGCACCTTTTGAAACAGGTGCCAAATGTAGAAAGTGAACCAAAGAGTTACAGTGACAGAGGGCACAAATGACACTGTCTGAGCTTGATGGTACTTGGCATTGTCGTAAATAAGATTGGCCCTGAAGGGTAAAGACAAAGTAGAAAAATCAGCAGAGAAAAATCGTATGTGCACATTTTATCTTGACTCACTGTCCCCTGCAAATTTTCTTGTTAGAGGGACTTACTGAGTTGAAGTAGACAGGGAAGGGAGGCTGGGGAAGATATGACCTGCCAGATGCCTCATGGAAAAGTTGGATTCAATTGTGATAGCCACTCTTTTGTTGATATCCTTTCAGTACACTTTTGCATTTCCAGTCATCAAGGTCACAAGCAACATTTCTAATTCATTATGCAAAATTTATTTAATGGGATTCTAAATTCCACTGCATGAAAAACAAGAAATTGAGGGATTGGGGAAGGGCTGATTTTACTTGTGTTTTCACCTTTTTTTGAAGTCTTAAAGCAATTGTACGGCTTGTTTACTGAGCAACTAAGATGGTCCTGCAGGAAATTAATTTCACTTTGGTATAACCAATTGTTACAGAGCATGTCTAACAAGCTATGCTCCCAACTGCTACTGCACAATAAGTAGTCCTAACCGTCCTTAACCAAGGAAGCATTATGTCCTCACCTTCTGCATCAACCTCTGACTACTAAAATTATGTTTTCAAAAACAGCAGCAAACATGGAGATGTTACAAGGGCCAGAGAGATCTGTTAGTATGAGGAAAAAGGAGCAGATATAAAAAGGATCTTTCTCCTACCTGTGCATTTGATATCTTTGCAAGATCAGATGGACACTGATCAAGTACAGTTCAGCACAGTTTGAGACCTTGACCTTGAATGTAAGCTGAAAGCAAGTTGGTGAAAATACCTCAGATGCCCAGTGACCCCCAATCCCTATCAGGAAAAGGGGTAGCACATGCTCTGGGCTACTCCAGAGCTGTGTGTTTGCTGGTTATGTGGTCGCCATGACAGCCAACACTCCTTGCCTGCTTGCAGGTTGTGTGCTGTTTTGTATAGTTGAGCAACAGCTGGAGAGGGAACCAGACTATGTGGTCGTTTTGAGCAGGATCACTGACTTGGCTTTTCTGGTCTTCAGCAGATTTTTAAATGCATAGCACTTAACACTTCTAAATGTTTAATGCTTAACAACACATCCACTTTTCTTTTTTGTCAAATTCCATTTCTCTAAGAAAGTTAAACGTTACTTGAAGGAGGGAAGAGAAGACAACAGGGAGAAAACTATAAGCAGAATGATGAAACAGAGATTGGAAAAACTATTTATTTTCCATGAATCAGGGCTGAATGAAAACTGTCACCTTTTGTAATTGCCAGCTGAGGTATTTACAGACTCTGCACTTTCATCCCATTGCTAAATCCCAGAACTGTCCTGAAAATCTATTTGCAATTACAGGACAAAACCATATTTAAGTCTGGCAGCTTTTAGGATCAGGTCAGTCATCCTTAAAATTATTAACAGCTCAGAATTGCCTTTCTTGTACCCCATGTTGACAAGAGCAAGGTTTCTGTCTGTGCAGAAGAGCACTTCAGTGAAAATCCAAACATCTGTGATGGAGGGATACAGGAGAGTCCCTGGGTAGCCCTGTCTGATGCAAACAGATGTCTGTAAACTAGGAGAACCTGCAAGGGGAGTGGACTAGATGATCTCTAACGATCCCTTCCAATCCCTACCATTCTGGCATTCTGTGATATGACCTTGTTTAGGCTGTGTACAAGCCAGCTTTTTTTGCCAGCAAACTCTGCTAACACTGTGCCTATGAGCCCCACTATAACAGAATTTATTCTTTTTTCATATGCCTCTGGATTTTCAAAAACCATAACAATGTTCAACAAGCAACTTGGTTAAGTGTTTCAAAGTCTTTTTATATAAAGATAGGAAGAAATGAAGAGGAAAAAACATCTCCATTTACTATTTTTCCTCCATAGCTTTTTCTCTCTTTTTTTTAGGTGTCGCTCTGTTTTACAGGTACTTTGGCATCCACTGTCTAGTGTTAAAGAACTGCAGATAAAATTAAACTAGATTAGACCTGTGTGTAACTGGATCCATCTGCTTGGGGTATTATTTCCAAGCAAAATCCAAGATGAACAAAAAATCCCCTACTTTTTGCAGTTATATTTTTAGTTGCTCCAGCAATAATGCAAGAACAAGGGACAAATCTTATGCCATTGCTATTCTATCCTCCCCATTTCAAGTGGATTTAATGCCTTAAAGCAGGTGCTGCTGACGGTGTGTGTTTGGCTGACCCCATGCTAAATCAAAAGCAGACCAGTAACTTGGGCTGTGCTTGGTCCAAGCTCATGCGGAACCTTAGTACATGCCCACACTCATGACTGAACAGGGGTCTATGTGTATACAGTGTATAGCACTGACCAAAAGGAACATTGTGTTTTAGTAGCTAGTACTTTAAAATGAGATATCCACATTGGCAGAAAAAAAGGGATGGGGGCAGATTTATTAGAGTAGTTGGAGGCTTTGTTTTTCAGTTAACATTGGCTGGCACAGAATAAACACATGTCGTAGGGGAGGTGGTTGGAAAACACTTTCTTCTGTTACAAGTCATATCTGCAATCATTTGAGGACAAGACTTTTCTATGTTACATCTCCCAGAACTGGTAGCAGTTAAGCAGGTAAGAGCATTGTCATACCATTGTGAGGAATATAGTATCCTGGTTTCTTTATCGTCTGGAGTTTAGGAGTCTCTCTCTTCCTCCATAGTTTTGCCTAGGGGAAAACTCTTTAAGGCAGGATTCATCTTCTGGGTTGTACAGCATCCAGCACACTGGCCCATGTTAATGATTGCAGGATAAAGCAGTCATGCAAGCAATAACATCCAGCATTGAGAACCCTTGCTAAGCCTTATAGACCAGAGAACCATAATAATCTTTACTTTGAGTACTAGTCAGTATATCCAGCAACTAATACTGTCTTCCACTACACCTACAGACCCTTCTTAAGTCCTAGTAGCACTCTGGGCTGTTAACTGGACACAGTGCTGTATCCAAATCACAGATGCTCAGCAGGATGCTTTTTGGATTTCAGTCTTGGGGAGAAAAAAAATCTGATTTATTTTTGCTGAGAAAGAACGAAATAAATCCTTTTGCTACCAATCACACAAGCTTAGCTTAAAAACAACCCTCTCATGTTTTCTGCCTCCTGTTGTGAGCTCTAGAGCAGCAGGAAGGCTTGCAGCTGCCTGAGAACAATTTGTATGAGTGCTGGGAGAATGGAAGGGTGAGAGTTTCCACTGTTACCCCGAAAAAACACCGCTGAAACATGTATTTCAGACAAGTTGGGCACAAGGTTAGTAATAAAGGGTCCACATCACAATGGAGCAAGAGACTGGAAGGAAAACAATGATATCACACAGTGCGTAAAGGAACACAGATGAAGAACTGAAGGGGAGTGAGAGGGGAGATTCCAAACACTCGTTCAATAGAGCTACATAGTCTTAAGGAAAGATATTAAAGTGAGAAAGTTTTTCTCCCTTAAAAGAAACTATGCTTAAGAGGTCAGGCAGATCTCTGTTCAATGAGATAGTGAAAGGCTGGTTAAAATTACAAATGGCATAGTTGTATCTTCACTTGTTCTCCACATCCCAAACTGAGATGATTGGCTGACGGCTAAGTTTTTAATATATGGAAGGACATTTCAACCATGCATGTTTGACTGAAAGAGGTGTTTTTGGTGGGAATATTTCATATACACACAGACACACATGCTATATAGACAGGTAGTGGATCTATTCCCCTTCACTTTGTAGGATGAACCTGACAACAGATGTGTAATAAAGTTTCTTTGCCAGAACTGCAGGTGACAAATCCATTTGTACTGTATTTGATAAAAGTTTTTTATAAGTTGAAAAAGTTATTTTAAGAAATTACATGTTATGGTCTTTGAACAAAGTTCTTCTGTAAACCCTTTTTTATCACAAGATCATCCAAATTGTTACTCAGAGGTAAAACGAGTGAATTTTAATTAAGGGTGACATTTAGAACTATTTAGTTTTTTACAACTGCAGTAGTGAACTAACATGAAGCTGGTCGGGGAGAAAATAAGACAACAATATTTACATTTTGCTTGTGACCAATGAGTCAAAAAACAATCGTGAGATGGAACTGTAAGTCACTTTATGAACTGTATATTGTAGGTACCTTTCTATCCAGATACTAAAGAAAAGAAGATAACATGGTTTTTAACTAGTATTTATATTTTACAAAAAAACAACCCCAGTTGAAAGACATACATTTTAACTAAATTTTTAATATTTCTTAGGTAAAAACAAGAAAATGCAAAGAATTTTTTCTCTGAAAGAAAGTTTGAAATCTATATATAACTTGAAGTATTTGGAAATCAATATAGAATTTAAATTACACGTTATCAATCTTATTCTTGAGAATTTTGTGGAATTTTGTAATACTTTGTTAAAAAGAAAATGTATAAAGGGCATACCTACATTAAAAAAATACCAAATCTGTAAATCAAGAAAAAAACACATCCCTGTAAATGCTAATAGATGGGAAAACAATTTTTGCTCATGGAGACTTTTGTCAGAATTATGGAAATACACTGGGAAAATTCCTTGCGTGCAAAAAATGTGAAATAAAAATGATTTAAAGGTTTTCATCACATCACTTTCTAGCAAAAACTTTATGAAAGACAGACTCCTGTCAATAGCTTGTGTGACCTTGAAATCTTCTTCCAGTGTGTTAATTCAAAAAGCAGAAGTTATAAGCAGGATAGAGATACCCAATTAAATTTCATATAAATAAAAAAAAAAAAAAAAGGAAAGCAGAAATGGAGAGTTCAGAAGTAACCCAAAATCTTCACAAATGTTGGTTTTACATATGGAAAAATTATTAAAGAACATTTCTAGAAAATATTGTCTTCAATGATAATTCACTGACAAGAAAGAGGTTTGTATTGGTTGAAAAATGAGTTAAGTACTAAACTAGTGAGCATTCCTATATTCTTGAAATCTTGAAAGCTGACTTTCTAGTATAATCATGCTGCTTTTAGGAAAGAAAGAAGAAAGCTATCTGAATTTGTGAATGTGTTGGGTTTCTTAACCTGAAATATATATATTTTTAAAAGTAAACCGTCCTTATGACTTTTGATTAGGAGTAATCATGACAGTTTTGTTTTCAAATTAAAAAGAAAACTAGCTTTCAACTAGCTTTTCTTACAACTACCTTTCAACCAGCTCTCCATTCTAAGATTACCTTTGTGAATAGAGAATATATCTACAAGGAAAAAGTTTTCTGGATCATTCTCTTAGTTTGCCATTATTACTGGACCACAGTTTTACATGCTGTCTGAATATTCTATGTTAATCTTGTTTACAAAAAGCTGAACTATCTTTCTTTCTTTTTTTAATCAGCAGGCTTTTTCCTTCAAAGCACCTTAATTTTCTGACCTTTCATTGGTACCAAGAAGAAAATGATGAGTTAAAAAAAATATTTATTCCAAAATACCCTATGATTTCTATTTTATGAGTGATTCTATATGGCAGTATAAAGAAGGTGCAATGAAATAAATACTTTTTAAACCTTTAGAAGGCTTATGAGTTTCATATATCAATGTTCTCCCAAGAGAACTTGTGGAAGAAGAACATGTCAAAACATTCTGGTGACGTTTGCACTCTCTTTCAGGTCAAAAACCATCATTCTGTCTTCTCACAGTGATTTATTAATTTAACAAAACACTTTTTTGAGTTAAGCAAGTATTTAAGGTTATTGTTGTTTTGGAAAATAGCCTGTAACTCAGAATTAATTTCAGAAAACTGCAATTTAATCTTCAAATAACTATGCTTCTGAAAAGTTGCAGAACTGAAAAGATTCTATGATATCTATGATTCTAAGCCTAAAATTATTTTTCATATAAACTGTGTGTTAGATAAGTTTCTCTATAAAAACAGAAAAACATTTGTGTAACACAGACAAGTGTGTGTGTCAGATTGGAATATAGTTAGCATCTTAGACACACACACAGGCAAACCTGCTCCCTCAGCTAATGGTATTCACAGAACTGTAGTAATTTATTGCAGATGCAAAACTACTCACTTAAAAACATACTATTGAAAAACTACAATGGCTGAATTCAACAGAAGATGTAGGTTTCCAGACCAGTCAATATCTACACAAAACTAGTTACTAAAGATTTTTAGGATGTTCAAATGTAGTACTCAAGTCTGGCATTATTTACATAACCAACTGTCTCTGCAAAGCCAAAGGCCCTCATCCAGGGAGAATACAAGGTGATGCTTCAAGTCCAGGAGTATTGTTCTGTAGGGACAATTAGGAGACTGTTTCATTGTCCCAGACTCCAGCACTGATTAGTTTCTTACTGAAGCCAGCAACAACCTACTGTTTGATTTAGTGGGAAGAAGGATTACTCCCAAATCGCAATGTCTGTGAAATAAGAAACGCTTTAATTTTTGTCCATATTCTAAATTGGTGATTTCAACCTTCTGGAACAGTTATCTTGAAAGAGCATCTTCCCTGTGATTTTTTCTGTCATGATATATGAAATCCATATATCACCTTATGGATTATTTTATTTTCAAAGTGTCATTGTATTATGATTGATTATGCTAAAAATGTTTTATAATGAATAAGATATATGGTTTTAGAAGAAATCCACAGCTAGAAACTTCTTTTAGGTTGGCAAGGACAAGTCATTAATAATTTCAGAATTGAGTTGTTAAACAGAATTCTAGTTAATTCTGCCAGCTCCCAAGAATTTACACTTAATCTGTCTTCCTTGTTTGACTTCTCCTTTTGGCAAACCCATTACATTTCAGCCAGTGACCCATTTCTACAAATGCTTAAAGTTACATCTCAGAGTGGGAGAAAGATGAAAGCAGGCACTGTTTCCAAATTACAGACTTACTAATTTCTATGGAAAACCCAAGTTAGCTGCCTGAAAAATATTTGCATTTCTTACAGAACCATAATCCAGAGTAGCTTTGAACTTCACAATTTCAGTAACCCAAATTCAATAGGTTTGGGAATCCTGGCCATATACTCTCTCATAACAAGATGCTTCATTGGTGGAAAGCCATGTCATTATTTTTGTGTACAAGAGTTGAAACAGATACCTGTCAGAAATCATCCCTTGTAGGTTTTCCCATCACCAGCTAAGACACTTCCATTCTGGTAAACGTGGACAGGCCAACTCATGAATATATCGATATTAAAAGTTCTTGAAAGACATAGGTCCTCAGTGAGTACAGATCTCATTTTTCTCACATTTTAATTAATTAAACATTGCAAAACTTGTGTGATTTGATTCTTTCCTTTTTCTGGCTTCTGAGAAACCCTCAGACACTAAGTAGAAAGCAGTACTTGCCACCAAAAAAATGGATAACAAAATAATTCTTTGTAATTGGACAAAGAGAAATTAGAGAGAGGTGGTTGCAGATCTCTAAACAAAAACTATATAAACTATTATCTGATACGTAACACAATGAATTGGTAGAGCTCACCATTGCAATAAGTCTTTTAAAAGCCACCTAAGGAGGCTAATTTTGTGTGGTAGTCTCTAGGAATCCTTTTCTGACTATATATGTAGTTGTGCTTTCTTCAGCAAAAATAGATAAATAAAGCAATAAAAGAATAAATGCAGGGGTGGAGAAGAGTTATTCAGAACTTCAGCAGGCTTCTTGGTCTGTTTGTTGTACTTGAAAAAGTCAAAATTCTGGGCACCTGCTGAACTTCAAAAATATGAAATATTACCCACTTACTTCAAGACGTTAGCATGATTTTCCAGGAATATTATGCAGTTTGAACATAGCCTAAATCTCCTTTGCACTAGGCTGCTTGTGGCATCCTTGAACCCTTGAAATGGGTGTTACCTCCATCTGAAATTAAAGTTGATTAAGTTTCCATGGGCCAAATGGAAAAGCTATTAGGGGAGTTGAAGCTCTGCCATATCAGCTGATGTAAAAGAGGTAGTATAATGTTATATATATATGCTATATTGGCTGGTTCCTTGTTTTTGCTGTTGCCCTAGTTACTGCCGTAGCAATCTTCTGATCATTTTAAACACAAAAACTGCAATCAACCTCACCCTTATCATGTCTCTAAACCAAATCTTCTTGGTTGATTACAGTACGTTTGAAAGCACACTGACAGCTGCTCAGATATCATCTCTGAGGTCAGCATCTTTTCAACATATCACATTCTTTCACATGGTATGCAGCAGGTGAACAAATGCATGGACAGCTGCCCAGGGAGAAGAAACGAAACTCTACAAGCAATCCCAGCCTCACCCTGTCTCCTCACATCACCCTTTTGTCCACTGTGGGAGCCAACTTTTTAACACAACAATACAACTCTCATGGAATCCAAGGAAATTCCAAGAGCAACACTTTTTCCTATAGCACTTTTGTTCCATTACTCAACAGTATCTATTGAAGCTAACTAAAGAAGGAAGTAATTAGTGTATTTTCTCAAGACTAGATTTGCAATGCAAAACGTTAGTGAAGTTTTGAAATAATTTCACAATTGATAAAAGTCTGCACCACATACATACGTATATGTCAAACAATAACATTTTAATAATCTAATGATAACATATTGATATGCAAGAACAAAACGTGAATTCAATACAGTTCCCATTCAGTGGTGAGTTAACTGTAATTTCTAATGCATTTACAAGTTTAACACCTCTGCAACACTAGAAGTGATCATTTATTTAGATTTCTTTGCCTTATACTTGAATTACAGATACAGAAAATTTCTGTATTCTGATATTTAATCTAATTTACATGAATGGGACAAAGGACTTCTGGAGAGAGTCCAGCGCAGGGCCAACAAGATGATCAGGGGACTGGAGCATCTTTGATACAAGGAAAGGTTGCGGGAACTGGGGCTGTTTATTCTATAAAAGAGGAGAATGAGGGGGGATCTCATTAATATTTACAAATATCTAAAGGGTGGGTGTCAGGAGGTTGGGACATCCATTTTTTCTGTAGTATCTAGCAACAGGACAAGGGATAATGGGATGAAGCTGGAACACAAAAAGTTCCACTTAAACATAAGAAAAAAAGACTACTTCACTGTTCAGGTGAGGGAGCCCTGGCACAGGCTGCCCAGGGAGGGTGTGGAGTCTCCTTCCTTGGAGGTCTTCAAGACCCGCCTGGACGTGTTCCTATACGACTTGATCTAGACGGACCTGCTTCTGCAGGGGGGTTGGACTAGATGATGTCTAAAGGTCCCTTCCAACCCCTACCATTCTATGGAATGTATAGATTCCAACAAAATACTGAACTATTAACAAGTTTTAAGGGTGGATGTTATGTTTTGGTTTTGAATTCTTTGGGCAATTTTGAAAATGTTAAAATTAAGCCTTGGACATATATTTTCTGCAGGTCACCTAAAATAATTATCACCTATTAGTGATAATTTTATTAATGATTTTATTGTGTCCCTTTTTTTCCTCATTTATCTGTAAACCCTGGTTTAGTTTAGGTATCAGTACTGTTTCCGTTATAATGAAGATGAACAAGAGCAATCACTTAATTACTTTTGAGCTCTTCCTGCTATTGTCACATTTGAATTATTAGAAAAGTATAAGAATTAGAAAATTATTAGAAAATGTTTTAATCTGTTTCAAATCCAAGTTGTTCCATCAATGTAGGTTTATGTCAACAATTAAGTTCTTTCTTGCCTTCCGTAGGCTTATAAAAACAGATGAAGAAAAAAGGAAAGAAAAAAGATAAATAAAAGTCAAGGCAATTTTTATTCCTCTCTTGTTTCAGGTCATCAGTTGGGTACAAGTTCTTGTGTAGCGAGCTAGAGAATGGCACATTTGTGGTATTAAATTGTATGGGATCTCTGCAGTGGGCAAAATAGTTGGCAAGCCATTTAAAGAAACTATATGAGAACTACTATTTAGTTTTCAGAGAACAAAAGAACCTGTATGATACGTTGGGATGAGAAGCTGAGGAAACTGTCATCCACCTCCTCATCCTATGCCAGTCAATGGATTAATCACAGAATCTTAAGGGTTGAAAGGGACCTCAAAAGATCATCCAGTCCAACCCCCCTGCCAGAGCAGGACCACTTGGAGTAGGTCACACAGGAACTCATCCAGGTGGGTTTTGAATGTCTCCAGAGAAGGAGATTCAACAAGCCATCTGGGCAGCCCATTTCAGTGCTCCCTCACCTGAACAGGGAAGAAGTTTCTTCCTTGTGTTTCTCTGTTCTTCCTATGATCCAGCTTGTACCCATTGCCCCTTGCCCTATCATTGAGAACAGCTTGGCTCCATCCTCCTAACACCCACCCTTTACATATTTGTAAATAAAAGCTTCCATGGCTAGACATAACTTTTTGGATTCTACCTTAATTCAACCAAATTCATTTTTGTAAAAAAAAAAAAAACACCCACACACGTTTAAGCATATTAAATACCTCAAAAATACATTAATATTAATTTTCCACATGAGAAACAGCTTTTGTACCTATTTGTACACACAGTTTGAATAAGCTATTGCTTGGTCTGGAGGTAATTCGACATCTACTTGTAAAGCAGTTTCATTTGGAGTAGTGATAATTGCATGGGCAAATGTGAGCATGGAAATGGGTATGTTTGAGGAATTCAGTGGATAGTTTTCTAAATTATTTTAACAGATATTTAATTTCCTTTTATTTTAAACTGTGAAAATGATTGAAAACTACTACAGACATTTCAAAATGTCAAGTTTTTATTTAAAATTGTGACAGAAAATTATTCTTCAGCAAGTAACATTTTACAGATCTACTTGAGCTACGTTTGATAATAATATTAAGGTAAAATTCACATCTAAGCTGCTTTTGCTGTAGAAAAGTCTCTAATAGAGGAATTTAGGATGGGGAAATATTGTGTGAGTCAGAGAATTCAGTCTTTTGTTATTGCTGGAAATCATGCATCTCTAGTAAATCTACAGCACTGTAAAATGTTATCGTTTCAATGTTGTGAACTTTTACTGGAGATTTCATTTAATTTTTACAATTCTAAACAAAAGTCACTTTTATTTATGATTTTTAATGTAATCACAGCATGGAATTTGCTTATGCCAGTTTTAAAAAAATTCTTCTGAATGGAAGTGAATGAAGTGGTTCTAAAATAACTGCCAAGAGTGCACAGAATTTCTACTAAGGCTCTAGAACCTGTATCTAAATATACACTGCTTGTTATTCCTGAAGGCACCACAAAGCATTACTCTTAGGCTCAAGACTACTCACAAGCTTACCTTGGAAAATCATTTAGGGTTATTACATGTAAATGAAATAACTGCTATGCAAGCCAAGATAATGTAAATTTGCCTGGTTTTGAAGTTTTTGGTCACCACTTTACAAATATGACATTTTCGGAGCTCTGGAGGAGAGTGCAGGAAAGAATACTTCAGTCACAGGTCTGAAAAGGACTCAGAATTTTTTCAGCCAGCTACAATTCCTACCTCATTTATTCAGAGACATAAAAGAGAATAAAAGAAAACATTTAGCCTTGCAGCTAAGGTTTTTCTAGACTAACTTTCCAAGGTTCTAATAAAGCAGGAAAAATAATTCTAAAAGAAGCCCTATGAGCTGTAAACTCAAGCAAGAAAGATACTGCTACCCTGTGATTAGATTAAAAGGGTTTAAGATCTGGATGTTTTCCAGGAGCTAGAGGCTGCAGCTGTAGGTAAATAGAACCATAGAATCATTATGGTTGGAAAAGACCTTTAAAATCATCAAGTCCAATCAGTCGCCTCAGACTGCCAAGCCCATCACTAAATATCATCTAGAAGTGATGGCAGGAGTTCGCAAATTAGCAAGGCCATTTATCCTCGACATTGAAACACAAGATGCTCATTTTGCTCAAATGAAAAGTGTTTCCGCATATTCTTCCTTAATTAAAGTACCTCAAGGAAGAAATTCTAGCTTTTATGTTTATTAAGTAACCTGCAGAAACTACAGAATGTTCTGCATAGTCTGGATTTTTCTTTTTCAGTGACACATTTACCCATTTATTTGATAATATTAATTACACTGCAAACACAGTCACTCTTGACTTTGTTATTGATTTGAACAACTACGATGGTTTACATTGTTATCTTCCAAAATAAATGTCCAACATTTTATACCAACATTTGATACCAACATTTTATAGAAGTGCATTATCTCAGTCACTGGTAAGCAAAACTGTTCATACAAAAAGAAAAAAAAAAGTCAAGCTGTAATACTTTGCTGAGAACATAAACTTAATCTATCATCTTGTTAAGGTCTAGGGAAATGCTTCCTGTTCAGCTTTTCAGTAAGTACAAATTTGCCTTTGTTTATACATCAAATTTTTAGGGGCATCACTTATTTTCAGAATTCAAGGGCGGTAATGGATAGTGTATGCTCCCTATTATTTCCTTGGCTTACAAATATGAAATAAAATAGAAAACTCAGAGCATTTCTGAGCAGCAAACCGACAGAACAGTCATGATATACTGGTTGTATATGGGTCTCAATCAGTTGCTCAGTTAATCTCTTTAGTAGAAATAATTTTAAATACTTTTCCCCACCTGTTTTTTTTCCAGTATCTCTGAGGCATCTCTTTGTTCTTGTTTTCTGCATTTTCCCCCTTCTAAATTCCCATGCCCTTCAGTTATTTGGGTCAGAAACTTGCCTCTGGTGAAAGATGCTAGTGTTTCACAACATTTAGATACACAACATGGGTGGGAGTTGAGTTAAAATATGTGTATTTTAACAGGAACATCCTCCACAAGTGTTAGCATGATTTCTTGTTGTCATGCCCTAAGGACAAAGACGCTCAAATAAGATCTGTCTGTAAGTCCTGTCTGTAGCAGATGATTTATTACACGACTTCTTTTTCAGATTCACTTTAGATTGAGTATCTAACAGATGCATCATTTTTCCCAGTGGTGCTTTGCAGGCATAAAGTAATAAAGGGAATGGAAAAAAAAATCCAACACAATCAAATCTCAATTTAAAAAAAAAAAATGAAGCCAGACTTCTGGAAGACTTTTCTAATAGATTATTTTATTTCTGTGCTTCACTGAGGACTAAAATGCTAACAGAAGATGTAACAACAGAGTTTTCCAGTCATGATCCAACCCAAAGTATAAAGTATTTAAATCTGATGAAAAAAATCTTGCTCATTTGAATAATTCAGTCTCTCAACACTGAATCTATCATAGAAACTTTCCAGAAGTTTAAAGTGACCATTACTTGAAATAGAACCACAAAACCTACTGAAGTCTTATCACTGCACTGCAGCTTCCAGACTAAACCTGGATGCACAAAGCACTGTGACTGTTGCTACAGGAATGCTTGAAACTGAAAAACAGACTCAAAAACACTAAGCAAAGCTGACCTTTTAACATATTCTTAGATCCATTTCTGGCCAACACCATCCCAAAACGTGTGGTTTATGCCAATGCAACAATAAAGAGTTGCAAAGATGGACACATAAGTATTCTTGATCTAATCCTAGATTGTTCCACAATAGAAAAAGAAATTTACAGAAGAAACTTGCCAATGCTATTCAAGGAGAGGACTGGGATTACCATTGAATCTACAGTAAATGGGTTTTCTTTTTTTACTTTTTTTTTCAAGATGGAGTAGTAAATATATGGGAAACCAAAGTACCAAAGAACACGACTGATCTTGTCCTGTAGTGGTTCATAGGATTTAGAATTCAAATTATTTAGGAGATTATCAAGAAATGTAGTGGTAGGGTAAATTTACAAAGTGAGTCCTAAAAACAGCTTTGATAAGGAGAAAATGAAAAGAAAAAGATATTTTTTTTTAACTTTTGGTGAAATCAAGAATTATTTGGGCCATTTCTAATTTTGAAGCTAAAAAATATCATTAATCAATATTTTCTTTTCCTTGAAAACTAGAAAGAGATCTTGGGAGGAGGCAAAGAAAGGTGGTTGAAAAGAATCTCTGGAAAGCATTGATGAAGAAACTACTTGGTTTAAGTACCTTCATGGACAGAAAGTACACTTTACTAACTGTCAAATCTTTCAAAACAAAAGGAAAAGAAAATAGAAGATTATTCACATACGTAAAAACATTTAGAAACAGGTCATAATTTTCTAATAAAATTAAATAGCAAATTTAACTAAGTGGCTTAGAGAAACATAGTGATTTCTCCAGCTACTGATGCTTTCAAACAAAGATCTTCTCCTGTAGAAGAGAAGATTTAGTCACACAATATTGTGCTTCCAGCATTCAGAGAGTACTCAAGGAGGAAAAGCTAACTGGTCCTGACAATAACTCCCTTATGGCATCTATAAACTTATTGCTTGAAAATCTGACTCATTCAGAGGAACTTTAGGTAAATAGCTAAAGAGTTGAGCCCTTAATGAAGTTAAACTGGAACTCTAAGTTATTTGAGACACACCCATCTTTACTGGAAACTTCTCCTCTATAAATAGAGCAATTTCATCATTGCTTCGATTTATATATATATTATATATATTTGAAAAGTCAAAGCAAGGAAAAGCTAAATAAACAGTAAATTCATGTTTTGGTAAAAAAATAAAATTCAGGTTTGGTTAATCACATTTATATAATGTACATTATTTGTTTGCATAAAAGCTACACCCTTTTGAAATTCAGTAGCCCTGAATATGGCTCTCATCTGAAGAGTTTTAGAAATTCAAATCTAGGCTTCCTAGTGTTAACTATGTCAGGCTGCTGATGTGTCTCCATGACCACTGGTTCCTGCCATGTGCTCTCCCAGGTGGCTGAACACCATCCAATGTGATTTGAAGGGCAGATGTTTCATTAAGCACTGTGGTATGTGCAAGTCACACTGTAAGCCCTGCTGCAAACACAGCAACACACTAACAAACCTGCACAGCTTTCAGATCAGAGTTGCCATGCACCAGTAGAGGCTGGGGACTGACCTGCTGGAGAGCAGCTCTGTGGAGAGAGACCTAGGAGTGCTGATTGATAATAAACTAAGCATAAACCAGCAATATGCCCTCGTAGCCAAGAAGGTCAATGGCATCCTGGGATGCATCAAGAAGAATGTGGTCAACACGTGGAAAGAGGTTCTGCTCCCCCTCTACTCTGCCCTGGTGAGACCTCATCTGGTGTTCTGTCTCCACTTCTGGGCTGCTCAAGTGCTAGAGTACTTTTGGAGAGACTCCAGTGAAGGGCTACATAGATCATCAGCAGACTGAAGCACCTCTCTTAAGAGGAAAGGCTGTGAGACCAGGGGCTGTTTATCCAGACTTTATCAGCACTTAGAGGATGGGGCCAGTTTTTTTTCTGTAGTGCCCAGTAACAGGACAAGAAGTAATGGGCATAAGCCTGAACACAGGAAGTTCCATTTGAACACAAGGAAAAACTTCATTGGTATTGAGGCGAGGGAGCCCTGGCACAGGCTGCACAAGGAACATGTGGAGTCTCCTTCTCTGGAGGTTTCCAAACCCACCTGGACATGTTCCTGTGTGACCTGATGGAGGGGAACCTGCTTTAGCAGGGGGCTGAAATGGATGATCTCTGGAGGTCCCTTCCAACCCCTGCCATTCTGTGATTCTGTGACTGGTATCATTTTGATCTCAGAAGCTGTAGAGCTATATAGTCTCTTGGAAATGCTGTGAAGAGATTCATGCCAGTGCACTCCTTTTTGTGGGAAAATTCTACTAAAAGAAAAAAATCTTCATTGAGTAAATGCAGTAGCATGTGAATAATCTGATCAACAGGAAAATATTTACATCAGGAGGCTAGAGAACATTTTTTTAGATAATGAGAGAGATGGGGTTGTTCAACCTGGAGAAGTCTCCAGGTACATTTTATTGCAGCCTTTCAATACTTAAGAGGGGCTTGTAAGAAAGATTAGGACAGACTTTAGTAGGGCCTGTAGTGATAGGACAAGGGATAATGACTTTAAAGTAAAAGAGGGTAAATTTAGACTAGATATAATATTTTTTTTACAGTGAGGGACAGTTTGCCCAAAAAAGTTGTAGATACCCTGTCTCTGGAAAAAGTCAAGATTAGGTTGGTTTAGGCTCTGAGCAATCTGACCTTATCTAGTCTAGGCTACACACACAAATATACATGTGCAGGAGCACATACACCTACTTACAAACACCATATTAAAGCATAACTTTTTTTTGTAATTATAAAGAAAATTATGAATGTAAAGAATATTAAAGTGAACATTAGGCTAAGGTGTAAAATTTACAGATAGACATTTAGTCTTTGTTGCTGTTGTGAATTTAGGCTCAAGTCCAGTTAAGCACTTAAGCATATGCATGTTATATATGAGAGACATTAATACTTACTGCTTGCCTTTATGCATGTGCTTAAGTGCTTAGATGGAATTGGGGCTTCATACTATTTAGCTTTATCATGCCTTTTGTTTGCCGTTTAACTACTTTTATATTGCCTTTCCAAGCACCACTAATAGGAGCAGTATTAAACAATCGTTTTAACATTTATTAAAGAAGGTACAATTATAGCTATTGTTTCCTGTATACCTATTTAGAAATAGAGACAGAGAGTTTCAGAGCTTTTCAGTGAGTGTACAACTATCCCAGGACAGTATTTGAAAAATAATTCGGATCATTTTCTTCATATTCTCAATCCTAACAATGGCTCTGTGATGCCTTTCATTCCTCTGAAACTTTTAAACAGGTTCAAACCTTCATCCCAAATTTGGCAAGCTGGATTGAATCTGAAGCCATGTCACGGTCTGAAAATTCTTGATCAACAATTATAAGAATATTTCCACTTCTGCTTTTCTTGGTTTTAAGTTGGAACTAGAAGTGGAACTCCTGAAATAACACGAGAGTAAAGTGCCAAGTTCTGTATGAATATCATTTTTAAGGCAGGAGGCAATTCCTACTCCGATTTGTCAACAGTTCTAAATAAGACTTGTTGACAGGTAGTAAAAGCTTAACACAACTTGAGGAGGCTGTGCAGGTGGGCAAAGGAGTGTTTTAAGGGACTCCACCGTGGCTGCTCTGAATCATGCTGGTGACTCAGTGTAGTGAGGAGGGCTGTGAAGCATGACAGTGTTATGCCCCAAGCTTTATTACTTCACTTGCTCAGAAACAATTTTATATAGCTGGAATCAGGGCTTTGCAACACTCATTCACCAGTGTGCCACAGTTTTAACTTGTCTGATCCACATGCTACCTGTAAGTCTATAGACTTGCATGTTTTACACTGCCCTTGTTGACTCTAAATTAGGCATTTACAGCATTAAGTGTCTCTCTAGGAGTGGCTGAGAAGAATCCCGGTATTTCCAAAATAGCCAAGAAGAATGCAAATACAGTACTATAGTATTTAAGAAAGAAAATGCTGGGAACAATCCTACCCACCCACTCTCTGGAGAGGTCACAGGGTTGGATCTCCATGCAAGCAAGTGGAAAGAAATATTTAAATTGAGTTTGTAAATTAAATGTTTGAAATGATTTTGTTCACCACCCTTCAGGCACCCAAAAATCTAATCTTAGGATGGCTAAAATGGCAGAGAGAACACAGGTGGTGCTGGTCTTTAGACCTTTCTTTGACAAGGGTGGATTAGGTGGGACATTAAGAAATTATGAAACCATCACTCCCATGGAACTATAGACTTGCAAGTTTTGCCATATTTTGCTGCGGCACACATGAACTTTGCTTTCTCTCATGTACACATATAGCAAGATGGTGACCCTGGAAGGGCACATGCACCCTGTGGTGTGTGAGAGCCAAGGCTGCCAATGCTTTCCTTGGGAGTTAAAACAATCTCTTATCCTTGGCCTCACTGCGGAAAAACTGCAGTCTTGACCCTATCTCTTCATGTGCCCTGCTGATCCCAACCGTGACTTCCCAGTCTGACCTCAGCCACCAGCATGAACCACTCAATTCATCACCACAAACTTACCTGGTGATCTGGACTTTAGCCTGATAGTTGATACTATTACACGATTTTCCTCTGTGGAAAGGAAAATTAGAAAAAATCCCACCTCCTGGAAAGGCTGAGCTGGAGAAGCCAAGGTGTATAGCCACTGAAACCAAAGCCAATTCCCAAACTGCTTGTTTTAACCAACTTAAAACAAGCTGCTCTGCCCTGCTGTTTAAGCCATGCTTTCCATCACCTATTTTGACCCCTCTTCTGGGAGCTACATTTTTCATCTCTAATACGTCAGGAAGTTCTTCTCTGCTTATTCCAGCAACGTCTCTGTCTGCTCGGTCTTAAATCTGGAAACTGCTTGGGGGGCTTATGGGGCAGGGGGGTGGGGAGCAGGATGTGAGGAATACCATCTTTTTACCACTCAGGAAGGGCTCACCCTTCCCTCTCCCTTGCTAGGCGCTAGACAAAGGATAGGACAGCTGTATGAAGATGATATCCATGTTGCTGACCACATCTGGAAGGTGGTTATCTACCAGAATTGTAAGGATTGTAAAGAGAAAATAAGGAAAAAGGTCTGACGGATACACTGCAATTCCCAGGCCAACCTGCTCCAAGCATCTGGAAATTCACTAATAACAGATTTCCTTGTGGTATTTCTTCAGCTCAGGTTGGAGTACTGTCTGGAAATGGGAAAGTAATAAAGCTTATGCAAACATTCCAGTAATACAAAGAGAGGTTTGGTTCAACAGTGGTAATGAAAGGGGCGTGTATACGGATGGGATCTTATTTTATTCAGTTTGGCTTGCCCTTTTTTACCAGTTGAGTGTCGACTGACATATGCTTATTTGCCCAGTAAGAGTTAAATTAAGATCACCTAATCTTTTTCATAGCAGCTGCTCTTTAAACAACAGGACATCACAGTGACTTATGTGCAGTATTAGAGTTAGATGTATCTGAGCCAGTGACCTAGGCGTGAAACATACCTTGCCCATTTACCAGGATGGCCAGTCATTTAGTTTTCAGTCTCCACCCTAGATTCTTTTCCTGACTTCAAAGACCACTAATGATCATCTGTTTACTCAGTGCAAATAGTCTAAAGATTCCTTCGGACATTTGTGTGTAAATTTAGAATTTGTGCCAAGAAATGTGGCAACTATTTTTGGTATAAATTTAAACACATACCACAGTGCACCTGAATATGATGTATCATGTCAAAACCAAGTAGGGAATCTTTTCTAGGAGAGTCCATGCAAAGATGCATTTTAGTGAAGATAGCCCCTTCCCTTGGAGTTCTTCAGAAACAGTTTATTTCCTTCATAAACCTAATTAATTAAAAATGCAGGCCCTTTCTTGGTGTCTGTGGTTTATTGTCTGAGTTCAAGGTGTGATATTTATTGGCTTTGACATCTGTGCTATTTCAAATCTTGGAACAAGCTGCATTCTCATCATTAAAATATTTCAAAACCATGGTTATAAATCAAAGTAAACGACAGTTTGAAAATAGACAAAGATGAAATAGGTGTGTTGTTCTATCCTGGGCACAGCCCATCACTGCTTCCTTTCCACTGCAGCTGGCCAACTTGCTAATTTAATTATTTTCTTCTTCTTCTTTCCCCAAAGAGTGAAATCTATCAAATGAAGAAGATTCGTCAAAGGATTTCTCTCCAAAGCAAACAGAATGAAGTGAATCTCTTTTACAAGGGGAATGGGATAGCTTAGCTGCAAAGCTCATGATAGAGTGTGGAGGCCAAAGCAGAGGCTTAAATGTTGACCTGCACCTAAACACAGTTGTGTTAGCCTAACCTGTCTCCTCTCTTCCCCCGTAGCCAGAGACATACTGATCTGGTTTAATACTTTATGAATAAAAAGGCATATCAAAACAGTTCATTTCTTGAAACCACTGATAATGTACATTTTTCTAATAGTTCAGAGATGAGTGAATGTATTTTCAGCCTACTTTATATGTAATGAATTAATTTTGTGTATGGATAAAGGAAAGGCTAAAAAACAAACAAACAAAGGCACAAATACAAGCCACTTAAAGCTGAATATGTTACTCACTGAGTCATATTCCCGCTTCTGAGGTTCAAAAATACACATATGGATGCAGTGTTTTTCAGTTTATTATTCCTCAGCCTCTACAAAATGGTTCTCTAAAATCACCACACAGATAAATGCATACCACTCTCATGATAACTCAAGTCTGCCTGCATTCATAAATGAGAAAAACTTCCATTCTCAAGAGATTTCTGCTCAGGTTCCAGACCAGAGAAGTTCAAGGGCATTTTGCTACAAAATTCAGTGCAATACTGTCAACTCTCAGGAGACAGCTACTATTCTTAACAAAGGAATACCAAAACAAACAAAAAAAAAAGATCTGTTTTCCATATTATTTTCACATTACCTCCTCAATAACATCTCACCCCACATAGATCTGTTCCCAGCTCTCTGAACTGCCTGGGTGTTTCACAAAGGGCTTAGTACCTTAAGGGTAACTTCTGAATGGGAATGTATTTCTCAGAACTGCTGTAAAAGAACTTGCTTTTGTTGGAAGTGGCATCCAGAGTAAGGGACAATGGGCACACTTTGTGACAACTGTTACCTACAGAAGTATTTTCAATGCCCAGGAGATGTGTTTTGCAAGTTAAGACCTAATATAGGATTTCTAATGAGAATAGTGTAGTCCACTATGAATAGGACGTCACAAATGTACAAATGTATCACAAATCTACAAATGTATCACAAGCCCTCATGTTCATTTACCAGGTGCAACCACACTAGTAAAACTTATTTTACCCTCTTTGTCCCTTTTTTCTTTCATATATCTCCACTTAATGGTGGAAAGGACCAGGTTAGTCATTTAAGGTCTGAATAACAGCATAATAAAATCACTATGGCTTCCTCAGGAATTGGAGCACTTTTTAATTCCATATCCATCTGCCAGTCCTTAAAGTGTCCTTCAATATTTTTGCCCAAGCCAGTTTGAAATAGCTAAGGCATCTGTACAATAATACACAAGACACGTGTGCATTGCTTAAGCTAAATTAAACCAAAATCCTTTTGGTCTTCATCACTGATGCACCCACGTGCTATTGTAGAAAATAAGATTCTGTCTGGAAACTGCTGAAAAATACACATTTCTTAAAGAGACTCAGGGTCTTGTAAGTTAAAACTCAGTGAAGAAAATCTCCAACTGTTTGCCTTTAGGAACCTCTGTGTGATGTTGGAGCAAGAAACTGCAAACAGTAGCTGCCAACCTGGCTGGGATTCCTAGAGCAATCTCCTGAGATCAGTGCTCTGACAGGTCACATCCTCTGTCTGGCACCACCATTCCCTATTTTCATTAGGACTTTCTTTCCCATTTTTTCTTTGTTCTTCTGGCTTGAGCCAAAAGAAACAAGAGGGCAGTAAAGAACAATTTTAGCTGAATATGAGTTTTATCATTTTACCACTGCATTACACCACTTACCAAGTATTTAGGTTCTGTTCTGCTAGGAAAAAAAACATATGTCAGGATTTAAAGGAAGGCTGTGCTAAGCTTTAGCACACAGACTATAAAGTGTAGATGTGAATTATTATTCCTTCAGTCTAAGCAAATCCATATGACACTCTGCCTTCATATAGTCTTCAACAGTTCCTTGTACAACTCTCAGTGGAAAACATTATCTCTTTTCAAATCTTTGTCCCTTTATCCAAACTAGACCTTTTTAAAGCTAAAAAAAAAATGCTGCTTCTCACATAGAGACGTTCAAGACCAGCTACTTAAATGGTAAAGCTAAACAGACAGCTACAGCAAGGTCATAAAGAGGCATATTGAGTGGAGTGTCATCGAGATTCCTTTTTAATTGCTTTACTTTCATTAAGAGTGGTCAGTCTGATGGCATCCAGACCTAAACCTTCATTTCTTCATCTCTCTTTCCCAGCTCAGCCTGGGAGGCAGCCGATTTGTAGAGGCTTCTCCCACACCAGTGTTCTTGGATTGCAACTGTGCATGAGGCTAAGAAGGTATTACACTGAAATATTTATAATAAGACTGCTCTATTCCACACTGAACTTTGTAATTGGAACCATAATGTATGGAGAAAGATGATACAGAAAAGCCTAACTACTGTCTGTTGCTGAAATGGAGTCCCCCTCATCCTCCCTGCCTGTGTGCTCCCACCAATTTCTTTGACCTGGCATAGACATTTGTGGGACCATTTAGTTGTGAGGTGGTTCCAGGACCCAAATTATTATGAAGCTAGCCCTGAAAAATAATGTATGTGTCCTTCCATCAGTTGTATCCCAGAACTTGTGTCACTATGGGTTCAGGCAAATCACTACCTGAAGGGAGGATGTGAGGGCAACAGGAAGCGGTAAAGAGGAAGGAATGAGGCTTGCTCATTTGATGGCAGCTTGCTGTTCAGTTAACTAAGTTACACTATGAAGCTGTCCTCCCTCAGGGAGATTCAGCCCACATCCCAACCAGTCTCTGCAGGCTGCCTAATGCAAAGAAACAGACAGTTCCAGGACATGCTTCATCTCATCCCAAAGTAGGGATCTAAAAGTCGGGCATATGATCCATGCTGAAATGGTGCCTTCTGCTGCCCGCTTGCTGTAAGGAAAGCAGAGGGTGACTTCCCTCAGTTGTACTCCTCTGCATCAACACTGTCCAAAGCCAGATGAGGTAAAAGCCACTCACCCAGTTTCAGATCCCCACGAAGACCACAAAGTAGCCCAGGAGAGGTATGGATTTTAATACCATTAACACAACACCACTGAAGGCCAGAGGTACTCTGGAGTTTATATTGTACTTGGTCCAAATGCTTGACTTTGGCATGCAGAGAAAGCCACTTAAAAGACTGAGGACAACCGTCTACAGGACCAGTCTCACCTCCCTGGGTGTTCTCTGCCAGTGCAGAAGCAGTGTGCACGCTGAAGACTGGATTATCTCACGCCATGCCACCTCATTCCAGCTCATTTGCCTCACAGGCTGTCATGAATGGAAGAATGGGAAAGCAAAGCTACTAAGAGGCAACTGACCAACAGAGCTCAGTTCAATCACCTCAAGAAAATTTCCCAGGATAGGAAGAGAGTTGAGACCTTTAACTCACAGGTAGTTTCTTCCAGCCACAGAGCAAGAAGAGATGGATTCTGGCATTCAAGAAAAATGGTGTGTCACACAGAAATAATGTGACTTAATTCCTACAGGAGTAAGGAGAAAAAGAAATCACTACTTTAGAGCAGGCATAGGGAGCTGGTCTCTTGATTACATAGTTCTGCCTGCATCTGAGGGATCAGGAGGAAACTTCAGAAGAAAGACACCACAATATTTTCTAAACCATTAAACAGTGTTGAGAGGCAGTAATAGGACACAGTTTATCGTGTGAAAGAAAAGATAGAATTTCATCGCCTTTATGCACTTGGCCAGGCCAGTTGGGGAAAGAGGGCAGATGGAGAAATAGAAGGTCTTCACACAGGCAAGACAAAACAGTATTTTACAAAACAAACAGTACTACAAACTCAGCAAATCTGATGCTATTTTGTGAGATGAGTGGTGTTTGAGAAACCACAGTACAAAACCATTATCGTGAGCACCATACGTTATGAATCATCTCCACCAATAATAACACAGCAGCAAAAACAAGTACCCACTCTTGCCACAAAAATAACCCACAAAAATAAAACTAGCATAAATAAATGGCAATATAATGATAATAATTTGCAGACATAAATTAGAGATGACAGAGAATTTGCTACCCTTCAGCTCCTCTGCAAACATGCAGGATTGTTCCTTATACTGTGATCCCTAGTTATACATCTAGGCTACAGCTAGCCAGAAAGAAATGGTTTCTTACCTTATGAATACTTTTGAGAAAGGAGAGTTGCAATTCCCCTGCTTCACCAAAGCAAAACCTTTAAATACAGAAACTGACTGCAGCCAAAACTGCTGGCACACTCACCTGTGAGTGTGTTCTCCTGCTCTCTCTGAATTTAACCAGAAATTTCAATCTGAAGCAGAGCGATTATTTCCTAAATAGAGAGCAAGGAGAGAATAACCTCCTCCCTGTGCACCCAGCTTCTGACAATTACCAATTTAGAGATTTTCTGAGGCACAGGTTGGATCTCAAGTAACAGGTTTAATGGTCTCCACTGAGCCTAACCTTTACAAATTTGTCTAATCCTTTTCTTGATATTTTTGGTTTCCACCACATTCTGTGGATAAGAGTTATAGTTACTGAAGTACCATCTGAAAAGCTACTCTTTGCTTGATTTAACCACAGAATGATAGGAGTTAGAAAGAACCTCTAGAGACCATCCAGTCCAACCCCCTGGTAAAGCAGGTTCCCCTCCATCAGGTCACACAGGAACATGTCCAGGTGGGTTTGAAGCCTCCACACCCTCCCTGGGCAGCCTGTGCCAGGGCTTCCTCACCTGAACAGGGAAGTGCTGAGTGATCACCTCAGGGTGGTCTTGCTGCATGGCTTGGTCCTAGGGGCCAAACAAACCCACCAAGGAGGTCAGAAGACCAGGATTAACCTCACTGATTGACCATCCCAGAGTGTTCAACCAGTGATGCTTGAAACAGTGTTAGAAGACAACTATGCCACTCAGAACACCTGCTTAACCTTGCAGGCCAAGCACGATGGGGAGTAGTCTGTCAATAAGTCTCAGCTGGGGTGCTGAGTGACCACCCTGCAGTGTCTCTCTGTAACGAGATAAAAGATCATAGGAGACAGATTAAAACAGTATGTATGTGGTCCAGATGTATAGGTGCTTTGTAGTTAGAAGTAATAGTAAGACGGTACTGATCAAAATAAATAGATGCAGACTCGTGACAGACACACTATGCTCATAGAGGATGGAATAGTAAGTTGCTCTGCCTGAGGGGGAGAGACCCTTATTAACAGGTAGATGGGGTGGGCCCAGTCACTTTATATGCATGGCATGGTATCAACTGTACTCTGACCATCACCAACAGCTTTATGGGGTGGGCCTGGCTGCTTTATACATGTGGCTTGTGAACAGCTGTATTCTTGAAGAAGGATGAGAGCCTGCTAAGGATGGAACCCTCTGCTCTGCCAGGTACCAGAGGACAGATGATCATTTGATGATCTCTTACTCAAGCCACATGCCAGGTGGAGGAATCACTACATAGAACATGTGTTATATATGATTTTGTATAAATCCAGCAGGGATGTCCTGTTGGGTGTGCTGGCTTTGTGGAGTTATCCCCTTGCACACGTCTCTGTGCAGCTATGAAAGCGGGACCTCGACTGTGTGTGTAGCTTGGCTTAGCACACATCGGGCACAAATTTGCTTTTCAGGCAACATCTGTGTGTCACAGGAACACCACGTCCTTCAGAAAGGGAGGGTCGGGAAAAGGGTTGAACTCGTAAACCAAGAAGCGTTAGGGGACGTGCGGGGAGCAGCTGAGGGGAGTGTGTGTGGGGAAAGGGGGATGAGGGGATGGAGGAGAGCGAGCAAGGGTAGGAGGGGCAGCGGTGGGAAGAGGGTCGAGGAGGCAGGGGACAGCAAGCGGCCATGGGAGAAGTGGGAAGAGGACGCGGGGAGGAGGAACGTTAGTTGCTGTCAGTTGCGTTGCGGCGGTTGTGGGAGCCGCGTCAGGCCCCGCTCTGCGCTGCTCGGGCGCTCTCTAGCGGAGCTCCGAGGCCTTACAGCGGGCGCCGTCGGGGCCGGGCCCGTTCTGCGCCTGCGCCGCCGCCACCGTCAGTGGCGGGGCTTCCAATGTGGCCTGGGGCTTGGGTTCGCGGGCATCTGCCTAGCTGCGATGTCGTGCCGTGTAGGGCAGAATAGGCGAGTTTGCCCCGGTGTTGCCAGTTGTTCTGGTTCCATGGCTGCTGCCACCTCCCACAGAGCATTTGCCACCATCCAGGAATCAGCATAAAGTATTGGCCATGTTTCATGTTCGGCCGTGTTTAAAGCCAGCCAGGTGGCTTCAGCTCCGCCAGCTGATCCTCTCCAGCAGCTACTGCGACTTCTGGCAGGAGGCTCCGTACAGCCACCTGCCACCTCTCACACTTTCCCACCATGAGACAGGACACATCAGCGAACAAAACATATCACTGCTCATCTTCTGGCAGCTTGTTATATGGTGGGGCCTTGTTGGCACCTGACACTTCCTTCTCAAAACCCTCTGGCCAGTTTGTGATCACTTGCAGGATGACTGGGAGGCTGGGGTTTCCTGTACAGGCTCATTGTGTATTCAGTGTCACCCACTTACTCCATGTAGCATCAAGTTGCATGTGTGAAGAAGATGTATCAAGAAGAGTGTGTCCAGCAGGTCGAGGGAGGTTCTCCTCCTCTACTCTGCCCTCTGTGTGCAATTCTGGGCTCCCCAGCTCAAGAGGAATGGAGAACTTTCTTAGAGAGACTCCAGTGCAGGGTCACTAAGATAAGGGGGCTGGAGCATCTTGTGAGGAAAGGCTGTGGGAACTGGGACTGATCAGCTTGAAGGAGACTGAGGGGGAATCTCATTAATACTTACAAGTATTTGAAAGGTGGATGTCAAGGGGATGGGGCAACATTTTTTTTCTGTAGCATCCAGTGACAGAACTAGGTGTAATGGACATAAGATAGAACAGAAAAAGTTCCACTTAAGGAAAAATTTCTTTACTGTTCAGGTGAGAGAGCCCTGGCACAGGCTGCCCAGGAAGGGTTTGGAGTTTCCTTCTCTGGAGGTTTCTAAAACCCCAATGGACACATTCCTGTGCGACTTCACGTAGGTGCTTTAGCAGGGAGTTGGACTAGATGATCTCTAGAGGTCACTCCCAATCCCTACCATTCTATGATTTGGCAATCCAGCCCAGCACTGGCAGTCAGGGTGCTAAAAGGAGTTGTGCTTCCATGCCAGTCACTTCTGAGGCAGCTCAAACTGCTTCATATGCTGCCAATACCTCCTCTCAGTTGGAGTATAGCAGGTCTCAGACCCTCTGTATCCCCACCTCCAAAACGTGAGGGGGTCAGCCTCAAATCTCACCAGATGCTTTTTGTCAGAGGCTGCAGGTAAGGCCATTATCCCTGGCTGTGGCGTAAAGCACATTTTTCACAGACTGGCCCACGGGCTACTGCCTAAACAATCTCCTGTTTAATTTGTTGAAAGCCTTGTTGCTGTTCAGGGCCACATTTGAAACCATTTTTCTTCTGTGTGACTTGATAGAGAAGACTTACATCATAGTGTAGTTTGGAATAGGCATCTTCCAAAAGCCCACAATGCCTAAGAAAGCTTGTGTTTCTTTTTCACTAGTCAGCAGAGACATGGCAGTAATTTTATTGATGATATCCATTGGGATGTGCCAACAACCATCCTGCCATTTCATCCCCAAAAATTGTATCTCCTCTGCAGGTCCTCTGACTTTGCTTTGTTTTATGGCAAAACGAGCCTTCAGAAGGATTTGAACTATTTTTTTTTTCCTTTCTCAAAAACTTCTTCTGCTGAGTTGGCTTATACAATGATGTGATCAATATACTGTAGGTGTTCCAGGGTCTCCCCCTTTTCCCATGCAGCCTGGATCAGTCTTTGGCTGTGTTTTCACTCCTGGGGCAGTCGATTCCAGGTGTACTGGATGCCCTTCCAGGTGAAAGCAAACAGAGGCCTGCACTTTGCTGCAAAGGGGACTGAGAAGAATACATTGGCAGTGTCGATGGTGGGATATCATTTGGCTGCCTTGGACTCCAGTTCATACTGGAGTTCCAGCATGTCTGGCACGGCAGCACTCAGCTGCTGCGTGACTTCATTCAGGCCATGACACGCAACTGTCTGTCTCCACTCAACTTTCACACTGGCCATATGAGGCTCTTAAAGGGTGAGCAAGTCCTGCTGATCACTCCTTGGCTCTCCAGCTGTCAAATCAGCTCATGGATGGGAATCACAGAGTCACGGTTGGTGCGATATTGCTGCCGATGCACCATTGTGGTAGCAACTGGCACCTGCCCGTCTTCAGCCTTCAGCAACCCCACAGCAGAGGGTCCTCTGAGAGGCTAAGCAGTTGTTTCCTCTAAGGCAGCTACACCGAAGGCCCAATGGTACTCTTTTGGGTCCTTGAAATACCCTCTCTTGAGGTAGTCTATGCTAAGGACACACAGAACAACAGGGCCAGTCACAATAGTGTGTTTATGCCACTCATTACCCGTTAGACTCACTTCAGCTTCCAACACAGATTGCTGTTGGGATCCCCCTGTCACTCCAAAAATACAAATACTTTATATTTCTTTAGAGCTTGAGCACACTGTGCACCTGTGTCCACTAAAGCCTTGTGCTCCTGTGGATCTGATGTGCCATGACATCAAATCCACACAGAGCAATAAACCCAGTTTCCCTGTCCTCCCCCTCGCTGGAGGCAGAGTGCAGTTTTGAAACTCTCCTATCTTGGTTTGACTGATAGCTTGCTAAATAAGCAGCCTACAAAAGAAAAGTTTTTTAAAAACAATTAAAAATCCAAAATAACGACAACAAAAAACATGGTTGCATGGTCTGCAGCATTGCAACCAGGATATGCATTTGGATGAAGAACATCTATTATCAGTGAGTTATCCCTATAATCAGGTAAAAACAGTTGTGCAGCAAGCCTCTTGGCTCTGATGGTGGCCACAGCAGAGGACTAGTGAAGACTGTAAGGGCAGGGCAGGCCTAGAGAACAGCCAGTATAAAAGATACCACCACCACCTCTGAGATAAATCAAAGCTGAAACAACCCACAGTCTCTCATTTCCCTTAAACTTCGTTGGCTTTAACAACCACAGGAGAGCGGTTCTGCAGCTGCATCTCAGCTCTTGTTTGCCAGCAGCTTCCAAATGCTGTTCCGCCTCTGACGAGTCAGATAGAAATGTCAGCAGACACGTGATGTGGAGCAGCTGCTGTGGCATTTTGACAGCCACCATAAAGTAACTAGAGGACTTTGGATGTGGTGGAAAGAGCAAAAATTTCAAGTCAGCAACCTGACTTCCAAACCTCCAAAGGAGAGATCGATGAGTTACATTAGTAGGTATTTCTTGGACTTGTTAAGTTTTGCTGTGTGCCACTCACGTGGTTGCACACATAGCTGTGTCTTAGGGAATGCAATACACAAACACCAACAGGCACTCAGCTACCATCATTTGTTTAATAAAGTCTTTTCTTGTTTTAAAAAAGTTTACAAGACAGATGTGTTCCCACGTGATAAACGACTAGCAGCTGATCTTTTAATGATTTAATCCATGCAGAGAGGCTGGACTGTGTAACCTGGCGTTACGCAGCAGCTGAACAATATACCCAAATATGCACAGATCTACACGCTGCCATGGAAACAGGTAGCACATGACACCATAGATTGAGAATCGAAACACAAGCCTGCCTGGATCATTTTCAGAATTCAAGTGTAAGTTTAAGGAAAAACCCTGATTTGTCTCTGAAATGGAGTACTGAGAGTGAATGTTCCGCTACAGTCTGCCTACAGTCACCCTTTATTCAGCAGTCATGTGAAAAACACATACACAAAAATGTTACAAATCCTTTTTACTACTGACACTACACAGTAACAACTGAATCTGATAGCATTGCTTTGGTTGCTTCAATACAGAATGATACACAGGTTTCTAATGTCTTAGTTCCGTTTTCCCATTTTCCATTCTTTTCCAAAGCTGTAGAAGAGTGATTCTGAGGTGAATGTCTGTTGGGTCTTTCTCTCCAAGAACCCAGTGTAGCTTTTGTATGATAAACTGTAGAGGGCAAACAAAAGGGAACATTACTACAGGTAGAGTAAAAATACAATAGGATTTCATCAAATCTAGACAAAAGTATCTTATTCTCACAGCATGAAAAAAACGACGTTAGACCATCAGTAGATCACATTTCAGAAATGTTCAGCTCCCTAGAATTTCAAATTCCATTGGGAAGGTCACACTGACCAAAGCACTCTAGAAGGTCTGCAACTGTAAAGTGTTAGTTAAACACAAATCACAGAAACAAGCAGGGAAAACTTGTACCACAGCAGCAAGGCCAAGAGTTGTTGAGAAATATGATATCCTTTCTTTATTTTCTAAGAATCCATTCCCCTTCTCAGTGTGCCTGCTCATCTCCAGTGTTAAAAGAGAAAGGTGTACTGAGCAGAACTCATGCGATTCCAGCTGATGTATATGATATGACAATCCACTTTTGACTGCAACCCAGTTAATGAACAGAACTATTTCACACCAGTCTCGAAGCCGCCCTCCACGAGGCCAGGGGAAAAAAAAAGCCTAAGAACCTCAAAGTTGCTTTGGTCCCTTGTCCAGGTCAAAGCAAAACAAATTAGCCTATTTCCAGAAATCTAGCCAATGCCTTATGCAAATTTATTCATATTATTACCACACAGATAATATGAATTTCTCTAAAACAGAAATCACTCCCCAAAGTCTGACCACTAGGGAAATTCATGCTTTAAAAAAACAAAAACCAGCATGTGACAGTCAATTATATAAAACACAAGCCAGACCGAACTCTAAGGATGGAAAAATGAAAGGGGTTTGACCTTAACGTTGAAAAGCTGTGAATAATTAAACTGCACAGGCAGCTCAGGGCTTCAGTGTGCAGATGAGGCAATTAACACTTTCTTGAGAGCCTGGATATGTTTGAAAGTTTCAAAATCAGCAATGCAACTTTTGCAGGGGGAAGGGCAGGCAGGGAAATCAGTGTCCTGAATACTTAAAATTGACTGGAAGAGTATGATAAATACGTATCTACATATGTAGATAATCCATGAAAGAGGATCCAGGTCTGTTTTCAGACAGTCCAATTCTATTCACTCAGGTCCAGGCATGTCCTGGAGGTCAAATGCCTGAAGGGAGAGGAAATCCCAGTTTTCTTACTGAATTCAAGCAGAAAGTCTGGCTCTCAGTGCCTGCCCTATGTAATCCTTAGACGGTGAAGGTATATGGGAAACAGCCTGTTACCCAGTCATCTGCAAAAGAACAAATTGAGAAGGGAGAGGCAAGAACCAAGACAGGAAGTTGCAGTTCTGGCCTGTCTCCCATGTCTAATATGTTTTCCACTTCCACTGCTGGGGACTATGCATTATTTGGGTATTACAAACAGCATGAGCTGTTCCAGGGTGAACTGCCTGCTACGTAAAGACAGGGAGAAAAACACAACCATGTCTCTCCACTGTAAAGAATACAAAGCAGGATTCTGAGTTAAGTCACTGTTGTGTCATAAACCCAAAATTTTAGACTTCTTGAGTCAACCTGAAAACAGTGGTGGCTGGGCTCACCCTCACACATAACACATCTCTAACCAAGCACACAGCTGAGGAGAGGTTTTCACCCACTTCCACATACTGATGTGTCAACTGCAAGATAGAAGCAGAGGTTACCAACCAGCAAGACTATCAGAATTTCACCTTTCAGCACTTTAAATGCAACCCACTGCACAGGCTGCTTCAGTAAAGCACTCGGAGCAAGAGGACACAGCTTTACAGAGGACTGGAAACATCAAACTTGATACCTTCTTTGGATGAGCTAAGGCTCTCTTTCCGAAGACACATCTCCTTCCGCTCCACTGCTTGCACTGGGGTCATCCTTGTTACGGGGGATGTTTCTTTCTCTACTCGACTCAGAGGGCACCTTAGTTCTGGTCTTCTCTTTCCTTTGTTGCTGTTTTTCAAGTTTTGTCAGCTAGTCACAAAGTAAGGAGAGAGAGAAAACACTTGATGGAATAAAAGAAATTCAGAAGACTATTTTTAAAACAATCATAAATATGAGCATTTGTGTAAATCTTGCAACTCACATTCACAACACCAATAAGTTTGTCAATAAAACAGAAAGCAAACAGAAAATAATTGGAAAAAAAAAAAAGCCCAAGGCTTGGATTTTCAGAAATTTGGAGAACACTGTGAATTATCATCATCTGTTAACACGATCAGCCCGAAGCATAAAAGAGAAGTGCACACATTCAAAGGACTACCCTCTGCTTTCTACGGTGCCTTCTCTGCCCAACACAATCTGTGAACATGGAAAAGAATAAAACTCAAGGACCAAAAGGAGGAGCTGGATTACACCAAACTCTTCTGGTTTGGGTGTTCAGTGTCAGTTCTGTAGTTTCAAAGTCACTGACAACAGATGTATCCCACATTTGGCCATGCAGACAAATAAATGTATTTTATTCTTTTTCCAGAGAAAGAGATACATGAGCCTTAGCATCACTTAGGACATAGAATAACCATTTCAAGTCAGCTTGGACAAAAGCCTTGGCTAACACTGCCTTGCCAGTTCTCAGAAGAAATGCTTTCAATGCTACTAAGAGTAAAACTAAGCCACACATAGCTGTCACATCTTCCCCATTTATCAGAGATGCAGGCTGTGGTAAATTTTGGGGATTACATATTAATAGCTACTTAAATTACTACACTCTGTGCAGTTTATCCTGTTGGATAATTCCCATAGTCTACTTATTTTTCTCTATTGCTTCCACAGTTTCTCCAAGAATCATAATTTCATGGCCAGAAGATCTCTTCTGAGGTGGACTTTTCACAAATAAAATCAGCTAGATTATGTGTGTTGCTTATTAATTAGACGGGCTCATGGAAGACACGCACAAAGATGCAAATCTGAGTTCCAAGTCAGTAAGACCTAAGAGCACAGACTAGAGAGCCTTGGAAGGATGCAGAGCGTCCCCTTGTACCTTATCCCACATATACACACTCTCCTTGAACACCTGCACACATGAACTTCTAGCCTAACACAGAAGTAGTTTATTTTTACTATATGAAATGACACATAGGACATATCTGTCTGTCTAACATGATCCAGTCCTCAAGTGACATGCACAGATGTAATAAACATGCTGGGCACGATACAGGCCATATTTTAACTCCAATGTCTGACCACATGCACACTACTCTTCTGCTAACAAGTCTATATGCACAGCACAGGAATGTTAAAGGTAATCGAGAAAGTGAGCGCATCTGCAGGACGAGAAACAAAAGTTTGTGAGCCCCTAGTATTAAAGGCATTCAACTTTAATTAATGGTACTCTCATGGTCTCTCTGCAGCTGGATTTTACTTTTGTGAATGGTACTGGGGTCATCCAGCTGCTGAAATCAGAACTGGTATTTCAATGACCTTCATGGTACAAAAATGTACCAGAAAAGAGAAGACACACTGCATTAGCTGCAGTTCTGCTGAGAAATTAAAGCACAGTTCCTTGGTTTCAAAGCTATAGATTTGTACACATTTAAACAATTCTGTGAGCAGGTAGTACACTCCTCACTGGCCCTCAATTGAGCAGTCAGTACTCCCCCAACACCAAGCCAAACCCGAGTCAAATCTGTTGCAAAAAACCTATAAACAGCTGTTGTGATCTCTGACCCTCTCTTTATTGCAGCAACAAGGCTCCTAGCAGTGACCCTTTTTTGACAATAATGAAGCCAAAAAATATTTCAGCTTCCTCACAGTGGAAGTTCTGTAACTTAGAACTCCATGAAACTTCATTGTTTCTGTAAATACTGAATGACACAATACCCCGTCTTGTGCATCTGGTGTTTCTTATTACTTGAAAGAAGAAAAAGCCTAAGACACATGATACCAAATAGATTAAGTTGTTATCTTTAACCTGAGAAGGCTGTGAGCTAACCCAACAAAGTTAGCCCTGGGTTTTTAAAACAAGAAACACAGTTGTGTTTTCATGCTGTGAACCTTCTGTTATGCAATACAAAATCCACATCCATAATATATATTTGTTCACATATAATTTAAATATAGAGGCAGAAGTGACTTATTATAAGGTAAATATCACATTATGTGATATCATTTATTATTACATTATTATTATCATTTATTATTACATTTATATGTGATATCATGTCTTATTACTATTTCAAACATGCCATTTGCCAATATGGGCTTGGGGGCAAACAGCATACTCACTAAGACTTCTGAAGTATATATAGTTATATATACAGGTTTATAAACATAAATATATACAGTCTAATATACAAAGAGACCACATTCTCTGTCAAAGCAAGAGAGACACTCATATCCTAAAGTAAACAACATACAATGGATGGTCTCCAGTGTTATGACATATATGTTTATCATCAAAGACCCATGAGTTACCTAATTCTGCAATTAATTAGTTCGAGAACAATGTAGTACAGAAGGCAAACAAAACAGCAGATATAGAGAGAGAAATCCAGATCCACCTTCACACCTAGCTCTGTAGCAGACCCAAAGCTCTACCCCATGACTACTCAACTACATCTCTAACTCAGAGGCCAACATCTCTAACAGGTGGAGAAAAAAAATAGGAGCAGGAATTGCTTGGGAATATTGAGGACAACTTGCAAGCTGGCATGATCTGACAGTATTTACCCAGCTCAAAGAAAAATGACACAAGTTCATGGAACTGAACAGTTCACAACAAATTGAACTATAGTAGCTGCCCCTGCTTACCAGGGTTTCACAAACAGCTGGGATAGTCTCTTTCCTACATACATGTCACATCTTTGTTGTGTGAGGAGGACTTTTCTTTTCTGTGATTGATTTATACTCCTCTAGTAGAAGGAATATAAAAATACATTCATTAATCCATTGCTCGGGAGTTACAAAGATCATGTTACCAATTACAATCACAATCACTCCAAAAATGTATTTCACTGTCACATTCAATGACAATGAGGAGCTACTCATCAGCAATTACTTGTCTAATCTCTTTCTGTTAACATCACATTAAACACTGCAAGACGGTTTATTTCTCTCCTCTTGCTAAAGCAGAAGGCAAAAAGACAAAAACTACACCATGCCTAAGCCTTAGCTCCCATGCTACAAGGAAATCAATAGATTGTATGATAGCTCTTGTGCTTTAAAACCAACCACTTGCTTGCTCCTCCCCGGCCCTAAGTGACAAGGGGAGGAGAAGGAGAAGAAGAAAAAAGTAAAACCTCATGGGTTGAAACAAGGACAATTTAACAGAACAACACAACAAGAGAATAAATGGTCCTGTCTGAATCTCACCAGGCACAGCTTTCTACCATTCCCATACTTCCTGTCACCAGATACCAGGGAGATAGCACCTCCGCATCCACCTCCCCTCCTCAAGAAGCTATAGAGAGCACTGAGGTTGCCCCTCAGCCTCCTTTTCTCCAAACCAGACAAACTCAGAGTCCTTAGCCTTCCAGTCATGTCACCAGCTTTGTTGTATGTAGCACTCAAGGTGAGGCCACATCAGCGCTGAATACAGCAGCGCCATCATTTCATTTGACCAGCTGGCCATATCATGTTTGATGCACCTCAGGATGTGGTTTGACCTCCTGGCTGCGAGGGCACACTGCTGATTCATACTGAGCCTGCTCCAGCCAGCATCCCCAATCCCTTTCTGCAGAGCTGCTCTCCAACCACTTCTCTATACTTGTGTCCAGTATTAAGTCATCCCAGGTGCAGAATCTGCCATTCGCTCTTGTTCAATTTCATGCCATTGATGATTGCCCAGTGCTCCAGTATATTCAGATCCTTCTGCAAGGCCTCATGTCCCTCAAGAGAGTCAACAGCACCTCCCAGTTTGGTATCATCAGCAAACTGGTTAATGGTGCATTCAACCCCTGCCTCCAGATCACTGATAAATATATTGAACAGAACTGGCCCTAGACTTGATCCCTGAGAGGAACACCACTGATGACTCTGGCTGCCAGGCAGATGTGGCCCCATTCACTACAACCCTTTGAGCTTGGCCCTTGATCCAGTTCTTCAGTTGTCCTGCTCATCTTACAGGACAACTTGTCCAGAGGATGCTGTGAGGGACGGTACCAACAGCCTTACTAAAGTCCAGAAAAGCTACATCCACTGAGCAGGTGACCTTGTCACAGACCAGTATCAAATTGGTCAGACAGAATTCTTCCTTCGTAAACCTGTGCTGACTGTTTCTGATGACTGCAATGCCCTTTAAATGCCTTTTGATAGAACTCAGTATAGTTTTCTCCATAATTTTTTCCAGGTACTGAGGTTTGATTAACATGTTTGTAGTTTCCTGGTTCTTCCCTCATGCCCTACTTAAAAACTGCAATGACAATTTTAACAAGGTTAAGTGAAGTGTTATACAAATAGGGTTGGCGTGGCCTTGATGAAGCACAGCCTGTAATAATGATCCCTTTCCCTTTTCTTTCAGCCTGGAAAAGTTGGTGATTGTTGTGTTCAGAGGGTAAGAAAAGCCTCATCACAACATTTAGTTTTTGCATAGCCTATGCTGTTCCTCAGCAGGGCTCACACTCTCCAGACTTAAATACAGGATTTAAATTTGCTGCTCTCTTGTTTTTGAGAGAGAGGCAGCTCTCCAGGTAATTTTTCCATCCAGACAAAAGCCCCTAAATGTCAAGAAACTTCACTAAAAAAAATGCAGGGGGCAGGAGGGACAGCAGGTCCAGACACATTAAAAACATAGCTACTGAGTGATGATTGAACAGCAGCTTTAAAAATGAGCAAGAATAATCTGTATAAAGCTGTTTTGTGTTATACATGCAGAGCCTTTACCAGGACAGCAGGAAAACAGGCCAGGGAACTGAAGAAACCAATGCAATTATTTAACTTTGCAGAGGCTGCATAGGAAGTACAAGAACCTTATACTTCAGGAAAGGTAGACTGCTTCATAATAGGAATGCTACAAATTTGCAGAGGAGGCACATCCACCCTTTCCAAAAAGATCTTCTGGCTTGCTTACCTGTTTAGGGTCAACAGTGGCAGCTGGGGACTCCAGTTCTATTGTTACAGGACCATCATTCTGGATGTGTACCTGCATGTAGGCACCAAACTTGCCATCTGAAAAGGGAACGGACAAGAAGTGCTGAGGGCTCTTGGAAGGACGACACATATCAAAATCTTTACCAAATTTGCTACTGAAAAGGGGAAAAAGAAATATGGAAAAGAACCACAAACTGACAAACCGCAGAAGGCTAGTAAGAAAAAGTCTGTGTGCACCCATCTACGTGGTCAGACATTCTGAGACTATAAATACCCAGCTAAGTCGAAATGTCCACAAAATGAACCAAGTCTACAGATAATAATTTTCTATTAATAGGGCCCATCAAAAAAAAGTATTTTCTAGCCACTTGTCTTCTGGACAAGTGTATTAAAAAAAAAAACAAGTCTAAATGTGAAAATGGCCAGAAAGCAAACAGAAAAGACTGATAGAGCACAAATGCAAAGGGAAGCCAAGCACCTACTGGTAAAGAGAAAACTGTTGCATAAATGGCAGAGGTGAGAAAAGGTAATCTGAATCAAAACACTGCTCTCAAGTAGCACAGTACACCTCCCACTGTCATCATTACCATTAAACAGAGTGTAAAAATAAAGTGAAAGATGGAGTTACACTGTCCACCACACACTGGTGATGCCTTCAAGTCTGACGAACCACATATGCCTCAGAAAAAAAATGTTCCTCCTGGGTTAATCTAGCTGCACAGCACAAAATACCCAGCCTTTGAGAGAGTCTCACCACAGAGCTTGTTCTCATGTCTGGAGCCTCTCTGGGTTATGTTGTCAATTGCTTGTATTATACAGCCAATAACAATAGAAGAACATCTACATGTTAAACTGTTCCAGAGGAACAGCAGGAAATGGCTTGGCTAGAGGAAGACTGGAGTGATCACCCTGAAAGGCTGATAGTTAAAATATCTTAAGGGAAGATATCTTAACGTCCCCTCATCTGCTGCCACACAAAGACAGCTCCTTTATAGACAAAAAAAATCACTGAATAAAGGAAGTAACAATCAGGGAAGAGTGCGTGAAAATAAGGTCCACTGGTCACATCAAGGACCTTACCAACCTTTTGTCCTTACCTTTAATAAGCTCCGGTTTGTAGGCTTTTCTTAGCTGCTCTAGGAAGTTGTTATAAAAACACTCTGCCTGCTCTGTGGGCATTGCCATGTGGTAGTCGGGCTTGTTTCCTTTCAGGATGCACTGGAGAGTAAATTGGCTCACACACAACACTTCATACTGTTTATCCATCACACTTTTGGACCAGTGCTTCCCACTTTCATCTTCAAATACTCGCAGGTTCAAAATCTTTCGAACCCTAGGAGGAGAAAAAAGTAATTCCTGAATTGTCCCACATAGGATCAGCAAGTACAAGTTAATGCTTACCACACAGGATAAGCTAAAAGGGAAGGCAGATGCATATTTATATGTCTCTACATAACAAGGTATCTGTTAAGAAATACCTGTTGTTTAGCTTAAATAAGTACGTTTTAAATAGAATCAGTCACTCAGAATCAATCACTCAGCATTAGCAGGCAGGGGTCATTGTGTAATGTGTGATTTGGCATACTGTTTGCTTAGCAATACTTATTTAGCATTAATAGCTATACTCACTGAAGCCTTAGGCTGTAAGTTTGCACCTAGATTTGCTGAACTTCTACGTACTTGAGCAAAAGAGAGCCTCTAGAGCCAGCACAGACAAGAAGATAAGGACGCTACAACAGAAGCTGCAACTTGACAACGTCCAGTCTGAAGACAGTGAAGGAATCCAGTATGGTGTTAAAAGATCTCAGACTAGAATCACAAATGGACCAAAAGGTGCACGAAAGACACATGAAGAACACATGAAGGGTAGGTGCATAGATTGTAAGGGTGGAATTACCCAGGGATTTCTTTCTTTGGGGTCCCTCACCAGAGGCACTCAGCTAGAGCTGTTTTTTCCAGCGGTACCATTTGATTAATTTTTGGGTTTTTTTACAAAATTCAATAGCTGAGACTCTGCTATGGGAAATCTGTGCTTTGAACTATGACAAAACCTCTTTGACAATATCCCTTTGTCCCTTGCCTCCTAAACCATAGGAATCTCACCACATTAGGCAAAGCCATAACCAAGAAAGCCCTTACACACATATATAACATTGTCAGACCATTAATTAACATAATCATTCTACAGAGCATGAGATCAGGACAAAATAACTGCAAGTTACAGGGTGACATAAAGATAACATAGTTTACTCTTTACTATCTGGTTTTACGTGTCACAACATTATCTAACACGTGAATAGCTTTGGGAATTTGAATCCTCTCACCATACTGGGAAATCACAGTCAGTGAGAAATGAGATTATCCTAAACTATGGTTATTTCTAGACATGATTCACATGTGTTCTTCCAGCTTTGCCACCTTCTAGTACTCTTTCCAAACCCAGTCCCATGAGCCAGATGAGGACAGCACCATCAGGATCAGAGTGATTTGGGTTGGAAGGGACCTTTAAAGTCCATCTAATCCAACCTTCCCTGCAATGAGAAGAGACATCTTTATATCAGGTTGCTCAGAGTCCAAATCAATCTGATTTTGATTTTTTCCAGGGACAGGGTATCTACAACTTCTTTGGGCAAACTGTCCCAGTGTGTCATCATCCTCATCGTAAAAAATTTATTCCTTATATCTTAGTCCAAATTTACCCCCTTTTACTTTAAAACCATTATCCCTTGTCCCATCACTACAGGCCCTACGGAAAAGTCTGTCTCGATCTTTCTTACAAGCCCTTTTTAAGTATTGAAAGGCTGCAATAAAGTGTCCCTGGAGACTTCTCCAGGCTGAACAACCCCAACTCTCTCTGCTGCTCCCTCCACAAGAGGTGCTCCAACTCTCTGATCATCTTTGTGGTCCTCTTCAGGACCTGTTTCCTGTACTGAGGAATCCACAGCTGGACACAGGACTTCAGGTGGGGTCTCACCAGAGCAGAGTGGAAGGGCAGAATCACCTCCCTCGACCTGCTGGCCATGGATGAGCAAAGGAAGACTGGGAATCAGTGCACAGCTGCAGGTGGCAGCGATGTGGTGAATGGGACTTGTTTGTATTACGGCTGATTTTTGTATCTGGAGGCAGATCCAACTGGTTTGAATGCTCAGAGAGGACATGGAGACTTTCACAAACAGATGCTGAAAAGCAGTAGGCAGACTTGCAACCTAGTCTATGGCTGGACTTGGGTTGATAACAAGACTGTATGTATGCCACTCTCCTGTCTTTGCTTTTTTCTTTTAGCTTCTACAAACCTGCAGCAGCTATAAACAAGGGAGTGTATCAAGTACAAAGCATTTCAACTGCAGACATCAGCAAGAGATTTTTACACTGGACCAGAGGTGAGGCGATACAAAATAAAGCTGAGACTTTATGTTATAGTCATAGAATAGAATCATAGAATAGTTTTGGTTGGAAGGAATCTTTAAAGGTCATCTAATCCAATCCCCCTGCAGCACTGTCACAGAAACCATCCTTGCCCATTTGTGTGTGCTGAAGAGAAACAGAACCGACTCTTGAATAAAGTGGGTGGTTAAAAGCCTTGGAAAGACCCAGCACATAGGCTTAAAATCATTGTCACTGCTGTGTTTCAATGACAAAGATGCTTGTTTCATTTACAGGATTATTAAAGTTTGTTTCACTAGGACTTGAAAAGTCTGGTTAATCTGATCTATTTCAAATATTCTTGTTTTTTTTAGATGCTGGCTTTCTGACTTTCCTGCATCAGTCATCCAAACAACCTGATGCTGAGAGCACAGTCATTATGGATCATCACAGTCACTGTGGATCATCCACTTGCAATGTTCAGAAGTATCTTTCACATCCACCTAGGTAGCAATGAGAAATATCAATACAGCAAGTGTTACACACTGAGGAGAGAAACAGCAGGGCTAGCCAGTGCAGCATGTCACAACAAAATCTTCAGCTTTGCTACAATTCTCTACAAGTTTCACAAGTTCACCTGAGATCTTTCCTGATCTTTAGTTCACATCGCCATTCTCTGCTTTCTCTCCTACGTATACTAAGGGCCTTTTTCACCCTTGCTCACATTCTTCTCTCTTCACTGCTTGAGCCTTTGCTCCTCTTGACATCAGTTAGCTCTATTACCTGTTTCTACTTTGCCTTCATCAAAACTGAGGTCAGATCTAGAACAATATCTGAAGGAGACAGAAAAAGCCCCTAGATAACTGTCTTGCATGTGTTTGCTAGCCAAATCACAGTATTTTGTGGCCACAGAACAGATGAGCAGAGACAATCCTCTAGGCTGCCAAAATTGACTGATGGGACTGTCCAGCCTTTTGGAAGAAGAGAACTTCTCATGCACAAGCTCGGAATGGAGTCCTTTGGGGTAAATTCATAAAGTAAAAAGGACAGACATTTTCAAACAGGAGATAAGAAAAACCCAACATGTTGATTCTTCCTTTTTGAGTCTATTCTTCGTAAAAAAAACACATAAGAACCGGGTAGAGCAACAGATTTTTCTCAATGTAACGTAAAAAGAAAACTCTGAGAAACATGTATTCAAAGTAAAATCTGAAGAGGAACTATCAGGCAAACCTGAGTTTCCCAGCAGCAGCACCTCATTCATTTGGCTTTTGCACAAGTATCACTGATTCAGTGTCAGAAATACACAGATAAAAGAGTACAAAGCAGAAGGAAACATGTGACTTACATGTGCTCCAGCTCTCTTTGTGTGTCTTCCAAAGAAATGCCCAGCAGCACACATAGACCTCGTCCTATTGAACTTATTTGTTCACCACCCACTGGAGAAGGCGGGGAAAAAGAAAATTAAGGCTGAATGCACTGTCTACTTTTATGACACACAAAAAGTATGAATTTCACCTGGCAAGTGTACAACCACCAAAGAAAACATCATTCTAAACCCTTCTCTGTCTTAACTTGGTTAGAAAGATCATGTAAGAACCATTCTTTCAAAAGTCTTCCCAATATTGTGACTTATTTTTGAGGGACTAGCTCAAGGTGCTTACTCCAGCATTTAAAAAAACTGTATAAAGATTTTTTTACCACAACTGGATCACCAGAGAGGTGTCGGAACTCTTTCCAATCCTTGTAAAAGTTATCAGCCTGGTTGATATCAGTAAGTGTGCTGAATTTCTCGACTCCACCACTCCCTACGTACTCTCCATCAGTTGTGAAAATGTGATTTCTATTTGATGTAGTCCTCCTCGTGGACTTTTTGTAACAAGACTTTTAACAGCCTGAAAATTCTGCCCTCCCAGTTGGGAACGCAACCTCTGTAATGGCATTTACAATAAAATACGAAACATTGCAGATCCACTGTGTTTTCCTACAAATGTTCCAGATTATCTTAATTACATTATCTTAATTTAAATTATCTTAACATAGTTGAGCCTGAGAGGGCTGTAATAAGATTTAAATGAGGTCTTAAAATGGAGATAAGCATCATCAGCTACCCAGTTGTTTAAACTATATCCAGGCACATGCAACCAGGAAAAAAAAAAGCCTCAAATATCCTGTAAAAGGAAAAGAGAGCAGGCCCCCAGTGAAAACTGAAGGCTTGAGTCTGTGCACCTGTGCCAGGTCTGGACTATTCCCCTCTGGGCAGAAACAAACCAGGGTAAAGAAATCCTCCCAAAAACCTCTTCTTTTCCATCTGATATGGGTATGAGCCCTCTAGCTCATAAATCTATCTTCCCACTAACTACAGCACTGTCTTCCTCACAGAGGGACACCTCAAACTCTTTCATAGTCAGGAAAAAAAAAAATAAAGTTTGAATTCTAGCCAAAAATGTGGCAATAAGTATGCCACAATCCCAGTGCTGACGGGGTCTGACCACTATTGTACCTCGGTACCAGCTGTGCACAAAAGCTGTGCTCCTTGATTATTCACAGGCATGCTCTTTCAACACTTAACTAGCCAGCCACTCACCAGCAGAAGCTATTTGTGTAATGTGCAGGCTATCCTGCTGAACACCACCTTGGCCCTGGTCCCCACAGTGGGCATATGCACTGCCTCACATGCAAACTTCTTGGGGATTTTAAGCATCTTGAACACAGAAGGTCCAAGGGGACGTAACATCAGACACACCATTTGGCATGGCAGCTAAGAGGGCACCAGGGCTACCTACCTCACAAGCAATGCATGGTGGGGACTGGGTCAGCACTGCCAAAACACACAAGCAACATGAAAAGGTGATTCGGGCTGCACTGTCAGCATTCTGACAATGCAAATGTAGTTCCAAGGCATGTGAGCCATAGGAGAAGGCACCTGGGATGGGGCTGCCACCACAGATGTGCAATGCAAAGAGATGACTGTGATTGCACTGGCAGCACATGCAAGCCACAGAAGTGAGACAACATACACCAACTATGGGCAAAGGCAACTCGGACAGCATTGCAGACACAAGCAATGTAAGGAGATGACTACAACTGTAGTGACAATACATGCAAGTAACATTAGTAGCACTGCCAACACATGTAAACAATGAAAGTCAACTGTGACTGCAGTGGCAGCACATGCAAGCCATGGGAGAAAGCTATTGGCATAGCACTGCTAACACATGCAAAACAATGCACAGCAGTAATTGGGACAGCCCTGCCAATGCAAGCAAGCAATGCAAAGATGACTACGACTGTAGTATTAATGCATTGCAAACTACTCAAGGAGGCAATTGCAAGGGGACTGCCAACCCACAAGAGCAATGCCAGGAGGCAACCCTCATTACAGACAACACAGGCAAGCCTCGGGAAACAGCCAGTGGGATGGCACTACTGAAACACAAAAGCAGGAAGGTAAGTCTGATTACAGTGCCCGATACACGCAAGCCATAGGACATGATCATCACAACTGCACTAGAAACACATGCATGCAAACACAAGGAGATGAGTGTAATGCTAGTGTCAATACATGAAAGCCACCCAAGGAGACACCTGCAACTGTGCCGCCAACACTTGTACGTAAGCCATGCAAGAAGGCAGCTCTCACATGCTAGCCACGAATAAAAGCAACTGGGACGGCGCTGCCAACACCGACGAGCAACGCAAGGAAGTGACCGGGCCAGGCTGCCGGCAACAGGAGCTAAGCAAGCCGACCCACACCGAACCCAGGCAGGGCAACGACAAGCGTGGGGGTAGCCCGCCTGCCCAGGCGCGGCGGAACGCGAGAGGCACCGCGCTGGCCGCACACATACACACAGAGGCAAGGCGCAGGGCAGCCACGGTGGGCACGGCGCTGAAGAGAAGGCGGCACTGGGGTGCCGCTGGAGGCCGCGGCGGGGGAGCGAGGCGGGAAAGGGGGGCCGAGCCGGGGTGAGAGGGAGGCGGGAGCTGCACACTGACCTGTGACACTGGCCTGGGCCACCCGCTGTACGATGGCCTTCATGGTGGGCGCGCAGCGCAGCGCAGGCCCGGCGCCGGTGCGGGGGCGAGGGCGGGGGAGAGCAGCGGCGGCGCTAGGCAACGGCGGCCGCTTCCTGCCGGCACGCGGCGCTCACAGCGCCCCCTGGGGCCTGGGGGTGGTGCCGCAGCCTCGTCGCACCAGGCGCCGCGCAGCCCGTGCGGGATGGCACCGGCACACCGGCCTGCGCAGGCTGCCCCTCCAGGAAGCCTCCAGGGGAAAGGGAAGCGTACTCAGGCGCAGGAGAGGTGTCTACAAGTGCTATGCGTGCCGAAGGAGCTTGTGCCTACAGGGTTGCGGGGGACACGGCTACAGAAAGGGGCGAGTACACACGAGAGTGGTGTCCTCTATATAGATAGTGCCTGGGAGGAGCTTCCCAAGGCGATGGTGTCTCAAGGGAGCAGAGGAGCCCATAGAGAAATGGGGTCTGTAGGTGCACGGGCTGGGGCTCGTGGTATAAAGGTCCTATAGGAACTGGGGCGTGTAGGCAGAGGGGCTAGAGACAGCTTTCTTACATAGCAAGGCGATGTGTGCAGGGACTGTGGGGACACCTGAGATCGGTGGTGGGGCAGAGCAAGGGGCGTCCTAGAGGAAGCTACAGGGATAGCAAGCAGCCCCTACAGAAACAGATAAGGTTTGCTTTTGCAGTTTCTGGTCGGCTTCCTCTAAAGGGAAGCCATGTCTTTGGGGGAAGCCTCCTGTAGAAAGCAGTGGCCAGAGTCAGCCTTCTACAAGTGGAAGCAGTGTCTGCAGAGAGCCTCTATAGCAAAGAGGGCCAGTAGTGGCAGAAACTGGGGGAAACACCTATAGAAAACAGTGGTCAGGAGCAATTCACTGTGAAAGGAGGTGATGTCCACAAGGACTAGGGAAAACCCTATACAATGAAAGTCTGTTACAGCCCCAACAGCTGGGCAGGTCGTACCCCACACAGGGAAGTAACAGGTACAAGGATCAGGGAAACCCCTAGAGAAACAAGGGCCTGGTGGAGGGCCTAGAACAGAAAACACAGCAAGTTTTCAGCTTACAGTACTAATTCTGCACTTGTAACTCATCTCTTGGAAGCATTTATTTGAAGGATGATTAACAACTCTCACCCCCAAAAGATCAAACTGAGTTTCTTTTGGCTTCCCAGTCTTCCTCCAGGCATCTGTTTCAGAGTTGATCAGTTGAGGAGCTGCTGCAGGTACATCCTGGGTCGCTGGGCAATCAACTTCACCAAAAAAGCCACAGCAGCCATCTGGTGAGACTGCTGGCCACAAGCCGCCAGGCAGCACACAGGTTCATCAGCACCTCACATCACACCCAGCTCAACAGTTCCGATGTAGTAATTTGAACACGCATGTGAGGAACAGCCATGATCCAAGCAGGTGAGAAGGTCTGCAAGTTCTGCCAAGTTACGTCAAGAGATGGAGCATAACTTTTGGCTTCAGCAAGGCAAGAGAAAGTTCTCCAGGCACCAGGATGACTTTCTCAGAGAAGCTACCTCCAGTACGAAGTTCTGAGCTTACTGATCACTCAGTTTTCAGAAGGAGGGGTGTCATTAGACCCAAAGAATGATTTCACACACTTGACCAGTTGAGCAAAAGGAGGTTCATCTTCCCTGTACTTTACCACTGTTGTCACTTTAAATCCTAAAGATTCTTGAACGAATACTTCTTGATGGGGTCCTTTGTCTGCCTGAGGATCACTTTCATTCTCTACGGAATAGTGGGGTAAGGGAGAGGGGAAAAAAAAGAGCATAGCGGTGAAAATGTTTTATCCCTTCACCATGGCAAATCAAATCTCAAATTCTGATAAATAAATAGCAAAGAACTGGTAACTGTATAGACAAAAAGAGTGATTTACTAGGGTCAATTAGGCTGCTGCACTGGTACTGGACTAGTAGCTGCACTACAGTAAGCACAAATAACGTCTGGCTTCCAAGTTATCCACATTACAGCTACCTCCACATTGCTACACATTATTAATAAACAGACAGCTGCTGAGGAAAAGCAAGAGGAGCAGAGAGAAAATGGAATGGAAATAGAATAGAAATAGAATAATTTTAATCTGGAAGGGATAGAATACACCTACAATGATAACCTTCTCCAGCTGCCTGACCACTTCACAGCTGACCAAGAGTTAAAGCATATGACGAAGGGCATAGACCAAATGCCTCTTAAACACTGACAGGCTTGGAGCATCGACCACCTCTCTAGGAAGACTGTCCCAGTGTTTGATAACCCTCTGAGTAAAAAAATGTTTCCTAATGTGCAGTCTGGATGCAGCTTTAAACCATTAGAATCATAGAATGGCAGGGTCTGGAAGGGACCCCTAGATATCATCCAGTCCAACCCCCCTGCAGAACCAGGGTCACCTAGACAAGGTCGCATAGGAACATGTCCAGGCAGGTCTTGAAGACCTCCAAGGAAGGAGACTCCACATAAAGCGAAAAGTTAGAAAGGGTCTAAACCTTGTTCCTGCTACCAGAGACAGAGCAGATGCTTCTCCTGTCAACATGAGATTTCTCTTCCTTCAAGGTGAACCTGCTCGGGGTGCCTGGAGGCGCCAGGCGCACACTGAGCCAACAGCAGCCCGCCTCGGCTACCCTCAACAGCCCACCCGCACCATGCAGAGACCTCGCACCCGGCAGCTGCACAGCTCCAAGAACCTCGAGAGTCTGGCAGGCGAGCAGGCTGCCGGGGCAGCTCAGCGCCGTTAGCACCCGGCGCCGCCTTCCCTGGCCGAGAGAATCGCCTGAACCGGCGCTGGGGGGGTTCGCGCCTCTAGCAGCGCCTTTAACCTGGGCCCTGGTGTGGTCGAGCTAGCTCCCAATCGAGCCGAGCACCCCTTTAGCTGCACCCTGCTCCTCGGCCGAGCTCCCGTTCAGCTGCACCCTGCTCCTCGACCGAGCTCCCCTTCAGCTGGACCCCGCTCCTCGGCCGAGCTCCCGTTCAGCTGCACGCCGCTCCTCGGCCGAGCTTTCCCTCAGCTGCACACCGCTCCTCGGCCGAGCTTCCCCTCAGCCGAACACCCCAACCTTGGCCCAGGCCCGCCCTCAGCTGCGTCACGCAGCCGCCACCGCCCCCCGCCCTGGGCCCGCGCTGTCCCGCTGCAGTCCGCCCGTACCGGGCCTGCTGCCGGTGGTGTACTTGTGGTGAAGGATGGCGCCCATGGCGGTCCAGCCGCCCAGCGAGTACAGCAGCGCCGCCCGCGCGTTCCACACCTTCGCCCGCATCGTCCCCACCAGCAACGCCCGCGCTCATTGGCCGAGCCCCGCCGCCAATCGGGCTGCACGCGGCTGGCGGCGGCGGGCTGGACGCGGGTCACGCGCGCGCGCCCTAGCTGCGGGGGGCGGGAGCGAGCGAGTGCGCGCGCGCGCCGCCACCGCCGCAAGGAGGCACCGCGCCGGTGTCACCGCCGCTCTTCCTGCTTGTCTGTGCTGTGGTAAAGTGAGAGGCGAGAGCGGCCGCCCTGCAGGTCCCATGCCCTGGTGACACGGAGGCTGCGGGCTCCGGCACGCCAGGGTTATGTTCAACGCACGGGCTGTACATCTCACCCCGTTCCTACGGCTGCCAGAGCAGCCTCCTTACCCTTACAAGGGGCTCTTTGACTGAAAAAAGGATCCGTGACTGAAGAGAGGGGTTTGGTAACAGCGACGGTTATTGTTTTCAATAGCCTGCACCTACCCCAGGGTTAGGTATTCAAAAATATGGAAATGAATTTGGGGTAGCACTAAATAGTAATGCCCTTATCCATCTTTATTTTTTATAGTCTCACGTTGCTAAAAGACACCTCTGAAGAACACACAACATTGACAATTATGCTGAAGGCTGTTAAAATCTCTATTGTCTAAAAACAGCTTTTACCTCTAATTACAATGTAGAGAAAAGAGAATACAAGCAAAAAGGGATACAAATAAATTAACATCTAGAAGGGCAGAGTAAAAAATTCCCTGAATATTTATTTCATTTCATACTTAAAATCCTTAATCTAAAAGAAAGAGAGGGAAATGTAAATATCGTTCCACCCCTGTCATCAACATGATCTATGTTAACTCTTCAGTCCTTGCTTCTCTGTTCGATCACAGTCATGATGCACTCGAAACTGCCAGCTTTTTTAAATGATCCATGAAGACTTGGAGACTAACATCATCTGTCAAGATTGGAGCTCCCGATTCCTGCAGAAAAATAAAGAAATCTTGAGCATAAAATAGTGGTGTTAACACTGAGGTCTAACCAAAAGCCAATCAGCACAAACAAGGTCAAGCAAGAGGATGTATAAGTCTGTTCATCTTCTTAGATAAATTAGATCCATACGTATCCATAACCCAGCTACTTTTTCCAGAGTAGTAAATACTCTGTCACCTAAGAGATATCTAAGATTTAAATAAGAGACCTAAGTTTTAAGAGAATAATTATATAATAAGACACCTAAGTTTTAAATACCTGTAGGGGCAGGGTGAAGATAAAATACTACATCAAATTCACTACTTCCTTCAGCAGCAGTCCCCACACAGAACTCTCCTGATCCGCCTGAACCCCGTATGCAGCTGGGATACTGGCAGAGTTCTGGACACCATCAGGCTGTTGAGTTACTGAGCTGTTATGGTACCATTTCTATGTGGACAGCCATTTCTCAGATTCATTCGGAAAAAGCCCCAAAGTCAACTGGATTTTGCTCAAAATTCAAGGGAATTCAGTACATGAATGAGAACATGAGCTTAGCCATCGAGGCTTGAAACTGTATTCCAATCCTCTTGTCATGTAGTGTTCCCTACCAGTAGCGCTTGTCCTATCAACAACCATGGACTTGAATAAACAGGTTGGATAAAAATCTGACCTGCATAAACTTTAGAGACAAATACAATAAATCATTTGTATCTTCTAAAGTGCTACAGTTACTGCAGTCTCAGGTAGTATTATGAGATCCTTGGCATACTGAAATAATCTTGTTTCCTTCCACAGTAAAGCACTGTAAGATTTTCAAATCTAGTCACATGTCTGCAAAAAGCTGGATAGCTTCTGCACAAAGATGTAAATGTACACTTTACAGCATTCCCAAACACGAGCAGCTCTTCCATTGCTTACCTGTCCCCATGCATAGAGGTTATTGTGGGTCTGAGAAGGGTTCACTTTAGACAAGAGGAACCGGGCCTATTAAAACATTAGAGAAGTAGTTAAGTAAAATGACAGATCTGTCAGCTCCCTCCAGACCTCTTAAGACCTTAGATGTGCTCTGCTACAGCCAACAGCACTAGCCTGGCAGAGCAGCTCTATCCCTCCCATGCCCCTATCTGCTCTTCACAAAAGAGGTCAGTGGAGAACTAACATCATGTGGTCACATCAAAAACTGGTACTGTATCTTTGTTTTGGAGCATCAGTTCCTGCCTCTTCACTGCTACAAACAAGCTAGACACAGACAAGCACAGCATGACCGCAATTGAAGGAACAGCAGAAACAGGAATGACACAATAATTAATAGTTATATTATTTATTATAATTTATTTTTAAAATTATTACCTTAATAATTATTTTACTTCTTAGTATTTATTAATTATTAGAACTTGATTAGAAACTACCAAATGTCCTCATTTGTCATTAGAGAATAAAGGAACAGATGGTTAATCATTCAGCGTAACTCTCTGTCCTAGCAAGCTAACTACACTGCCTGCCTTGGGTAAGTTTAGGTACACAGCCAAATCGTTTCTTTCCCATCTCTTTGGGGAATAAAAAGATATTTAAGCTGGCTTCTTTGTTGTTGGAGTTTTTTTCCACCCTCAGATTTCAAAAGCTTATCCAGAAAGTGATTTGCTTATTAAAAGACCAAGTCGTGGTAAATGCTCCTGAGAGAATATGCAAGCTTTTACTTTGAAGAGCTAAATTACCACTGTATTAAACACACATAACCAGAATAAGCAGAAATAAAGCTGTCTGCTCTGCTCATGTGAAAGAGTTCCTAACCCCCTCCTTACCTGACTGCCCCCATGTTCAGTGTGGATGTAACGTGGCATTGGGAATCTGGTCTGCAAGATTTCCTGGGCATCATCCAGCGGGGCTTGCAGTAGGTGCTTGAAATTTTCATACTCAGGCATGTCTTGGTAACCAGCTTTCTGCCACTGTGCAATAGTCTGTTGATGGGACAGGTTGGAAATGAAAACATAGCAGAGATGTCTGCAAGCCTCCCCTTTTTAAGCTGCATGTCTTACAGCAGCAGAACGTTACACGTACTTCTGCTTGCAGAGCACAGGGCAAATAAACGCACGCTTCCTCTACTCTGACAATAACATTATTTGGTTTCTGTCCCTGAATGTAAGAACAGGAACTCAACACAACATCTGGCAGCAGTTTTTACAGTGCTAGTGCAATTCATTGAAAGTGATCTTCAAGCCTTTATGTTTCAGTCTGCACCACTGAAACACAAAGTATTTCTAAACCACTGACATTTTTGCATCTGATTTGGTCTTAAACCAGCCAGCCAAGGCCTTACAGTATTTTCAAGATTCTTCACCATACATATCTAGTAATTGGTCTATATAGATACACAAAGTCACATGCTTAGCTCTTCCCTTGTTTAAATTTTACCCAGTTGCTGAGTGTCTTGCTCTGCAGCAGTAGGTAGAAACTGTTTAAGGTAAGTCTGGAAAATCTATGGTCATTGTTGACTCAAGCACTGAACTCCTGTTCATGTCAATCAGGTACCCCTGTTCACTTCTCAAAGGAAACAAATCCTATGCACAGTCCAGTCAGTAACTAATCATGGAGCTGATGCAAACTTCAAGCTGATGCCAGACTTCAAGCATTCTCATAACAGTTGTTACATACCAGTGAAGTAGCTTAGTTCAAAACCAAAGGGAAGCGTTAAAATGCATTCCAAAAGGTTTTCACTAACAGAACTGCTTCACTGTAAACTACTTTAATTACTTTAAACTACTCCAACCTTGTGCCATGTTGAAGAAACTGGAAACAGGCCACTCATATAGGCTCAGGACTATAAAGGATAAGAGAGGGGAAAAAAGGCATCAAAGATGATTTCTCTGGAGATCTCCCAAGGAAGAAGTGGAAAGAGTTTCCTTTTCATCCATTACTCAATAACTACTTCAGGGTGTGAGGTATTTCTGTTCTGCAGTTACAGTAGTATACCAGTCTTGTACAAAACCTGACAGGACTGAAATACATACTGAAATACATGCATACTGAAGAGGCACTGGAAAGCCAAGGCTTTAAACACTGGTATAAATCTGATGTTTAGAAAGGGTCAGTACCTAAACACTTACCTCAATTGTGATGGAAGGAATATAGGAGTAGCTGTCAGAGATATCCAGTATTTAAAAGCAAAAACTAGAAAAAATCCTAACTGATTTCTTTAAAAGCAGCGGTATTTAAGTGTCAAAATACAGCGGCAGTCACATATCTGAAAAATCAAACTGCAGCTCTCTGCCTTGCTTAGTTTCATAGAATCATAGAATGGTAGAGGTTGGAAGGGATCTTTAGAGACCATCTAGTCCAACCTCCCTGCTAAAAACAGGTCCACCTAGATCAGGTCACACAGGAACACATCCAGGCATATTTTGAAAACCTCCAGAGAAGTTTCAAGTTTCTCTGACATTTTCCAGGCCAATATGATCAAGCTAACAGGACAGCTGTTACTCAGTGGAGACATAACCTCAGCAACTCCAGGATTTTATTGTTAATTCAGATAATGAGGAAATTGTATTAAAACTAGCAGCACGTACACAATGTCACCGTGCTAGGATGGGTTTTGCAAGCAGCTTATTTTATCCTAACAGTGACACTGTCTGCATGCATGGCAAAAGGGAGGAAACATAAACAGAGAAAGAGAATGTGTTTAACCATACCTCACCAAGGTAGATAACTATCTGGAAGAAAGTATCCATCAGTAGGATTCTGTCAGGAAGGATACTGCTGCTGTCCAAGAGCACTGGCTGGGGAAAACAAAGGAGAAAGTCAGGCATCACTAAGCCCTCGGAACTATGTCCACCTTCATAACTGGCCAAACAGTTTGTTCAGCTCTGCCTATAGATGTGACATCTGTATCTATAAATGTGACTCCACCAATGGCTGCTCAGTCCATGTGGAGGCCTTGCAGAGGACAGTCAGCTTCCTGCAGCACCACAGAGTGGTGCAGCAGGTTAGCAGCTACTGTGTGAAGGGTAGGATGAGAGACTGAAATTTCTACAGCTGATGAAGTTTGATTTGAAATCATCTTGAACGCAAGTATCTCAAGAACAAGGTTTCAAAGTGCCACTCCAGCAGCTCCTGCCTGCCTTTCCTGCCAGACACATTCCTTCAAAAAAGCAGTCAGTATAGGGGAATCTATGTCTGTCCATTGAATAGTTGCCCATAGTTCAACACTGCTGCTTAAATAACTGAAAACAAGCAGATGCTGGGAGATTATGACCTGGAAGGGCTGAGGCTTGCTGACTTACACAGTGGAGGTTGCAGCCTCTGGCAGAGAAAAAAAGTTCTACTGACAGCTGCAAGATTCACCAGAGTTTGGAGGGGATGGGGAGGTTGGGTTTGGGAGGTTTTTTTGTGTGTGTTTCCTGTTTTGTTGGAGTTTTTTTAACCAAGCTGTAAGCTTACTGAAAACCCAATTCATATTTTACATCGCTCCATCTGATCTTTTAATAATTACCTTGATTAATAAAATAGAGAGGCCTTTTTGCTGAAACAGTGTTACCCTGACAGAATACTCCTTATTTTCAATTGTTCTACCTCTTCTTTTTAAACAGGGACTCACCTCAGGAGGTCCATGGAAAGAATAAGCATAAAGGATGGGCTGGATCATAATGAGAGACTGGGTCAGATCTTGCCTAGCAAAGTGATGACGGTAATATGAAGATTCATCTGGACTGTTATTGAAGACCTGCAGGAATGGGGAGCGTCGCAGATGGAACATGAACTGCAACAGAAAGACAGGTGAGAAGAGAAATGTCAGCAAGTTGACAAAACTTCTGCACCCACATCAAATTTTTTTGAAGAGCAAATTCTTTGAAAAAAAAAGTTTACCCTTTTTCAACTCCTCAAGAGTTTTCCCTTATTTGAAGCACTGAACTAAAGGGCCAGCCCATCAAATTAAAAAGGCAGCTCTTCCTCCTCTTTTGAATCTGATAAATGGTACACTCTCACTCACCCTTGCATACCTTTCCCACAGCTGTGGGAACTGAAGTTCTTACCTGGGGATACAAAGAAAATGATTCTGACAATCTGAAGGAGCCGGGATCATCTTTGTTGTATTGTCCAAACTTCTGACACTGTTGGAAGAAAAAGGGATACTTTGATTATGTTGCTCTTTTTTTTTCTTAGAACTAACATGGGGGGTTTTGGAAAGGTGTTCTTTTGGTTGTTTTTAAACAAGTTTGACAAGAACAAGTAATATAAAATTTACAGGCTACTTTTCTTTCTGTATCTTACTGGAATGAGAATGTTGATTTGATCTATTTATCTCTTTTTATAGATGCATATTAAATCTGGATTTTTTAATTATGTAAGAATGAAAGAAACAGCACTTCTAAGTACTACCCATTTTTTTCCATTATATCAAGATACATTATACTTAAGCTGCTTTGTAGGCTATGAAACAGTTTTGCAGAAATTCTGCTTTCTTCTAGACCAGCAGTAGACTGGCATTTCACCATCTGCTTCACTGAAAATAAGAAGCATCCATTTAACTATATATTAATTTAACTATATACTAATTTAACTATATATTTATAACTATATATTAATGTATATTTATATATTAACTATATATTAATTTAACTATAGATGACTCCACAATCATTTGAGCATGCAGCAAGCCTGTGTGTGTTTCGGTGCTAAAATCTTTACATTGATATTGGCCCTGTTTTTTCAGTGTCTGATGTGCCATGTCTTTTAATATCAACACCACAAGGCAGTTCAGGCTTGTGAAACTCAAAGCAAGAGACAGTATAAAGTTGTAGAAGTGATTACTGCCCTGAACTTGGTACCAGTGAGCCCACATCTGAATGCTTTGCCCAGTTTTGGGCTCTCCAGTGCCAGACATGGATATACAGGAGCCAGTCTGGCAGAGGCCACCAAGCTGGTCAGAGGCTGGAGTACCCCATGCAGAAAGAGAGGCTGAAGAAGCTGGTTTTGTTCAGCATGGTGAGGAGGAGGATCAGGGAGTCCTATCACCGTCTACAGCTACCTGATGAGTAGCTGGAGAAACGCAAATTCAGATGGCAGGAACCAATCAGAGTGACTGTACCAAACATTGGAACAGGTTGTCAAGAGAAGCAAGAGAAACTCCATTTTTGGAGATCTTCAAAACTCAAGTGAACAACAGCAACTTGCTCAAAGTTGACCCTACTTTGAGCTGGGGGGTTGAATCAGAGACCTCCAGAGGTCCCTTCCCATCTGCATTATTCTATGTTTCACTATCACTTCTTTACTCTCAGGTTTAATCCTTTCAGCATGATGGGATGTTTACCTATTCCATCACAAATTTGCTGATCATATTGGCTTCTGAGCTATCACATACTACAACTACGTGATTGTGATCAGAGCAAAGAAGCAGCAGGGCAATTTGGAAAAAACAATACTGCTTTCATTTCCAGAGATCATTTCTACTAAAATCAAGAATGCACCCAACTGCAGACTATTGGTCTTACCAGTCTGATCAGCTGTCTGTCCAGCCATCGCAGAACATCAGGTCCCTCCTCAGATTCAGCTCTGTACACTCCCAGTCGTGCCATCAGCACAGCAGCTGCTTCCTGGTCAAAGGCAGCTTCTATATGCTGGAGCTGAGTCTGTGCATCTGCCCAACTATAGGGTTAGTGAAGAGTTAGTGCTGCATGCATTGACCTTCAGTGAAAGCCAAACCAGATTCATCCTCCCTGTGCCAAATACTCTCTGGCCAATGCATGCAACAAAAAGCTAGAAAAATTCCAGCACAGACTGTGACTTAAATTTCTGCCATTCTGCCAGAGAACTGCCATGAGATACTCACTTTCTGGCTATGGTGGTGACACGAATGCGTTTCTGCATACTGGAGTGTTGATACTGAGTGACAAACTGGACTGCCCCTCTGCCTCCCTGAGGTATTGGTGCGTTGTGCTGCAAATCAAACAAGGTAAGTCTTCAAAATGAGCTGGCTTTTCCATAACTCTTTACCCTACAGAGAACTTCAGGGCATCATTTGAGCAATCAGAGAATAAGTGCAAGGTAGAGACAGACCAGAGAAGAGAGATACGTTTGTCAGTGTTGTGTTCTCCAGTAGCCCTCAAATTCAAGTGGTGCTGAGCCAATTTGATATTGGGCGTGACACTTGCTCAGCTTGTCCCTTTTAAAGGATGGCAGGAACTTCTGATCTCTTTAGCAATGAATATAAGGTGGCAGTATGAGATCTGAACAAAGGTCGTGCAAGTGCATCACCCTGTTTCCAACAGTAACAAGCCCACACAGCAAAGACAAAGAGATACAAATGTGGAATAGAATTCCTTTGGGCTAGCCTTCCTAACTTCTAGCTGCCACGTGCTCAGAAACTTCCCTAGTTGTTCTGAGCATCATTACAACTTGAAGGTCCAATTCTCCAAGAATTTGAAGGTATTTAAACTTTTATTCTCCCCAGCACCTACTGGTAAAAAGACAATTTCTTCTTTGTCAAATACTGTAAGAAGAAGAAAAGGAAACAATGCAAGTTCTACACAGAACGAAATTATTAAGCAATTTATGCATACGTAAACAATCTCTGCGAATACTTCTTTGGCACAAAACGTTTGCTTTGCAACCATCCATCAGCAACATGGGGAATGTCACTGCATTTTCTGTCCCAGTTACAAGCTGATAGTGAGTAAAAATGACAACCAAAAACAAGAGAATCCAGGACTGACCTGATTTACCACTTCAAAGTAAATGGCCAGAGTTGTGCTGGGATCCAGACTGCAAATTTTCCATTGAGATGTTCCTCCAATTCCAAGCTCCTGCACAGAATTGAAATGAAAGCAGCATTTTTGTCTCTATCAGCAAGTAAGACAAGGTTATGTTAAACTACGTTATGGTAGGCCTTCTAGATTTCTTATGTTTTGGGTGTGAATGAAGTTATTGAAGGTCAAACAGTTAAAAGTCTTAAAAAAATAATGTAGGAAAGACTGTCTTTTCCTAGGGATGTTTCCAAGTTGTTGTTCTTCTTGAAAACTCTGCCATTCTAGTTGAGCTCTAAGTCTAGACAGAAACTTTTTACTGTTTACATCTTTATTAAAGACTTTTCCATGTCAGACACTTACATTTTCAGAAACACATGGCCCTTTAGCATTCAGGGATACGCATGGTCCAATAGCTCCTGCAATTTTCAGCTCCCTAGAGGTCTAGAACAAGGTAAAAAAAGTTGAGGTTTTGGGGTGTTTGTGGTTTTTTTTTCTAAATCGAGTCAGTCAAACAGAACACACACAGACTAAATCAGTTGCTCAGCTTTCATCAGATGGCGCATACACATGGCTGTCAGGGAAAGCATCTCTGAGTACTTTCCCAGATCACCTACTGTCACAACTACTGAACCTAAGAGAATCTACACAGTCACATTTTAATAATGAATACTTTTTAAATATTATTAAATAGTCAACACATTTCATAATTAATACGTTTATGGTGACGCTGAGAGTAGGAAGTACCATAAGAGTGTGACTCACTGAGACAGGAGAGGCAAGAGCTTAGTTGCTTTAAAAAAAAAAAATCTAAAACAAACAGAAAATATAAGGGAGAGGGAGAGGAAAGGAAGGAAAAGGAGGAGGGGAAAGAAGGGAAAAGAAAAAAGAAAGATAAAAGAGAAAAAAATACCACCTCACCCTAAATACTAACTTAATAATATTTCAAACAATAATCCCTCCACTCACACCAGTATGGTGCTTCTCCTAAAACAGGCACTATGGCTGGCCTCAAACATGTAGAATTTTCTATATCTCAAACACTTAAATCAACTTTTGAATGAACAGCACTTTTATTTCCCAGTTAATGTCATCCAGTGAAACTAATTTCTCACCTTCACATCCAAACTTGCACCAAAAGCCATCCGAAATTCCCCATTGAATCCTTTGTTAAATACCCGCTGGAAGGTCTGCTTGAAGAGAGAAGTGTTGAAGGAGTCTCCCATCACCATGTGTCCTCTGTAAAAGAATAAAACAACACATAAGGGAACTAGAACTAAAGTACAAAGGATATAGCCCTCCAACTCTCAAGCATGCAAACACATGCAGAAACTGTTTTCAGGCATGACTTTTCAAAGGTAGAAATCACATCAGGGAATGCAGATTCATGGACACTTGCTCCAAAGCCAGATGAGTTAATGCTCCATCTTTGCCAGATTGCTTTCTCAACTATATTTCTTGCCATTCCTTCAGCTGCCTTAAAAATCCTTGTGTTAGAAATACCTCAACTCACAAAAGAGCTTTGCTCACACAGCTTTCCCCGCGCAGGGCTGGAACCACTCACACTACAGACAGGATGGCTGCACCCCTGCAGCATGAGGAGAGCTGCACAGATCTATGCTGTGTCTCCCTTAGGTGCCTCAGTAAACCCAGGTCTGATCAGATGGAGCTTAGTAAGGCAACCAAAGGGTCAAACAATCTCTCTTCTGTTTACTGAGCATTACATGATCACTTACACATACCCTGCATTTGCTCAAACCATCCTTTGACTCCCTAGAAGTACCATATTTTAAATGGCCAGTGAGACACCCTGGGTCCCCAAACAGCCCAGTTCAGCACACAGCCTTCTTCACAGAGACCATAACATTTTCAGCAACATGGAACACATCCCTTTAGAGATGTCACTTAAAACTAGATCCAAGGAAGCCAAAAATTCCTGGAAGACACGCAAGTGAGCTGTTAAGAAGAGAAAACCTGATCCACACAAGGAAAGCTTCCACCCATCACATCTAACAGCCTGCTCTTCTGATGGTACTTCAGGCATGCAAACACCACAATGCACGGCATCTATCCCACAAATTCTGGAAAGGGTACTTGCTATCTTCTTGAGGAGGCGGAAAGCATTTGCAAAAGACATGTTGCACCATGCTTTAGAATACCTTTCTCAAAAGCAGGATATCAAGTTTTCTACCAGCAGTGCTAATTCACATGCTGTTTTGAGACTTCAGAAATGTGCTCTGGGATCAGGTGAGGTTTGCCATATAATCCCTGGCAAATTCAAACCACAGTTTAGAATAGAATTATAAAAATCTTACTCTTTTGCCCTGACAGTAAACTTAACTGCTTTCTGAGCCGTTCTACCTCACTAAAACCAAAAATGCAGTCAGCTTTGTGCTATCTTGCTATGAACATACCCGGTGAGGTTTGCACAACACTTCATCTCTAGCAGTCCAGTCTGATCCAGAGCACAGGCATAGATGTCAATGCAGTGCCCGTTGGCTGCAGTGCGATTAGCCAGAGTCTCGTAGTGCTGGGGAAAATAAAACACAGGATTTAGGATGACACAGTGGGTAGTTCTACTGCTCTCCAGTTGAGGCTGACACATGAAACACAAGGTACAAATTAAGCAATTCCCAGTGTCCTGGAACTAAACAGCTGTTTGCTGTTACTGCTCTACTAAAGCACACTTCACTCTCTCTTAGAATCTTTGTGTTTGTATGAGCTTGAGTTGCATGTCACAAAAGCAGACAGTGCATGAATTACATGGGATCTTTGCCTGTGACAACTTAGTGGCAACCCAAAGACTTCCAGGTGATAGTTTAGAAAATAGGTGTCATACTGCTTTCTCTAAGCTGACAGGCATATTTCTTCCCTGACATTTTTACTATTTTAACCGTGTTTCACATATGAAGAAGACAAAAGAGGCTTTCTAGAAGTGTTCAGTTCTTGGAAGACAAGTTTACTCCTCCCCAGAAGGAGATACAATGGTACCAATGAACAAACACTCAACTCACCATCAGCTAAGAAACAACAATTAAATGCGTCTTTCTCTGAGAAGGCACAGGACTATGTTGGAGAGGTAACTAGGAGGAAGTCTTTTTTTACTCTTCCCTTGACTGTTCTCACAATATACACAAAAAGCTCAGGCACTTCACAGTCATAGAATCATTTTGATTAGAAATGACCTTTTTAAGGTCATCAAGTCCAACCACTCACCTCACATTGCCCATCACTAAACCACATCCCTCAGCATCTCATCTACACGGCTTTTAAATATCTCCAGGGATGGTGACTCCACCACCTCCCTGAGCAGCTAGTTCCAATGCTTAACAACTCTCTCAGTGAAAAAGTTGCTCTTAATATCCAACCTAAACCTCCCCTGGTGAAACTTCAGCCCATTTCCTCATGTCCAAGGACTATCATGCAAGTATCTGGAAATACTGTTCCCACATCCAGAGAATGGAATATGTTTGCTCCCTGGGGAACACTGGGCAGCTGTCAACACACCAACATATGTAGGTTTGTGTTATGTCTTTTCCTCCCTCTTAGTGTTCTTGACACAATATTCAGGTTTTGTTTTTAAATACACTCAGCAGGCACTAGCACCTACTTTGGTGGCCTTCTTCATGAACCTTGCGTTGTCCTTCTCTATGTCATGCCAAGAACGGATGGGTGTTTTCAGTTCATCTCCTACCACCATGCCTGGTCCTTGTGTTGGTGGTCCACCTGTAAACAGCATTATTCTGGCCCCTGTGTTTGGAAACGTGCCCTAAAATAAAAGTAAAGAATTTTATCAGAGAGTGAAGGGAGGAGAAAAAAAAAAGGGGGACAGGGGCTAATTAAATTACAACAATGCTTTCTTTACAGAAGTGTCTGCATGTTTCTGCAATGCCATTAGAGATCTGTCTCTGCTACAGGCCACCTCAACAAATAGTAATGCATTTCCTGACAGTCACATTTCCTGACATAAGCTCTCGAGTTTAGACTTGAGGTACATCACACTTCATGTCTTCATAACAAGAAGCAGACAGTTTCTGTTCTTTTTACTTACAACTTACATGACCCTCAGATAAACCCATGGCATCTTCACATGGCAATACATACAAGAATCAGAGACCTTCAAACACCTGCATGTTTTACCATTTAGATGTAAGTTCCACACCACTACACCACCCAGTGCCAATATACGTCAAATGTCAGTAAAAACAAATTGCACCTTTCCAGTCTAATGTAACTGGGCTACAGATCAAGCGGGACTCACGTCTGCACACATTCCAGTAAAAACTGCCAGGTGCTTACTTTGACCAGCTCATCTCAAAGAACAGCACTACAAGTACCTCTAACAAGCCAACAGCAATCGAAAGAGCTACTCCAGTGGAACGTAAAGGCCTCTTTCCCTGGGTCACTGGCCATGGGTCCTTTTGCAGTTCTCCAAGTAGATCTGTTAAATTCATATCAATCTTCTGTATTGGCTGCAGAAACCTACAAATAAAAAACCAAACAAAATGTTTTCCTGTTTACAACTTTAGAGAAGTGCCTTTTTTCCTAGCACACAGAAATTGCACCAAGATAGTGATCAGAAGCAAAAAATCAAGGATCATGTTCCCTTCTTACATCTAAACTTTCCAAGATAATAGGGCATTGCAAAATAAGAAATGTGATCAAAGCAAGGTATAAGGAATTGACAAGGAGGCAGAGTCATAGAAAACACAGGAAAGACCTTCAACCTAGTCTACCAAAATGCTCAAGAGCTGCCACTGAAAACTGGAAGCTGAGAAACACAAAACTGCATTCAACAGAGGCAAATACAGCTTTGCTGTTCAGGGGTCACTGCTTGCCTGTCAATCATTTCTGGACTTGCCGCCTCAGGAGTAGGAGGTGGTATGTAGGAGTGTCATGCATAGACTATGCCACCCAAAAAGACAGACCCTTGCTCCAAAGGACTCCTGAGCAATATGTTTTCCAAAGCCAGTTACTCTATGCTTTTCAAGTAGAAATCTAGCCTGAATGGCAATCATGTTCTTGCAATAGCAAAACCAAGGTATTATGCAAGTCTAATACATTGTCTGCAGCTCTAGTAAATCCCATCCATAACTTATCAGTTGATGTAGGGAAATAACTCTGACAAGACAGTACCATTTAAATCTTACAAAGAGTCATCTTGGAAAACCCAGGTTTAGAAGCATAACCCCAAAGAGGCATCAAATATCTGCCCTGCTCTTCTGCTGTGCTGGTGCAGCTTACCTGCTTGAAATAATAGGTTGCTCTGGAGTCTGAAGAGGTCTTCCCTGTTGAACGGGGACAGCTGGCCTTGAAAGCCCAAGCATGTCCTAGAGAAGAGAAAAGAGGAACTGGAAGAGATGTACTACTCAAACACCAAACATATTATTTGCTGACAAGTAATATATACTGAGGTTTGCTCATAGTATAGCATTAAATGTATTAAAATCTGTGAAATTATTAATCTTTGCACTCCCATTAGGAATGGATCAATGAGTCCATCACACGAGACACACAAACTCTATCTTGGACAAGCTTACAAAGGAAAAAAGACAGGATAGATATTGGGAGGGAAACAGGATAATAGTTAAGAGCACTGAACCCTCCCTAAGAGCACAGTGCTTGAAAGACCAGCACTGGTGTCAACAGAGCTAACAAGCCACTGGCCTAAGAGATGGCAGAACATACCTGTATTTGCTTAGCTGTCAGGTCCTTTGTGCCCCTAAACACGTAGCTCTTGGAAATCCCTTCACAGCTCAGCTCATGAACCTGGACCATTCTACCAAAAGTGATAAGACCCACGAGAGCATCAGCAGGCAGCAGACTTAGGGACATCTGGAGGGACTCCTTCAGTGCCTGCAAGTCCTCCTCCTCCAAACACGTGTCCACAACATACAGGAAGATCAATGGTGTCTGTGGACCTCGCTAATGTAGACAGAGATGGATTTATTAGGTGTATGCATATGCCAGGTGACACTTTATAATGCCTCCAGGCAAGGAATAAAATGAGTCTTATGTTAAGCACCTTGCAGAAATATTATTTATTTGCATTATCTCAAGTAAATTTAATACATAAATAATCTGTCACAAGCAAGACAATTAGAGAGGCTTCAAACTTGACTGCTATCCATTTACCTGCACTATATATTCAATTGTTGAAAACTGAGGCATAAGCTCTGCTGGTTGATTGACTTCAGATATGCCTGCATATGCTGGAGGGAACTGAAAAAGAGAACAAAAAAATAGGACAAGGAAGTTACAAGACAGAAATGTAGGGCCTCTTCTGCAGTACAGAGGCTGCCCTGTTCATGATGTGGTTGGTCAACTCTTTTACTGCCACTGCACCAACCTGATTAATTCATCACAAGAGAGCCATACTGTTGATCTGCTAAGTGGCCAGGAGTATGGGCAGCTGCTCAGTCCTGTGTATATAAAAGGTAGGACCACAGCAGCAACTATGTGCCAGCAGAAATTAATTTAGCCACGTGACAGTTTCTGATTAAAATCTGATGAATTTCATACCTAGCAAGAACAGTAAATTTCAAATGCAAAAAAAACCATACTGGAAACACATGAGACAAAGTAGCCTTTTTACCTCCTTCCTATGCTCTACATGCTGGTAAAATCACTGGCAAAATTGAACTGAAAATACACAATACGTCAGGTAAAACAGAGCCATTAACAAGTACTTAGGCTGGGGCTCAGCAAGAGAAAAAGGCCAAATGAAGGAATCTAGAAAAGTGCCATTTACGCAAAATATCCTTTGCCTGGGGAGGTCACCAATGAAATGTTCACTGAGAAGATGGAAAGGCTGATGTGTTTTCCAACTTACTTGATTTCTCTGGAAACAGAAGTTACAAGCCCAGAGCTTGGCCCGGTAGTCAACTTGGCTGCAAGGGAAAGATGAGGCATTAACACAACTACAAGAACAATTTTACAGCACAGCTTCACAATTGTCTGTGCTGGTTCACAATGCTGAGGAAGAAACAGAGTATCAAACACCCCAAGTTGAATGACAAGAGTTTTGGGAATTCAAACTCTTGTTCTATTGCCAGAAAATCCATGAGCTCATCCAGACCTGACACTTCCAGGCTTGTCATTGTGGCAGACCACTGACAGCTCTCTGGAGCTTAGCCTTTGTCAAAGACTTAGATCTAAACATTATTTCACTACACTTGGGCTTACCTCAGCTGTCTTATTGTTTGTACAGCTGTAGCACTCAAGTACTCCAGTCACAAAGTAGCAGGAGCCATTCATCCAGATCCTGTGCAAACACTGAACAAAGAGGCTGTCCCTGCCCCTAAGAGTTTACTCTCCTCAACCCATCAGGACATCCTGTAACTGCTGGTGCAGTAAAGCCTGGCCATATTCTTATTTCATGGGCTTGATCTTGTTTTACTTCCTCTTACAGGCCTTCCCTGTTTTATCTCAGACCAACACTACACTCCAACTATGTATGATCATCACATTCTCAGCAAAACTTCAAAGAAAACCTTGATGTCCATACTGGAGCTGACCTATAAGCAGTAAGATGGGTAGGAAGCAGGAAACCACATCACAGCCCAGATGAAAACATCAGTATAACCAGCACTTTTTTTATTTCAAGATTCATCATTCACCACAAAATTCTCTGGGATGGTAAGAGGATTGGCTATTTTCATATATATCACCTCTGCCTTAATAGCCTCCCTAAAGGCACTCTGTTCTCCTCTGGTTCTGGAAGCTCTAGTAACAGGCTGGCATTCAATTTATCTCATTAGGCACATGTGGATTTTAACAAACCCACTACATTTAAATGAAAGAGACTCCCAGGCACTAGGCAGAGAAAAAGGAGAATAAGGGAAGTTTAGATAAAAATTATATACTATCCAGCCTCTCTTAAACATCACCAGCCAAGAAATTCATACCAGAGTGGGTTGAGCACTGCTTTGCAAGTCAGTCTGCTACAAAGCACCGGTTCATATTGCACAGGAGGTAGGTCAAGACGCTCCTTCAGTGGGGTCAGAAGACAGGCCAGGGGGACAACCATCCTCGTGGCCTCCAGCCTGCTAGAGGGCCATACGTTCCAGCTGAAACGCACTCCATCACGCTCCTCATTTTGCTGGATGAACTCCAGGTAGGTCGCCATGTGACTGCAGAAGCTCTGAAAGGACATAAACAAACGTTATGTTCAGGCAGTGGTCACCTGTCTGGACAACAGTCCTGCAAAGGAGAGCAGTAGATCAACTATATGTAGGCACAAGATATTGCAGGACAAAGCCAATATGTTACAATGACTTAATCTCATTATCAAACGAACCACTCCCCCCAACATTAATCTCTTCTGTCAAGTGCTTTCATCATCACCAAATTAAACAAAGAAGGAAATCTGATTCTCAAAAGCAGAACTGAAAGGGGTTTTATTTCTTGATGATCCACTTTTAACATCCCAATACCCACTCAATCTCATGCTGATCTAAAAGCAATCCTGCCTGCCTCAGATCAGTAATAGAAAACAGGTCAGATTTGCAACACATCCTGAAGCCTTCTGCTAAAACCTTAGGGAGAGGAAAGGAGGGCAAGTCTGAGACCAAAACATTCCTCACAAATGTCACGCAGTTGCCAGCCTGACCTGCTTAGAGATGGAAAGAAGCATATAACAAAAATGTAAAAAATGGTCTCTGGTGATTTCAGACACCTTCTGTGCACGGTACCATGTCCCACTGCCAGTAAGGGAGGAACTGAGAGTCCAGCAGACTTCAGGAAATATGTGCTATTCAAGGAGGGGTATCCCCAACATAACAGAGAAGTCACTCTCTGCCTTACTGAACTTTTCAGAATACGATGCAAACAAGAGCTTCCAGACTATAATTATCTTTGATGTCCCTAAGAATGAGAAGGACGAGCCTACCAGAAAACTCAATCATTGAATCCAGCCCACAAACACCACACAGCACAGGCTGCAGAGGGCTGGTTTAGCACTTGCCCAATCTACCAGCCCCCACCACCAGCACAAAGCCCTCTGGCTCTACTCCCACAGCAACCTCTAGGGCCTGTCCCAGCAGTGGGAAGGTCTCAAATCCCTTGTGCAGGAGGACAGGACTTTCTAAAGCCTCAGGCAAACGAGTGGTGGTAGTATTCCAGTCTCTATATGTGATCTGCTACAGGGCACACTGCTGACCCCTACTTCTTCCAGCAAAGCGATAGGTGATGCTGCTGCTTGCCAGGCAGGACTATAGGGAACACCACAGATCACTCTGCTCCTTAACTTGGGACAGCTATAGGAAACATCACACACCACCATCCCTTCACCAGGAAGCATATCAGATCCTTAGTGTAGTCACAGGAGCTGGTTCTGACTCCTATGCCACTGATCCTGAGATAAAGAACTGACTCTCTCCACTACTACAGGTGGCACTGCTGACCCTCAGCGCAGCCCCAGGGGACACATCTGATCCCAGCTCTGCCCTGTGGGACACCATCATGACCCAACACCCTCAGCACTGCCCCGGGGGACACTACCAATCTCCGGCCTAGGCAAAGCTATGCTAGGATGCTGCTGAGCCCCTGCACTGCTCTATGGGACACTGCTGATCTCCATACAAGCACTGCTGCAGGGGACACCACTGACCCTTCCTAGCACCCCCTTAGGAGAATATCACTGACCCTCCTTAGCATTACTTATAAAGGATATCACTGACGCACTCCCAGACTCTCCTATAGGGAACATCATTGACACAGATTCCCCCCAGCCCTCCTCACAGAGGACACCACAAAACCCCAACAACTCCCACTCAAATGTGACAACACCGCCCCCGCTCAGAGGAGATGCTATTGACCGCTCCCCAGCCCCCTCTAACAGAGGACGCCACCGATCCTCCTCCAGCCCCCCAGCCCCAGTGCACACCAGGGACTTCCCAGATCCACCTCACAGGAGATGCCGCTTCCCGCCCCCCGTCATGGGAGGCATCACCGACCCACCATCCCTCCCAGGGGACACCCCTGGCCCGCGGGGACCCTCACAGCGTCCACCTGCCCTCGCCGCGCCGCTCGCCGCCGCCGCTCGCTCCCAGCAGGCCCCGCGCGCCCGGCAGAGCCACCTCAGCGGTACGGGCTGCCCGCAGGCAAGATGGCGGCACCAGCACACCCCACCCTCAGCCCGGCGAAGCTCAGCCGACATCTTGACTAAGGGCGTGCTACGCGCCGTTCTGAAGGAGGCGAGGTGGCGGCGTCATCTTGACTAAGGGTGCCAGGTGTAGCGTTCGAATGGTGACAAACGGGGTGCCCCTATTAAATATGGGGCGGGAGGCGTCACCTTCCTGCACTGGTGCGGGATGATGGATGCAGCCCTTCTGCTGCCTGAACGTTCAGGAGAGAGGATTGCCTTTCTGAGCCTAGAAACTCTAGGGAAGGTTATCCATAACAATTTACCCAAGACCAAAAAAAAATTCATAGTCACAGAATGGGGTGGGAGTGGAATGGATCTCCAGAGATCGAGTCCAATCCCCTGCTAAAGCAGGTTCCACTCCATCCGGTCACATGGGAATGTATCCAGGTAGATTTGGAAACCTCCAGAGAAGGAGCCTCCACACCGTCCCTGGGCAGCCTGTGACAGGGCTCCCTCACCTCAACACCAAAGAAGTTTCTCCTCGTGTTTAAGTGGAACTTTTTTGTGTCCTAGCTTATGTCCATTACCTTCTGTGCTGTCACTGGACACTACAGAAAAAAAGTGTTGCCCCATACTCCTGACGCCCACCTTTTAGGCACTTATAAGTGTTGATGAGGTCCCCCCTCAGCCTCCTCTAGCTAAACAGCCCCATGTCCTGCAGCCTTTCCTCATAAAGAAGATGCTCCAGTCCCCTTATCTTGGTGGCCCTGCGCTGGACTATTTCCTGTCTTTCACTGGGGAGCCCAGAACTGGACACAGGACTCCAGCTGAAGCCTACTAGGGCAGAGGGTGGAAGAGAACCTCCCTCAACCTGATGGACACAATCTTATAAACACACTCCAGGATACCATTGGCCTTCTTGGCTATGAGGGCACATTGCTGGCTCATGGTTAGTTTGTTGTTCACCAGGTCTCCCAGGTGCCTCTTGGCAGAGCTGCTCTCCAGCAGATCACCCCCAGCCTGTACCAGTGCATGGAGTTGCTCCTCCTCACCTGCAGGACTCTGTACCTGCCCTTAACTTTTGAGCCCCAAAGTGGCCTTGTCTTTGCCTCAGTGTCTCTCTTAGGCTAGCTCTGGGAAGCTTGCCAGGCCAAGCCACAAGACCACTCAGGCTGTCAATGAGGAAGGGCCTCAGCTTTACTCTCATGGCTAGCCTGAGACCACAGTGGTTCATTGCTCTATAAGGAAACCTGTACCCCAGCTTACTAGGAAAACCCTAGCGGCCAGACCTTGTGATGAGGAGAGACAGCCAAAATATCCAGAAATGCAACATAGTGCCTGTGGATGCATGGTGGAAGTTTGACCAAGTCTGATTTGCCTCAGAAATTTGTCTGTGCCTTTAATCTGGGAAAATATGTTCACTGTGTCCTTGCTTCCCTCTCTTGTTGCTTCCCACAATCTCTTCTGAAGCCAAAGAGACAAATCCTGATCCAAGTGAGACAAAGGACATAAATCCTCCACTACAACTTTGTGTAATGCTGTGTAAGTGGGATTTCTCCGGTCTTAATGTATGCACATACATCTATTGCTGAATGCTGTGAACGTTCATGCATACTTCTAAGGGGTAAAGGCACTGTAGTTAAACATTTTGACTCACTTTTAATTGTTGTAATAAACTAATATCTGCTTTCTAAAGTATAAAAATTGGTTGGGAGAGTGATTACTCGTTACAGATTTGGGTAACACTGTGATCAAGTTTTCTTGCCCACGCACTGTCAAGTTTTGGGTTTGTTTGGGGTTTTTTTCTCTTTTATTTAAATGCAACAGAAATCTATGTTTTGGACATTTTGTATTTTTTTTTAATATTATTGAAGAAAGTCTAAATTTCTTTCTGAAGTTGTTTGATAACACTCAGCTTAAAAAAAAAAAAAAAAAAGGCAAAAAATCATGAGCAACATGTTTTGAAATGGTGTGAAGCACTGTGGTCTTCCATGCAGGTTTGATTACCAGGCTCCCATTTTTTCCTCAGGTATGTCAAAACTTAGCCAGTTATCAGGTTGGTGTCTGCCTGCACCTCTGACAGGGACGATTAAGAAAAAAAAAAAAGAAGGAAAGCAATAGTAAGGAAACCTACTGCTAGGGTTGGAATTGCCCCTATCGGTTAACTTGCACCAGAAACATAAAATCTGGACAAATAGTGAAGCTTAGATTGCCTGTAGAGTCTCTCCCTTGCAACCAGCTACAGGGTAATGTTCTTTCTTTGTACCCTATGAGCTATGGGGGACACATACCTTTGCTAGCTATATGAAGGTTTTGGTAAAACCACGCATAAGAAATGTGGTCAACTTTAACATACAAGAAGCAATTAGGAAAATAAATGTTTTCATTATTAATGCATAGTCTACAGTGGAATGCTTGGCTCTTAAAAAAAAAAGTAATATTTTCTCAGCCACCAAGGTCCTGTAGAAATATGTGACTGCTCCCAGTTCAGTGTGTCCTAAGACTTTGTTTACACTAGAAATGACAAGAAGTTAAACTATTGAGGAGAGAAGAACAAGGTTTTCAATCCTGTTCTCTGTGCCCCTCAAGATACTTCAACAGACCCTGGCAATGGAAGAAGATCCAATGTAGATCCATTGTAGAGTTTGTATCCATCAGCAGTCCTTACCTTCCATGGTGGAGGAAAATAATGGCAAGGAAGTCTGTAAACACACTCAAATGACTTGCAGCTGGGGTGCCAAAAAGCACACCTATTATGCTAATTGTTGTTAAGGTCTGTGCACTCAACAAACAGAACATCTCTGTTTAGATAACACAGGCCTGTGATGGACTCAGAGGTACTGATTCTTGAGATTCCTGCCCTGCTGTGGGAAAGATCACAGCATAGGAGAAAATTAAACCTGAAAAACAATCCCTGATATCCGGGTGGAAGCTGCAGGTTCAGAATCTTTTCTCTCTACTGCTAACAGAGCCGAGCTCCATGGTGCCTCCACCTCCACTTGCATGCCTCTGCCCTGATGCTGTTTGAGAGATCCCCTGGTTCACAAGGTAAGGAGAATAAATTTACTCCTGACATTTTATGGTTCTGTGGTTGTTCTTAAGTCCTGGCTGTTGGCTTACACACCTGAAAAGAACAGAAGGAATTGGCAGACAGACATGGAGAAGAACCACATAGGTATACAGATAGGGACCTATTTTCAATACACTGGGAGATTAGCATTATCTAGGGAATGCTTAAGGAAATTGCTTTAACCAAGAGCCATTCATTCTTTCTTCCCAGGCCAGAAAAGGTGTATTTGCTATTGAATTATCTAACAGTGGAGAACAATGTTCCAGGTCCAAAACACAGCAAAATGAGATGCTGAGCTGAACATTAATATTTTCTTCCCAGCTTCCTAGAATAAGGGAAGTTGTGCACCTTCTGGGGGTTAAATTTGGTTGTGTAAGATCTGACAACAAGCAGAAAGATCACATATTCATTGAGAATAAAAAAGTAGAAGAATGCTACTTAAATGCTGAAGTGTATAAAAATTAAATTACTGCTATTGTTAACATCCTCAGATTCAGGATTTGGACTCCAAGCAGTACCAGTAAAAGGCAAAGCAAATCTGCTCATCTGGAGTTGCTAGTTTATGCTTCATTTCATATCTTCCTCACATTGCCATGTCTCAGAAGCAATGCATAATGTCTTACTAGGGCTCAGGGCTTCAATGCCATGCTGTGCCCAAAGTAATTAAAACATTGATCAGCTGTTGCGAGTTTGCAAATGGAGCAAAATCCTAAAGCCCTAGATCAAAGAATTGGGCAGAGGGGTGTGGAGTAAAAAGCTTTCCCATTCTTCTGTTCTTCTGAAATAATCACAAGTTTGCTTAAAAAGCAAGAGGGAGGGGCTACCTACATAAGCCCCAACTTGTTTTAACAACTGAAAAGGGGGAACACTTTGAGCTCAGCTTTTCCTCCTCCCCATTGCCCCAGGATCTCCTTGAAGAGAAGAGCAAGAATTAAATTTCTCAGGGAGGAAGTGATCATTTTCAACAAGAACTTGGAACACCATCCATGGAACTTCTCACAGTACCCTTTTGTTCCCTCCAGGCTAAGCTGGGTTCAGTGCAGCTGCGGGCCTGCCTACTCATTTCTCACAAATTAAAAAATAGGAAGTCCCAGTCACGTGAGGAGGAAAAGAGGAAGGTGTATGGCAGAGGACAGCCCTGTTTGAGGTGTCTATACCCTGCTTCAAAGCATGAAGAATTGGGCAGCAATAGGAGACCTAGCTGTCGCTCCTCGCTGTTGTTTCTTCCCAAAACCAGCTCTGCAGGTAGAGGGAAAAAAATAGGAAACCAGAGTAGGAATTAAGAGAGCTCTCTTTCCTTTCCAGAACCCTGGGGTAGCCATACCAGAAGGAGGCAGAAGATGGCACTCGAACAGCAGCCCCAAGTGAGCAATCATCACTTAACACCTCCAACAGGGGCAAGAGTTATAATCAGAGGAAATTTAACACCACAAAATTAACAAAACAAACCCAAAGACAGGAAAAAAACCACAAACCAACCAGCCAGTCAGCCACGGGGTAAATGTTTTCACTATCAAAGCTTCAAGTTTGCCATTAAATGTTTTAAACTTTGGACTGTAGGGGCTAGACATGTCAAACAGTACCTGCTAACTGTACACTCCTCAGTTCACAATACATCCTGGTACTGTTAATGTTTCTCTTGTAAATAAAAAGCAATTTTACACTTGATTGCATTGTATTTGGGTGTGACCACCCTCCAGCTTGCTTTTGCACAGCTGGTTATCACTAGTGAGGAAACCACACACAAGAGTGTGGTAGGTTCACAGCAGGGTCTGCACACCACAGGGCTCTCGTGAAAACAAGGATGAGCTCTGCAGCCCAGGAGGTACCTTGTGGTCTTGCAGCAGCTGAACTGTGACCTGCTGTAGGAGGCTTGCACAAAGAAATGAGCATGCTTCTAAGCAGTCATCCATGTCTCCAAAAATTAACTTCAGCTCTCAGCTTTCTGCATGTGTTTTCATACTCAGTACTACAGTTGGTACTATAGCTTCCTCAAAACATTACATTTCATGCCACTTTGTGAAAAAGATAGTTTTGCCAAGTAGGAGACTGAAGAAACTCAGGGAGGAAAAACAAAGACTAGACTATCAATGTTAACTTTTAGCATTTCTTCCCTTTTTTAAAAAGAATTACAAGCTGGTAGATTTGCCAGGTTCACAAAGAACCAGAGTGACAGATCATTCCTCTAATGTGTTTAGATTATTCCTGTTTTACAGATAGGAAAGGGAAATTGCCTTACTTTTCTCTAGAATCATGTTGTTTTCCCAAATTTGAGAAGTCCTCTTATAGCTGCAACACTAAGTTTCAGAGACTGCAAAGGTCATCTGAAACCAGATAAACTCTATACAAATGACCCAGAATTTAAAGAGCTTATTAAACCATCTCTCCACTTCGTAAAGCTGTTCACTGAAGTCAAGCATCTCTCCTTTTCCTTGCTGTCAATGAATATGGCTATACTGCATAAAGTACATACCTGCATGATAAAGAAGAGTTATCTGAAAAGCTGTCTCCTAGCTGCAGTAGAGCACAAGGTGTTATCTCTATAGCAGCAGGATTCAGGACCCCATTGTGTTAGGTCCTCTTTGAATGCTGGAAGACAAAGGCAACCCCAGCCCCACACCTCAATTATACCACCTTTGGCCACATAAGGGATATCTGAAGCTGAGCTTAAGTCTCCCTCCAGTGAAGTAAGCAGCCTCAGGCTTCAGTGTGCTGAGTGATTAAAGAGGGCAGAGAAAGAACAAACATCAGATCATTTCATCCCCACATCACTTTTATAGGAGCTCTTCTGCCTTTGTAGAGATATGCATCCTTGCCACCTGGAGACAATACTGCAACCAAAGGAAGAGCCCCTGTGGGTGTTCACACTAGCTAACACAATCAAACTCCTTCCATGAACATGCCAGTTTATCAGTACTAGTTGTTTGTTTTGTCAGAGACAGCATGCCTAGCTGCTCCCAAACAAGGAGCAGCCTGTTTAGAGCAGGGTATCTGTACTCCCCCTGTATGGGACAGGAACTATGTATTTTTTTTATTCTTTGTACAGCACTTAACAAGAGGCAACAGGTCAAGTGTTATGCTTTACCTCCTGTTTCCCAGTGCTGGGAAGTTATTATCAAGGTACCGAGTAGTTGCACAGAGATTCAGCCTGGACACAGCAAAATTAAACCACAGGTAGCAAGGACCAGTCCGTCTCTGCACTGATCATGTGCCTACGCTGCCCCAGCTGCTAGTACATCATTCCAGCCCTCTGTTACACTGAATGGTTGAAGAGTTGTCTGTACCACATATGCTCAATATTCTCATTTATGAAAAAGAAGCTGAGTTTATCTTTTTTTTCCCTTCCCACTAGAGGTTGCTTGATTATAGGTTAAGGAAAAGGTGCAGTCACTAATTAGCATAATATAGTTGATACAAAAACCCATTACTTCCCAAGTGGGATTTGAATCTTTGTTTTCTAAAGGCAGTATTGCCCCTCTAAAACTGACAGATGGGACAGCAATACCCAGAGGAAGCTAGACACAACTCTCTCAAGGGGTCCACAGCCAGCCATACTCTGGGCGTAAGACTTATGACAAGACCACAGTCTATATATTCTTTCCCAGCTGATCAGCCCAGAGTCACACAGAAGAGGAGCCAGAGAGGTGACACTTAGGAGGAACACAAACTATCTCCACATCACAGGAAAAGAATATTGTGCTTTTTGATGATGTGCTGGAATTAATGCCTTTCTCAAAACACTAACCAAGGCCAGAGGCCATAATTATGTACAAGCAGCTGTCAGTGGCACCTTTTTCAACCCTGGGAGTATTCAGATAATCTAGAAAAACTTTTCCCTGTACCATCGAGCCAGAGGAACTCTTTTTCCTTTCTAGAAAACACATCTTTCCAGAATACCTCTCAAAAATCCATCTGATCTCTTCATGTGTATGATGCTGTTGCACACCAACAGAGATTTGATTGTGATCTTGTAGCTGTCAAAGGAATAAATACAACAGATGCATCACTCGGCAATGGAGGAAACAAAGCACAGAAGTACATGACAAAAATCAGGATTTTAATGATAAGAGAGATAATAAAGAACAGCAAGTTCTGTTTGACATATTCAAGATCTTTCCCACATCAGATTCTTAGTCTTCAATTAGATGGCAGCTGTCATGGGAGAAAAGTGTCAGCTTTAGGACTTAAACACCCACCAGCAGCATTAGTCTGACAGCAGTTTGGGATCTTCTTCTTAGCAACACTCACTAGCAAGTTTTTCTGACCAGCTAATGACTTTTTTCTCATTCAGGATAATCACCTGTGCAGTGCTCAACACAATCCTTGGAAGCAATGCATCACCACATTGCTGTTCATTGGCACTTTTCAATTTTTGGTATAAGAATGGATCTACATTTCCACTTCAGCCTTGACCTTAAGTGCCAACTCAATTTCCAGTCCACTTCAAGGACTGCTCATGCAACCTGTATGTTGCTTCTCTATGTTTCATTAAATACAAAGTCATTTCATGTCCTGAAGTTGCTCACAAGTTTAGAAGTTCACTTTTTAAAAAAGGAAGCTGCTTTTTTAAAAGGAAGGTGTGAAGCATGAATCCAGTTTACAGTTTTCTTTCACTTTAAAACTCCAGCCACTCTGTCATATAAATACAGTTTGATGGAGAAATCTCACCACCTTCATGGCAGTCATCAAAAACCTGCAAAAGAAATCCTTGGGTCAGCACAGTAATTATATACAGCAAGCATGACCTAACTGGAAGTAACATGCTTGCATGTTTGCTGCTTCTTCCCCAGCAGAAAAGCAGTAGTCTAACAGAGGCTAAAATCCAGAAAGTCCAAGGGCAGCTCTGAGAAAAAGTAACATGAGCAAAACAAAGCAAACAGACCCCACCATAGTAAATGATGCAAACACAGTGGCAAGCTTTTCCTACATATCAGTTTACAATTCAAGCAGAAGAGACCAAAGCTAGACAGAATTAAGTTAGCTTGTTAAAAAAAAAAAAACCCAAAAGCAAATAGAGAAACTTGGGATCAGAAAACATAATAATGTAATTTGGAATGGGCAACGTTTGGCAGCACTTTTTCACATAATAGTCCAATGAAGAAACCGGATGTGGGAAATATCCTTGTCTAAACTAAAGAACCTCTCACACCACAACTAAGGCATCACACATAACACTCATAAGCACAGTTGGCTCAGAAAGCCAAGAGGATCACTCATGGGCATAACCTTGCTGTGTGTCATCTGGCCATTTGCAGAACTGTGTTCAAAACTTGCATGTATGCACCTATTCCTACACAGAATTAGTTACTTACAGGGCAGAGTCCACAGGGCGTCCTGACTAATCCAGTGGGTTGTATGAGAGGACTAACAGCTCTGTACAGCTTCATCTGTCCATCCACACTGCCTACAGTCCCCTCCTTTGCAGCAATAATAGTCATCTCTACTTTTCCATCATATATTAATGTATTTAAAATGGTTTCAATATCTTCCATTGACAATTCTACCTAAGAAACAAATATTAGGAAAGACGTATATCAGTAAGTCCTGCAAGGAGGAAATAAGCAAACACTGTGAGTAACAAATCCTTGCAGTTCCTAACCTAACCCAGATAAAGGCACCGCTCTTGCTGGGCTCTTTGTGGGGTTGTGCTGATACAGAAAGAACAGCAAATACCAATGCCTCTTACCTGCCAAGCACTCTTGGAGTACACTAGCCTTACCTTACCAAAAAGAACTTTCCCGTGCACCTCAACTGCATAATATGTTTCCAGTTTTACAGGAAAGCAATTGTGAAAGAAGACAAGACTGCTAAAGACAGGCCTATTAATGGTGAGCAATAATTGCAGGAGGTCTTTTCCTTCCCTAAAACCGTTTGAAGCACATAGGGAAACTTGAAATTATGAAATATGAACTGGTGAAGGCTGTTAAAGGAAAACTTTGATCAGTTTCCATCAGCAAGGATGTGAACGCTAATACAACTCTTGGAAAATCCACATGTACAAACTATCCTGGAATCTCATGCCACATTAATGATCCCCCTCAAAAAGCAATAAAGCAGCAAAATCCACTTCCAATACAGTTGTCTGTAGGGTACTAAAGCACTTATCAAATCCTTACCAAATTTGCAGGACCCAACCGTTGTAGCTAGTCATGCACTGAGAATTTTGACAGTAGCAAAATAAATCTATTCTTACCTTACTGATACCCAGTTCACAGATGTATTTCCACACCTCGTGGGATGAGGCAAATGAGCTGTTCCTCTGTATCATGGGGTTCTGTTTGCTCTCTCGAGCTGCTTCTGCCTGAAAAGAAGCAAAGATGAGTTACAGCCAGTACTCACTGCCAAGAGCCTGCTTCATAGATCGGTTTCAGAGAAGCTGAAGTGTAAAAGTTGATTTCCAAACCACTTCTGGGACAAGAATTTTATTTAAAGCTGTGTCCTTAGCACTGATGCATGTGAGAATGCAGTGCACAACCAAACATAATTTCACACTACGTATGACAAAATTTACACAGTGATTTTAATTAATATGAAGGAGTACCAGCATCTGGCAGGTTTTTTTGACATATAATTTCTGCTGTACCTAATGCCAATTAAAACACATTTTAATAGAATACAAAAATACTGCAATCAGCATAGGACTTAAATGACAGAGCAGGCTTCTCCTGCAGTTACACTAGAGAAAACTAGTGTAAGGCAGACCTTCCACTCTCAGAAATTCAGAGCTCTGCAGGGATCACAGTGACTTTTGCTATGTTTTCTGATCATGTGTTCTTGGCTGCCTAGCTTGTTATTGGACCTGGGAGATTGAAAGCTTCCCTCCTTGTACAGGGTGTGAAAATATGCATTATTAAAATGTAACACCATCACACTTGTTGTGACAAACACAATTCAGTTGTAACAATGGCCAACACTTATGGAAAACTTAAGCCTTGACTGTCACTGGTTTTATAAAGAAAAGAATGAGCTTTTTGAATCACCCAAAACAAACGGAAGGGGACTTCAGCAGTGGGATTCACCTTGCTCTGGAGAAATTTAAAACACTGTTGATTTAAAACCTCCACAAATTCAGACTCAAAGTCTTGGTCGCTGTACCAGGCCCCACCAGTCACTGAGCGGTCAGGCTGCAGGTTATACAGCATATATACCTTCTTCTTGGATGCCTGATAAAGAGAAAAAACACACAGCTCTTCACAGCTGAAAGTTTTCCATAAGAAGGGAAGCTTTAAGAAGATACCTGCAAAAGAGAGAGTTCCTTACTCCTAAAACCCAGGGCACAACTGATTCAATCCATCCTTAACACATTTGATGCTCAGGTAACATGGATATAACAAGAAGATGAACACTCTGATTCCTAATCATTTTATAAGAGTGTTGAAAGAGAGAATCCTTCTAATAACATGCACACAAAATAAACCTCACTGAAGATATCAGAGTTCAGTTTTGGCCTATTGACTCTAATCTCCCTCCTGTCAAAGGAGGGCAGGGAAGCATCATTAGAAGATAGCAAAGACAACTTCACAGAGAAACTTTCATCTGTTTCTGCAGGATTCAGCCTGTGTGCTGATGATATGAGGATCCTTACATGATTAAACCCTGAAGCTAGTGAGCCCACTGCCATGCCCAGACAGGATGAATGGGAAAGCTGCTTCAGCCCTATTATTGGTAGTCATGACAATGTTTATTCAAAGGATTACTCAGCAACCACTTGAAGCCATTTTAGCAGCATTACATCCTCTGTATAACTAGATGAAGCCATCCTCTCACAAGAACATGAAAAAGCTACTGCTTCTCTATATTCTCTGGATCAAAGTAGAGGAATCAAGACCAAAACAGAATCACATTTCTTAGAAATTTTTTATGTATGCAGCATTAACCAGATAACTGAAGGAAGTTTCAAGATCTCCAGAAATCCCATATAAAAGGTTGTTATTTCTGATACTGAAACAATCTCAAATTGTGGTACAGCAACACTGGGAGCAATGGAGAAAAAAATAATTATGGGCAGGTTGCTTGTTTGGGTGAGGACTGAGTGCAGAAAGAAATTAACGGTGGTAGAAAAAGAAAAGTAACAAATGAAAAAGCAGAATAAGGTACAAAAATCAGAGAACAAGAGGGGGCAGAACCTGCAGACAGCAGGAGCATGGATGTGTACACACAGCCTGTGGACACCAGCCCACTGGAATCCTGGAGGGAAAACCACCAGACTCTTCCCTAAGTTTGTCCTTATGTCCTAAAGACCAGGACCCAGCAGACTCTTCCCTAAGTTTATCTCCTAAAGTTTGGGTATGGAAGCACAGACAAAATGGAAACACAGAGAACTACCAATTAGAAGAAAGTGGTGCAGGAGGTTTGTGAAGGGTAACAGAACTGTAACAACTGTGTGCAATAAAGTATAAAGAGAACTAAAACTACAGCTTAATAGTAATGGTGTGTAATTAGTGGTGGGAGAGGCAATAGAACTGTATAGTAATAGCAATGTGTTTATTAGTTAGATTTTTAATTATGAATCAGTTAAACATTATATCCTCTCGTATCTGTTGCATCTCAAACTTGCATGCTAAAGGCAGAAAGCCAAACACTGGTGCATAGTCAGTAAGAAAAATGGAGGTAGAACAGGTTCCTCTGATCCCAGTCCCCTGTTCAAGCATGCAGCAAATGTTTGAAACAGTTGAAAAACAGTTACAAAATACTCACTGCCACAGATTTAACTGCTTTAATTAGTTTCTTGCTTTCCAAGTTTTTCAGTATCTTGTTGATCTCCGTTAAAGGCAAATTACTTTTGTATCTAATGTCCCTGCTCCAAATACCTGTTTAAAATCAAAGAGGTGAACAGAAATTGATAGAAGAAATTACTTGTTTCTGTATACACTCACAAGTTACATCACAACATGGATAACTTGCTTGCTAAGCATAGGATGTATCCTCGATCCTACCATTCCTGGCAAAAGGAAGGGAAAGGACAGAAGGAAATGGAACACAAAAAAAAAAAACCAACTCAAAATCACCCAAAAAACACCCACCAGAACAACTGACAAAACCAAGAAAGGCATACCACAGCCAAACACTGTCCTTCTGCCCTTTACCTCTCCAAGAGCTTTTACAACTGGACCCCATTTCCCTGCCAACATCAATACAACACAGAAATGTTGCATTTTTAGGCAACTTGTATTTGCCTCAACAAAAAGATGCCAACCAGTTCTACCTGCCGTCTCTCAACTATAGTGTGCAACAAATGCTTTGAAAGAAGTTTCTGATTTAACGCCTCTTAAATCAGACATAGGTATCACATTTTCTTTCAAACAGTGAGTGTTCTGCAGATTCCTCAGCTTGGCAGTCCTACAGGCAACTTGTAATTCATATTCTAAGTACTTTGAAAGAGCCTCCCCTCCCACAAGATAATCAGGACAAGTTGTTATTTTAATAGAAAAATATGTCATCTTCTATTTTGTTTTTTAAAAGTGGACACATGGAACATTAGCTACAGAGCTGCTATGGGGACTATAGATTTTATGGGGACTAGAGATTTTATATTTGTATTGTCTGGACAAGCATTTAAAAGCTCGCACAGGAAAAGTTCCATAAGTAAACAAAGACAGTACCATTCATAACTGTAAATTGTTTAACTACCTTTGTTGCCTGCATCTTCTATAATTTGGTAAACCAGCTTCTCTTGATTGTCAGAGCCTTTCATTTTACTGTAAAATAAGACAGACATCAGGATTTTAAAAAGGTACAAAATTTGAAATGGGCAGCATTTGTTTTAAACTAAAAACAAGCACCATGACAAAAAAATGCGCAAAGAAAAAAACCATACAAAAATCGGCCAGCCATTGGCAAATAAAATACATGACACTAAGCCTCTCTGGACCAAGCCAAGCTTGCCAGTGAGAAGCCAGAGTAAAGAGTACAAAAAAGAGCACAGTAGGAAAGAAAAGTGACTAAGAAGGAGTCACTTAACTTGTAACAACGTGGAATTCGAAGTCAATATTAACACAACTGTGGAGTGACAAGACACAGCACAGAGAATAATTTAGGATAATCTGTCTCTAAATGGAACATGTACAAACAGATAGTAGCTTGCTCCCAACTTAAGACATGCTTTTCCACTGGTGTAAAAAAGCCTGAACTCATCTGGAAGAGAGGATGACAAGCCTCCAATGGAGATCATTTTGAAGGACATTTCTTTCCAGAAGTATGTCAAGGTATCTTTCACTCAGATTTACACAGGCACCACAAGACATGGTTTGAAGATGCATTTTAATAAACCAAAGAGCATAAATAGCAGTTCTCATGGCCTCCTGGAACAGCACTACATATGACTGCTGACCCCATAACACGAGCAGTGAGGAAGACCACAGAACTACAGTTTGCAGATGGTATGGCTGGGCTTCATCTAGGCATGCACAGATCACTTTGCTGTCATCTGGACCAGGAACTCTGTTACCAAGTTAGAACTGTAGTTCTACGGTACCCTCTGTTCAGCAGAAACCACTATACCTAAAACATTTTTTAGCTCAGGAGAGTTAAGTATAACCTCCAGAAACAAGCAGTTATGTTCTGTAACACCCACATTACAGGATCTGTATTACATCACTGAGTATATTCTCAGCAATGCTGCAAATGAGATAAAGAACTGTGTTCCAAATATATTTATCCAGCAAACATGAGGCTCACCTTGCATTTTGAGACTCTTTGATTCTATATAGCAGACCCGCATTGCTTCTGAGAAGGTCCAGTTGCCCCTAAGAGAGATGAGCATAATGTATTTCCTTTCCTTCATATGCCATGTTCTGAAACAACCTAAGAATCTTCTAATATTCTAAATTTAAAAACCTATTTCACATCAGCTGAATAAAGAAAAGGGAAAAATAACATGTCTAACCACCAGAAACAATAATACCCATTAGGATTTTTTTCCCCCTACAAATACAGTAATACACTTGAAGATATTTTTCCCCCTATAAGTATCCATTTATCATCAGCTATCAAAAATAACAAATACTGTTCTCATCTCCTCCCACAACATTTATGCACTTCCTATTATTTCTCCTAACTTTCACCACTCCACAAGGGAGACCAAGTTCTTGTATACTTTTCTCTCCCTTTCCACCAAAACACTCATTTGCATGGCTACCCAGAAATTATTTTGGAGCTCTACTGCACAGCCTGGGAACAATTTGAGTTCCAGCAGCAAAGTTCTCTTTTTTAACTAAGAAACTGGCTGGAAAACTGCCATCCAGGATTAACAGTGCCTCTCAAAGAGAAGTTACTGGCATCTCTCACACACAAAGCACTTGTTCTGCCCTTGTTACTTGTGCCTAGGCCAGGCAAATTCTTATTTCCTATTTTGAAGAAGCAAGCAATTAGACAAGCCCAAGAGCATCAACTAACATTCATTCTTCTGTTGCCAGCTAATCCTTTCCCCGCAGTTTTATTTCTTATAGATTTGTATCACGTGGTTGATTGAAGCTCACACCTCAAGATGGTCTCCTTTGACGCTTTTCTACAGATAAAGTACTTGCAGCTTATCTCAAGTGAAGTACATGACACTTAGAAGTCTAAGCTCTCACCACAGCTCAGTGGTACTTACTAGATCTCTCCACATACACCCCACACTCCAAAGCACACCCTATTTTAAACAAATTCTAGAGACTCAACTATCTTTGAAGCCTTATTGTGAAATGTGGCCAATCCATTCAAAAGTTATTACGTACACAATCCCACATCCAATGTGCTGCTAAATCCATGTCTACAACAGAAAGACCAAAAAGAGAGAGATCAGATTACTTTCAGTGCCACCTTAATACAGTCTAAGCTAAGAAGTTTCAGTTACTGAAAACCCAAAACACCACACTTCACTCGGTTTGAGTATTTTCCAACATCCCTCTTTCTGAGAAAACCCCCTTTCAACAGTGCTTTCTCCACCACACCACCCAGTCTGTTTTATCTCCTCATTTTTCATGGCCATGAAGCAGCTACCTAAGAAACTAAAAGAATCTTGGTCTTTACAAACTTGAAACGTTTAGTTGATACTCAAGTTTACATCACACTGAACCAACAAGACTAAACAGCTACTATCCATTACTGAACAAGTGGCAGAAGTAGTTGGCTTATGTCTTAGGCCGACTCTTGATATTGTGAAGAAAAATGCCCAATGAGGTGGGAAATTTAGAGAAGATACAACAAAAAAAATCCCTGGAAGTGTGTCACCTGCTTTTTATCAGTTACCTGATATCTTGGGGTTTTGGGAGGGGTTTGGAGAAGACCTTCACATACAAGAGCATGGCATAACAACCACTCTTTTATCTCTAGCTAATTCAGTTCTCATCTAGAAACACACAAGGATAAACACCTTCACGGTAACTTCGTGTTATAAATGGAAGGAGTGAGTTGAGGTATGTTTAAATTCCCTTTGGCAACCAAAAGTGCTTATGGCAACTAAAAGTATCAATCCAAAGGGAATAATTTGCTACCCAGGTTGCTACCATACAAACTGTGTACAGAGTGCTCTGAGCTGGCTGAAGTAGCACGAGGAAGGTAAGAACATCCCACCATTGAGAGTAGCCTGTTGATCGCCATGGCTCGCTGCTGGGCTTCCATGTGAGGCATATCATTCTGAATCACCTGGTCTGTGATACCATGAGGGAACTGATGACACAGCTCAATAATCCTGGGGAAAGTCAAAAGCAAGTTTAAAATCCTGCTCTCTTGCATCCAAAACGAAAACCAAACAGTATTAGAGTTGGAATGGAAAGGAGAGAAAAGAACAATTCAAAGGAAAAGAACCCATAGCATGTTTCTCAGCCATATCTATTGAGGGAACTTAGCAACTACTGTCTCTGCAACTGCTGGACAAACTACCTTTGCTCTTTGGGACAACACCAACCATAATGACCATCTTACTTTTACGTTGCCCTCATTATTAAGTACATCGATTTAGAGTTCCCTGTACAGTTTCATTATACAAAGGTTCCGGTGGAAAGGAATTGCTAGCTAGTCTGAGAATGCAAATACTGATAAGATACAATCTAGAAACCAACAGGTTTGTTGCCCTGCGCCTTACCTACTCCACTCACCTCATATCCCTACCCACACCGCTGCCGCCCCCCGTCCCGGGACCCTTCCCTGGCCTCCCTGCCAGCCTCCACAAACCCCCAGCGCATCCGGGAGCTCCACGACCCCCTTTCCCCAACACACATCCCACCCCGACACCACCCGACCCGTACCTGTTCTCTATATCCATAGGGTCGGGGACCTCCGGCTTCACTTTCACCTCCGCCATGGCGCAGCCGGCCCGCAGCGGCAGCCGCGACACGAGCAGCGCGGCCGGGGCGCGGGGAGATGACGCGCGCAGGGGGCGGGCGCGGCGGTTGCCAGGCAGCGGGACGCGGGCCCGCAGGCGGCCGCGCTGGCAGGGCCGAGGCGGCGCGGTCCGAGGCGTCTGTGGCAACCAGGAGTCCAGCGGGGGATCGAGCGGGGTGGGCTCTGCACCGAGGATCGAGAGAGGTCGGCAGCAGCTCGGTAGCAGGGATCGAGTGGGGTTGGCAAGGCTGTGGGGTGGAGTGGGGTCACGTGGGGTGGGCAGGGCTGCGGGCTGGGATTGAGGGTGTACAAGGGTTGTTGCGGGGGCGGGCGGGGGTCTGCCGTGGGACGCTGTGGGGTGGGTGAGGCTGTGGGGCGAGATCCAGTGTGGTGATCAGGCTCGTGCAGTGGGACCGAGCGAAGCGGGACGGGCTGTAGGGCAGAGATGGAGTGGGGTGAGGTGGGGTGGGCTGTGCCCTGAGCAGGTGAGGAGTGGGCTTGACCTGTCAGGGTGAGTGCAGGCAGGGATGGAGGACACAGTGTGGCAGGTGCCCAGCATGCTGGCAGGATCGTTTAAGTCCCACCAGTGATGGGCTCCCAGAAGGCTGAAACAGGGAGCTGTGCTTTTGGTCCAGGTGTCCCAAAAGCAGACGAGTCCTTGAGGAAAAATACTCTTTAATCCCTCAAATGTCAGGCAGATGCACCCCTCATTGCGTCTCCTGTGCCACTACATGCAGCCCAAGTGTTTGGCTAACAACTGCCTGTGCTCCTTAACTGCTGTTTTGGACAACCCAGTCAAGGAGATGGGCAGCTGCAGGCGGCACTGTGGCTTACCCTGCTGTAGCTCCAGTGAAAGTGTAGATTAATGAACACCTTTCATGCTGAATCATTACCGTCTGGGTTGATGAGTAGCATGAGATGTTTCTGAAGGGCTGGTTACAAAACCTTCTAGTGTAGACCTGTTGACTGGCCTCAAGTGTCAGTTCCCAAGATCTGTAGTACATCTTTTTGTATTGTAAAATATTATTGTATCCAAATGCAATTTTCCATTCTTGAATTTTGTGACGTGATAATGACTATGTAAATTATGCTAAATCATGTTTGGCATCTGTTTTATAGGTATATCCTTAATGCGTACAAGAGCTGAGAGAAGCTCAAGTAATTGCTGTCTTCCTTTAGTCCTTTTCAGGACATTTTGTATATATTAAGAGGGCCATATTGAAACAAGAGGCTGGTTCCATATCTGCCATGCTTAGGGTGGAGATAATCTTAAGCTCTGTTCACAGTTCTCAAGCAGGAGAATAAGTCAAAAGCATGATGGTCAGTAGGATCTTGCTCCTTTTCAATGTGAAAACCATACAAACATTAATGAAAACTAAGAGTTTAAAGAATTCTTTATTTTAAGAGAAACAAATGAAGACAAGGAATCACATTAAAAGATGATATTTCTCAATGCATTCTTCTGTTTAGAAAAAAATATTGTCTGCCTTTTTGTTTTTTAAAGATCACTGCTGAGAAAAATGACAGCTGGATCTGTCTCAGTTCCTCAGGTCATACCACTTCGAATCCCTCTTCCAGGGAAAGCTAAACATGAAATAGACACAAATACCCTTGTAGAAATAAAATCAGGTATGAATAAGAGCTTTGACTCTATGTAAAACCTTTTCTTGTGTGTTGACTTGAAACTTGTAACCTCTATACTTTTGTTTGCGTTTCCTTTATTATTTTTAGGAGTGTCCACTTCCTTAAGGAACTTATAAAAGTAACCAATTGCTGTTACAATGTTTTAATACAAAACCAATGCACAGATACCTTATGAACAGAAATATTCCTTATTATGAAATTATGTTTGTTTAGTAACTTGTTTTTAATGGGAGGAACGGTGTCGGTGCCAAACAGTCATTTATGGAACTGCTTTATTTTGTTTGTGAGAAAAGTCAACAGTAGTGAGGAGTTTGAAGTGTACAGCTTATTTTTCACAGGTTGAACACAGATTGGCTAATTGCTCTATGTGTGTCTTTCAGATACACCTGAGGTCTCTATTTATTACACTTTAGATGGAAGTAAACCAAAACTCATAAGGAAACCTGGCTGTGGAGAACACAACACTTTCAAGTATAAGGGTCCTATCACATTACCAGTTGGGAAAATAATGGTCAAGGCACTTGCAGTTACGAAGTAGGTATCTTGTTTTATTTCAGTCATATTTTGGCAAGGTACGAATATCCCAGTCATGGCTTGGAGCCATGTTGTTTAAAGCACTGCATACCTCATGAATGAGAGATGCCTCTTTCCCCACTAGATGGTCTTCATGGGTTGCACTTTCTCAAAATGCTTTTTATTTGTGTCCTGGTTTTGGCTGGGATAGACTTGATTTTCTTCCTAGTAGCTGATACAGGGCTATGGTTTGGGTTTACAGGGAAAAGAATGTTAATAACAGAAGGATGAGGCCTTTTCTGCTTCTCTCCCTGCCCTGCCAGCAAGTGGGCTGCGAGTGTACAAGGAGCTGGGAGCGAGCATGGCCAGGACAGCTGTCTTGAAGTAGCCACAGGGCTATTCCATACCACAGAACATCATGCCCCAGTATATAAACTGGGGGGACTGGGGCAGGAGGGGCAGATCACTCCTTTGGCATCAGTTTGTGGGTGATGAGCAACTGCACTGGGCATCACTTGGATTTGGTTTGGTTTTCCCTTGGTTTTTATTTTGCTCTCTCTCATATTTCTATTCATTACCCTTCTCATTCCTTCTCCTTATATGTATTATTATTGTTATATATTATTAATGCTGTTATTGTTGTATTTTATTTCATTTTAGTTGTTAAACTGTTTTTATCTCAACCCACAAGTTTTACTTCTCTTCCTTCCACACCAGTTCTCCCCATCACACTGCAGGAAGGTGAGGGGAGTGAATGGGCAGCTGTGTACTGCTTAGTTGCTGGCTGGGGTTAAACCACATCAATCCATTAAGTGTTGGATTACACAAAAAGTTCCACTTAAACATAAGAAAAAATTATTTCACTGTTCAGGTGAGGGAGCCCTGGCACAGGCTGCCCAGAGGGGTTGTGGAGGCTCCTTCCTTGGAGGTCTTCAAGACCCGGCTGCACATGTTCCTATGCGACCTGATCTAGGTGACCCTGCTTCTGCAGGGGGGGGTTGGACTAGATGATCTCTAAAGGTCCCTTCCAACCCCTACCATTCTATGATTCTTTGATTCTCTCTCAGATGTTTGTCTCCTGGGCTGTGGACACAGGCCAATGATCCAGAGAGGCTGTGGGTGAGACGTTAGTAAAATATACTATACTTTGAGCTCGTCCTTTTGAGCATGATGATGATGAGAAATGCCAGAGGAACTAGTATGGTGTTTTTGGGGGTCATTCAGTGATTCAGCAGTTTTACAGAACCTGGTCTTCCCAGGAGTTCTCTTAGTTTCTCACAAACAAGCACAGAACACTAAGCCTCATGGCTCAGGTACAACATTGTATGCACAAGGATAAAGTAAAAATACAATACATAGAAAGAAAAATGGATTTTGCTGCACAGCCACAGACTTTCTCCAAACTAACTTCATGCTTAGACAGAGGACACTTGAATTCACTGTCTGTAGCCTGCTGCATTCTCTTTTATTTACAAGGAACAGAATCTTCCACTCCGGTTGGGGATTTGTGCTTGTTGTTCTCTGCTATTAGCATCTGCAGGTAGTCTTTGTATCTGCACTGGAATATAACAATGTTATATTCCCTGCACAGGGAAATGCATAACAGGCCTATATGTATTTTCTGATGTCACTACCTAGTTTAACACTTGTTTCCAGTATGTTTTGGGGGGTTTTTAAGATGTTTTCAGATGTACTAAATAGATATTACAGAGTGACAATAAATCCTAAATTAATGGTTTGGACACTTACAACAACTTCAGTGTCACTGTTGCAATTTAATACATAGTAGAAAATGACAATTGTTTTATCAAATAAGTAGTGTGCTACCTGCTGTTTGACTAGGAAAATGAATATGGCTTTAGGAATGGAAGAAAAGTCTTCCTCTCTATTTTCTGCAACGCTGGCAAACACTAATTACCCCAGAAAGCAGACACAGGGGTATCAAGAGTTTTACATGTAAAAAATGTTGCAGGGTTAAAGTATTCATATATTTTATTGTTAATTTCGTATCATACACTTTTTAAACTAAAAAAGCAAAAGAAACAAAAAAAGCCCCAAACCCAAAACAAAGCAGTAGTTCCTGATAGTATTGCCCAGGATTATACTTCTCAACTGAAATATCGTGTCCAGTTCTGGGCCCCTCAGTTCAAGAAGGACAGGGAACTGCTGGAGAGAGTTCAGCACAGGGCTACAGAGATGATGGAGTGGAGCATCTCCCCTCTGATGAAAGGCTGAGGGAGCTGGGGCTCTTCAGCTTGGAGGAGTCTGAGGGGTGACTTCATTAATGTTTACAAATACGTAAAGGGTGGGTGTCAGGAGGATGGAGCCAGGCTGTTCTCAGTGATGGCCAGTGATAGGACAAGGGACAAAGGGTACAAGCTGGAGCAAGAGGTTCCAAAGAAACATAAGGAAAAACTTATTCCCTGTTCAGGTGAGGGAGCACTGGCACAGGCTGCCCAGATGGGTTGTGGAGTCTCCTCTGGAGACATTCAAACCCCACCTGGACAAGTTCCTGTGTGACCTACTGTAGGTGGTCCTGCTCTGGCAGAGGAGTTGGACTGGATGATCTTTCGAGGTCCCTTCCAACCCTTAAGATTGTTGGATTCTGTGAAATAATGACTTGCAAGCTTGGAAGACATGTTCCAACAAATGGGCCATAATTATCAATGATTTACTTATTGCTGCCCATGGGTTTGTGGCATGTATATAGCTTTGTGAACATTGATTTTCAGGGACTGCAGGGAGAGTACAGTTGTAACAAAGATGTTTCTGGTAGAATACAAACAACCAAACATGCTCTTCTCTGTTGAAGATGATGACAAGAATCTCCTAAAAGAGTTCAGCACACAGGTTAGTTTTATCATCTGTAACTCCTTATGTGAGTATAAATATTTTAAGTATGATATTACCTAGAGATTAAATCTTGACTGTCTATACTTTTACTATATTTTCTTTCTGTGTTTGCCCGTCTTTGCTGTCTTGATCCTTTTTGTATTATTAAAATTTCAAGGAGACACATTATTTTTTTTCTTTTTTTCACTGGTCTTTTATGACTAATTCAGGTCAAATGTTTAAAAAATGCATGTAGAATTTAATATTTTCAAATACTTTTTCCTGCTTCTGCAGGGGTGTTGGACTAGATGATCTCTAAAGGTCCCTTCCAACCCCTACCATTCTATGATTCTGTGAATGCTTGCATCAAAAATACCTTCACCATGCACTTTTAAAAATCATAACAAATAAGTATAGCAAGAGAAGATTAAAGCAAAACCCCAAATTTAATTTGACATTAAAATCAAGTTACTTTTTAGGAAAGAGAAGGTGGAACATTTACTACAAAACTAAAGAAGAATGGAGTAAACATGGCAGTCAAGCCTGCCTGGAGCGAAGCACCCCAAGATTTTCAAGGTATAATACTGCTTCCTGAGAACTGAAATAGACTTCTGTCTTAGCTGAAAATAGTGTAAAGTTTTTCTATTGTATCACTGGTACAATATGTGTAATTTTAAAGCCATCTCAGAAGACAGAAGATCCTTTAGGAACTCCAATTTTGATTGCTTGACACTGCAAAGAGAGAATAAAAATTACATTCCATACATTTCACATTACCTCTTAAGAACATACTAAAAGGTCGTTAATTTCTCAGCAACATGAGAAAGCCCCTTCTATATTTCAGTTTGTGCCAGAAAATGCTGTCAAATTGATGGGACTGCAAATCCTTTATAGAGTTCTTTACTGATGTTTGCTTGCAGTGAGGTTCCAAAATAAATATATAAGGTAGAAATGAAAGCTTGACCTAGATTTTCTCTACAGATAAAGCCTGTTATCCCATGGTAACAACAATGGGACTGTTTAAGAGCACAGAATCATATTAATGTTTACTCATTTATTTACTCTTAGGAGCTGGGGGGTTTTTTTGAGCATGCAGGAAGGAGGAAAACCCTTAATAGAGGAAAAGTACAAAAGTGAGATCTTGCAGAGAGGTTTTGCTCTAGTTTAATTTCCTATAATTTCATGCAGTTTGTTTGAACCCAAAGTCTGGATGTCAAATACATTTTTAAATATGCTTAGCCATTGAAATATAAAGGAGTATGTAATATTCATGTTAAGATGTATGTTAACTGCATGAAGTGAAAGACAGTGGAATAACAGGATTGCCATTTTAGGCTTGGGAACAGAAAGAAAGACTGCTCACAGGTCCCTGCAGGGACCACAGCTCTTTGCCAGTCAGTTGGAAACAAGAGAGTACAAAGAGGAATCTGTCTCAGCCCTACCAACAGAGTCATTACAGGTAAGCAAAGGGCTATTGAGGAAAATTGCCAATCACAACTGATATGAAGATGTGAAGATTTGTAATCTTTCTCATATTATCTCTCAGAAATCAATGCCTTTGGCTATATTATACAATACTAATTTAAATGTACTGGCAATAATACACTGGAATAGGAATGCCCAAAGCAGTACACAGTTTTCAGGAAGGACAAAAACAAGCGAAGCAAATTAACAATGCCTGCATTCCTACTAATTCTCTTCTAATACATTACTTGAATCGGCATTTAGCAAATACTTATTGCTAAATGTTGTCAAGTTGATGTTTAAAACTTAGTATTAAGTAATGCTGTCTTGGAAGTAAACAGCAAAACATTGATTTCATTTTATTGGAAGAAGCTGTAGGGTGTGTATGATAATAGAGCTAAGGGGAGAGTCAAGGGTAGCAGATATTCCTTAAAGCAATGCATTGCAGTGCAGTTTGTCTCAAATATCATCTTTAGCTGATTTTGCTACTCTTATATGCATTTTGCAAAGATTTGCTTACTAAGGCTAAAAAGTTACCTCTATTCCAGTTTGCTAGTTCTTCTGCAATGACTAGCAGGAAAAGCTTAGCAAGCACACAGGTGGCAAGGATCCAGAGGGAAACAGATTTCCTCAAGTAAGTGACTTCTCCTTTTAACATAGTTGTCTTTGGAAAGTAACTGAACAATTGCCTTTGCAGCCAAGTTGATAATACTGTGAGGCTCTATAAAAATAGGGAAAGCAAAGACAGTCTCATAACTGGAGAAAATGATCTAGGCATGGTGTTGAAAAGTCTTTCTCTATACACAGTTATCAACTATCTTATCCTAACACCTGTAGGATCAGAGGAAAAGCTGTCTTTTACAATTAGAGCGTAGCCCTCGCTGCTGAAGGTGAAAATTCCTCACTGGAATAGTCTCACCAAATGTTAGTGCTTTATCAGTATTGAAAGTGTTATGTGATCTATGTCAGTGGCAACTGAAGAGCTCTCTACCTTGCAAATCTGTTTATAGAGTCCAGAATGTCATTACTGTAGACACTGGGGCATATGGACCAGCACAGCTTGGAAGCCACAACTAAGAAATCAGTGGCCTAAGTCCTGTCACAACAGGTTCCAGATTAATCATTACTAAGCAGCAGTACAATAACAAAACAAGCTCAGCCATCTTACTCTTTTCAGATGTGCACACTGTTCTGCACCTCGCCTGTCTGACCCGTTGGCTCACTTCTGTCAGGAATGTGGATCTCCTATCCCACCTGTGCCAGTACATCGCTTCCCAGCCCCTGAAGGAGCACAGGTCAGCAAAACATCATAACAATCATCACATCCTCTTTGGAGAGACCAGCTTTCCCCATGAATTACACATTCCATGCTGGCAAAACCATTATTTAGTCACACTTTCTTTTGGGATACTTTTTTCAGATGTTTTATTTTGCTCAATACCTTTAGCAGTGGACCTGCTGTAATTTTTAAACGATGGGCAAAATTAGCTATAGACTGCTTCAAGTGCTATATGTTTTCATAAGGGTACCAATGAAAAAGTAAATGGTGTTTTATTCACTTGTGCCAGGAAACTCCACCAAATTCAGACTCCTCCTCATCCTACAACAACCACCCCTACTATGTAGGAGCTACATATGTATCTTATTGCTGTGCTAACATGTGCAATTACTTAGTATAGTGACTAATGCCAATCTCATAGCTGTAGAAGATCCATCTAATATGCCTGAAGCCTTAAATGGTGGCATGTGTGGGTATATGAAAGAATAACAAGTTTTTATAATGATGCCTGGAACTATTTTCTCTAAGCTCTCCTCAAGAGATAATAACCTGATCTATCAAGTCAATGTGTACTTTTGTTTCCTTTGTCATCAGAAAGATGTCTTGTCTGGGGCAATGCTGAAGTTTCAAGTGATGACTGAAAATATTCACCACCTGTTTAGATTAGGGTTCATAATTAAGAGGATTTCAACTACATGCATAAATTTGTAGTGTCATTTAAACTTTAATGAAAATTAACTTAGCACCTTTCTGTCATATTTTTTATAAGTCACTAATGCATCCTCTGTCCAGTTGTCTTCATATTTTTTGGTTTAAGAATCAGTATCAGCATTTGTTGCTGTCAGTTGCTGTTTCCAGTGACTTTGCTGCCGATGCAGACTCTTACCAGGAAAATACTGAAAATCTCATCATAACTTTAATGGTCTCATTATGCTCCTTAACATGCTGTCGTGTGTTTTTCCCTCAGATGGCACCTTGTCTTGAATGCAGACATCTTGTGCCAATTAATACACCTGCTTGCATTGTATGTGAGTCACCAATAGCTCCACAGCTGCAGCCTCAAACCAGCATCTGCATGAAGGTAACTGAGAATAAATATAACAAAATAGCAATTTACCTCCTGGCATGCATTTTTCCAACTTATTACTTCATTATAAATATTTCCATCCAAGTTGTGTTTATGTACTTACGTTATGACAACTTTTAAGAGTTAGTAGAATTAAAACCACCTTGAATATAAATCATTATTAAAGGTAAACCACATAAGCTGAGGAAGGCATGCTGAAGAGCACATAATGTAGCAGTGTGGATGACAGGAATGTATCCATTTGTGTTCATACAAAGATTTTGTTGCATACGAAGATCTGGAGGTACTGATGCTAGATCTCCTGAGGGAGATCATATATTCTTTAACCATATATTTTTTTTAAGAAAGTCACAAAGATATATAGATTTGTGATTTGTAATGACCAGGCAACATGGCCTAACTACTCTGAAGCCCACCGCACAGAGCTGAAGGATGTCCTCTGTCTGCAGAGATGAATAACCACAGTACTTTGTAAGAGCAGGTACTCTTATTATTGCTGTTCAAAGTTTTCAAATACCCTATGAAATATTCTTTCTCTATTTAAAAGGGCAAAGTAATTTGTCAGGCATGTGGCACAGGAAATCCTCTTCACCACAAACACTGTGTGACTTGTGAAAGCAAACTACTGGAAATACAGATGGTAAGAACTTCTTGTAGCCCTCAATTAATGGAATTAATAGAGTGATAGTGTAACATTCTTTTCCTTTGGAAAACTTGGTGTCATAGCCCCGTGTGCCTCTTACAAAGCAGAGAATCCCTTCCCTGTGCTATACTTAAGCCCAGAACTCCCACAGACGCTCCATTACAAAGGCTGAGCTAAATATCAGGATATTGTGTACCTTATTGCTGCTGTGGAAGCTCAGAATGCTCTTAGAAAAAAGTGTCCTCTTGTCTCCAAGGGAATCTTGTTTGCGTTCAGATTATTTTCCGTTGCAATACATCAGGGATCGAATTCTCATTTATTTCAATTACACTGTGAAAAAGTATGCTTTTACATTATTTTTTTATCTCTATTTGCTGCTTCCCCTACATGCATACAGCTACTGTGCTTGTATTTGCCTGTGACTCTGCACAGAGGTGAGAAAAGCAACAATAAATTTCCCCTCTAAAAATGTTGTCTGTTTCAACTCCCCGTGTAGCTTGCTCGTTTGGCTCCTGAGAATAATTTGACTTCCACTTCAGAAGACAAAAGTCTTGTATGAAAATCTTATGGTACTTCTCCAGGTTGTGATAAATACAGAAATTAGAGAAGAATAATGATTTGCAAATTAAAATGTTCTGATTATATTGGCAGCACCCAGAGCTCTAAAACTGTCAGTAACTAGAGGCAAAGGTCTCTTGTATAGTCTCTGAGCTGTCATTGCAAAGTGAAGTTCAGTAGGAATCTGTACTGTATTACCTTAGACAAACATATGTTTAACTGCTTTGCTGAATGTAGATGTTAATGCATAGCTGGATAGTTAGTTAGGCATATGGCTTGAATGGTGAGACTTGTAGTAGCTAAGAAAGTTAAATGCTTATTGAATTATAGTGGTAATTAGAAATTTTACTAATAATAGCACTTAATTAGCTATAACAATAGTAATTACTGCATAATTAATACTTAGTAATAATGCTGATATTACTGTTAATGGTCATTAATAATTTATATTTAGGATAGTGCTCATTTAGAGCTTTAGACATTTTTTTTAGGCTTGTGTTTATGAAAACTTTATTTTCCAAACTAAATCCCCAAGTTACATAATTCAAATTTCAGTGCAGGCCACGGAGGAGAACAGGGGTATTTTGTGCTTGCTTATTTGCTGTTGTGGTGTCTGGAATCAAAATCGTTTTCCTTGGGGTCTGTTCCTTATTCATATTCCTGACTTGCAGAGAAAATAACCTGCATAAGCCCTGAGGTAAAAACCTAACAAAACATATTAATACCTATTTGTCCCAGCCTAAGATCTACAATTAACTTCTAGAAGTATCAGATGAAAAAAGTCTCTTTTCTTTTAGATACTCATAGAAGTTAATTGTGGTAGGAATGCTGGGTAATATATAACTTGTATGGGGTAAAAGGGTGCAAAAAATATTTGTGTAACAAATATCAAACTGAGAGAAAACTCAATATTGGACACACTCTTGCTGCCATACTACTACAAAGAAAGGTACAAAGAAACATAGCTGTTGTATTTTGGATTTGAAAATGTAAGTTTATCACCAAAAAAAACTCCCTCTTCAGGTGGTAAGAAATGTATCCATCAGGCCATATTAATAAATGCTCAATGTTAAAGAACATGACTGAGAAGGAATGGTTTTTTTTTTTCCATTCAGTTCTGCTAAAAGTATTTTAAAAAGAATGAATTTCACGTTTTACTGTAGTTTTGTGATGAAAAAAACCTACAGGTTAGGTTCAAGTAAGTCTGTACTTACTCTAACATGAAATAATTCTTTTAGGATTAGTACTACTTTATGTTATCAAAGTAGCTTGCTTTCCTCTTTCACCTTATGTGGCTTATGAACTTTTCTTCATAACAAGTGTTTTCTTCCTAATGTTTGTTTTGTTTTATTAGCCCATGTTTGAAGGACAAGCCCCCTCACCTTACCACAACCAGCAAAGGAGGACAGTTTTGTGTTCAAAATGCAATCATGTTAACCAATGTGATGCCCGTTTCTGTGAGTGGTGTGGAGCCAAGGCACGTGCTCTCAGTGTTTGTGTAAACAAATCTGGTTTTACTCATCTGTGACCTGCAGCAATTTCAAAGTTGTCTTTGCAAAACTCTTGTCAGTTAGTACACAACTTATTATTATAAAAATATGTAGTGCACACAGAATTACATAAAGAAAAATGAAAGGCTTAGATGAGACTGAGGGGGGATCTCATTAATATTTACAAATATCTAAATGGTGGGTGTCAGGAGGTTGGGGCATCCCTTTTTTTTATGATATCTAGCAACAGGACAAGGGGTAATGGGATGAAGCTGGAACACAAAAAGTTCCACTTAAATATAAGGAAAAACTATTTCACTGTGAGGGTGAGGGAGCACTGGCACAGGCTGCCCAGGGAGGGTGTGGAGTCTCCTTCCTTGGAGGTCTTCAAGACCTGCCTGGACATGTTCCTATGTGACCTGATCTAGGTGACTCTTCTTCTGCAGGGGGGTTGGACTAGATGATCTCTAAAGGTCCCTTTCAACCCTCCCATTCTATGAATCTATGACATCCTGACCCCACATCAGTTGGTGACATAAGCATCTAGAGATATAAACAAATTACCATGGGCCAATGAGCATCAGCTGAAATCCAATAGCCATATACTCTGCCAAAGAAACTTATCCATCAAAGGCTAAAGTACAGGCTAATCTAATGCGAGTTCTCCCACGTCTCCTGTGGGACATGATAATTTATATGGGCAATTACCAGAGATGGGCTGACACATGCAATTTTCTTTGGCTGAAGGCCTCATTAACTTGAGTAAAGACAAGTACTTTACTGCTGCTCAGTAGAGCTCTTGCATGGTACAACAAATGTAAATTATTTCCCCTGACATATATTTTTACAGGTATAGTGTTTCGATCTAAGATCACACTCAAGGAGAATTCTTTTTTTTTTTTTTCCTGTGACATGAATATATATCAAATTTGAAAACTCACCTGTGTGCACACGTAACCATTGGTCCTGTACTGTACCAGGGACTCAGGGGGATCATGGTGGTGTTAGAATTGAACTGGAAATAATTGCAGTCGATATTCACGATCACAGCACCAGAGTAGTAACTACAGGGCTTTGACATAGAAAATAAGTATTTTTTAAAGTATATCTTTACAAAAAACAATATACCATAATGCTAGATCTGTCTGTAAAAAACCAAACTTTGCCTCCATAGCATAGTTCTGAGATGTCTGAAGGTTTACTCTTTTGCATCTATCAGTGTGTTAGCAATCTGGTATATGCTTAATATTTCTAATGTAACAGTTTTAGGTAGTGTTACTTTACTTCCTTTTACCTCCTGCCACTGCTCTTATTGTTCCTGAACTGTGCATTATATGTTTCTGTAGTAACAAGTATTTCACTGAACTTTCCAGCCTGGACCTCCTCCATCCTACTTTACTTGTTTCAAGTGTGGTACAAGCAACCATCCATACGCTCGCTTCTGTGGGTCCTGTGGCATCTACATAGAGCCCAAATCCCAGATGGCTTCTCAGAACGATGTTCTCATGAATACTGGGAACTCCCTGGAATTTTCTGAGGTAACACACACAATACAACAAAGCCAGGTCTGAACATGACTAAAAGGCTTCACTCACTGCATAGGTATAGATCAGTACAGCTCCATTTGTTTCCTCTTTCAGACAATGTTGAAGTCTGTGAGCATGCTGAGGGCAAAACTGAGTGTATGCTTATCCTGAGAGCTGCTTTCTTCTAAAAAGTAGTCTTGGCCAAAGACCTGCATCCAGCCTTGTTCTAAATAACAAAGAAACTTGCAAAAGTCCTACCTCATTAAGTTACTTTTATGTTATTTCTTGGGGATTGCTTGTGTCCTGCTAACACAAGGTATTCTTTCATGCATATGTAACACTGTTTTTAAAACTCCCTTTTCAGAAAGACCATAATACTTAGCAAGGCCAGCTTTTATCCTACAAAGGCATACATGTCATTTTGCTGGCAGCCATGAAGAGTTTTGCTTTTGCTTGAACATTCGTGATGAGTTGTATCATTGTTACAGACTGGTAATTAAAATCAAGACTTGTTAATGATTCTTCCTGATAGCTATTCCATTCCTTTACAATTTTCTGTACTGTTACAGTTAATTTCAGCTTCTAAGCCATTGAATTAGATGTAATTATATTACTTACACTTTTCCTTCCCCTCCCCCCAGGCTAAACAACTTCAAGCTCAAGTCGCCTGTCAGCTGCTTCCTATTTCCTTGTGCAAATCCAAGGCAGAACTAAAAGAAACAGAAGATAAAGGAACCCAAACCATTGGACTTTTTTACCCATCAAGCAAACTATTGGAAAAGAAGAAGCTTGAGCTGGTATCACAAAGGGAAAAGCTGGAAAAGATGAGTGATCATAAGCCTCTCCTGACAGCCATTAGTCCTGGAAAAGGTTAGAATCATAGAATCACTTCAGTTGGAAAAGACCGTTAATATTATCAAGTCTAACCACTAAAGGATATTTGATTTTATGTTTTATAAACAAAGCTGCAATGTATGACCTTTTTATTGAAAAGACTATTATCTATGGAATGTGCCATCAGTAGGACACTGATTTACATCTTTACAAGTCCATCTTCCCACCAGTCACTTGTAAATGTATAGAACTCAATCACTGATCTCCATCAATAGCTAAAAGAAAGCCTATCAGTAATATAGAAATTTTAGTTACTGATCTTTATGCACCCTTACTAATTTGTTATTCCTTCAGTTTCCTCAGATCCTGACAGATCAGGTCCTATATTTGAATTGGAAACCACTGAACAACCTCACCTCTCAGCACTCTCCTTGCAGTGAGAAGTTCAGTTACAACTGTGATGGCACCTGGTGGGAGTACTCTTAAACAAAACTGAGACACAAGGGATCATAGCTCTTGAAAAAAAAATGGAGACTTGTCTATGTGAAAAACTTGTTTGTGGCATAACTTATAGAAAGTTTCAGAAGCAAAGAAAACTTAACTAGAGAAAGAAATTCTTAACAAGATTACAAAAACTAGGGTTGGTAGAAACCCTTGAGAGCTCTTGTAGGCCCCATCTTCCATCCCCCTCTAAAGGCATCAGTACACCTACATCACTCCTTGCAGACTACTGTATCAGTACTGCAGACAATTTTGTTTTGTGATCCCTGGTTTGTTCTTTGTGGAATCACTTGATTGTTTGCTGACATTAAAAATGTTACAATTTTTAGAGATTTTAGTTTTATTACTGTGGAAAAGCCTTGACTTCAGCTTTCTGGGTCACAAACTCTTGAAGACAATCCATTGGTATTAATTAGGGATGTTATACATGGCCCAATTTGCAAAATTGTCTTTAAGCTTGCAGGGCAGTCCAGCTGTGCACTCCAGAGAATAAGTTAATTTTAAATCACTACAGACTCGAGCCATAATTTGAAGGAGCAGTTACTTTTTTTGATCTGCTTTCCCATTTCTAGGTCTTTTCTATAATCAGAAGGTCAACCTCTCGGGCTGTTTTCAGGCTGTGTTATTTATCTATTGGATAGAAGAAGTCACTAATGAATGTTAGAAATTCCTGTTTTGACTCTGTGTGTAAATATTCAGATGATGCACTGATTCTGTGGGAAATCTGTTTTCCTACTCCCTTGCTCTGAAATGTGGCATGTTCTCTTAGACATCACTGTTGGAAATACACCGCTTGACTCAGCATGTCAGGGAGCTCAGTTTAGTCAGAGATAATAAAGGGTTGGCCCATGAAAGCGCTGAGATGAAAAAAAGTACACTGAACCTTCATATATCTCTGTCAGAAGTACAGCTCTTGACTTGTGAGAACTCTTTTCACTGCGAAAGGTTAGGGAGAAATTCTGAACCGCTCTTGAAACATGTTCATTTCTACCCATTTAGCAGAGGTTGAAGTTGCACTGTGTAATGTATTCTTTGTTAGACTCTGCCAAGGACCGAGCAACATATTTCATTTCATAAATCAATAAACAACAGTTACGGTCAGGTCTTTTATGCTGTTCCCTTTCTTTAATGCTGAGCTGTGTACCTAGCTTAAAACTACATGTGTCAACAACACCATATACTATCACCCAGGAAAATTTTGTTTATCTATGCCAAATATGTCCATTATTTCTTCAATTTGAATAGTATATTAAAAGTTTTAAATATGAGGGTTAAATAACTTTTGGGAGTTTTATGATGTCTTGACCATGTCAGCCATTAACTAAACTTCTTCTCTTTTGTGAAGACTGGAAAAACCACTAATCCTCTAATGTGCACTGTATTTCTTTTTCTTTTTTTTTCCTGCTGTACTTTCAGACTGTTTTGAACAGGAGCCAAGTCATTTACCATGTCAACTTTATAAAGAAGCTTCCCCTTTTCTACACTGAAAGCATGAATTTAAACATTCCATCAGTGCTGCCAAAACCATTTTAGATATAATAAAATATCAAACATGCAAGAATATGTTCCTGGCCACCTAGATTTTTTGAAATAAAATCTGGGGATCTAGGCTAGTTATGAACCAGCTTCTTACAAACGATACTGACTTGTCTGGAGGGATCATTCACCAAATAGTGGTCTAGATTAGACTTTTTAACTACTGGTTTTAACTTGGTTTCACTTGTGAGACCACAGCAGGGAACAATTTATGTTGTGCTGTGTATCCTTCCTTTTATATTCCTTTAAAGCTGCTTATCACATAAGACTGGTTATTTTAGTTTGCCATATTTTCTAGAGTTTTCCAAGCACAAAAATCCTTGTGCACTTGCCTTCCCTTGCAAAAGTCAGAGCAGCACTTCTCTTCTGACAGCTTCTTTTCACTTGTTATTAGCTTTACTTAAGATGAAGTCTAAGTTAAACGAGCTCACCAAGCCTACACAATTTATTTACAACAAAATAATTCATACTCTGTATTTTACAAAAGTGTGCCACAAAATAAAACTCACTCAAGAATGAGAACAAGTCTTTTTGTTTCTTTCTCTTATGACAACAGAATGTTGCTTCAGAAATACTTGAACAGGAGTTGCAAAAACTGAAAATAGATGAGTTTTTAATCCAGGTGCATTCAGCTCCTCATGGTTCATGTCCTGTACTTGCATAAAAGAATGCTGACTCTCCCAGAGATACTGACAGGCAGAAGAACAGGAATGCTTAAGCTTTTAATACAGTCTCCCATATAAAATTGAAAGGCATTTATTTGGGGAATAATTTACACAGACAGAATGCTGTATAGGCTGAGTTACCATGTCTGCAGTTTTCAGATTTGGTTTATTGTTACCTGTCATTGCTCTCAAGTCAAGTGAAAATCTGTTCAATAATGTACAATTGCTTAGTTGTAATATTGTACTTTAAAAAAAGAAAAGGGAATTACCTGGAAGAGTGTGAGATTGTACTTCACACAGGGGTAGTTTCAATTCCAAAGTATAATTCTCAGGAGTGATTTTGATGTGAATAGAGGTGCCCTAAAAATGTATTATAACCTATGGATAAGACAGTATGTCTTTTTTTGGGTGGGGGTATAACTTGCTTCTCATTTTCTTAATCAGATGAGTTTTCTAAAGATAAAATATTTTTTCCCTCGGTGAAATTATGCTAGTTATTTTAATCTTCCAGTCCATGAGGAGAAGAAATGTTAATCTCCTGTTTAACTATCTTTGATCAGGTTACTGGAGAAAACAGCTGGACCATGTCTGCGCTCACCTTAGAAGCTATTCTCAGAACAACCTTGAATTCAGAGCACTGATAGGAGAACCCCGAATGGGAAAGGTAGGAGGGAGCTTGTGAGCAATATCTTTGTATGCAGCCTCAGAAAGAATATTGTGGCTGCTAGATAAACACTGGGAAAATAAATGTCTCACTTTTCTTTAGTCATTGACCTGTTTATGTGTATGTGATTTGTCTTGTTTTGTTGTTTCTTTTTTTGCTCAGTCTTTTACTGAAGGATTTTTTTCTTCCTTCATTCCTATGGCAGTTTCCACCCTTCTTTCACCTCACAGCTATAAGTGATAGAAGCAAGAAAGGCCTTGCTGAGTTGCTTTTATAGTATCCCACCACAGGCAGCCATGAAAAAGGAGAGATCATGGTCATCTATGTAGTTGGTCAGTTAAATAAGCCCTGCTAGAAATGGAATTTAGGTGATATCCTTGTCTGTGATCCTGGCTGGAATATACCAGCAGATAGCAGCAATTCTCTTTGGCTAAATAGACTACTTCTAGGGCAAGCTATACTAGTATTACAGGCACAGCGGAGATGTAGTCTTCAGGATGTCACCAAACTGTATTAAAATTATTAAAGAAGGTGAAAACTGGAGGTTCTTCCAAAAGTCACAGAAGATAGGGCTGCTATGACTGAGAGATCATTTAGTCCATGTCCTGATGGAGGATCAACTCTGTCTAAACTGTTGCTGACAGATGTTTTTCTTGAAGTTTTTGAAACTCGGCAACAATGGAGATTTCACAATTGCCCCAGGCAGTCCATTTCTGCACTTAATTATCATTGCTGTTCAGCTGCAGTACTGTATTGCTTTCTTTGGCTGCCCTGATGGATTAAGGAGTTGCATCTCCTCACACTATTCCCTAGATGCTGCCAGCACAACTGCTTGTAGCAATGTCCTCTGGGCTGGAACGCTGATTGACCCAGGCTAAAAATAGCTCTGGAGACAAAAAAGGGCATCAGTGCGTTGTCAGGGAGCAGCTGGAAGTAGGATGCACGGCAGAAGTAGGGTTGTGAAGTCCTTGGACTGGCTTAGCAGCTGGGGAAGATTTTTCCAAGTGTCTGACTTAAGTCTCCCTTGTCACAGTTCAAGCTCACTACTTCTTAGCTTGCCCTGACTCATGTGACACACCAGTCAAAAACCCCCTAATTTATCACACAAAAACAAGTACAGAAAAGTTTGTGAATACTGGGGGTCAGAAAGTGAATTGTCATTTGGCAGATTACGCTTTTGGGAGGTATGACATTCCATCAGATACTTTGCATCTGAATTCTAGACCCACTGAGACCTACTGGGAATACCAATATGTTCAGAAGCCAAATATAAGACAAATATAAGATATCTGCTTGGTGGAGGTGAGGTATATGTCCATTGCAATTTGTTTCCTTTGCTAAAGGATTCAAAAGGATGTGCCTGTAAAGTATATAAATTGCCTAGAGAAGGCTATTCCTGCTGCATCTTGGCCTTTTGTCATCCTGTTTTCTTGAAACCACTGCCCCTGAAAGCAATACAAGTAATTTAAAGTAGATACCAACTAACTAGGTGGAATGCTGCTTTTCCAGTTTTCAAGTGGATTAGAATTATAATCAAACCTTACCTCAAAATTCTTAACCTGATACAACATAGGCATGTCAGCTTCATCCCACTTCTTTATAATCCGCCATGTCCTCATTTTTTTATAACTTCAGTGGTCTCCTTGCCATCAGTAGTGCCTCAATGAAGTGATATAGAAAGATGCCCAAGATTTGCTTAGAGATTGTGTTTCTACAGACCAGTACAACTGAAGCAGCAACCAGTTCTCCTGGAGTAGGGAGTCCTGAGACCAACACAGCCTTTCATGCAGCTGCAAAATCTAGGTGGAGAATGCACTTTTATGAAATGTAGCATCATTACATCTTTTGGATAATTTATCATTTGAGTCAGCCTGATACTTGGCAGTTCCTCAAAACATCTCCTGCCCCCCTTGCTCAGTTAGATGGGAAAGTGTTGGTACAATATCACAAGCAGGCAGAGGCCATCGTGTGATTTTTCTGTATGGGCTCCACAATAAACATCATCAGCACGACATTTCTAGTTGTGTCTATGTACTTTTTTTGTAAGTGGTGCTAATGGCTGCTCTTTCCCTCTAGATTAATTCTGCCACTATCCATGAGGATGACTATGAAGTCACTATCACATTGAATTATGCTCTTGCTATTAATAAGGTCAGTTTGGGGATAAGGTCTGTTGTCAGGCAGCTGGTCTGAAGTTGTTACTAGACCAGTCACTGTAACACTGATATATTTTAAAGATGGGGCTAAACAAGAAATTCTTTTGTTCAGAGTGTGTTAAGTCATCACTTCAGAGAAAGGGATCTTTTTTCTGTTAGATTGGCTGAACAGGTATCTTTATCTGGTTAAGCAACATAACCATGAAGTCTGGCTATAATCTTTAATTTTATTAGTTTGATATTAATATTAACATTCTTCTTTCAGCTGATGTTGTTTGATGTTTCTAGTACCCTTTAGCTCTTGATCTTAGAGCCTCCTTTTTGTCAGTCTGCATACTGTGATCTTAAGAAACAGGCTTAGAATTTGGAGATATCATTTGCCAGAGGTCCTGTTCTACCGTATTCAAACACTGGAAATCTCTACCTCCAGAACTACCATGTTCAAAAAAACAGCCACATATTTGTTTCCAAAGATGACAATCTACTGTTTCAAAGATCCAAAATGCAAACTGTGTATCTCATGTAGAATCTTACCAAACTTCCCTTGCCATGTGGTGCCTGAAAAGGTGTATCATGTTATTTCACAAGTGAGGAGTTAATCAGGTGTCCCAAGTGGTGAACACACTTTCACTCAGATTAAAATCTTGATTTCATGAAGTAAGGTTATGTCACTTTTCCTTTTAAAAAAAGTAGCTAAATAAATCAAAACTAATACCTAATACAAGGTTTAGACAAGAAAAGCTACATTTTGCCTCACAGATCAATTACATATAACAATGTCTTGTGCTAATTTGAGTCTGATATTAAAAGCCTATATATTTTTTCACATGCAGCACCATTTTTTGTGCTCCTAAGATTATAACAGCATTACATTATAATCTAATTAACTGCCTGTGTTTGATGATTCTACAGGATATTCATAGTAATAAACCAGTGAAGTTCAACAATCATTACCTGAATGCTGTAACAGAAGTCCAAGATGGACAGGGTGGCAGTCAGACTGGTGAGAGGTTTTTTTTACCCCCTCCTCTTTACAATAGACCATAAATATAGTAATCAAGAATACAGATGTAGTGCTTGAAAGGTTAGACACTGAAACAGGCAAGCTAATATACTAGCACATTCTGCACCTACTTAGTTGATCTTTAAGTCTCAAAATTTGGCTGAGTTGAGGCTTAGGCAACGTACTGGTTCTGTCAAAAGCTCATGGGAATATTTCATCCCTAGAGGACAGCTGAAGAGGCCAGTAAACTGGAGCCACAGCTCATAGCAGTGTTTTTCCTATAGCAATAAAACCTTAAGACACTTTGTATATTCTTTACAATAGGACACATACATGTCAATATTGTCTCTAATTTTGACCTGTACCTGGGAGTTCAGCTCTGGCACTTTTAGCAAAGGTAAGAACTGATGAAATACATGAATTCTAGACCTAGTTTTCAGAGATGCATATCCCAACAGTGTCAGTAACAGCTCAGCATTTTAAGCATCTCATATTGGACTTAGGATTTTGTTAAATCAACCCTCTGTAAAGTCAGCATTAGATTTCAGAAGCTGCTATAGTGTCATCTGGCATACTTCAATTCATAGTTTAATTCAAACTTACATTAAGTTTTATCCACTTTGTGCTTCCAGGCAAGAGACAGCCACAGCACTAGAAGCTGGTTCTTTTGAGGGTCAATAAAGTGAATGGAATGCACTCCAGTAGCATCAGCTTACATACCACATAATTTCCTTATCAACCCTCCTGCAAATTGGAAGATTAGGTCTCTTAAAAATAATGGACATATATAAAAACTAAGACTAGAGGACCTTGAGCAGATATGCATTTGTGAGCCAAATAGCACTGAAAAAGTGTAAGGGTTTTGATCAAAACAATTCATGAATCCGAGTCAAGCCTGTTGAACAGCTGCAGCCATTTAAAGAAAGACTCAACCCCTCCAAACTCCACATTTCATTGAACCATCATTTCAAACTAGCAAGTTTTTAGGACTGCCTTAGTGTAAACCTTTTGTTAAAACCAGTCTGATCTGCAACAAAAATTTCATCACTTTCTCTTGTAGAAAACTGATAAATTTTGCTTTGATTTCAACACAAAATAAAATATTTTTGTGGATAAATTATTTCCAGATCTCTCCCCAGGTTCTCGTTGGGATACTGACATTGCCTTGAATTAACACTCGTTTCCCTTTCTGCTAGGCAAAGATGATGATAATCTTTTCCATTCAAGAGGCAAAATAAAAAGAACAAAGTCAAGAACACTTGCAGAAAAAGAAGATAAGCTCTTTGTATGTATATACTGCCAGTACAGGAAAAACTACATACAGAGCAGGACTAATATGAAAGAGGGCATCTAATGGTAAAAATAGAAAGCTTTTAACACTGACTGGGGGCAAGGGAAGGGGACAAAGTCTAACTTAATACTAAACATGAATGTTGGTAACTGCCATTTATCACAGAACTGGAAATAACTAAACTTTGTTCCTACCAAGGGCTTAATTAGATTGTTGCTCTCATTTTTGGACTCATTCTGTTTTATTGATACAGCATTAGGCCTAAAGGCTGCTGCAGACTGGTTTTGTTACAGGTTTTTCTGAGAAGCAACATCAGCTGGAGGCGTTAGCATCTTCCCTTGACCGTACTACTTAGTTTGACTCTGTAAGGCCTAGCCTTGCCTGTGCTAGAACTTCTGTTCATACAGATTGTCAACCAGACAGGAGATGATCTACGCAACAAGCTTTTAAGTCAACTCAGTTCTCCCATCAAGCTGAGAGACACAACTGAGGGCTAGTTTAATGTAGAAGCAAAGGTTTACTTCTACTAGAGACCAAATATCCTCAAAGCACTGCCTACTAAATGGATTGTCAGTAATGGCATGCAAATTCTCAGAACCTTAATCTGAGCTCAGACCAGTCTGACACTCAAGAGGTGGCAGAAGATACAGAGCGTTGTGACGTGAGTCCAGAGATAAAAATGCTTGAACAAGTGATTGGGCTTTCAAATGGGGAGGGGAAGGAAGTGGAAGGCTGGGAAGAAGTAAAAGGAAAAGGTTTTAGGTTTTGTTGTTTTTAAGATTTAGTAAACTAACTTCTGTAAGGCAAAACATACTCATTTTTTAAATGAAGTACTTCTACAAGTTCTTGAAGCTTCTAGCTTTAATCCTATAGCACAGAACTTGTGCCCATGTTTAATTTTATTCTGGTGAGCAGATCTTTGTGCAGTCCTGGAGAGCTGCATTGGTGTAAAGCTAACCGTTTACTGAATCAAAACCTCCATAGTGAGCTACTTGCCTGAGTTATCTAACACTTGCCCAGATTTGGAAAGACATTCCCCAAAGAAGGGTCACAGAGTAATACCTAGGCTCAGATACACTGCATTCATTTCACACCTTTGGTCAAAGGCCCGCCTCCTTGTATTTCACTGTGTGAAATGTTACTGGCTGTCTTCTGTGTTTCCACAGCCAGAGTCCAGACAACTACTGGATGAACTGGGTCCAAATGGGAAAGGAAGAATCACCTTGATAGAACACTTGCTCAGTGAAGTAAGTTACTGCTTGATGAAGTTTCCTTTTCCAACTCTTTTTACTCCATGAATATTAACCTGGTATGCAACTTCAGTTTTAAGCTTAAGAGGTAACATCCTTGCAATACAACTGACTGTCTTCAGACTGAAAGAGCATTTTAGAGAAGAAACAACCATTTACATTTATTAATGTTTTCCTCAAATTTCTATTTGTCCAGTGCATAAGGCACTTTCCTATGAGTCTGTGAAGGCCATATAGAAAAAAAATCACAAGCAGGTTCACCTCCATCAGGTCACACATGAACATGTCCAGGCAGGTTTTGAAAACCTCCAGAGGAGCCTCCACACCCTCCCTGGGCAGCCTGTGCCAGGGCTCCCTCACCTGAACAGGGAAGAAGTTGTTCCTCATGTTCAAGTGGAACGTCCTGTGTTCCGGCTCGTGCCTGATACCCCTTGTCCTGTCGCTGTGCACTGAAGAACAAACACTGTCTCCATCCCCTTGACACCAACCCTTTAGGTAATTGTGTTTATAAGGTCCCCCCTCAGTCTTCTCTAGTTAAACAGTCCCAAGTCTCTCAACATTTCTTGTAACAGAGATGCTCCAGTTCCATCATCATCTTTGGTAGCCCTCCACTGGACTCTTTCTAGAAGTTCCCTGTCTCAAACTGGAGAGCCCAAAACTGGGCACAGTACTTGAGATGAAGCCTCACCAAGGCAGAGCAGAAGAGGAAAATAACTTCCCTTGACTTACTACACTCTTCTTAATGCACTCCAGATTGCCATTGGCCTTCTTGGCTACAAAGTCACAAGAAAAATATAATAATTGTATAGTTTAGGGTCAAGTCCTCTGTACAGCAAAGCAAACATAACCTCTGCCTTTTTCCTGTGTGGCAAAGTGCATCTCAACTGTAGGATCGTCTGACTGCTGTTGTTATATACATTACTCTGGCTTTGAGCTAAGAGAAAGTACATTTTCAGAAGATGCAATACCACACAATTTTATTTGAACGCTTCTCTGTCTTGAGCATAAAGTCCATTTGCCAACTTAAACTGGCATGCTATTAAAGCAAGGTGGAAGCTGAAGACTCTTTATGGCTTTTATAGCTCACCTTCCTTCTCCTGTGCATTTCAGGGAGCTGACCCAAACTGCATCAATGACGAGAACCAACCTGCTCTCACAGTTGCTGTCCTTAACAAACATGTGGATGCAATCGCGGTGCTCGTGCAGAAAGGTGCTAACATTGACCAGCAGTCAGGACTGTAAGTCCGCACTGATTAATGTGCCACCTCTCCTCCACAAATCAGTAGTCGAGAAGCTCCTTTAAAAGCCAAACTTTAAAAAACAACCTGCAGCTGAGGAACAGCTTTAAATAGTTCTCCTAATTTTTGCTAGGAAAGCTGCTGTTCTGTTCAACTCCTTCCCCCACTCCTCTCAAATCAATACAATAAACCATACCAAAGCCTGCCCAAACAAAAACGTCACTGTATATTCTAGTATATTCTATATCCTCATATTAACTTTCCTTAGTTTAATTTGCTAGACCACTTCTCTACATACCAGGACAGTTTCCTTTAGGTCACAAGTACATTGCTCATTCCTCCTTTGCAGGCACAGCAACACTGCTCTCCATGAGGCAGTTCTGCTTGGATTGGAAGGAAAGGAGTGCATCCAAGTCCTATTAGGGTAAGTGCTGTAGCTGAGCCCCTATCTCAGCTACAGGTCACCCACAGTCTACTTGCACAGACCTTAGTTGGCAACACCGGAGGACCAGAGCCTGCCCGAGGCTCAGCACACTTATCTCACAGTGCTGTCCCTGCAGGAAAAGGCATCTAGAAACTCCGAACTGACTGCACATCAGCATTTACCTAGAAGCCATTTCATTAATCCCAGTAACTTGGAATCAATTGAAGTAGCTTAAAACAATCTGTTCTTTATTTACAGCTGCAATGCAAGCATAGAAAAAAAGAATGCAGAAGGGCAATCGGCATACGATTTGGCTCTTTCAGCTGGAAAGAATGAAGTTATCTCATTGTTTGCAAGTAAGCTTGGACAGGGAACGCTGGGCAAACTTACAAAACCCAAGAACATTGGTCTTGCCAGTATGTGACTGCAGCCACCTTTTTCTCCCCAAGATGGAGCTGGAGGTTCTCTGAGCCTGGCAGCACCTAAGAGCATGCATCCCATACTGTCTGCAGACTTCATAGCCCTGCACCATCAGCTTGGTCCCTTTAACAGCCAAATAGTTTGTACAAGATTCCTTCGTTCCTTCCCAGCACAATTATTCACTGACTGCACTCTGTTCTGAGAGACTTCTTTTCCTTTTCAACCTTGTGCAAAGAGAGAGACCAAGCAAACCTTCCAAGGAACAAGGACATTTTCAGGAGACCTGATGGACACCGCTTAAGACAGTTTGACACCTCAGCAGCAGCACTGCAAGCTGTGCTTCCATTGGCTTGTTTCCCATTTGGAAGTTAAAACTGCATTCAGTACAGCTCATTGCATTAAAGGTCAGGTTCTAATTTCCACTAGAAAACCAAGAAAAGTTACTTTGCTGTTTTGCCTTTAACTTTTATTTATAAATGCATCGACATGAGGCAGCAGCTAATTACAAACACAAGTTTACAAGGATACCAAGCATGCTAAGATTTGGTATAAATACACATTACCCACAATCCTAAATCCCTGAAGGAGTTTTAAAGCTCCTTCCCCCTTTTTCTTTCCAAAAGTATCCAAAGACATTGGTATATATTCAGTATAAAAATGACAGTACCTGCCAGCTCCTGGAAGGAACACAAGTTGTTGCACCAGAGATACCAGCATCTCCAAAATGGAAACAGATAGGTTTAAAGGGAAAAATAAACGCAACCAAACAAATAAAACCACAAGTAGCAATCCTTAACTAAATCAACAGGAAGAATAGGAAAATCCCTGCAGAAAAGATGATGTATGCAGTGCATCAAACCCTAGGTACTTCTTGGACAGACTGAGGTGAGTAAAGTAGAGTTCAGTTCCAGGAAACACAGCCATTCAGCTGAAGTGGCAGTGCCAGAGCAGACACACAAGGCAGATGTCACCGGCAAGTGAGAAGCTGCAGCAGCCTAAGGGGCCATGTTCTCTATCTCATGACGCACATTCTTGGCTGCATCTTCAACCTCAGTCACCTTCTGAGAAATGCCTTTTTTCTGCAAAGGATCAAAATAATAACGTGACTGTCTACCACTGCATTAAGCATTGTTCAGCTTTGAGGGGAACGCAGACTACACCTCCCATAAGGCAAAGGCCGATAAAGAGGAATGGACACACACCATCTGATCCTCCACAAGTCAGGATTCAACAAACTACTTTGGGAACACTGGGATAAAGAACCAAGAGGCCAGCTAAACAGTCCCAAGACTGCTCAGGAACTAAATAACTCTTCCAGCGTCAAAGGGTTGTAGAAAAGAAAAATCACGGCGACAAAGTATACGTACAATTGCATTTTTCATTCTTTTTTTGTCCAGTTTCAGAAACTCCTGCAGTGTCAGGTCAGTAGGATCTTTCTGAAGGGAAAGAAAAGCGCAGCCCGCGGAGTGTTTTTTGTGTTCCAACCTGAAAAGAGGGGAAAGAAAAGGAAAAAAAGCCGCTCACAACCAGCCAGGCGCTGCCGTCTTTCCCTGTCAGGTACCTCGGGCGCCAGCAGCCCCGATCGAGGGGGAGGGCGGGGGGAACCCCGCGCTACTCACAGGGGGTCGTCGTCGGGCTCCCAGCCCTCCAGCTCCTTGAAGCAGAAGAAGCACTGCGCTACGTCGGGGCTGTTTTCGCTGGGGCAGTGGATGAAACCCGCCGCCGCCATCTGCGGACAGAGGGAGAGCGGGAGGGCCCGTCAGCGCCCCGCCGGACCCCAATCCCGGCGCCCGCCCCCCTCCCGTAACCCCCTGCTCACCCGCTCTGGCGTGCAGGCGCAGCCCTCGGTGAAGGGCCAGCTGCGGAAGGTGGCGGTGCGGATCGGCAGGAGGTAGAGCCGCCATTCCTCGGGCAGCGCCGCCGCACCGGCCGCCATGGCTGCGTTCAAACAGCGGCGGGGCGCGGGGCAGGGCGGGAGCCACGGGGCGCGGGGTACGGCGGGAGCTGTAGTCCCGCTGCGCGGCGCAGGGCCCAGCGGGCGGCACCGGGCCTGCGTCAGTGCCGGACGCCCCCACAGCCGCGGGGCCTCGTGTGCTAGGACATGGGGCTTGTATCAGAAGTAGCGTGGCCAGCAGAACCAGGGCAGAGGTTGTCCTGCACTCGGCGCTGGTTCAGTTCTGGGCCACTCACTACAAAACAGACACTGAGGTACTGGAGCGTGTCCAGAGACAGGCAATGAAGCTGGTGAAGGGTCTGGAGCACAAATCTCATGAGGAGCAGCTGAGGGAGCTGGGAGTGATCAGCTTGGAAAAGAGGAGGCTGAGGGGAAACATGATCACTCTCAGCAACCTTACAGGAGGCTGTAGGAAGGAAGCCATCAGTCTGTTGTCCCAAATAACAAGTGGCAGGACAAGAGGAAATGGCCTCAAATTGTGCCACGGGAAGCTTAGATTGGAGACTGGGAAGAACTTTTTCCTTGAGAGGGCTCTTAGACACTGTGCCAGGCTGCCCAGGGAGGTGGTGGAGTCCCCATCCCTAGAGATGTTTAAAAGCCGTGGAGCTGAGGTGCTGAGGGACGTGGTTCAGTGGTGGGCTTGGCAATGTGAGGTTAGGGGTTAGACTTGATCACCTCAGAAGTTCTTTTCCAACTGAAACGATTCTATGATTTTGTGAACAACACCAGCCCAAACGCCCCTTTCAGCCTTAGGCTCCTGCCAGACCCAGGTCTGCTGTGTGAGCCACGCTCTGGGTATCCCTGGGCTCCCCTCCCCTTCCTGTCCCTGAGCCCCACTCAAAGCAGCTTTGTGGCGGCACACGCAGCCCTCATGGCAGTGCTGGCACAGGCAGGCAAGAAGCACCCTTATAATTCCTGATGAGCCTGAGGCAAAGCATGAGCCATCTGGAAAAAGAATGGATTTTTTAAAAGCTTCCAACACAAATCCAAGGGGAAGAAGGGCAAGTTTGCCAGTTTGACTATTCTTTTTTCCCTCTAAATTACACCCATAAGAAGGTGCCATGTGTTTCCATGCTGACAGAACTGGAACAGAAGCACAGGGGGAAGGGTCATGTTGAGGCAGGGCCTCCAGAGATGCTCCCACTGCTATGTTCTTGCCCCAGGCAGCTGCCCTTCCCCTCCCCAACTCCCTCTTCTCCACCTAACACTACCTGCTTGGAGAAGGAAGTGGGACTCAGCCATCTGGCTCACTGCCATGGGAGGCAGCTGGTTTTGTGGGAAAGAACTGGCTACTCATCCATCACAGCAGCAGGGCTCAGTTTCCTCCGTTTGATGGAGCAAGCAGTGTTTGCTCAGAGAGTCTCCTCCAGAAAAACCTACCTGGGCTAAAGGGAATCAGCCCTATAGTCCAGGTTCCCTCCTGGAACAAGCTGAAATAAGCAAAGTAGTCAGAGACAAGGGATAAAGACAGCTAAACTCAACTGGTCACTAAGAGTATACCATCACAAGCAGGTGGGTTTGCAAAGAAGCACATCCTCACACCATGAGTGACACCAAAGTGGCCAATCAGTCTTTGCTTTTCCCCACACACACACACACTCTGCATCCAAAATCTGAAAAAAAGCATTCAGCACACAAGTGTAACATCAAGACTCTCAGAGGTTTCTCTTTCAAAGTGCAAAGTACTACTTTGACAAAATTAACTGACTGCAATGCCAAGCAATATCAGTTATTTACCCAGCTCAGCTACTGTAGATCAACAGGCACAGGAGATGACCGCAGTGGGCAGCTTCCTAGTGATGAAGCATCAAAGCTCAGACAAATATGTGGAAAGTTTGGGCTTTGCTGTCTTAATAGGAACCAGTGAGGTTCCACCTTTAGTCTCCAGGAAAACTTCATTATGTTAAACTGAGCTGTGTTTGGCAACCGCCAATCACTGCTACAGTCACTGCTCAGCTCAGGGAAGCATGAAGTAATTGAGTCATTAAATGGAAGGGATGCTGGCTCTTTAATCCCAGTAAACGTTAACTGATCAAGCTGGTCTCTGAGGCACAAAGAGGAGGGACACACGAGACTCAGAGCACACAGTTTGTGTCAGCGTGTGCCTTGGAAGAGCCTCATCTGTCACAGAGAAAACCAGCTCTGTGTGACTGTTCACACAGTGGCCTTAAGCCTCTACAAGCCATTTGGGCTTCCCATTAGTCAACATTTTGGGGAGGAAATGTTCTCCTGAGGAGAGACTGGAAGTGGTCCCTGTGCAGCCACATAAGATGGAGCTGTAGCAGCTATTTTATAGCTGCATCAAAGGCTGCCTAATTCTGTTGCTGATCTACTGAGGACAGATAGAGCTACCTGGCAACCCTGGCGCATTTCCCCAGGGCTACCAGCCCCTATCAGATTGCACACCAGACTTTGTATAGTGCCTGTTCCAAGGCTGGCCTCAACCTCCTGTCCTCAGAAGACTCTTGTTGAATGTGGAGGAGTGAATTCCTGCTCACAAAACAGTGCTCAGTCCTCACTCATACAGCCAGCAGAGTGAAAACAAACTCTCTCACAAACTGCTTAAGTTGCCAAGAGAAAACAATATACAGTTATTAGCAGGCTTCACCAGTACCTTTCAGATCTGGTTTGCCTGGATCCCCTTTGCATATCAGGAAGGTCTTAACTCTTGGCTATTCATCTTTGTCCAGACCATCAACAGTGACCCTTGAGCCAACCATTCTCACCAAAGCCATTAGGATCAACATTGAAGGAAAACAGTTCAAAGCCCTGCCAGATTTTCACAGGCAGCACTGAGGAACAGAGCATGGTGTCCCCTCCATATAAAGTAACACCACAGAATCAAAACTTAAGTCTGCCATCCTGGGAGTGGAGGTTATCACAGACATAACAGTTAACTGGCTGATTTTCCAAGAAATACGGGGAAATTAGCAAGAAACAAGCTGTGTCCACATAAATGCTGGTGAACCTGTGAAGTTGCAAAATGAGTTTGTGTTTCTGCAGAACAATATTGATCTCCAAGCCCTGTAACCTTTAATTATCTCATTCTTACCAGTCTCCTTGAAGAAGGCAAATGTTGGCATTCCTACTTTTCCAGGTAATTGATAGGTCTAAAGCAGCTGAGATGCACAGGCTCAAAGGCAGCTCTTGCCCTCAAGGATCTGGGGGTAAACAAACTGCCTGGATAAAACAAGCAGCACAGCAGGAAGCCCATGACTGTTTCAACACTTTTTTCACTTGGTATTCTCCTCTGAGGGACAAAGCCACAGAGGAGTAAGCACAGAAATAGAAGCTCCTAAAAATCCACAGAGTCACCATCTAGAACATGACGTAGAACTTCATGTCTTCCCCAGACTACCTTTTATCTCCTAATTCAGGCTGGCAAGGAAAGAGCTTGATAGGACTTGTATGTGTTCAGCTTCTCTGAGGATGCCCAGGAGAGAAATAAGGAGTTTCTTGTCTTGTTCAGCTGCCCACACATACATTTCGCATCCTCTATCAGCCAGGCTTGAGTTTGCTAGAATTCAATGAAGATGATGGAGAGACAGCTTAACAAACAATGTGACTACAGGCAGGCTTTTCCAAGGGAAGGGCTTTAATTCCATTCATAAAGACAACGTGGGGTTTTTTCCCTTCCAAGTACAGCTAACTTATAACATCAGTAACATTGAAAATTCTCACGTAGTCATAAAGCAGGCAGACATGTGCACGGATGTCAGGCCACACAACACTTGGATAGGTTCTCTTCTCCCTCCCACTAACACTGGTTTTGTTTGGGTGGTGATATGCATTGGCTACACAAAAATCACACCTTGTGTCCATCTTGCTGAGAACTCCATTAAGGTGACTCCACTGCAACAGCCAGGTACCCAACAGGTACACACACCTGTTTAATGGTTAAGGACAAAGAAGTCACATTCGGTGTGTAGCTCTCTGTGGGGCTGGATGTGAAAAGGAACAGCACAGTGCACGTGATTCATATTGAAAATGCACAGGCTGACCTTCGGTCAGGCAGCACAGCAAACTGCCAACTTACCGTTCATCTGCAATAAAAAGTCAGGGAGAGGAAAGCTGCTAAACTGTGTCAGAGGACTAGACTCCACTACCAGATAAACTGTTTGGGGTTCATATTGTTTTAATTCTTTGTTATTTCTTTTTATTCTTTGCTCTTCTCTTATACTTAAAAGTCATGTAATCATAGTCTAGATGTTTCCAAGAACTGAAAGTGGCCCACCTCTATCTTCTCCTCTCCTCCAATCCCCAAAGAGATTGCTTCTATAAACCAGAGCCTGCCATTTCAAACGTCACCACCCACTTTTGTTCTGGGTTTCTTCTAGCCAGAGCATCTGGAGCAGGAGGTGAATGCCGGAGCCTGCAAGGCTGGCTCTGTTGTTAGAGGCGTGCCCAAAGGGCTGATCTGCAGCATCAACAACTGGCAGACAGGCTGTTGGGATTTCAAAGAGCTGATTTGGCAGCTGTTGTGTCCTACCTCACCTAGCTACCAACCCACTTGACATCTTGTTCCTGAACACAAAACACTGCGCACTACGAGAACTTCACATTGAGCACCGGGTCAACAACGAGGGAAAAGGAAGGCAGCAGGGAAGGAGTGGAAGAAAGACATCTCCTCTGAGCCTTGCATTTGGGATCACACGAGTTCACATGCTCTTCACTATTCCTAAAATGTAGTTCCAGTATTGCTGTCCTGGCATGTGTAGAGCTGTCCTAATGTCAGCATCCAGCTAGATGCACTGATACCTTATTTCCCATCACAGATTCAAGATGTGGTTCCTAACAAAACCATCAAACCACAGAAACACTGTGGATTATTTAAGTTTAGGTGTTCATTTCTCATAAACAAAAAAGAAACTAGAAAAACAAACCACCTGTGACTTTTTGGACAGGTTTCAAAATTTCAAATCCATGGGGCCCCTCTGAAGTAACAAGTTTGGGGTTGGTTGGTTGGTTGTCTGTCAATGATGCTTTCCAAAGTAACTGTGGCAGGAAAACTCCCCAGAAAGAATTTCAGTCTTACAGTGGTTTCATCAATCCTCTTGGGATTGCGCTTTCAGCACATAACATACTACCGTTGATATTCCAAGTCCTGGGGGTAAAAGGCAGTTCCAGCTCTCACATGGTAGCCAGTCTCCTCTGCTGAAAGCTGTGGTGGTTCTTCGCACGTTGGGCTTTTCAGAGCCCTCCCAGAGAGCTCAGATGGGTCAGCGCCGCAGCCTGAGAAAGAATGCGTGTTTGCATTCCTTGCTGTCCAAGGGATAGTACTTGTCATAAAAATCCAATATGTATTCTTCGGTCTTAAACCCAAACTTTTGGTAGAGCAGCATGGCAGGGTTGCTTGCAGAGACGTGAAGGGTTACATCTTTGCCCATACAGGTCTGTCAAGGGAAGGGGGGGGGGCGGGGTGTGGTGGGAAGAAAAAAAACACCAATCACAGCAAGAGAATGAGATAACCTCTGGGGAAATGCAGAGGTGAAAAGATTCATCTGCTCAGGTATTCAGGTTACTGAGAAAATGTGAGAAAATTCACAGGCCTGGACACAGAAGTTACCACACGTAGCAACAGCTGAGAGGCAAAGGGAAGGCTGCTGTTTCTCTGAGCCTTTGTTTCTGGGCTTTCTGACAATGAAAGCAGGTTTTGGATTATAATTTGTCAGCTTTCCGTTGTCAATTGCTAAGTAATTGTTAATTAAAAATAATCTTAAGTGTACAGCACTGATCTCAATTATTAACAATGGCCTGAAGAAAAGGCAAAACATGCCAGAGGATCAGGCGCCACGCTCCTCCCCGTCAGCAAACAGAGCTGAGTGAGTGAGTGAGCTCTGTGGGACCGCCAGCAGCCCCGAAGTTGTCACGCACGAATTCCTGTCTATCCCACCCAGCTCCTCTCCCATCCTTCAGGGCACAGCACTCACCTCCTGAGAAGGCAGAGAATTCAGTTCAGACAACAAATGGCGTGGCTGAAGCTACCTTAGAGATACCAGATTATTCTAAGCAGCAGCTCTCTGATAAAGATACTGATAGAATATTTTTTCCTGCTTTCATCTAGTGTTTTAATAGCATTCCGTGTATATTGAATGGATTGTAACCTGAAGTGGGAACAGTAGTACCCTTTAGGAAACTTCCAAGGTAGATCATTCAAAAGGAAAGCTCTCACAGGGCTTTAAGGGACGAGGAGGGAAAAAACCAAAAAGGCACTTTTTTTTGGGAAAGGAAGTTAGAACGAGATCATTAAGCACATGCAGCTTGGTGCCCTGGGCCAGATGCATTAAAGGATAACTTCTGACAACAAACCCATCATCAAGGCACCATTTGCATCAACATATTTTTCTGTCAGATGATGCCATTGCCAAGAATTCATCCTCAAACAGCACAACCCATCCAAGAGACAGATAATGACCCTTTACCCAAACAGTGCACAAAAGTGGCTCTACCTACAGAGAGGAGACTCCAGTGTCAACCCAAGGAGGCTGGGAAGCAACACAAACAATCTGGTGGTCAAAGGACATGAGGCCACAACCACCATTTCTTCTCCTATATGACTAAGTGTCTCTACCACTGACAAATAGTCAGCAAGGGAAAAAACAAATCTGTAAGCCAAGCACACAGCGGTGATCTCTCATTGCTAGAGATCCTAATCAGCCTCAAGCCTGCCTGGCTTTCCTCAACATGGTAATTTTATGCTAGTCTACCTGCAAGCAGAATTAGGTTAATTGGCTGTGATGCATCCTGCAAAAGACCATGATGATTTTCTACAGCTGACTTGCCAACATATCCTGACTCTGCTGGAAGACAGGAGTCTGGGTGCTGGATCCCTGCAAACCTTAGCTCATCGCTCCTGTCTGTTCCCGCTGGTTGTTGACATCCCATGTCGACAGCCTACAGTTGAGGGCAATTTACTTACACACTTTACACAGAGACACTCAGGAAATGTAAGGAGTGAATTTAAAGCAGGTTGGTTAGTGGCCTGTGTCACCACATAGAGCAGAGAGGTAGATGCTGCAGAGAGCTGTGTAGGTAGAAGGGTTACCCCCGGGTGGCCCAGAAGAGCTACCCTCAGTGGAAACTACTTTTCCAAGGTACATATCACTGCTCCCAAGGCTAGGCCAGCACTCCCTACCTCAGCCAAAGAAGTATGAGGAAAAACAGTTTCAATGGCAAGTTTTTGCGAGTGCAGCTCATCTCGAGTGAAACAAGTTAAGGAATGTTTCACACTGGCAGCTCTGCCAAGAGAGCTCAGGGAGTGGTAAAACTGTGGGCCCTGAAGAGGAACAGTTGGGCTCTGAAAATGCCATCTGTCTGCATCCTCACTCAAAATTAAGCTGGCTTTCCTGCAACTCAGCTCCAGAAAGTGAATAGAATTAAAGCCACCAGAGTGAGAGTATTCATTCAGAGATTTAATGAAGTTTAACTACTTTAATACTACCTGTCTCGTTAACCCAGATTAATTCTTCCTAGTGTCCCCGTGGAACAAAGCCCAGTACAAACTAGTCTGAACAAATTTGAATGAGGTTGCAATCTTCAGCTGGATTTCAACCAGTATATTCAAAGTGAAAGAGAATGATTAAGATCAGTAAGCAATTTAATGCAATAGCCCTGGTCACAGAAAAAGAACTCCAGGAGCAGCCAAGAAAAGCTGCAATAGATTCTTACTGAATCTCCTCACTATTACCTCATTTTCTCCTTTAAACCCCAAATCTACAGTATTAGTGCAACTGTTATGTGAACAACTGAGCACTGAAGAACACAAAGTTAATCTCAAGACAGTCTAAGTGTACAGAACCTCACTAATTCTGAGGACCTGACCAGTATGGCTATTCTTCTAACCACGTTTTAGTTTCTGCTTTCAAAGTGATTTTCCCCCCATAAATGTTCAAAGGGGCTGCTGACAGTCTGTGCAGGTGTTTAAGTAAAGAAAGGGCAAGGGAAAAAAGACAGAAAAGAGAAACACATCACTACCTATTTTCTATTTGCACGCATGCACACAAGACAGGGAAAGAGTTCTTTAGCAGAGACATGGGATTTCTTTTTTCATTACCTGGATGAGATGGTAAATCATGAAGGTAGCAATCCCAGCTCTTCTCCACTCAGGGTGAACTAACAAAAAAGAGATGTAAGCTTCGTTGTATTTCACATCTGGCACCATAAAGCCAAAGGCAATGATAACTTTCTTGTAGAGGACGACAACGCTGAAGTCTGGATACTGCAGGCATTCTGACAAGTCAATTCCTACGGATAGACAGAGACAAGTGGCAGTTAAAGACACTGCAAACCAAAAGGAAAGTGCCAGGCTTGCACAGAAATTCAGGGGGTCAAGGCCTTTTAGAAACACTGACTTCATCCCTTTTACCTTTATTTCAAAGCTCTGCTACTGAGACCCTTCAACAAAATACACAGACAAAACGAGATCTGCCCACTACTGAGGACTGCTGCATGGAGGAATTAACAAAGCTGATTTCCTTCCAAACAACTCAAGGATGAAACAAACTCAAAAAGCACATTCTCTAAAACAGGATGTTTTTAAAAATATGTAATAATTTCTGATTGCCTCAGCTCCCAGCTAATCTCTCCTTGGTTTATAGTCCAACTCATATCAGCAGGCCCTGCTGAGGGCCCAGTTCTAAATAGGCATTTGGATAAAGACACTTGCATGTGCAAATGTTTGCTGGATTTGGTCCTAGTATGTTTGTGCCCCTTTCCCAGTGCTCCCAAGGGCTGCAGTAACATTAATAGGTAAGGGTTTGCTTCATTTCACCAGGGCTGGGCCAGCACCAGGTTGGTGTACACCATTCCTATTCCAGGCAGCAAAGGCCAAGGACCAGCCTGCAGACAAGCAAAGGGGGGCAAGTTCGGAGCAGAGCGTGTCAGCCTAATACACGGTCTGAACCATCCTGCTCTTCCTGCAGACTCTAACCAGATGCAGCAGACATTAAACTGGGCTCCAGCTTTGGTAGCATTACCTGCCTATGGTTCCTATTTCTCTTTTTCTCCACCTGGCCTTGAGCTCCTGCTGCTTCCTCATGTGCATAGTCAGCTGTTTGTGGAGCTGCCCTGCAAACCTGACCCCTGCTTTCAATGCAGTCTAAGTAACTGGCATTCAGTATGCAAATTCCCTAATCTGGGGCATGAAGCAGCCTCTCAGGCAGCCGGTGCTTCTGTGAGTCAGAGGCTGAACAGAAACACGAGGCTGGTGACTTCTGACTGCAGACCCTTGCCCAATTGCATTGCTGAAGAGCATCCACACAGCATGTTCGAGCCTAGCAGAAGTGTTAAAGGCACAGAAGACTACCTGGTAATTTGTGTGGATAGGCCCTAAATGAGGTGCAAGACATAGCAAAGGTGTGCCATAAATGTTAAGTTTCAGCCTCAAATGGACAATGGCAGACATATCTGGGAGGCAGGATAACAAAAATAGCAGAGCTTGTTTTCCAGTAATGTTTATCACTCCCGATGACTTCATTAGGCACCAAGCGCAAATAAGCACATGAATTATTTTCTTGCTCAGAGTAAACTGAGTAGTAAGCTGGGTGGAGTGAGATGTGGGAGGAATTGATTGGCAATAGGGAGCCGTTTAATTATCCAAAGGCTGCAATTGACTGTGAAGTGCCTCACAGCATGTCTGCACAGGAACGCTGCCGCGAGCACCCTGGCATCTGTGTGTGAAATGGTGCCGGCCCCTCACCCCCACTCGGTTATTCCTGTAGAAGATGCTTAGCTCAGTATGGTTAACACTTCTCTGCTCTAGAGATGTTTCCCGTTAGGGCATGAAGGCACAAGATACCGTGAGAGACAAGAGGGAATCTTGCTTCACATCGTCTCATTTGTGGTAACTACCTGCAAACTTGTTTCTGCCTCGTGAGAAACAAGAAGAGTTCTGATGGGAAGGATTTGGAGAGGTGGCAAAACTAAAGCTTGAGCTCACCCCACCCGGTGAAGCACATAAAACTTCACAATTTGGTCAAGGACAGCATCACTATTAGAAGGCAAGTGAGTACAGTCATTTACTGACATCTCCTCCACACACACACACCTCAGATGCCTCAACTTAGAATTACAGCTATTTCTCTGAATGGCAGTGCTATCTTAATGATGCCCTCCCAGCTGCATATCCCACCCCCTCCTCAGTTGTACCATCCCCTTTCACAGCTAAAAGCTTTGTCTCCGCAAAGGCACTTTAAGCTTTATTTCCTGAAGCAATACCTCCTTGGTTACCTCTCTTGCTAAAAACAGAACCAAGGTGTGATATGTCATATAATATCTACACCATGGAAGCAATTTTGACTCTTGTTTGGAGACTGATGGGAGCGTCAGCTTTCTGATTTAATGATGAACAGCTCGCTGTTGGTAGGAACACACCCACACTTCTTTATAGAACAGGGTGAGTCCCTGAAGAACTTAACACATTTGCAGTTCTGGCCAAGTTGGGTTGTACCTTCATTAACAGAAGAGGACAAACTGTGACAAAGGGGCTCAGCCTCTGTTAGGATTGCAGGCGTCTCTCATGAGCTCCAAAAAGGCTTGTGAAAGGGAAGATATTCTGTGTTATCTCCCCCTGAATCCCTGAACCATGCAATTTGGACAGTGAGTAACACAAAGAGCTCCTGCCTGCAACACATGAGCATCGATGAATTACCAACCCTGTTGAATCACTATCTGCAAATCAAAACATAAAGCAGTTACTTGGAAGAAAGGTGTGTACTGTTTGTCCTGAGCTTTTCTAAATTAGTCTGCCACGTTGTTTGCTGATCAGAAGCTGATCCATGCAGAGGGTGAACATCATGATTATTGTTTCAGACTACAGCCTCACCACTGCCCCAGTACAGAGCAGCCACTTCCAAAGAGCCTACAGTTCAAGAAGCAATGAAAAACAAATCCAATACCCAAGCATTCTCCTACCCTGCAAATTCTGAAGCTTGAAGAAATAAGGGACATCACAGTGAAGCCTGTAGTTGGAAATGCAATTCCCAAATTTCACTCCAGCATATACAGCTTATGTCTGCTAGGAAGAAACTAGGTATAAAACTGCAATGTTTTCACTGGATGCTTAATTTTAGTAACTGACTACTCCTATTGGCATCAACAGTGTTACTCAAAACAACCTACTTCTTTAAGTGCTGTGCTAATTAGGGCCTAATTGCCCAGTTCTAAATGATCTCAAAAGACAAAGACACCAAACCCATGTCTCCATCTCAACTGCATTCCTACCACATCAGATAATGGTTTTCTAAGAAGGGAGCCAGACACCAACTGAAGAAAGATTTGGCCCAAGAATATAGTTTTTCTTTCTGAACAAAACCACTTCCTTCTTCAAAAACCAAGCACTGAAGGAATCTTACCAGGCCAGAAGAATTCATGGCACATGGAGTTTATGGTGGGGATGTGATTAGGGCGAACATAGCAGTAATCGACCGGTGCTTCTGACTCAGCCTTCCAGTTGAGATCATTCCTGTGTGGATAGGCTCGGATTTCTGCCAGCAGCCTGAGTTTTGGGGGCTTTGTCTCATAATCACGCCTGCCAGTAACAAGAAAAGCAAACACAAAAGGCAAGTGAGTGACAATATCTTACTAGTGCAGCTGAATGGGTACTGCCTGTGAAATATTTTTTGACATGCTCAACCTCAAACAAAAGAATAGTCTTCATTGGTGTGGGAAAACAGCAGCCAGCTCAGCAAAAACACTGTCAGAGGCCAGGACACCTCCCAGATGTGCAGCACACCAAGCCAACCTCTCCTTACAGCAGGAGTGAGGAAATCCCAGTACTGACCCAACAGCAGGTGCCACTTGCGTTGAACAACCACGGTGATTCCCTCTCTGCCCTGCCCTCTCTTGGAGATTCCCCTTCCCAATGCAGAGACAATTTAACTACTCAGCTAAATAAAACCTTTCAGTTAAATAACCCTTCCAGGGTTACCATAGTACTTCAAGGATGAGAGAGGAGCACTGCCCAAGGAAGGTGTCCTCTCCATGGGTTGTCAGTTCGTAAGCTTAGAGCGTATTCAACCTCTGGCCATCCCATACCTGATGTAAGGTTTCAGGACACGGGATGTGTAAGGACTGACAATACTGTGGTCTGTCAGCAGGTCTTCTGAGCCTACCAGTCGATAGAGAAACTTTGTTGTCTGCTGTCGATATCCCTTCATGGCAGGCAGCACCGTCTACATGTGGAAATAGAAAAACAGCAGGACATTTCAGGAAGATTAGTCAATGCCTTAACAAAGGGGAATCACATCAGAAGGAGAATAAAGGCCTCTCAACGTGACAGGATGGACTAGACCTCCCAGCGTGACAGTCTCACCTCAGGTTTATGACCCAAACCTATGACCCACACACACATCATTCAGAGAAGTACTGCAAGTGATCTCTCTCCTACATAGAGTGAAAGAGCAACTGCCTGTTACTTCTAGGTCTCCACCATCAATGTTTCAGCAAAGCTGGAGTACAAAGAGTACATCTGAGGTGCAGATATTGATAGACAGCTGTGTTGTACCAGCATGTCCCAAGAAGGAAGGAGCTTGTAAGAACATCACTGGGGACACAGCCTGAAGTCAAAATGAGTCTGGTTCACATAATTCTTTTCACTCTGGGAGCCAGGGAACCCCAAGGTGACACCACTGCCCGCAGCAAAAGCTCTCAAATAACTGACACCAAAAGCTCACTTAGATTTGGAAACACTCACTTGGTATCTGTCCAAGATCCTGAAATCCTGGCTAGTAGTTCTGTATGTTGCTTGTCCCACTGGGGACCTGGTAACACCTTCTTTGGCTCCATAAATCCCATCAACCAAAAGCAGAGCAGCGTTCACTACTTGGTCCAAGTCAAAGAGCGGCAGTCCTCTTTCCCTCTTGGCTTGCCTGACTATCAGCTTGCGCCTCAGTCTCCGAGCCTCTGGGGTCATGCTCATGGCATTGGGACAGGCTTCCAGTCTCTTCAGCAGCAGTTTTTCCTCATAGATGCTGACAGAGGTGTGCTTGGGAGCTCTGGGTTTAGCATCCTTCTCCAGCTGCGGCTTCCTCTTGTCTCGCCCCCTCACTTGCAGCGATGCGTTTGACTCTTCAGGATCTTCACTGTCACCTTCCATCCTTTCTGGTTTTTCTTCTTCACTCTCCACCTCTTGCTTGATCTGCTCAGCTGTCTTCACTTTTTTCCTGCTTGCTGTCACAGTGCCAGCACCGGCTGTCCCACTGGGAGGGGGTACATACTCTATTCCTGGGTCTATGACTCCATCTCCTTCCATTTCCTCATCATCTATTCAACAGATCAAAATAATCCAGGAAAAAAAAAAAGAAACAAAACAACATAAAATCACCGAATGATAGGGGTTGGAAGGGACCTTTAGAGATCATCTAGTCCAATCTCCCTGCAGAAGCAGCTCCACCTAGATCAGGTGTAAACATCAAAGTCTCATTTCAAAAAGAGCTGTCAGAGGAGTTCTCTGCCAAGGAGAAATAACATGGGTTCACTCAACACACTCCATTTTCTATATACTTCTGGACCTCCCAATTTTGGACAATTTCAGGACACAGAAACAATCCTGCTCCTAGGTGTCTTGCAGTTTGGCATCACAGCACACTTGAGCTGCGAGCTCATGCTGTTTGACAAGTATCACATTGTTGACAGTTGCTGAAGACTGGGGATGAAATGGTCAAGCTGGTGAGCTGTACCTTCAGCTAACATACCCCAGAGAAGTTCTGTTTAATCTGAGGGAACAGTTAGGAGTCACAGAAGCACAGGATTGTGTCTCTACAAAACTTTACGATCCTTCCTTCCAACAATAAGTGCTTTATTCTCACCCTTCCCAATCATACTGAGGTCTACTTCCTTGAGGAACTAAAAGCCTGCATTGCTGCTTTGTAACTCGACAGAAATGTAACATCTGTTATCTGGGATGTTTGAACTCGTGGAACTGCTGGAATGTTACCACAAGAATTGACTTTCTCCCATTTTCAGAAACAGCTGAGGTGAAATTAGAGTTGCTGCCTAACAGCATAACCTGCATTGCAGTGAAATGTTGATTATGCTGAGTGGTGCAGCAGTTGTCAGGTGAAATCATCTATCCAGTGTTTATTCAGGACCCCTCAGAAGGAGTAATGGTGGCTCCTTCTGGCCTCAGAAGCTGGCAGTACAACTATGGAAAATTAATCAAGATTTTCACGGGACTAAGACAGGTAGGCCAGCAGGTCAAGGGAGGTTCTGCTCCCCCTCTGCTCTGCCCTGGTGAGGCCTCATCTGGAGTCCTGTGTCCAGTTCTGGGCTCCCCAGCTCAAGAGGGACAGAACTGCTGGAAAGAGTCCAGCGCAGGGTCACCAAGATGATCAGGGAACTGGAGCATCTTCCATATGAGGAAAGGCTGCGGGACCTGAGGCTGTTTAGTCTTTAGAAGAGGAGACTGAGGGGGGATCTTATTAATATTTACAAATATCTAAAGGGTGGGTGTCAGGAGGTTGGAACATCCCTTTTTTCTATAGTAGCTAGCAACAGGACAAGAGGTAATGGGATGAAGCTGAAACACAGAAAGTTCCACTTAAACATAAGAAAAAACTATTTTACGGTTCAGGGAGGGTGTGGAGTCTCCTTCCTTGGAGGTCTTCAAGACCCACCTGGACACGTTCCTGTGTGACCTGATCTAGGTGGACCTGCAGGGCGGTTGGACTAGATGATCTCTAAAGGTGCCTTCCAACCCCTAGCTGTGATTCTATGATAAGACAAGCAGGATTTTACCAGTTACTTTCTATTGGAAAGTTTCCACTGAAATTTTTTTTTAACATCCACTCTTGACAACCAGTTACAGCTTATTATAAAAGAAAACCCATGGAACCTCTTACCATGAAACAAAGCCTGTGGTGGCATGACATCTGGGATGAGATCTGCTTCTGAGAGAAGGCTGGGGGTAGCTGAATGCGAGGCTGGAGTGCCAGGAGCAGAGAAGTCCAGAGACGGGGATGGAGAAGGGCTCGTCAGAGGAGTGCGATCCGAGGAGCTCAGGGAAGAGAAGTCAATCACTTCTCCTTTCTCCAGGACGATATCGGGACGGCGGCCCCGGCTGGTGAATTTCACTGGAGTGGAGGATGTACTTCTGTCCAGGAAGCCAGCTGCCTCCTTCTGAGCCCTCCGTATGTCCTTGGCTTCCTGCGTGCGAGATCTCTTCTCCTTCAGCTCCATGGCCGACTCCACCGGGTTGCGGCTCACCCGCTTCCTCAGGCCTTCCACAGTAATGATGGGGTCCAGAGGCGGCTTGGAAGCTGCTGAAGAAGTAGTTTGCTTATTGTAAGAGACACTGAGCACCTGCAGTCACGAGATACTTACTATACAGCCAGGAAAATGCATTTGGCTACAGATCTTAGATGCTTTATGTTCAAAATAATGTAATAAATTCACTTCTGGTTCGCATAGTCAATGTGCCACTAAAGACTCATTTAAGCCCTGATTTTGCTCCTCTGGACAGAAGAGAATTTGCATCGTGGGGGAACAAAACACACAAAGAATCCCACCTCTCCTCAGGGTAAAGAGGAGGAAAGAAATTGTAGATTTCAGCTACAAAAGAAACCCAGACAAATCTCACAAGCCTTTATATCAGTTAGTATAATGTAAAAGGCAAGAAAATATAACAAGCTTCTCATACTACAGCACATGCAACATAGTCCTCTTCAATCAGGCCTTACAGCAGAGCTAAACTAAGAAAAAAAGTAATTGTGCCCTGTAACTGTCCACACATACAACATGTGGCTTCTAGTAAACTCTTCCAGCTCTGGCCTAGCTAAGAACCAATACACCATCAGGGAAAGAGTTACCTTTTGCTTTTAGTGCAGAAGCAGACAGTTTCTCTCCTTCAGGTTTCATTGTTGGGGGTTTATTATGAACCAGTTTCCACCACCCTGGTTCTCCAAATTCCTGGGCCCCCGAACGGAAGAACAAGGGGCTCCCCACAGAGAGACAGCCAGCGACTGTGCTCCACCATGTTGAAGTCTTTTTCCTATGGTGGGAGAGGGGAAAACAAGTGTAAGGTCCCCACTCACTAGCTGTGCTTTCATCCTCAAGCCTCCTCACTCTGCCAACACGGAAAGGGCTGAGTGCTTCTGCCACTGACACAGTGGGGTGACTTACTCCCTAGACCTTCATCCTCAAAGAGGTTAAAAATTGATTTCTTCTCAGAGTACCACCCTGAAAGGCAAACTGCAATGCACTGGTGGAGTCTGATGCACAAAGCCTACAGAGGAGAGGTCTGCCCTGCCACTGGAACCCTCACATTTCAAATGCTGAGGTTACTGCTTTTGTTACTACTTTGATGACACAAACAATGGGACAGATCCTAGCATTTCTGAGAACAGAGCGAGGAGGCACAGACAAGCAATGAAAGCAAAGATATTCTAGCTAGGGAGAAAGGGCAGATGTTACTACAGAGAAATATCTGGGGAAGAAACTGTGAAGTCAATCATGTTTACAACTTTGAACGCTTGCTCAGTTCCTTTCATGCCTATGTAGCACAAGCAGTCCAGTAAGACTTGGGTTTGACAGCTTCCACTGTGCTTAGAAAAGATTTGCCCATACAGCACATGACTCATGGTGCCACAAAGGCTGCCCATTAGGAGAAGGGCTCTTACTCTAACAGCTTCTTTCTTTACACACACTGAAAAAAACCATTTCAGTAGTTTGTAACATCTGCTACGTAAACAGTCTGGCAATTTAAGGCAAATTTTCCTTCTTGGAGAACTTTGTCTGTGCAAACTGTACAGACAGGTAGCAGTTCTTTGCTGCATCTCCTTTCTTTTTTTCTCCTTTAAAGCCCAGTGACATCAGGACTAACCCATCTGCTATAACCAAAGACTTAAAGGCTTGGCGGGTTCATATACTACCTAAAGGAAAGTAAGAAAGAATCCAAAATACATGCATTTAGATTGGTTTTCTGTGACATTTTTCCCACTATGAAATGCTTATTCCTTCTCAAGAGCATCCCTCATGCCTACATTCAGGTTCTCAATACGAAATCCTCTGAATTTCTCACTAGAGAGGTTCATCAGAGACCTCCTCGAATTAACCAGGGTTCTTGTTCATCTGTGTAACAGGTTTTCGTTCAGCTCACCAACCAGACCTTCAAGAAAACACCACGTCTTTACCTGTTCCCCAACAAGAACGTCCAGTGTTTCTCAATAAAAGCACAAATATCTTCTTTCCATCTGAAGTACCCCTGACGGCCTGTTCCTTCCAGAGACAAATTGTACATGGCCAGCATGACAACCTGGAATAGAAAGTGTTGGACACAAGTGAATCTCTTCTGCTTCATCTGCTTGAACAGCACCCCACAGCCACCACAAAAACACACATCTTTGCTCCCTCATAAATATCCTATTTCTGCAACACCTCATAGGCAACTTGTGTAATCCAACTTCTCCCTGCTTTCATGATGCTTGTTCTTGACTTTCTATTGTTAGATGCACATTGTCCCAGAGGATCCTCCATCCCAAGGGAATAGCGAGATGACTAGTTATGCAGGTTTATGCTGAGACTCAGGATTTTGCAGGGGTTGTACAAATGAATTACATCACAACTGGGGTCTGAATGGAGTGTGGAGGTAGGGAAAAAGTCTTCCAAAAAAACCCCAGTTAGAAGTAATCCTACTATCAGCAGCAGAAAGATGGTGAGTGGAAATGTGGGCCCGCTGCTAAACACAGAGGATGCCCTGTTGACCGAGGATGCAGAGAAGGCTGAAGTACTGAATGCCTTCTTTGCTTCAGTCTTTATAGCCATGGCCAGCCCTCAGGAAGCCCAGTCTGGCAAGGGTAACAGGATGGCCAGGACAGCAGAGGAACTTGCCCTGGGTGGAAGAGGAAGAGGTTAAAGACTTTTTGGCCAAGCTTAAGGCTCATAAGTCAATGGGTCCTGATGGGATGCATCCTAGAGTGCTGAGGGAGCTGGCTGATGTGATTGCTAAGCCTCTCTCCACCATTTTTGAACAATCAGGGAGGACAGGTGAGGTGCCTGAGGACTGGGGAAAAGCCAATGACACGCCAGTCTTCAAAAAGGGCAAGAAGGACAACTCAGGAAACCACAGGCTGGTCAGCCTCACCTCCATCCTTGGAAAGGTGATGGAACAACTCATCCTGAATGTCATCACTAGACATATGAAGGAGAAGATGCTTATCAGAGGGAGTCAACATGGATTCACCAAGGGGAAATCCTGTTTGACCAACCTGATAGCCTTCTATGAGTGCATAACTGGCTGGCTAGATGAGGGGAGAGCAGAAGATGTCATCTACCTTGACTTCAGCAACGCTTTTGACACTGTCTCCCATAACATCCTCCTCAGAAAGCTCAAGCAGTGTGGTTTGGATGAGTGGACAGTGAGGTGGATCAAGAGCTGGATGAATGACAGAGCCCAGAGGGGGGTGATCAATGGCACAGAGTTGAGTTGGAGGCCTGTGGCTGGTGGAGTTCCACAGGGATGGGTTCTGGGGCCAGTCTTGTTCAACATCTTCACCAACAACCTGGATGAGGGGACAGAGTGTACCCTCAGCAAGTTCCCTGATGACACCAAACTGGGAGGACTGGCTGATTCCCCAGAAGGCTGTGCTGCCATTCAGCGGGATCTCGACCGGCTTGAGAGTTGGGCAGAGAGGAGCCTCATGAGGTTCAACAAGGACAAGTGCAGAGTCCTGCACCTGGGAAGGAACAACCCCATGCACCAGTACAGGCTGGGGGTTGACCTGCTGAAGAAACTGCTCTGCAGAGAGAGACCTGGGAGTCCTGATTGATAATAAGCTAACCATGAGCCAGCAATGTGCCCTCGTGGCCAAGGAGGCCAATGGCATCCTGGGATGCATCAAGAAGAGTGTGGCCAGCAGGTCAAGGGAGATTCTTCTCCCCCTCTACTCTGCCCTGGTGAGGCCTCATCTGGAGTCCTGTGTCCAGTTCTGGGCTCCTCAGCTCAAGAGGGATAGAGAACTGCTGGAAAGAGTCCAGCACAGAGCCACCAAGATGCTCGGGGGACTGGAACACCTTTCATATGAGGAAAGGTTCCGGGAACTGGGACTGTTTAGTCTGGAGAAGGGGAGACTGAGGGGAGATCTTATTAACATTTACAGATATCTAAAGGGTGGGTGTCAGGAGGTTGGGACATCCCTTTTTTCTATAGTATCTAGCAACAGGACAAGGGGTAATGGGATGAAGCTGGAACACAAAAAGTTCCACTTAAATATAAGGAAAAACTATTTCACTGTTCAGGTGAGGGAGCCCTGGCACAGGCTGCCCAGGGAGGGTGTGGAGGCTCCTTCCTTGGAGGTCTTCAAGACCTGCCTGGACACATTCCTATGTGATCTGATCTAGGTGACCCTGCTTCTGCGGTGGGGGGGGGGGGGGGGGGGGGGGGGATGATGATAACCAAAGGTCCCTTCCAACCCCTATCATTCTGTGATTCTATCTAATCCATCAGAAATATAGTGACAACGGTCTTTGTGGAAGCACTGTTTCATTTCAGTCTGAACAGACTGTAAACTCTCTGTAAAATTGCTTGTCTATTGGGTATGCAAGAATTCAGTTTTCTTCCAGGTGATCTTCATTAAAAAAGATCAATTTCCAGCTCATTCGCATGCTTCACAACCAAACTCAGTGTTACCTATTTCACACCTAAAGGGCAGGTTTGCAAAATATCACAACTCTTTGTAAGTCAATCCTAGGTGACTGTTAATTACATGTGCCCTATTCATTTGAACACAACTCTAATCAACTGGGCTGGGACCATCCCTCAACAATCACACAGCCTGAGCTGGGCAGGACTTCCAATAGGCACTTAGCCTTCAGTGTCAGAGAATTTTGAAGTGTGTTTCTTAGGGAGATGGGTCTCCTTGCAGTGGGCCATAACTTTCTGGAATGCATTGCTGAAGATGGCAAAAAAAGTACAGACAGCTTTGATGTCCCCTGTACCCTGTTCCTGCCTTGTGACCCTTCTTAGTTTAATAACTGTTTATCTGGGACTTTTGTGGGTTTTAAGTCAGGTGGGATGGTGTCTCATGACTTCAAAAACAATTTTTTTCAACTGCCCACAGAAAAGGATCTGTTGAGGCCACAAACTCTGAAAAAAAAAATCCAGGTGTCACTATCTCCATTTCTCCTACTTCACCTGATTTGACCACATGCTTTAATTCAACTTACCCAAAAGCAGCAGCACCTCTGGCTGCAAGGAAGCCAAGGGAGATAAGCCTCTTCACCAGTCAACTTTCTCCTTCACCCACTTTGAATTTTTTTTTGTCCCCTCACCATGCCACTCTGAAGAGAGCTGGATGTAATGCCTTAGCTTTCCAGATCTGTAATTTTGACATACCACTACTGTCCCAAAGGATGGAAGCAGATATCATGCATGTACTGTCTGATGCTCGTCATGTGGAAACACTTAACATTGAGCAACAGCTACTGCCTGATGAAATTCACTATATGCAGAGGCAGTCAGCACTGCTGGCCCCTCCAGTGGCCTGCTTAGAGCAAAACGATGTGCACCTACCCATAGGGTGGTTGCTGTGTAATGCAAATTGATTGCTCAGGTGTGCAAGTGACCGAAATGGCCAGTTCCAGGAAGGACTGTTGCTAGTGAGTAAGGAGTCAGCTTGAAGCTTTGTGTCTGGGGACCTGGCACCTCACTAGTTTTACATTTCCTCATACACACAAAAAACTGTTGGAGCCTGGCAGCCAAACAGCTTTCATTTTGCTTTTACAAACCTGCCTGAAGGCACAAATTCATGAGCAATATAAGGGGAAGAAAAAAAGTGTATTGGGAAAAAAACACAAAGAAGAAGAGAGGAAAGTAGTTCATGTAATCAATTTTTCAATTTAGCTGCCAAATGCCCAAATTCTAACATGCAGGCAATCCTTAGCTAATTAATCTCTGACTTTCATGCACCTGTTTCTTTGTTATCTTTTCCAGGTAGCACATACAAAACAAACAACAACTTTAGGAAGTCCTGTTTTTTTCTGGTGGCACAAACACTTTACTTACTTGCTGCCACGTTAATCTCAGCCGTTCAAATTGCTCCTTCCCATCTTCTGAGCAATCAGAGCAAGTAAATCTGAAGAAGTTGTCTCCTTTCAAGTAGCTGAGCTGTTCTCTCAGTTGACCTAAAATGAGTAGGCAGCAATCAATTTCTCAGGAATACTAACAGCACGTATCTCATGTCAACCTGCAGTAGCAGAGGGATCGAGTTCTGCAGCTCACTCCAAATACCTCACAACACTAGCTACAGCTGCTACAGGCTGGACACGCTTCCCTGAGAGCTAACAAATTCACATCATCAGGAAGCTATTAAGGCTGATATTTAGCCATGTGCTTCACAGATGTGACAAACTGACAAGGAAAAAAAAAAGAGAAAAGAAAAGAAACGCCATCCCAAAGCCCTTTTCCTCCGCAGAGCTTTACACATGGGTCATTATCTTTATCTGAGTGAGCAGAGAGGCCACGTTGCTTGGCCAAAGTCCCCTAAATACACCAGCAGCAAGACTCATGAGGGTATGTGTGTTTCTGAACTCATACCCTTGTTCTCTACTAATTAAAGAAGATAATCACATTTCTTCACAGGGTATGTTGAACGGGGAACTCCTATACAGGCTATGGATTGAAGTGCCTAACATACACTGCTGGCATCAGGCTGAAGAGCTCCATGCAAAGCCAAGACCTCCTTTTCTCCTCCAGCATAGGTGGGGATACAGATCAACCAGGGCTGCCCTGTAAGACTGGCATGCAGGACAGCATAACCACACCTTGCAAACAACCACCACAGCAAGACAAACAAGACATAACACAACTAGCAGGCTTACTTGCTGGAATCCACTTCTGGCACTTCTCGCAGTAATAGGACATCTCCTCCATCCAGGAAACGTCACCTTCGTCGCTGTTCAGAGAGTCCCCGCTCTGGTCATGTGACAAATCCACCGAAGCCTGGTCCTCAGATTCAACAATCAGGAGAGTCTCTCCTTCCACCTCACCCTCCTCCAGACCCTCAGAGGTGGAGGTCCTGGTAGCTTCATCATCATGGCGGCTTAGCAGCCCACTCATGTGAACGTTATTAGCCATTCTAGATGATGTTTGCATAACAAGGAGCTCTTCCTCCCCACCTTGACAAGTCCATCCACACAGGAGTGCCAGCCAAAGCTCCACAGTCAAAGTACAGGGAACAGAGGAAATGTTTTGTATCTGCTCTACAGCTTTTGGGAAGGGATTATAACCTATACAAAAGAGCCAGTCTTTCACAGATTACCTCTGTTTGTCGAAACACTTGCAAATACTTAAGATACCAACGATCTGCAAATGTCTTTAATCAAACCTCTAACCACCCAGGTCTGTGCCTAGGACTGCTGGGACTCTTTTTCCATTAGTGCCTTCTCTCTTTCTTCCAGAAGTTGCTTTGTCAAAGCAATCTGCTCTTCCAGGAGGCGAATGTTCTCCTTTTTCTGATTTTGACGTTCAAGATCTCTGAGAACTCCACTGTGCAGCCTCTGCAAGCACAACGGACAAGGTTTATCATAGCCTGCTGGAAACAATCCGCACCCCAAGCTCTCATGTCTCCTGCAGAGCTTTTCACCGTGCTGCCTTTGCTGCCTCTGTCATCAACTGTAACCACAGCCACTTAATATGGTTTGAATCTAAACCTACAAGAGCTGATATTCTATATCAATAAGATAATGGTACTACACCAAAAAAAAGAGCTTTATTTGTACTCACTTCAGATGGTGGGGGTTTACTGAGGGATAAAGCTATCAAGCAAGTTCTGTGCACCCACAATTCTCATGCCATGCTATAAAATCCTTTTAGCTCTGCCCTAAATGTTTACCAAATCAAACTAATCTCCCCAAAACTTCTCCTGTCTTTGGAGAGAATTTAGTGGCAAACTGGAAATTCTTTTAGAGAAAAACTGCCATGTGTCTTCATCTGCTTCTTTCTGCTCATGTCTCATTTGAAAGTTACCATGTAAACTCTTGCTGCAAGGCTGACACAAGTCCCACAGCCTCAAAAAAGCAAGGCACTTTATTCAGAGAATATATTCTGCACCTAAAATGTTCATTATAAAAGACATGTGTAACACAGACCAGCAGTTTACAAATTGGTGGGTAAGCCCCACAGTGGGTGTAAAAAAGCCCTAAGAAAATCCCAGCTGCTCTTTGTTTCCTTCATACTCTTTTCTCTCTCACTCTTTGCTATGTGGAAGGGTTTTTTTTCACTCTGATAATTAGGTGAAATTAGGGGAACAAGGGAAGCCCAGTCCACTCAGGCAGTTTGGCTTGGAACTTCTTGGGCAGATGACATGCTTTTAGATATTCAAACATGTAAGAGATTCCAAAGCAGTAGCCAAAAGCTTATCAGAAAATATGATACACAAGGGCAGGAATATTGTAAATACGTAAAAACCGTTAAGTGCCTGTTGAGAGCCAACCTTGGCTCAGAAGTCAAGCTGTGTGATGTTGCAGTTGTGTTTCAGCCCAACTAAAGACAAGACTCTTTAGTTGAAGTTTAGCTGGAGCATTATCCACCTGCCTGATTTACCAGCTCACGCTCAGCCTAGACTCGGGAAAGAAGTTTCACAGGTATCAAGTTCAGTCACTGGATATTGGAAATATGAATAAATTATTTAGTCTAATGGCAAAAAATGATCAATACTTTACTTGACCTGTTTGAATGCTGCCAAAATGCACCTGCAAATAATTTATTTCAAAGCTGACCCTGAAGTCATTTTACAAGATGTTTGTGACTGTTGACAAGTTTTCATAGGGTTTTATGCCTCGTCTAGAATGCCAACAACTGCACACGCCAAGGGCGGTTGTTTCTCCTGTCAAGATTAAAATAGACAGGCTTTGGTTAAGAAGTATTTTTACCTTGTTAAGAAAATGCACACCTATGTCAGGCAATAATCAAAACTACCTCTAGAAATTAATTAATAATAGCAGTTCCTTCCCCTCTGCTTCCCTAAAGTGAACTCAGGTTAGACATTAGTAATTGCTAAAGTCAAAGTTCACAAACTTATGATTTCATTACTGTTAGTTAAAAACAATAAAGAGAAGATATGGGGAGGTGAAATGTAATTGAACAACTATGTCAAGAACACAATCCTTATTCCTTCATGAAACACGGCTATTTTACAGTCTTTCAGGTGGGGAACGCATTTACTTGGAAAAGGCAGTTTGGAAATGATGCCTCTGTAATTTGAGCACAAAGAGCGTCTATGAAAAGGTTCTGTTCTCAGAAGCTAGGCCTGCTTGTCTTCTGCACCAGTTTAGACTAACGTGTGCAAGCTCAAACCAGTTTGTGCTTGGCATATCAATTTATAAAATTCAAAAGTTTATTCACCTGCATAAAGATAAACCTGAACGAATCCCTATACCGGGACTCCGGAATAACCACAGCACTAATTTCTATTACATTCTCTAAATAACTGTTTCCTTCAACCTGAAGCTATTATTTCCTGACTTCAACATGGAGGATTATAGGAAGAAAAATCTCACTTTTCATTTTTAAAAGATAAGCTTTGAGCCTTAGTGCTTCTGAACAACAACTTCAAATTAAATTTCACTGATTGCTGGGGAAAAAAAAAAAAAAAGAATTGAGTGTTTTGGCTTCACTTCTACAAGTAGCATCTTGAGGAATGCAAATATCCTTGCAAACATGTACAGATTAGCATCAAATTCAGCTTTTGGAGAGATCATTTCTAATTCTAGAGGAATTCTAGACCATATGTACAGGTCAGGCACTTCCAAAGTTACAAGTTCACTACATAGAGGCCATGCCCATGCTTGGATATTAGGAGGGATAGTAAAGATCTGTGCCTTGAAACCCCCAAAAGGTGTTGTCAATGACCAACTGTATCCTTTGACTCCTCTGTCTCTAGGACACTCAGCACAACTGCCTATCTGCTGGCAGCCTGACAGCAGTGACACTGATACCCTCCACAGCAATAGTTGTTTCCAGTTAAGGTCAGTTAAAAAACACCCAAGGAGAGAGCCGCCCACCGTTGTCTCCTTTGGGAAAATTAGGATCTCCCTAGGCAGAAGCTTGCAGCGGTGACCTCAGGTTTAAGAACTAAAGTAATTTAATGTTATTTTGCAAACCAAGCAACAACTACAAAGCACAGGGCAACAGTAACAGGCAAAGGGCAGCACGTCCCTGTTTACTTCCAAGTATAGAATCATTTTGGTTGGAAAAGGCCTTTAAGATGATCAAGTTAAACTATTAACCTCACACTGCCAAGCCCACCACTAACACATGTCCCTCAGCACCTCAGCTACACGGCTTTGCAATCTCTCCAGGGATGGGGACCCCACCACATCCCTGGGCAGCCTGGCACAGTGTCTGACAGCCCTCTCAGGGGAAAAGTTCTTCCTAGTCTCCATTCTAAACCTCCCCTGCCGGAACTTGAGGCCATTTCCTCTTGTCCTATCACTCATTACTGGAGAGAAGAGACTAACCCTCACCTCACTATAACCTCCTGTCAGATAGTTGTAGAGAGGCATCGTGTCTCCCCTCAGCCTCCTCTTCTCCAGGCTGAACACCACCACCTCCCTCAGCTGTTCCTCATCAGACGTGTGCTCCAGACCCTTCTCCAGCTTTGTTGCCTGTCTCTGGACACACTCCAGCACCTCAGTGTCTTTCCTGTAGTGAGGGGCCCAGAACTGAACACAATATTCAAGGTGAGGCCTCACCAGTGCTGAGTACAGAGGGACAGTCACTGCCCTGGTGCTGCTGGCCACACTATTTCTGATACAAGCCAGGATGCCATTGGCCCTCTTGGCCACCTGGGCACACTGCTGGCTCACGTTCAGCTGCCAACAATTAACACTCCCAGGTCCTTTTCCTCCAGGCAGTTTTCCAGCCACTATGCCCCAAGCCTGTAGCGCTGTCTGGGGCTGTTGTGGCCCAAGTGCAGGATCCAGCACTTGACCTTGTTGAATCTCATCCAATTGCCCTCAGCTCATTGCTCCAGCCTGGCCAGGTCCCTCTGAAGAGCCTTCCTGTCTTCAAGCAGATCTACACACCTGTCCAGCTTGTTGCCATGTGCAAACTGACTGAGAGTGCACTCGATCCCCTCATCCAGGTCATTGATAAAGATGTTAAACAGAACAGGCCCAACACCGAGCCCTGGGGAACACCACTGCTGACCGGCCATCAGCTGAATTTAACTCCATTTCCCATCCCTCTCTGAGCCTGGCCATCCACAGTTTTCCACCCAACGGAGGGTACATCCATGCAAGCCATGAACAGCCAGTTTCTCCAGGAAGTTGCTGTGAGAGATGGTGTCAAAGGCTTTACTAAAGTCCAGGTAAACAACATAATTAGAAAACAGTATCTTTAATAATTAGAAAAGAATTAATATAAATAGAAAAAGTATCATTAGGAATGCAAGGAGCAACCAGAGGACATTAACCACATCAGCTCTTTGGCTGACTCACCACTCCTTTTAGTAGAGATGCATTTCACACTCTGGTAGGATGCACACTATAAACAAGCAGTTGTGCCCCTATTTTGCCCACGTTTTGCATTTGATGCAGTCTCTACATACCAGGGTACAGCTGTCTTGCACAGTGCTCAGCATGTATCCTGACCAGGTGCTCTTAGTGGTTAGTTTCCCATTCCTTGTTGAGCCTGTTGCCTGAGGTGTTACTTCATGATACATAGATCCTGGTCTGATGGTGGCATTACTCATTCACCTCTACATTGCTTTACGCCTTTTGCTCCCAGAATACGAGTGTTTTGTAAACACCAGTTTATATTCCCAGCCTCTCTCTGAGACAAAGGAGAGATATTAGACAAAGATTAAGGTCAAAAACATTTCAGGTGCCTCACTGAAACACTCAAGGGTGATTTTTTTCAGAGCATGTGTTGTCCTGCAGCACATGCTCAAAGTACAACTCTTGTTTATTTCAGCTGTACTTTAGGAGCATTTAGCAGACCTTGTGGCTCAAGGCAGCCACATTGAATTAGCTGGAGATCACCTACAAAAATCTGAGCTTAAGAGATCCACCCAGTGTATATGGCAGCTTTAGCAGATGCAGAGCCATTACCCATTGCCACTCCAAGCAACCAGCTGTCACCTTCTTTCTACTGCAAGTGCTATTTGGTGTGTTTTCCAACTTCTGCCTCTTTCCTTACCCAGATCAGCCTCATCCTCCAAGATCCATCATATGCAAGCATGGACAGAGACAATCTCTTTAGGGGAAAAAAATGTAATCCTGTAATTACAGACTGCAATCCAAAGCCCATGCAACAGGCAACTGAACTAGCAACTCAGCTAGCAACTAGCAACTTGAACCCTTCTGTTTTGCAGCTTCTGACTGCTTCAGACCTTTAACAACAGTAATTTAACTTAGGTTTCTTCTGTGTGCATGTCACAGAATCATAGAATGGCAAGGGCTTGAAGGGATCTCTAGAGACCATCCAGTCCAAGCCCCTGCTAATGCAGGTTCTCCTCCATCAGGTCACACAGGAACGTGTCCAGGTGGGTTTGGAAAACCCCAGAGAAGGAGACTCCACACCCTCCCTGTGCAGGGAGGAGCCTGTGCCAGGGCTCCCTCACCTGAACAGCAAAGTTTCTCCTTGTATTTAAGTGGAACTTTCTGTGTTCTGGCTTATGTCCATTACCCCTTGTCCTGTCACTGGGCACTACAGAAAAAAGGCTCACCCCATCCTCCTGACACTCATCCTTTAGGTACTTATAAGTGTTGATGAAGTCTCTCCCTTAGTTTTCTCTTCTCCAGGCTAAACAGCCCCAGTTCCCACAGCCTTTCCTCAAAAGAGGGATGCTCCAGGCCCCTGATCATCCTGGTAGCCCTCTGCTGGACTTTCTCCAGCAGTTCCCTGTCCCTCAAGCTGGTGAGCCCAGAACTGGACACAGGACTCCAGATGAGGCCTCACCAGGGCAGAGTAGAGGGGGAGGAGGAGCATAAAAATCAGGTGTGTGCCCCCATATCAGTACTTCTTTGGCTTATCAGCAAGGCCTATACTACCATAATAATTGCTCAAATTTCTGTCACACACACAACGTATCCATCCTGCAATCACATAACTTCTAGTTCTGGGCAGGATTTCTTTGCACAGGGACTTGCCATCATCAGACCTGACACCTGAGGCTGCAGGGCTATCTCATACACTGGGTGTCTAACTGGTTTTTGTATATGTAGCACAAGAACCTTCCCTGGTTATTTACCACATGGTGTTTCAGATAGCTTGCACTCTATTAGAAGATGATGGGTGTCTGCAGTACAGACGGTATTGCTTGCCCTGTAGCAGGAGGCATTTGAGGAGACCAGGAAAGGCAGAGCGCATGCACTACTAGAAGGACAAGCACCTGTGGGACAGCACGGCTGAATAGGGGACAGAGCTCTGGGGAAGCTTCCAGGGTATGCCACCCACCCTAGGCATGGAGGGTGCACATCCTTCCTCCATCCCAACCCCCCTGGCCGGTGGGAGGAGGATGAGGAAGCCCCCTCACCCTGCAGCTCAGAGCCGGTACTAGCCCCGAAGGACGAGCTGAGGGAGTGGGTGCAGAGTGAAGACGGAAAGGGCAGATGCCCAGGCTGGAAAAGATGTGGAAGGGAGCAGCTGATGAAGAGAGGGACGAGGAGCAGAGCAGGCAAGGCGGCACCGGGAAGGCACCGCACTACTGTGCGGGCACGGCTCCGGCCTCTGGGCCAACCGCAGCCTCCCGCTCCGGGCAGAGGCGGGCAGAGGCGGGCAGAGGCGGACAGACGCGTGGGGACGCGGCTCCGCACTCCGGAACAGCCGAACCGAGCGCCGGGCCGCCGGCGGGGACACCCGGGGCCATGGCCGAGGGGCGGGGCCGCCGTGCCGGTGGGCGCGGCCGCCGCGGGGGCGGGGCGAGGCCCCGCTCGCCCCCTCCCCCCCGGCCCCCCGCGGCGCGACACTCACCTCGCGCTCCCGCCGCTGCTGGACGTGCACGGCCGCCACGATGGCGGCGGAGAGCAGCGCGGAGGCGGCCAGCACGGCCCGAGAGCTCCGCGACATCGCCGCGGGCGGCGCGTGCCGGAGCCGCCTGCGCGCCGCGGGGGGAAGGGACGGGGCGAGCGCAGCTGGGGGGGGGAAGGGAGGAGGCGCGGCGCGCACCGTCTCCAGCCGAGCGCCGAGCGCGTCGAGCCAGGCCGGAGCAATGGAACGCCGGTGCGAGCCGTGCCGAGCGGCGGCCCCGCCCCACGGGGCGGGCAGCGAAGGGCCGAGCTTTGCCCCGGGGCAGCGCCGCGGCGGGGGGGTGCGGGGTTGTGCTCCGGCCGGCCGCCGCGTTCCGGGCCCCAGCGCCTTCCAGCCGGCCTTTGTGCCGCCCCCGGACCCGCGCCAGGCAGCCCCCCGTGGCGTGGCGGCGGGAAGGAGCAGCGTCGCGTCCCGCAGCCCGGTGCTGCCCGCGGGGACCGGCGCCGTGGGGCGAGCCGTGGCCCTAAGGCTGGCACCCGGCCGTGCCTGACCGCTCTGGGCAGCTGAGAAGCGGGCTCTGCCGCGCTGGCGGTGCTGCTGAGCAAAGGCCCCGCGGAGGGCCGGGGCCTCCCCGGCGCCCCTCTGCAGCGGGTGTTTCCCGGGGCTTCCCGCCCACATGCGGACGCAGCTCTGGGAAATGAAATGGGGTTTCTTCGGAGTTCCAGATAGATTTCTGCTTTTATTACTCGAGTTCTACACTTCCCTTGCCCAGAAATCCCAAACGGCACAGGACAAGCAGCTGGAGAAAGCAGCCCTTCAATTGTTTGGTTTCTTCACATTGTTCAGTGTGTGGCCTTGGGGCTCGTGCCTGTCAGTTTTACGTGCTCTGAGGACAGTGTTGTTCCTCGCCCAGCGGGCTCTTCACCGGCACCTCCTCCCTGCAGTTGCTGAGTGATTTACAGACAGAGGAAAAATCGTGTTCTTAGCACCCCTGTGTGAGGTTAACATGTGAATGGCTTTGCCATGTTCAGCTGCGCTGGAGGCTTCATCTGGAGGGCTTCAGCCTTTCAGGGCACTTTAAGCCTGTAACACTTTAAAGCAAACTTCATGCTGGCTACTGTGGAGCCAGATGGAGGCTCAGGTCATGCTCCCAAAAAGCAGGGAACTTGTCATCAGTCGCTGACGAGTCTGCTGTGTTACCACCCAAATAAGCACACCAGAAGGGCAGAAGACAAATGTATCAAACGAGGATATCGAGGGGTTAGGTGGGACGTACCACGAGGTCTGTCAAAGCCTGAAGGGGGATAGAGAGCCATCATTCACCATTTCCAACAGTCCAGGGGTAATCAGTAGGCATATGGGTTGCAAGCTTCAACCAGACAGAAGCACCACATGGGAGCTGAGGAAGCCGTAGCCCCTGGTACTATGGATGCTGAACTTACCTGCAGATTCAGAAAGGAATTGTACAAATTCCTGGAGTGCTCTCAATGTTTGGCTGCTGCTTTTGCCTCGTTAACTCCTTAAACCACAAACAAATGGGAAGGTGAGAGGTTTATTGTGAAAGGTGTTGGCTTATTCTCTACTCCTTCCTGTATTATTTTTTCTCCAGGTACCTGCCAGAACTCGGTGCCAGGCAGGATGGTGGGGCACAAGGAATCAACCTCAGCAGGTACCACAGTCCCTGTATCAAAACCAGTCTCGGGGTACTTCCAGGTAGAGCTTCGGAGAGTTGCTGCTGGGGTCCCATCCTCAGCCCCACCTGGAGGGAAGGAGACAGAGCGTGTAAAGCCAGTCCCTCCCCATTAACAATCTTTCTCATCTGTTTGCTGAATGAATGAATGTGATTAAAATTAAAGGCAAAATTAGCAGGGATGATGATATTGCAATTGAGCCTAATAGTTTTGCTCACGTCTGCATGTTTACTGTTATTAAGGCTTACACATGCTTGTGAGGCATCCAAGGCCACTGGAGTGCCAAGAACAGGGTCGAGCCAAAGCTGTGGGGCGGGCAGGAGCCAGCGCTGTGCCCTCGGCTCGGCGGAAGGGTGCAGCTCAGCCCAGCTGCCAGCTCAGCACCTCTACCCAAGCCTGGCATTCACCACTCGAGGGGCTACAACCCCAGCTGAGGAACACTCAGGCTGTGCTTTCACAACCTGAGTTTTGTTGCGTGGCAGTTCAGATGTTGGTACTCTCCTCCTTTCCCTCCCAAGGGCAGGTGTGCTCCCCTTCCCTGCTGCGGCCCTGCTCTTCTCCTGCCCCTATCCCCGTGTTTGCGGGTGAGCTCGTTCAGGGAGGCAGCCCTCTGCAAAGTCCAGCCATGGACCAGATTAGCAGCTAGGTCTGTATGAAACTCCTTTTTCTGAGACGCTTTTCTATATGGGCTGGGTAAGCCCAGCCAGAGAGATGCTGCAGAGACTGGGAAATGGGGGTAAGGCTTGTGCTGAGGGGAAGAACGTGACTCAGGAAGGCTTCTTTCTTTGCTAGCTCTGCTGGTTGCTCTCCACATGAGGTTTCCTCTACCAAACACCTTGGCTGCCAACAGCTGGTTCCTGGTGTGTCACACTCATACCTTTCTTTGATGTCCCCTTGCTATTCTTCCTTTGCTGGCACACAGTGTCTAGTGGAAATGGGGTTGAGCACCAGGCAGGGAAGGGTTGACTCACATGTGAAGAAGCCTGAAAAGCTCAAGGCCCTTTTTTTCCCCTGGTCAAACAGCTCAGATCTCTATGGTGATCTTGGATAACATGTCTGAAGTTAATACTTAAGGGGCATCTTTATCCTTGTTTATGAAGAAAATGAAGCTTGTGCAGCATCTGTGCCGCTCCCTCCCCTCTGTGTCCTTACAGGAGCATTTGCCAACCTCCTTGCAGGTCCCATCTCAGTAAGACTTCTGTATCTTTTTGCCCGTTCCAACTACTTTGATGGACATGGAGGAGTTCTAAGCCTTGTGTAATGGATGATTATACCAAGCAGGGTAGCATCTTATGAAGGGAAGAGGTAGCAGTGTCAGCTCAACCTTATATTAGTCACCAGAGAATCCACAGAATGGAGCAGCTCAGTCATGGTTTGCCATGGTGGGTCTCCAGGAACACTAAAGCTTAATGAAAACCCTGCAAAACATGGCAGGAGGTGGAGATCAAGTTTGAACTGAGGCTGTTTCCAGGTTGACGATGTCTCTCCTATTTCTCCCCTGTGACACGTGGAACCAACCTCTCATCAAACTACAAACGATAGCGAAGAAGAAAAACCCCGAAAGTGTGTTTTCATAAAGCTTTTGGTGTTGGGTTTTTTTTCTTCCCAGGGATTTGAGTGAACGAGTTGTTCTTTCCCCTTTGCAGAGCCGGCTCTTCCTCCCTCGTGGGTGGGCGAGTGTGCTCACAGGAGGATAGTGCCCGCACGCGGAGCATGCCGCTTCAACTGGAAAGACACCCTCAAACCCCATCCCGGACGGGACCCAAGTTGCTCTGCACTGGCCGAAGGCGCCGGAGGAACCTGCCGGCGCTGCCGTTAGGAATTTGCCTCGGAGAGCCCGCGCTAGCCCGGCCCTGTCCGGGCGTGGCGAGCCTCCGGAGCTGCCTGGCGCCCGGTGGCCGAGGCTCGCACGCTTGGCCCGGCCGGGCAGGGCTGGGTGCGCGGCTGGCGAGCGCGGGGGCGGGGGCGTGTGCCTACACGCCGGCAGCTGGAGGTCGCGGAACAGACGCGAGACGCGGGAGAGGCTGCCGAGGAGGGGAGCGCGTTGTGCCTGCTGTTACCAGCATTCATTGTCATCTTACTGCAGGGCTAACAATTGTGGGCGGGGAAGGAATTGATAAGTTGTAGGCACTTTTCCCCAACACCCCCCCTTCCTCACTGTGATGCCTTTTTGCACTTTGAGTAATTGAAGTATTCCCCCTTGCCCCCAACAGTGGCAGACCTGGCTGTGGCAGTGTAGGCATCTATTGTTCAGGTGCATCCACCCTGGACAGATAGTACATGTTTCTATTGTATTTACTGGGGGAATATCCCGTTGTTGGTATTCAAACCCTTGGTTCAAACCCTTGGGGGGGGGGGGGGGGAAGGAAAACGTGTTGAAAAATACACAGAAGCTTTTCTGTGCCTTGTGTTTAATTAAGGGGTCACTGGGGGCTTCTGTGTGCAGAGACTCGACAAACGAATTAACGAAATGTATGTATTACAAAATGCCTTCTTTCAAACAGGGTAGCCTCCTCTCCAGCCAGGCAGAAGTATGCCTGGCTTGGGAGAGTATTATTTTCTGCTGAGCATGAATGATGTGAAAGCTGCTACAGGTCAGCCCCACAGCATCTGTATGCGGGTTTGATGAGCCCCTGACCTGCTCTCACCATTAACTGAGGTGAATTCTGCTGCTTGTCCCCTGCAGACAAGCCCTGGGCCCCTGACAGATCTCCTGGAGCCAGACGGAAGTGAGTCTGATCCTGAAATTGTAACGATGGAGAAAGAGACAACTGGGGACGGATAACCCTTCTTTTACTCCCTTGTGAGCAGAGCAGCATGGAAGCTTCCCTTCTCTTTGCAGAGCAGCATGTAAAGCGCTTACTTTTGGTTTTAATTTCCCTGTGCGCTTCCTCCTTCCAGCGGGGAGGGCAGAAAGCCGGGGCAGGAGCTGACGATTTTATAGCAGGGCATATGTGGTTACACGTTAGCCAGCCATCCCACCCGCTCGCCTCCAGCTAAATCAACTAAGGTGTGGGCTCCGCCGCTTGCCCCGCCGCAGCCTCAGTTGGCCCCAGGGGGAGAGTGTGCAGGGGCTGCTCAGGGCTCCTTTCCCAGCATCCCTGAGACCGGGGATACAGGAGGGCGGTTGGGATGCTGCGCACACACGCATATACACTCCCTCCTGTCTTGCTCTGCTGTTTGGAGGGATAGGGGGGATCCGCAGAGGGTCTCCGACCCAGGGAGCGGCACCTGGTCTCCCTCCTGCACACCCTGCACTCCCCCCCGAGCGGGAACGGGCCGTGTGAAATGCAGGCGGAGGGCAAAGTCTCCTGCGCGGCAGCGAGGGGAAGATGTGAACCCAGCGCTTTACAATTATATTGGCGGCAATCGCCCAGACCCTTGCCCGCGTTCGGCGGGAGGCAGGTCTTGCAGCAGGGCTGTTGGGAGCTGAGGGCAGAGAGTCTTTGCGGGTGTGGGGCTGGTGCTGTGCCTTTTTTGTTGTTGTTTTCCCTGGCAAACATTGTAAAAGGCGCCGGGAGATAAAAACCCGTGTGCAGAAAAAAAAACCCCAAAACAACAGACCCCAAACCCCACTCCACCAACACTGGTAGATTAGTTCTGCCAGCAGTCACCCTGGCAAAGGTAACCCTGCCCCAGCACCGAGAGTTCCCCCAGCTGCGGGGGTCCCCACCCCCCAAAGAGGGAGGGAGTCCTGTGGGGTGCAGGGTGCTGCAGCTCCCACCCTCCTGCGGCTCCCGCGGGCAGAAGGAGGACTTCTTGCATGGGGAGCAGGGAGAGGAGGGCAAACGCTCGGGTTTGGCCTCAGCTGAGTGCGTGAGGAGGGGACAAAGACACCCATGGGTGCTGCAGCTAGCACCGAGCTCCCTCTCCATGACTGTCAAATTGCAGTTGTAGAGGAAGAACGTGGTGGCAGCTGCACTGCTGAGCTCCTCGGGTGGTTTCATAGGCAGCGGGTATGTATAACTGACGCTTAACTCATCCTGGGCGTGTTGGAGCACATGCTTTGCGTTATCGGAGGTGGGACGGGCAGAGACTCTCTGGCAGCGGTGCTGGATCCCGTCTGGGAGCAGCCGTCCCGGTGCACCCACAGCCCCAGGACAGGCAGCGCCAAAGGGGTCCCGGTGCACCCACAGCCCCAGGACAGGCAGCACCAAAGGGCCGTCTCGTTTGAACGGGGGTTTGGGCAGCCCAACCCCTCCTTAGATGATTTAGAGCAGACTTGTGCTCAAGCTGGCAAGCAGCAGTGGCAGTGGCCAAGGATGTCCTGGCAGCCCTCCTTCCTGGAGAGGAGCCGAGAGGAGCCCAGGTGGACATCAGTTTTTCTCCTACTGCCAAACCCCCGAGGGAGCTGCACCGCAAAAGCGTTCCAGGTCTGGGGTGGCAGCCATGGGACGGTTCCCAAGCACTCAACTCGAGACAGTTATTTCTTCCAGTTCCTTGCCGATCCTCTATGCCCTTATCGCTTCTCTGTCACGCTCTTAATCTTCTCATTCCCCCTGAAAGGAGAGGGATGGCCGGGACGGGACAGCACCTACGGCCCAGCTGGCCCCTCTCCGAGGTTTTTGAAATGGTAAAGAAATGCAGAAACCCCATATGCATACAATGGGGTTTATGGCGGCGGTCGTCTGGCAGGAATGAGGAAGCCTTGGGGGGCCCCAGAGGTGCCGTTTGTCCTTGGGGAGGGGACAGAAGATTCATCATTCAAACCACGGAGGTTTGAGCTTGGAGGAGGGTGGCAGAGCTGGCAGGACTTGCAGGATGGGGGAAGCACAACCCCCCTCAGCCTCCCAGGAGGTGCGAGCAGCTTATCAGCCTGTGCCAGCTGCGGGAAGTGGGGATTTTAAAGTCGTTTCAAAAGCACTCTCGTTATTTTTAGGAACCTGGGAAGGGACTGACTGGGTCAGAGCCCAGCTGGGGCTCATCCAGCGCCAGCCAGCACCTGCCTTTTCAGGGAGAGCTTTCCCAGGGGAGCCGGGTGACTGCTGGCTCCCCAAGCCCCGATAACAGGAATGATCCCAGTTAGGTAACAGGATGGGATGGGCTGGCCTTGCTCAGCAGCTGGACTTCGCGCTCCTTGTTTCAGCCCTCAGCCTCCATCAAAACACGCAGTACATCCTAATGTGCAGCACATCAGCAGTGGTGAGTCCCGCTGCGCAACACGTCCTGGCACTGACACATCCCAACAGCAGCACCTCCCAACGGCAGGGAAAATATGTCCTTTTCCAGGACAATACCTCCTGTTTGCATGGGTCACTCCGTGGAAGCAGGCACTGGGCTTCAAAATGGGAGATGTGGTAATGCTGAGGGTTGAGCATAATGTGGCAGAGGGTAACATCTCAAGGATAAAGACAGGGTGTGGGGTTTCAGCAGCCCACCCTTGGAAGCCTTCCCACTGTGTTTGAGCAATAGCTGGGGCCCTCTCAGATAGAGCTGGGCTCAAACAGGGAAGCCGCTCATCTTCACAAGTATCAGCACCCACTGTGGCTGGAGCTTTCCATGTCCTCCCGCCAGAGAGAACCCAAAATCCAAACTACTCATCAAAAAGCATAGGTAGCTAACACCCCGTTCATTTGCTGCTCACTCAGCTGTTGGGTTTGGTGTATAGAGAGATGCCTCTTGTGAAAACACCAGAGAAACCCTTGGGCTTCACAACCAGCATCACCAGTGACTGCCTGTGTGGATTCACTGATGTCTTATAAAGTTTGTGCACTTGATGTGTTTTTAAGCACAGCAAGAACATTAGGAGAGAGTAGCTTTCTGGCCTCTAGTTAGCAACCAATTGGCAGGAAAATCCTGGGCTTTCACTACCTTTGCAACCTCTGCTGCTGGGCTTGATAGGGACACACAGGAGTTCCCAGGGAGGAAACCCTGGGCAGAGAGTGGGATCACAGGGAAACAAGGCAAAAAAAGTTAGGGAAGGGGCTTCAGAGGGCGCTCAGGGACAGATGCTTACATGATTGTGTTTCTCTGGCTTTGCTATGCGTGGGGAACATTGGTGGCAGGGAGCCTCTGGCAGCCTCAGGTGCCACTGAGAAGGATGCTTGGGGGGTGCTGCTAAGGCCTGACACCAGGCATAGTGAGGGATCCACGAGGGCAGCTGCATGCTGTTTCCCTGTGGGGAGCAGGGCCCCGAGGCTCAGCGGGGAGTGGGCAAGGTGACCTGGGGTGACAGCAGGCACCCTGAGGGAGCAGAGCCCCAGGGAGTGGGTGGCTGGAGAGCCAGTGCCGAGCCGGCGGAGGGGAGCAGGAAGGAAGCGGAGGTATCGGTGAAGAAAGACAGGGAGATGCAGGGAGTGGCAGGGGCCGTGGGAGGCAGGAGATGAAGCCCTGTGAGTCAGCCTGGTGGGGTGCTTTGAAAGCACAGGCAGGGCTGGTTCTGCTACAGCCTGGGGAGCCATCTTCCCCCCCCGTTGGCACCTTCTCCATCCCCCCTTCCCTGCTTAGCCAAGGAAAGCAGATCAGCCTCCAAACTGGGATGGCTTGCGGAGCCACTGCTCTCTCCTCCCAGGGTAATGCTGGAGTGGAGCCACCCTGGCTCCATCAGCTGTGGTGAAGCGGTTCCTCGTCTAACCAGGGCAGCTGCCAAAACCCAGCTTGGATGCAGAGCTTGCTGGTGGTCTGGCTTGGTAGCCCCACAGCTGGTGGCAGAGGGGCTGTTGTGCAGGCATGACTAGGTGTACCTGCTGGTTTCCCTTCACTTCTGCATTGGAGGGACAATGGCTGGGGGCACGATTCTACCAGGGACCAAGCACGGAGGTCCCTCTCTGCTAAAGGCCCAGCTCAAAGGCATTGCAATGGCATTGCCAAGGTCCTGGGCCCTTTGGTGGCGTCCAGCTCTGCTGGGCTTGAACAATCAGCCCCTGCCCAGCCCAGTCCCTCCTTGTGCCATGTGGGCACACACCTGCTTTTGAAGCCAAATGGTGCTGATATTGGTGAAAAATAACCCAGTCAAGAGGAATAAAGGATGCAGCTCCCCAGGGTCACAGCTAAAATATTCCTGTTCACAGACAAAGCCGAGTTGTTGTCTCCTGGCCAGCAGACGTGTGCCTTTGCCTACACCTCCTTTACCAAGCATCTCTCCCCCTGCTCAACTTAAGTACAGATCCTTCCCTCATTTCCCGACACTCAGGTCCTTGCCTCCAAGCACACTTTCCCCTCTCCCTTCTAGGTGCTCTATCGACTAAGGTGACGCTGATGTTGAGAGAGGGAAGCCTCCAGAAGAGATGAGTCCCCTGTGTCCCACACACGTGGCCATGGATCCACACCCCGCAGCCTGGGGTTGGTTTGGGAAGGAGCAGGGTGCGATTGCGACAGTGACACGTGGCTGATTCACTGCTTGGTCCCATCTCTCCCTCCTCACTCCCAAATAATTCAAATGAAACACATTTTAGTAGTCAAATCTGTAAGGGTGGGTCCCATTGTGCTTTGACCCTACGGGGTGTTTTGTACATTTAATTTGATTTACACCCAAAACGTTAATTTCACGTACTGGGTTTTTCTCCCACACCCAATTCATGCTGAAAACTAACAAGGTCCTACAGCAAGGTTTGTGTGCCATCATCTCATTAGCGTTGTTATGTACTGAGTAATTAGAGCACTCAGGCTGCACTGTACGTGCAGCACTGCTTCAGTGGGAGGTTGGGGAAGGCCACTGGCCACCCAGTGACATGCCTGTGGGCTGTCATTGCAGTCAGAGTGGTCCTGATACGCTGCTTCACAGTGACTCGTGGTTTTCTGCAATGGTGTTGGTGGGGCCACGCTGTAAGCACACTCTCCAGGCTCCTCCAGGTTACAAAATGCACAGAAATGGTGTTTTTGGGGAAGGCAGCATGGCTTTCTTCTGGTCAACAGCCTCTGTTTCCAGTGGCTAGCCGAGGGAAGGCAGCCCAGTACTGCTGAGATACTCCATTACTGAAGGTGGTGCTTCTCCATCCAGCTCCTCTTGTCTTGCTGGAGGCTGCAGGACTTTCTTTCCACCCTGTGCCCCTGACACCGCTGGGCACACTACAGCCCTGACTGCTTGTGTCAGGGCTCCAGAGCTGCTGCTAATAACACCAATCACAATGTGGTTCCTGATTTAACCATGCTTGTGAGCAGGCGTCTGACTCGCAGCACTCGGTTAAAGCACGATGTGTGCTCTGGGACCTCGCTAAATGAGAACCTCAAAGAAGGATTAGAAAAAGCCCAGATGACATTGAAGTTAAGTCACAAGCCAGCCATTGGTCCGTGAGCATTTTGTGATTAACGTAGTTTGCTACTTCTTTAGGATTAAAAGGCAAGGAGTGGTTAAAATAAAAGAAACCTCGAGTTGAAAGCATTGCAGGAAAAAAAAAAGTCAATTAAACCTCATGGAGATGCATTTTGACCTGGAGCAAAATCTCAGACATAACAGAGAAATTACATGGCCTTGAAGAGAAAGAAAGAAAGAAACAAATAAAGAAAGAAAGAAAGAAAGAGAAAGAAAGACGAAAGAGAGGAAGGAAGGAAGGAAGGAAGGAAGGAAGGAAGGAAGGAAGGAAGGAAGGAAGGAAGGAAGGAAGGAAAGTTGGTTTTACTGTAGCATTGCTGAGGTGTTGTCTGAAAGTGTGTTGAGGTGGCTTCTCATCCAGTACCTGCAGAGACTGTAAACTGCCCTCAGGAGCAGGGGAGCCCTTGGGAAAGCAGGTGCCCCTGGCCCTGTCTGCAGGGCCTGTCCCATGGGTCAGTCGTCAGGGCTTAGAAGCTTTCTTGGAGGACAAAGTGCTGCGTGGTGGGGGTCACTCCTCTACTGGGATGAAGGTGTCTGTGCCTGTGCATCACTCCAGTAGGCCCTACTGAAACAGGGTACAGCGAGTAGGGCTGCTGTGGCTCCTGGATGGGTTTTCCTGGCTGGAAACACCAGTTGCTTTGGGATGCTCAGGCTGGAGGACCTCTCTGATGGTACAGGATCTGATGTGGAGCTCAGGGCTGGGGCTCTTCCATCCCTGGGGCTCCAGCCAATCCCACACCCACAGATCTCAGACCCACACAAAAGCTCACACAACTTTGCCCTAGATAGAGTCCCCAAGAGCCCCACTCCAGTGGTCCCTGCATCAAAGAGTAATCAGGGATGTGTTAAGCAGAACTCTGTCATTTGGCTGTCACATTTGAAGGTGTGTCCTTTCCAGGAGCTCCAGATCCAACCCCCAAAGTTAAATCTTGGTCTCAATGAAACTAACGGTGAAAGGCCTCTCAATTTCTCCTGGCCAGTGCTTTGCTCTCTGGGAGGAAGGTAGGAACCTTAGAGAATAGTTATACCATTTGAGAGGCCTCTTCACATGGGCAAACAGCTCTTGGTGCTCAGCCCCAGCAGCCCGTGCAGCCACTCCAGCCCAGTGACAGTTCTGCTACAAGGACATGCTCAGGGAGGAAGGCACCAAGTACGTTTCCACTGCCTTTCATTTAAAAAAGCACATTAACCTGCAGGTGTGAGGTAGAAGAAGGTGCCCTGGGATGCTGTCAGACCCCCCCAAGGACATGCTGTGCTCAGAGACTTTTCAGGGCAGTTTTGTGGATTTTCTTCTGTTTCTTTTGCTTCCCCCGCCCCATCCTCTCTTTTATTTCATTTCCACTGGGGGAAGAGAGAGAGAGAACACAAGATAAAAGTAAGAAGTTTGTGGGGGAGGCTAAGGCCGTGACACGTTTTTCATTTTAAGTCAATGACTGACACAGAATAAAGCCCTTTTTTTTAAGGAAAAAAAACCCAAAGCGAACACAAAAAAGGAGAAGGGCTTGTCATTAAGAAAAATAAAACCAACAACTTTCTCTGCCTGCTGCCGCCCCGAGGGTAGCTCCAGCCTCTTCCCTCCGCGGGCCGCCCCGGGGGGGCCCGGGCGCAGCCTCCCGTGGCGGCGGGACCCGCAGCCGCGGCATCCGCGGGGTCGCCGCCGGCGGAGCGGAGCGGAGGGGAGCGGAGCGGTAGCGGGCAGCGGGCAGACACCAACGGCAGCGGCGGCGCTCCTCTCCTCTTCTTCTTCTTTTTTTTTTTTTTTTTTTTTTCATTTTCAGACGTTAAATTCTTTTGCAAACATTCATGCCTTAGGAAGGGCAGGAACAAAGCTCAGCTGCTCAACCGGTCGGACAGGTAAGCAGACTTGTTGACACCGTTATGTTTGCAGCACGCATGCTCCTTCCCAAGTTTCCTGGTGCATTTTTCTATTCCACCTTATGAAACTTTCCTCCCCCCCCCCCGACTCCCCTTCCCCTCCCCGCGCCTCGGCGGCTCTGCCCGGTGCGTGCGGTCCCGCTCCCCGCGGACGGCAGCGCAGCGCCCGCGCCCCGCCGGGCTGCGGGCGGGCGGCGGGCTGAGAGCCGCCGCTCTGCTCCGCTCCGCTTCCCTCCGCGCCCCGCCGTGACGAGCCGTGCCCCCTGCCCTCGCCATGCCCAGAGCCTTCCTGGTGAAGCGCCGGAGCCCGCAGCCGGCGGTGCGCAGCTGGGATGGGCTGCCCGACGAGGAGAGAGCCGACACTTACATCCCAGGTACGGCGCCGACGGGCTCTCTCCGCCGGTACCGCTCGCCGCCGGCGGCACGAAGGAAGGGGGGGGGGTCCCCGCCAGACCCCATCCCTCGCCCCGCTCCCCGCGTGCTGTGGAGGGGCGCGTTCGGGAGACGGCTTTGCCGGCCCGGGGGAGCCCCGAGGGGACGGGCGGGCCGCGCTAAGCGGGATGTGCGTGTGCGTGTGTGTGTGTGTGTATGTTTCGGGGGTGCCGAAACCCAGCCGCGCGGGCTGCCGTGTACCGGTCTTGCCGGGCCATGCCGCCTCCATGCCTGGCACCATCTCCCACCCCAGGGAGCCGCCGGGCATGGCGGGGGCTGTGCGTGTCCGGGAAGGTGGGAAACATTGTTTGCATGAGAAAGGTGGCGGGGAGTGAGGGGCTGGGTTGTGAGTGGGAAGGAGAAGAAAGGACCCGGGGCGGGGGGGGGGAGATGTACTCCTGGCCTCCCCCTCCCCTCCTCCTTCTGCTCTTGCCCGGGGTATAACGGGAAGGCGGCGGAGCTGGCTTGTTTGAACTTTGGGACCGTTCGTGTTTGAGTTTCCGATTGCAGCGTGAGCCGGGGATCCTCCCCCGCCGCCCGCGGCCCGCCCGCAGGTTAAACACCGGGGCTCGCCGCCGCCTCCCCTCTGGCCACGGCTCCATGGTCACCCCTCTTTATCACATCTCGCCCCCTTTCCCCAATGCAGGCGGGATCGGCTGCGTGCTGCTGGGCTACGAGGACAGCTGCAGCCTTGAGAGTAGCGGGAGCAGCGGGACCCGGGACGCAGAGCCCAGCGACTCCCCGACACCCCAGCCCGCCCCTGGCGACCTGGGCACGGCTGGGGGAATGCTACTGGACCTGGCCGTCAAGCGGCCCGTGGTCAGGTCGAAAATCAAGGTAACCACCCGCTGCCCCCGCCGACTCTTCCCCTGGTGATGGGGTGACCCCAGGGCCCGGCTGCCAGCGGGGGATGCTGGGTGACAGCAGTCCCTCGGCATCTCGCTCCTGGAGGTGGCAGCACCCATCCCACACACAGATGGAGGCCCCCAAGAGCAGCTCACCGGAGGATGGCAGGGCAAAACCTCACAAGCGATGCACCGTAATCTTCCAGTGCCCTTTGCCTTCCCTTATCCCTGCCTGGGACATGCCGCCCCTGACCTGCTTGGCTCCAGTCCCGCAGGAGCTCTGAACCCAGCCAGGAAGGACCAGCCCTGGCAGCTGGGAGTCATGCCCCACGGTGCGTGGGTGGATCTCGTTCCTTAGCGTGGGGCCTCCTTAAAAGGCTGCCTTCTAGGCTGGAGTCAAGCCTTTGCTGAGGTGGGGGGCTGTGGTGAACCTTCCCTGCCCCCCTTGACTTATCAAGATAGCAGCTAGGAAAAGGTCTTCCTCCAAAGCTGTGAAAGGCCATTGCCACCTTGAGGTGGACCAGCAGGTTTGGGTGAAACAAAGCAATTATCTGTCCATTAACTTTGCTGAGGAGCCTCTGTGCTGCACAGGCAGGATCTCCTGCTGTCTGTGTGTCCCCTGGGCAGTGTCTACCGAGCAAAGCAGCCATTTCCCTCTCAAGGCTGAGAAGGCAAATGGTCCACATGGGCTCTTTGTGGTACCACAGAACCTCAACTGAGCTCCCAAAGCACAGTTGGTGATGCAGATGGGGAGGGGAAGACCATGTTGATCCCTGGACACCCAGGGTTCCCCTCAGCAGAGGTGAAGCCAGGCTACCCCCTGTGATGTGTTTACGGGAGGAGATGTGTTTTACCGGTGGCTAGTTAACACCTCGTTAAACCCTGGCCCTTGCTTTGCTGGATGGATCTGTACAAACTCCCCCTGTCTGCTGGGATAACAGGCCTTTGGGCCACCACCTTATTGCTCTCATGATTAACACTTAAGTTTTCACCTACCTGTTGCCCCAGCTTACAGCCCAGCCTACATCCCAGTTGTCTCCCCCTCTGGTTTCACACCTTGTGATTTCACAGCTGCCTTTTTGTTTCAACTTTTCTTTACAATTTGGGTAGTATTTCTGCAGTAGTAAGTACAGGAGGAAGATCGGGGAAAGGAAATAAATGGCACTTCAGGAAACAGAAACACCAAACATAGTTCTGTCTTTATGACCAGCTTGTCCCTCTGCTGTTTGACTTTAACCTGGCCTGTTGGCGACTGTCACAGCAAAACCTCCTTTTGGCAGAGTTGGGTTTGCTCAGCCTGCCATAGAAACTCTCCCAAAGCATCTGGGACATGTGGGCACAGTGCCACTCTGATGGCTTTCCCCAGTGCTGAGCAGGAGGGTGTCTGCTTCCCCATGAGCCAGGGGGCTGATGGGGACACGTTTGCATCTGCCCAGACATTAAAGCTGAGGAACTGCTCTTCCCAAGAGCTGAATCATCATTGTCTCCCTTAGTCAAGTTAGGTCATGGTGGTGATGCAATATTTTTGGTGTTAGTAGCAGAGAGTGAGGAGATTAACCCCTAATGATGCTCTGCCCTTAATTAATGAGCCAGGGAGACCAAGGGGAGGAGATTAATGCCATTGTTTTGGTCTCTGCTTAGTCAGCACAAAGTGCAGTTTGATTTATCTCACCAAACCTACCTTTTTGGGCTTTTTTCACTGCTAGCTGGTTTGTGAGGGACTCACAGCAGCGGAAAGGCACCACATGGGTATGACTTTCTTACACCCAGGAGGGCCTCCTGTCCCCATCCAGGATATAGCCGAGTGTAGGAGTAAACACACGTGTGTGACCCCATGGAGATATGTTCGTAGCCTAGGCCCACGTGTGTATGGAGCTAGCTGGATGAAGGACCCTGCCTCTGGAACACCGTTTTAACCACTGCATCCAAGCTGACCAGACACATGAAGTCTCCCTCTTGACTGCAATGGAAGCATGAAGGTTTTCCCCAGCAAGGGCCTCCCAAATTCTTTCAGTTTCCATTTTAAATGGAAACCCAAGAGTTTTTCATGCCACAATAAGCCATCCCTCCTTATTTTGTTTGTTTCCTGATGGTCTTTGCCATCTCAGTGTCTACTCACTCAGTCCTCTTCCCTTCCTCAGTTCACCACTGGCACCTGCAATGATGCTACGATGCATAGCTGCGAACTGTGTGGCAAAGGCTTTCGCCTGCAGCGGATGCTCAACCGTCACATCAAGTGTCACAGTCAGGTGAAGAGACACTTGTGCACCTTCTGTGGAAAGGGCTTCAACGACACCTTTGATCTGAAAAGACATGTCCGGACCCATACAGGTGAGAACGTGTTTCCCAGGGACTTGCAGGCAGCTCTGGATAGCGGGAGGTGGAAGATGGGGTGGTGAGATGGAACAAGGAGAAGGAGAGGGTGAGGATGATCTGGAAAGACAGTAATCCAAACCCCAGGTAAACAGCATTTGCAAAAAATAGCAGGGACGTGGTGAAGGAAAGACATGAGTATGGGCAGTTAAAAGTCCCAGGGCTGATGAAATCTGAGAACTAGTGAAATCCATGTGAAGCAGTATGGGTGCATGAGCTGCCATCTTGATCTGGTGTAGACACAGCCATGTGCTGCCATGCCTGGGTCAGAGAGGCTGGGATAACCCACCCAGGATAATCTACCCAGGATAATCCACACAAGATAACTCAACACACATTACTGGGACTGGGACATCTTATGAGGAAAGGCTATGAGATTTGGGGCTGTTTAGCCTGGAGAAGACCAAGGGAGGACCTTATCATCACTTAGGGACCTTATCAACTGGGGTGGACGTCAGAAGGGTGGGGTGACACTTTTTTCTTGTAGCGTCCAGAGACAGGAAAAGGGGTAATGGACATAAACTGTGATGCCAGATTTCTGGAACACAAAAAGTTCTACTTGAACACAGGGAAAAACTTCTTTAGTATTGAGGTGAGGGAACCCTGGCACAGGCTGCCCAGGGAGGGTGTGGAGGCTCCTTCTCTGGAGATTTCCAAACCCTCCTGGACACGTTCCTGTGTGACCTGATGGAGGGGAACCTGCTTCAGCAGGAGGTTGGGCTGTATGATCTCTAGGGTTTCCCTTCCAACCCCAGCCATCCTGTGACTCTATGATTACCAGTCCAGCATGTACCGGTGAGCAGAGGCAAGCTGTAGATACTTTGCCCTCTAGAGGCAACGAGCAGTAGTTTCTCAGGTTTTTTTTGCCGTTGTGAACCTTCCCTGCTGCCTGTCCCTTGGGATGGGGTTACGGTTTGGCTTTGACATCGTCTGGTGAAACCAGAGTGCGGTTCAGGGAAGCCTTCAGCTTCTTTAGGGAAACTAGGAAACACGTCCGACTTGTGCTAACCCTGTGTGCCCCATCCCTGCCTGCTTTGGGCTACCAGCTCCTCCAGCCTCCTTTCAGAGCTGTTTCCCTCTGCACATCCGGCCACCAGCCTAAACCATCTGTACTCACTTGTGCAGGTCACAGCATGGGTTGAAAACCAGGATCAGTGGGTTGAAAATCTTCTGACAGTGGTTCCTGCTCCGAATTGAGGTGGGGTTTAAATAAATTGCCTTTAATCTGGGCTAGTTCCCTCCTCCCTGCTTGCATCTACACTGGGTATACAGGCACAATGGAGATTGCTCTGATTTAAGTCCATGATGGCACTGGAAGAAAGAAAAATCATCCACTTCCCTGCTTGTCTCACTCTTGTTCCCATGTGGCTTCCCTGAGCTAGAGGGATGTGCTTTCTGAGGCTGCTCTGCTAGAGGTGAAGCAGCTCTGTTGGTAGTCAGGAGTTCTTTCTCAACAGTCAGCCTCACTAAAACAATGCCATCCACTTTGATGGGGAAGCATTGGCCAGAGCAAGCGTTTTGGGCTGTTTTGGTTTGTTTACAAAGCTTTCATGTGGAAAGGAAAGCTGCTGGCCACGAGCAAGGAGCTGCCGCTGGGGTAGGACTGAAGTGTGGAGTCAGTGCTGCTGAAAGAATTGATTTTTCAACCTATCTCCTCACCCTTTGAGATTCAGAAACTAAATTTAAGAGAGTCTCTGTTCAGGAGCTAAATATATTTTTCTATATAGTTATATATATATGTGCTGTGGCAAGTAGGGTGGAATGTTCTATGCAGGATTGGAGCCAGTTTTGCAAAACTCTGTAAGAGAGGGGGGATCTTTGTACGGGACAGGAATGAAAACCTACTGTCCTGGAAACGTGAATCTTACTGTTAGATTGTCCCCAAATTTGCTAGAAGAAATCTGGCATCACTATTTCTCTGCTCCAGTGTGAAGCCAGGATGGACACTCAGATGTAGTGTATTTGCCCGTTGCCTTGACTCATGGTGAGGATGCAGGCTGGTTTCAGCAGCAGGACCAGTCACCTATTGACATGTGTCTTTTCCAGGATGAAATATGGCATCTCCGAAAGTGATGGCTTTTTCTTTGTCAAAGTTGATTGCCGTTGAGGAAAGCTGGGCTGTAATTGAGTGTTAAAAAGAAGACAAACGGTCTGGGAGTGGTAGGGTGGGCTTAGTTTTGTAGCTACAGGTGCTTTGGTGAATGTCAGTATTGCAGTGGAAATTGTTGTGCAGTGCTTGTAACCCAATGTGCAGCAATAGGGTAGTGCCAGAGAGGGTGAAAACCAGACTAGCTTCATGGTATAAGCAGACTTCAATACTAAAAAGTAACTGATATACACAGGAACATAGTATTTTAAAAGGAATCTTAAGTAGTGGAGAGGTTCCCACACTGTGCCAAACCTGGCACTACCTGTCTTATGCTTGTGTGCGTGCCTGTGGAGCAATGTCGGCAGCAGGAAACAAGGATACGGAAGGCTTAAGTTGTCTTCAGAGGAGCATGAAACTGCACTCAAAGTATCATTTGTAAAAGATACATTTTTGTGTGTGAATGATACTGATGATTTGGAATTAGTCTTCAACTGTAGTTTAATGTAACTGGAGCATCCTCACAGCAGTAGGCTTTTAAGAACCTTCAGGTTTAAGCCAGCACACAGGGATGATTTCCTTTCCCAAGATTTGCAAAAATGCAGTTAAGATGCTGCTTACTGGAATGCCTGATTACCTGATTAGTTTCTATTTCTGGCAGAAAGATCAGCAACTGAGTGGTGAACTTAGCTCGATGATTAGAGTCACAGCTGTCTGTGAAGACGTGTGTGCTTTGCTGTTTCTTGCCTGGCTCACTGTAGCTCTGACCTTCCCCACACTCATGTTTCACCTTTCATCAGGAAAAGAGAGAGATTTGGTAACTCCTTGCATCAGTTTCAAGTTTGGGCTTTGCTTGAAAACTTACCGAGCTAGTCTAGTAAGTAAAATCACAAGTGGTTTAGGTTTGGGGGTTTTTTTGACAAGTATCACCAAACCCTCAGCTATTTGTTATTCAAATACTGGAGGGTTGCTGTGACAGCAGTGGTGATTGGTGGTAAAAAGGGATACTCTCCACTGCCCCGTGTTTTGGGAATGTTGGTTTTCTGTACTGAATGAAACTGTACAGGCATTCAAATTACATGCCAGCCCACCTTCTCTCTCCTCTGGAGACACACGTATGTTATTAATTTTATCTTGACACATTTCTCTTCTAGAATCACAGAATCCCAGAATGGTAGGGGTTGGAAGGGACCTCTAGAGATCATCCAGCCCAATCCCCTGCTAAGGCAGGTTCCCCTCCATCAGGTCACACAGGAATGTATCCAGGCGGGTTTGGAAACCTCCAGAGGAGCCTCCACACCCTCCCTGGGCAGCCTGTGCCAGGGCTCCCTCACCTCAACACCAAAGAACCTTTCTCTCGTGTTTAAGTGGAACTTTTTGTGTTCCAGCTTATGTCCATTACTCCTTGTCCTGGCACTAGACACTACAGGAAAAAGTGTCACCCCATCCTTCTGACATCCACCTTGTAGGCACTTATAAGTGTTAATGAGGCCCCATTCAGTCTTCTGTTTTCCAGGCTAAACAGCCCCAGGTCTTGCAGCCTTTCCTTGTAAGAAAGGTGTTGCAGATCCCTGAAACTTCTAGAACATGAGCTTGTAATCTCAGTCATCACCTTTCTATTCTCTTGAGAACACTCTTGCTCCTTTAAATGCTGTGACTGCTGTATTTTGACATTGTGCTGTCCTTCATCAAAGGCTCATTAAGCTCAGCTCCCTGAAAAAGAAAAATTAACACCTAGCAAGATATAATATTTCATTCATTGAAAAAAACAAAATTAAAGGTTAGCTGAAACTGATGGTTTTACCTAATCACAGGACTTCAAAAAAGCTGGGGGTTAAAGGGGTCAGTTTTACGAGAGTTGATAATGGCTGCTTCTTTACGACTTGTTACCTCTGTGTCTGCCTATGCCTTCTTGAAGTGCTTCTAGGTTATCTAGGCCTAAATATATCACAGAATTATAGATGCATTTTGGTTGGAAAAGACCTTTAAGATCAGCCAATCCAACCATTCACCTCATGCTGCCAAGCCCACCACTAACCCATGTCCCTCAGTGCCTCATCTATGCATCTTTTCAGTATCTCCAGGGATGAGGACTCCACCACCTCCCTGGGGAGCCTGGGACAGTGTCTAACCACCCCCTCAGTGAAGTTCTTCCTAGTCTTCAATATAAACCTCCCCTGGTGCAACTTGAGGCCATTTCCTCTTGTCCTGTCATTCATAACTGGGGAGAAGAGACCTATCCTCACCTCTCTACAAACTCCTTTCATGTAGTTGTAGAGAGTGATCATGAATATCAACCCATTCCTGAAAATTTTAGCTTGAAAGTAAGATGTTTTATTTAGCCAGATCCTTGGTCTGGTAGCTCCCTGCCACTAAGCATGTGACATGCCAGAGCTTCACTTTTTCACTGGTTCCTGTAAGGAACATTAACTCAGAATGGTCATGGCTATCCTTTAACATTCCAGGGATTCGTCCTTACAAATGTGAGGTTTGCAACAAAGCCTTCACCCAGCGCTGTTCCCTGGAGTCCCACCTGAAAAAGATCCACGGCGTGCAGCAGCAATATGCTTACAAACAGAGGCGAGATAAACTTTACGTGTGTGAAGACTGCGGCTACACAGGCCCCACGCAGGAGGACCTGTACCTGCACGTCAGCAACGTGCACCCCGGCAGTGCCTTCCTGAAAAAAACCTCCAAAAAACTGGCAGCGGTTTTGCAAAACAAACTGAGCCCTGTTCTGCAGAGGAACTCGAAAGATGGTGACAAAGATGAGTGATGTGCTGGAGTACAGTGGTCTAAAGGAATGAAGTTTACATGTAAGACTATATATATATATATATAAAATTTTTTAAAAACCCTACGATTTTAAAAGAAATCCCTGAAATGAAGGGGATGCTTTGGGTAATGGGACTCTTTTGATGTTGGTAGGACCTCAACTTGAAAGACATATTCCCATTAATGATGCAAACACCAGACTTTTTGACTTGGTCAAAACCTGCTCCACCCCCTCGCCTCCACCCCGGGAAAACTTGGAAGAAACCGTCACCTCTTGGATGGGCTATTTACTGAATTGACATTCACACAGAATCTCAAGGGCTGGTAGGGACCTATCATCTAATTCAACCCTCCTGCCAGAGCAGAACCACCTAGAGTAGGTCACACAGGAACTCATCCAGGTGGATTTGGAATGTCCCCAGAGGAGACTCCACAACCCATCTGGGCAGCCTGTTCCAGTCAGTGCTTCCTCACCTGAACAAGGAAGAAATTCTTCCTTTTAGTTGTTTGGAACCTCTTATGTTCCAGCTTGTACCCGTTGCCCCTTGTCCTATCATTGGACATCACTGAGAACAGCCTGGCTCCATCCTCCTGACACCTGCCCTTTACATATTTGTAAACATTCAGGCAGGCAACCTATTTTCTGTTTCAGCTCCACCACAGGTCTGAGTGCTCCCTGACAAATCAGTTCAACTTTCCCCCACTGTATTTTGTAAAGATAATAACATTCACCTCCCCAACAAAAGCCTTTTGAAAAGTGTGGGTGGAAAGCACCCATGTGAGTACACTGTTCTATGCAAAATGAATTAAAATGGTCTTACAAACAGGGGTATGTTGTATCAGTTAAAACCCGCAAATCACCTCAGCTCTGCCCACTGTGTAGTTGGTGGGAAATATGATCTCAGGTGAGCTGAAACTATTTTTAAAGGATGGAGAACTTTTCTATTTCCTCCCAAACACTGTCTGCTAACGAATGACATCATTCCAGGGCAGACTTACAGTCATGTTTTTTAGGTACTTGAAACTGTGAAGTTTTATCATATTTAGATTTAAGTGTAGCCTTAACCCTGATGTTCCTGGCCTTGTCACGTTCACTTTGAGGATCATTACCACATCCTTTTAACATGCATCGATGTCAACCCAGAAACCCAAAGAAAACACTTTAATGACTTGAAGATATGTATTTTCTGTCCTGATGAAATGCAATTTTGTGTGTATTTTATGGTGTGTGTGTGTGTTTTATCTTTTAAATGCCCAAGTGCCTGTTCACTAATACAAGAGTGCAGTGCAATGCCATGAAAAGGGAGATTGAGCCAGTCTTTGCCACACAAGATCAGTGCAAAATTGTAGGCATGAATCTGGCCTCTCATCTGTCACCACTGTTGGTTCAAAAGGATCCTCCTGAGACTCATGCTACAAGGGAAGGAGGTGGGATGATGGTGAGGGACTGATACTATGTCTCTGTACTTTTGGACTTCCCCAACAGTCCTGCTGCAGCTCCTGTTGACCCTGGACAACCAAGAGGATACTACCAAGTGTGAATTTAGGGATTTAAAATACAGAGGAGAGAGATGCTCATGTAACTCCTGTTGTTGAAGCTGCCTGATACTTTAAGACTCCAGAAGTTTCTGCAGCCTTTATTGGGCACCTGGGTGTCTCTATTAGGAGTGACAGGGTGGGGTGGTGACTTCCTCAGCAACCACAAGGTACTCTGGTCCAAATGCATGTTATTCATCTGTCTCTCAACTTAATAGACACAGCTGCTAAACAGGTTTTACATCCATTTAAATGCATAATAATTCATGGATTTCATTTGTAGATTCCAAAAATTAATGTAGTCCTCCAAATAAAGCTGTATGTTTGGGAAAGGTATTCTGTACCTTTCACATTGAAAGACCAGCTGAAAAGTAACTCACCCAAAATACAGTCATAACCAGGGCCTTCATAGTCATGACTACTAAAACAAGATTCTGAGCATCTCTGTAAGTACGTTAAAAATCTGGTTTGTACAGGCATCTGCTTGAGCTTTTGTGGGAAAAAGTTTCTAGGGATTTTAAAGCATTTCTAATGGTGTTAATATTTAATTCAGCACAACTTTTGATGCCTAGGACCTTGAAAATGAGGATAATAAAGTGACACTACTGTGTAAAGAAGCAGCTTCTCAGCCTGTGTAACAGGAGAGTTTACAGAATACTTCAATAACTGGGAAGTCTGTGGAAGAGAAAGCATCTGAAGAAATTGGAAGAACTTTACTTTGCAACAAGACCTAAAGAACTTGGCACTGCTCCCCAGCTCTTCTGAGACCATGCAAATAGTAGAGTAGGGAGGCTGCTCGCTCTGAGCAAAGCTCCTGTGCTTGCAAATACATTTGACTAAACTGCCTGGTTATAAAGTGTTCACAGCTGGTTGAGCCAATTGTGCTGGTAGCATTTCCCTGTAACTTGCTCAGTGAGGTCTCTGTCATCAAACTGAAGTGTTGAGCCCAGCTCCTAGGTGGGACCGCTCAAGTACAATCCCTCTGAGCAGTGAGCAGGGCTCACCTAACTGCAGAGGAGCTGTGTGCTTCAGCTCTGCTGAAACCTCAGTCCTTATGCTGGAGCAGCTGAAGTGCAGCTGAAACCGTCCTTATTTATCTGGAGACATTTTGTGTGTGTGTGTTTATTTTCTCTCCTGTAGCACACATTGGTTTTGATTTCCCTCCAATATCACTGCTAAAGCATGTCCCTGGCAAAAGAATTACAGCCACGTTGAGGTGGTCCATCTATGTGACCTCAGTCAAAGTAAACATTCACAACAAAAGAAAAAAAAAAATAACAGTACACAGAAGAAAAATCACCCTGGACAGAGCAAAAGCTCTGACAAGCTAGATGTCATACATAGCTGGTGTAACTACCCTGATTATATGGCTGTTTCTTTTCTGCAGAGCAGATAGTGTGTGTAGCAGATGCCTCTGGCAGGTCAACTCAACAGTCTGGCAAGTTAGTTTAAACTGGACACAAAGTGGGTCTGAGTTTGCATCACCCTGGTGTCAGTCATCTGCCAGTTCTGTTAAAGGAGAAAACACAGCAGCTTGTGCCCCTACAGCGATGCTCCAGAGCTCACACAGGGATGTCTGAGGTGGCCAGACTTTCACAAGTAACTTCCACCAATACTGCCTTTGAAGGCTCTTTGCCCTCTCCCAGCTTTGTGACAGTACAGACTCATGCAAGACTTAAGATAGGTTTACAAAGTGAGACACAGACACAAGGCTTTTGTTAAACAAATGAACACAACTGCAGGTGCCCAAACTGCCCGGGCTCCAGATCGGTCCTTATTTACAGGATGAGGCTGAAATCGTACATGGTTCAGAGATTTCTAATAGCTGTATAATGCGCTGAGAAAGGCAGCAGTCCCACAAAAACTTTGCCAGACTCTTCCACAGTCTCCTGATTTAGCCAATCTCAATCAACACATGGAATTCAGTACATTTTATCACCTCCTGCTTCTGCCCAGGACACCTTACCTCTTGCTTAAGCCCACCCTCTGTGTACCAACAGAGCTAATTTTTCACAGAAAACTGACCACATTCAGTGATGTTGAGCCACCCGCTTGCTAAAATTCTGTCATGTGGGAAGATACCTGTAAAACAGGTAGAACGTCCGAGCACTCAGCATCATCCTAGTTAGTCATCACTGCACCTAGTTTCTCAGTCTCCACGGCTTGTCTTTTTAGATAGAAATCTAATTAAGCACAGAGTAATTGCAACACCACCAGACCAGGTTTGAATAAGCAATAACCACTATAAGTTTAATTGCAGAGGTTTCCACTTCTCAGTATTCTGGAGAAGCAGAAGATTAAGCACTGTAGAGGTTTAAGTTTCTTCAGCACCAAGCCTGCTGAAGTTTTTGGTTTGGGTTTTTTTTTTTGCTTTAGCTATGGTTCTGGGCTGATTTTCTTAAAGCTTATGGGTTGGTCATATTTTTATTTGTCATCTGCAGTGGTATTACAAAAACTCATACATACAATTCAGAAAAAAACCCAAAGAGAACAAGGCAAAAAAAGCTTTCCAGGTGTGCAACACGCAAAGTGACACTGCTTGACATCATTGAGGCTTATTCTCTGTCTTGACTTTACGAAATGCGCTTGAAAAGCAAATTTATTCACTTCATTTGAAAAAAACCCAAAAACCAAACCACCCCACAAAAACACAACCCACTCAAAACCCAAACTGCATCTCTTCACCCCTCAGAAGACCCAGCTTCAAAGTCACAAGCCTGCTTTTAACAAAGAAACTTATTTGTATTGGCAAATGCTGCAACTTGACATTGGAGACCGTTCCACATGGAACAATCACCTCCTGCTTTTGCTCCTCATCAGCTTAGACCCACAGTGAAGTCAGCAGAGCCCAAGACAGTTGCAGACTTGGCCTGCATGGAGCCTCACAGCCTACAAGGTACAAAGCTCATTTACACTCATAGTTGTTTTAAGTGGGCCACACAGCCCATTCAAAGACCTGTAGGAGGAGCCACCAGTAGGAGTCAAACTTCCTACCTTTCAGAACACTTGCTGGAAATTTCTAAGTGTATTGGTTAGCAGTTCTTTTCCTCTTTCACTGAGCCTCTTCTGTGACATGATCACTTTCCCTTAGTATTTTAAGTGCTTATAAGAACCTTGGTTCTAATTCTTTGTGCAGTTTTTCCAGTTGTTGCTGTTAGAACAACCACAAATAGTAATGAGCCTGTTAATAGATACCTTTGAGATGAGGAGCAAGAACTAAGCTGACTGAAACTCAGACTGCCACAGTCATTTGTTTATCATTTGCATTTCTCTCAGCTCAGACAACGCAGATTGTTGCTTTGCTTTGTCGACCAACTTCATTTTCAAAGCCTCAGTCTCGCAAGAGTGTTTTTTAACCCGCCTCTCCCTGAAAAATGACAAAAGCGGGATCATTTGAATGAATGGTTTGACTTACAACAGAAAAACTTTCCCATCAACCTTATAAACTGTGTGGGGAAAAACAGAGATTAAGTTAACTTTGTGCTGCCCAGTCTGCTTAAGTCACCTAAACCAAGCAAACATCTCCTTGCCTTTTATTTTTTAGGCAAAGTTACTAAAAAAATCTAACATGTATTAAAAAACGGCAGATTTAAACAAAGGATTCTTGCTTTGGCCCTGTGCTCAGACCACGTGCCTCCATAGTTTACAGTCAGTTTTTGTCCAAGTACTCTTCAAGGCGCAGGAGCCACTTATTCCAGTACTGCAAACACTGAGCAGGATCCATGAAATGCGGATGTGCAGGGGAGCCGTCCTTATAGGCAACCACAACGAGTCCACAACTAACCTGCAGTTAAAAACAGAAGGGCTGTCAGAAATTCAACACGAATGTGCAACTTCAACCAGTACTTCCAAAAACCAAGTCTTTGCTGCAAAGGGTCATCTTAACACGTAAGTGTCTTAAATCAGAAATGGGGAACAAAAAAGGAGCAATAATCCACCATAAAATGTGTGGAGACCAACATTCAAACGCTCCCAAGACTCAGAGTCCAAAGTTCTGACTGACGTTGGTGAAAGCCAAAAGACTCAAACACTGAGTATCAGAGTGACAGAGTCTATTTAAACCTTGCCCATGCTAGTAACATTCCCAGTGACTGATGAGGTTTTGCCTAGGGGGAGGTCACATACCAGACTTGATACCATTCTCAGTCTGAAGGAAACGGTTACTTAGGTGTGTTCTGACATCTTTTTCACTTAACAAACATCTTAACCCAAATCCTAAACAGTTACCAGCATGAAGAGAAAGTGGTGGGGGACAGGAAGCTAAGAGCAGAATACTAGAATTATTACCAGCATTTCACCCTGCAAGGATCATGTTTAAGTTCTTGTCTTTACTGACCCCTACAGTATTGTAGAAAGTCGCACAACCTATAAATTACCCTGTTCTCTTCTGCTTTATTTTTTCTCCCTTCCAGTGCTTTGCATTGAAATAACAATCCTTGAGGTCAAGCAGGACAAGCCAGAATTGCATTTGGCATCTTTAAAAACGTTATTTCACTGTCTTCTGATTAAAGGATTGAGAACACAGTGCTTTCCCATGAGGAAAAAATGTACAGCTTCCAAACACTCCAGGTAAATCACTTAGTCCCTCGCTCATGGGAGATAGTAACACATGATGTGTCCCATTCCATTTCCCTGTTTACAGGCTCTTTCACTTTACTATTTCTCCTCCATTTCCTACTCTTGACACAAACAAAAATCACACAGAACAAAGCATTGGGGGTTGCCCAAATGCCAAGTCACTGTGAGTTAATCTGGCTTCCTAGGATTCTAAGCATCCCTTGGCCTGACTAAGAAGCTCCTTAAAACTACTGAAAATCTGCTGTTGACAGGCAAAGGCAACAGGATCAGCAAGAGCACGGGAGTTATTTCACAGTATGTCAGCTTAACCTGATCTAAGCCTGGGCTGCTTTGTCACAAATCCTACCAGCAGTTCCATGATCGACAGCAGGTGCTTAAGGCATTAGGTGGGGAGAAATAAAACATGGGTGCTGCTGCTTGTCTTGGCAGGTAGCAGGCCTACTCACCTGGAAGTCATAGTTGGCATCATGATTTATGGCTCCAATATATGCTGCAACCTGTAACGGGTTGTCAAAAGTGTTCTTCAGAAATGGCTTTGGTTTCTCTGAAGTTTTCCAGTCAATCACACACAACTGGCCTCTGCAGGAGAGAACAAGACAGGACAACGTTTTAAACTTCAGTTTAGTCATAAGTAAGAAATGAGAGATGAGACAGCAAAGAGTTTGTGTCATACAGAGAGAGTGTAGGTATCACTCTCAGCTCATTTCAGTATGATGTCACATTGCTCATTATTATGTCTAAGCAAGTCTCTTCTACACTGGTAGTTTAGATCTCAAAAATCAAGACTTATTAACACCTGCTGCAGTTCCTAGCAACTGCTGAGGATCACTTAACCCTGCCCCGCTCATACTCTGCTTGATTAAGGAATCCTCCACAAGAAACAACACTTCTGTCATCAGGTTAATCCAGGGGAGTTCATCTACTTTGCTGCCCTTAAAAGAGCTGCACAGCTGCCCCTCAGCATCTCAGCAACACACCTGCCCCAGCCTGGGCACTGCAGCACTGTGACACACAGGCACTGGCAGGTTCCTCAGAGAGCCAGGACCTCACCGATACTTAGCCACGCAGTCTACCAGGCCCAAATACTGAAGAGTCTCATGCTGAACTGCACTTTCCAGAGCTTTCACTTCACTGATATCTTTTAAGACTTGTTCCACACTCGATAAGTAGCCAGAAATAGTAACATCTTCTCTCTGTTCCTTAGTTGTCATCTCTTCAGACAGGAAGACAGATTCCAAAGCTTTATGGAAGAGCTCTCCTTGGAGGAAAAGATCTAAAAAAACAATGTGAAAAAACACCACATTTTAGACACTACTCATAATACCCGATGGATTTGTAGTCTATATATTACACAACAAAGCTCTTAAACCAGTTCTGGTTTTCCTATTGAAAGCTTCAAATGTGGAGAGGAGAAGGGAACAAAACAGAAAAATAAACTGAGTGTCAGGAGAGAAATTAGTATCTCTTACTTCACTTTTTTGGTCTCACTAATTACTCAGAAACAAAACAATGATTTTTATTTTAACGTTTGCTATTCAGAGGCATTTGTGAATTTCTAGGAATTAAAAATATTATTCTAGGCACCTTTTCCTGCATTTTCTTCTTCTGCTGTATTGGTTCATTTGAACAGAACCAATCTCTTCCTGAAACAGGTGGGCATAGTTCTAGGGATAAGGGTTTATGTCAGAAATGATTCTACGAAAGATAAAATTTAAATAGTTATGTAAGGTTCATTATACCACCTTATTCACTGAAGTACTCAATAACTCAAAAAGCATAAACACTGAATATTCAGTTTTAAAAAGCGTAATATTTCATATAAGGAGCGCTCAAGTACTTATCAACCTTGGTACAACAGGCTCTGTGCTATCCCTCAGGTCCTCCCAGATCCCCTTCAGTTATACAGCTTGGAGAAAGTCACCTTTGTTGGCCTTACAAAAGGAAAAGGTCTAAATGCATGGCAATTTCATAGAAGAGACTATATATACTGGCTAATGGTTACTGAAGAACTTCAACATAAGCAGCAAGATACACAGCTTTTTAAACACTCAAGATGATATGATTTCAGAATCACACACAGGAATGCTTATCTCCATCTCATTACAAAGGAACTTTGCATCTGCAAATAGGCTCAACAACATCTGCTACAAAATATTTGTAAATAGATAACAGCAAATAGAGAAATACAGGAGAGGCAGATAGAACAAAGGTTGTCAACTCTTCTCATTTCCCACATTTCTGACTCCATTTTAGTGGTCCTAGAACAAAGATCAGAGCTTAGATTCACTGACAACAGCTGCACTTGTAACATCTTCTTGCACCTTGAAAGGGAAACAACTTAATCATAGAATGGCAGGGGTTGGAAGGGACTTAATGGATGTCTAAAATACTTGACTTGTAGGGCCAGACACTACAGCTCTGCTAGCACGTCCCAGCCGATTGTTTGGACCACTGCTTCTACTTTGCAATCACACTCTGGTTAGACTTACTTTTAGTATACTCTGCAAAACCATCTTTTCCAAGTTCCTTTATCATTTTCTGTTTCCACCGTTCTAGATAAAAGGCTTGCTGTGGAGAAAGAGTCTGTTGAAGAATACGGGTAACACTGGGCATTTTTGTTTTTTGTAAAGCGATTCTCATGGGGAGCGCTGAATCACTGCTGGGAAAGGGAATTCTCTTGTTGGAGTTCATTAATGGAACCCAGTTCTTAGGAGTTTTTGCTTCAGCTTTAACTGGAGGTCTGTGTTTATCTGGTGGCCCATATAACAAATTGTCTTCTTCAAGTATTGTCTCTGGTGTTTGGGCGCTGGTTTTGTAAGATGTAACAGAGTAGACCAAGTTCTTGTATTTTTCTTGGTCAACTTGTTCATAAGCATTCACTTTTTTCTTTTTACTATAAAGACAGGCAGAGGTGGCCAGACACATGTGTGGGAATTGCTTTTGGCAAAAAGGTATTTGAAAAAGTGTTTCCAGTTTCCTTGGTTTCCTGAACAGTAGCTGTAGGAATTTCATTCTGACAAAAAGCATCTGTGAGCAGTTAAAGAGTTTTCTTTCCTCTGTTAGAAATGGTCTTGTGTTTCCATATTTTCTCCCTGGGGGAAAAAAGAAAATTTTGATTTCCAGAATCATAAAACTTGACCATGAACCTGTTTTTGACAAATAAAGAACTTGCTATGGTCATAAAGTGTCTTCGTACACTTTATGCCACTATATTTAGATAAATAATACAAAAGGGAAAGAATCAACAAGCAGTAAGTAGAAATTATCCTGAAAAGAACTGGTGCTGGCCCACAAAATCTGAAATAAGACAAGCACATAAAGATGTTGCAAGCAGCAAATGCTGCAGCAGTGGATGCTTTTACAGCAACAGTATCAGAACCACTGTAAAAGTAGACATAACCCCCCTGATCTGCAACAAATAATCTCCCAGAAAGAGAGAGGGGGGAGACAAAAAAAGGCTATGCAGATGAGAATTAAGCAAATTCATTGTTGGCATTAAAAATATGTAAGCTTATAGTGGATGCCCAATTTAAGAGGATTGTGGGAACAAATTACCTTCTGGAAAATTAAAGCATGTTTTTCTTTTTTATACCTAAGAGAATGCAGATAGCAGCAGTACATACATTCTGAAATTGGGTGACCCGAGAATGGGAAAGATAAGGAGAAACCAGATGTACTGCAAATATCTTCAGATTCAAACAAATCTTTCAAAGACCAGACAAAAATATAAAAGTATTTTTCTAAAGTGAGTTTCACACACAGATGTGATCTAAGACACTTAGGAAGTCTGAAAGCAAAATCGGTATACCACAAATACTGTTCTCATTGCAGCTTTCACATCCATGTTTTAACTGCAGTGCCAAGTCCTAGGAAAGTTAATACATGAAGATAAAATGTACACACGTGAAAAGTGGCATTTAAATCAATTGTAAATACTTGCTTACAATCAATTGTAAATACTCGAGGCTCTAATCTCCTACCGAAAGTTATCTGCATATCACTACAAAGTTCCCATCTGTCCCCTGCAAACAAATATAGCCAATGCACATTCCCATCTAACATCAGGGTTTTGTTCCTGACAACACTCTAACACTACTCTTTCCTTTCCCCACGCTTCTTACACAGCATTTCATACACCGCCCAACGCTTAGGCGCCCTGGAAAACAAAAACATGGTGGGAGTTATTTGGTATGGACTGACCCTGCACTTCTGCAGGACTGCAGTGACACCAGCATGTGGGTGCAGACATCTGTCACACAGAGTGGTTTGCAAAAATGGGACTGTATCAGCTGCAGCTGATCAGATCAGTCATCTTGTAACACAAGACTGAGACCTTGTTCTCCTCTCATACCGCTCTTCATCTGTGAATCACAGAACTTTAAGGGTTGGAAGGGACCTCAAAAGATCATCTAGTCCAGCTCCCCTGCCAGAGTAGGACCACCTAGAGTAGGTCACACAGGAACTTGTCCAGGTGGTGTTTCGAATGTCTGCAGAGGAGACTCTACAACCCATCTGGGCAGCCCGTTCCAGTGCTCCCTCACCTGAACAGGGAAGTTTTTCCTTGTGTTTCTCTGGAACTTCTTATGTTCCAGTTTTACCCATTGCCTCTTGTCCAATCATTGGACATCACTGAGAACAGCCTGGCTCCATCCTCCTGATACCCACCTTTTACATATTTATAAACATTAATGAGGTCACCCCTCAATCTCCTCTTCTCCAAGCTGAAGAGCCCCAGCTCCCTCAGCCTTTCAACAGAAGGGAGATGCTCCACTCCATCATCTTTGTGGCCCTGCACTGAACTCTCTCCAGGAGTTCCCTGGCCTTTCTGAACTCAGGGGCCCAGAACTGGACACAATGGAAGTTTAATCAGGAGTAGTCTTACTTTTTTTCTTACTGGCTTTACATTTTCATGTTAATTTTGTATGGCTTGGGCGAATAATAAATGTTCTGTAACTCAATGGCATGAAACTCAATATAAAGTCGATCTGTCAAATCTGAACCAGGAAAACACAATAAGGTTGGATCAGAAGTTTGTGTCACATAGAAGTGTCATTTCTGACCCAGTATCAAGTGCCCCACAGCCACATTTGCCATACTGTTGTTAGATGGTCTCACTCAGTGTTTAGTAAGGGTTTTCTATTATTACAATGCATATCAGTCAAAAAGATTAATGATTTATAAACTGCTTCATGGTCCATAAGGCAATAATACAGGAAAATAATGAAAGTAGTAACTGGTTAATTCTGCTACTGACTTTTTACAGTCTGATTAGATATAAAGCAAGCTACCTTAAAAGGGAAACCTTACCGTTTAAGATACTTTGAATATGTCATTTCCCTTTTTTAATCATTACATTATGCTTAGTATGAAACCAAAATAAATCTGCTTTTCTTATCCAACGGAACTCAGCTAGGTGGAGACACACTTGTTCTCTCATTTTCCAGTGCTCAACAGCAAGAATGGACATGACCCTCTGAGCATCCTCTGACCTTCAGATACCTCTCCAAACACCTGTCCTGCCTGCACACAAGCACCTCAGTCAGGTGCATTATGAAAGGACAAACCTGATAATACTATTCTATTGCCACAAAGGTGTGCAAGTTTTGCCAAAAAAAAAAGCCCAGAACAACCTGCATTAGACAGGTTGCTTTACACGGCAAGAAATTGGACTGTTTATGTCCTGGAACTTAAGCTCTTTCCTGCTTCATTTAACAGACATGTAAGGAAGTTCTACAAATTTAGGTGAAACATGGCTGAATTGTATGTTGCCTCTCCTTTCTTATATGATGGCAAACCCATTTCTACAGCTAGCTCGAGATTTGTAACAGCACACAGAGATACTTTTAATGAACTATACATGTGTCAATTTTTCAGTTTTCCTTGGGTTTTCAGTCAGTGAATTTTGTACATCTTCCCTGTTACTACCAATTGTTCTCATCAATTTCATTTTTAACAAGCTCCTCATGTTTTATCATTTGATTATCATAAAGCAGCTCGGTTCTGCAAAGCTACTATGCCAGGATTTAGAGCAAGTCCTTCTTCTCAGAAGGCTATCACATTTAAAATTAGACTTTTTGGTGTTGGAATGGGATTGGTTACCTGAGAGAATCTGCCCCTTCCTGAAAAATAAGTAATGAACAATATTAGCACATTACTGCGGGTGTCAGTTTGCTGCAGGAGGTAACAAAAAATAAGAACAAAAATGTAAATGTTAGGCTTTAATATGATAAACAAATTGCTTCACTGTATTTTTTTCATCATAAAAAGCAACACAGAGAAACAAATCTCTCCTCTCTTGGGGTTTGCCTCTAAATAAAGCTGCTGAAGTGGAGATTTAAAACAGGAAAAAAATACCCTTATTCCAATGTAATAGATCCCAAGCTTGTAGTCTTAAGCTATTGTTTTATGACCATTAATATGCTTATACAAGTGCATTAATCAAACCAGAATACATGCAGGGATAATGACCGTGTATTTGTTACATTAGCCAGAGCATAAAAGGAAAAGTTTATTCAGTCTTTGTGTCACCTGCAGTAGGCAGGATGATATTTGATTCAGCGTAAAGCCCCCTTAGTAAGTTGCCTCCTCAATATTTTTTAAAGGGATACATTTATACCACATCAGTGTTTTCAATCATAGTGCTACTGAAATATGCAATATTATGAGCCCTAGAACTAATTCACTGCAACACTGATGCAACGTTTCAGTTATGTCTAGCATGAATTTTAAGCTAACAGCCTATATTGTTCTAGAGTAATATTGGTGGAAACATTTGTTCACTCCATGAAATGAACCATCAGGAAAGGGAAAGTTTGACAGCTCCTACGCTGTTCTACAAAATCATCTTTCCAGGATTGCAAAGGAATAAAGAATGCTTGTATCTAGTGAAACAAAGAACCACACATTTTTCAATAAATGGCAGTGACATTTCTCTGCAAATAACTTACATTTATAAGAAAGAAATGGAGCTGGAGTAGTGTAGATCTACTCTTGTACAACAAACAGAATTTAATTGTAGTTTCTCCCTGGGGAAGCCTCTCTCCTCTCTCTGAAAGAATTTGTGTTCGATGACTGGTAGAATTGCTTCATGTATTCCATGATGAGCCACACTGGAGAACTGAACACAAATAAGATAACCTGGAGAAGAAAAACAAAAAGAAGGAAGACTTCTCCTTATGTTTTTCAAGCTAGTTGACATTGCAACTTCAATAACCACACTAACACAACCAAGGAAGCTTTTCCAGGATAGGAATGAGTGGCAGAGACAAAAAAAAGGTTACTTCAGAAAATGTTCACATCCATAAAAACCTTCCTGCAACTATGGTTTCAGACAACAATTGGTGTAGCTTTTTCTCCAGTCAGATAAAAAGCAGCACTAGCTTACTTCAGGGATATTAAGAAACAGCACCACTAAACCTAGTTACAGATCTGTTGCCCTATGTCCCTAAATTTGAGGACAGCAAATCCACCGATGAAGGTATAATCTTAAGTTAACAAAATGGCTTTTCTTTGGAAGAGTATTACTATTTGATGTAGAAAGGTGAGAGTAACCCCATCTTCTTGGTCAGAATGCCCACTTTCTCTCTTTTTTTTCTTTTTCTGGTTACAGCAGGGCTTTGACAACGATATCACTTTTAGGATTTTGCATACTTGCTCATTGCTTGTCCCCAGTCTCTCTTTCTTAGTTTCTTGCAACTAGTAAGCTAAATCGTTGAACCTAGCCAGGTTAAAAATACAGGTCCCTCATTTCGGGAATTTAAGAGCAGGGAGAGAAAAAGGAGACTTGAATTTAGCAACACAGTTTAAAGCACAAGCCTAGTGGACCAAAGGGACAACAAGCTTCAGCGCTGGAAAGGGAATTAATGGGAAATAGGGTTGTAAAACAAAATCAGCGTTTTTAACAAAGCAACCAGTGAAAAAGCTAGCCTAATACCAACAAGTGCCGTGCAGAGACAACCTTTCTGCACGGGCACCAGGTGCCTGAAAATAACAGCATTTCACAGCCTACGCTTATGTAAAGTTTTTTTCTCACTCCCTTAGGGACAAGTCGTTGCAGATAAGAAGCCGTGCTCGCCGCCGGCCTGCCTCATCAGCCATGCCCACGCAACCTTGCGCCGTGCCGCCACAAGCCCCGCTCGGATACAGACGCGGCCGCAGGGTGCCCAGACGTACAGTGGGGGTGCTGGGGTAACACCACGGTGAGAGGGAGCAACAGGCCCAGCAGTCGGAGCAGGCTGCTACTCTCCCTCAGCTACCCCAGGCCTGGTGAAGATCCTTTTTCCCCCACCACCATAGGTGCTACCGGACGGACAGCCCCTCCGTCTTTCCCTCTCCGCGCCGCGAAGCGCTGCAGGTGCCCTCTGAGGACCACGGCCTCCGCCGGCCCGGCCCCAGCTCCCTCACGGACAGCATCCCCAAAGAGGGGCAACCTAAAACGGCTGTTACCTCAGTGCTGCGTTTCCCGCCAACGGCCGCCACCGCCGCCCTCCCTCCGCATGCGCGCTCCCTCACGGGATTAGTAGTTCCTCCGCGCTGGGTGAGAGGCAATGAGGGGGATGTGGGTTCTCTCTTTCTCTTTTCCCTTTTTTTTGTGGGGGGGGACATTCCTTTCAAACTTCTAAAGAGAATAACCTGAATCCTTAAAACCAAGGGGGGGGGGGGAACCCACAAAAAAACTCCCCGCCAAACCCCAACATTTCGCCACCATCTTGGATGAAGGCAAACAGCACTCTGCCCTTACCCAAGATGGCCTCCACCCCTGAGGGGAGGGCACGGCGGTCTCCCCTGGGAGCGGGGCACGCGCTGGGCCGCCGGAACGGCGGGGGTGTGTCGCTGGCGGCGTGAGGCGGACGCGGCTCCGCCCCGCCATATATGAGGCGGCGGCGAGGACGAGGTAGACGAGTGGGTGTTTGTGCTTGGGTGATATGGCTTTACTTCGGGAGGACGTGCAGAACAAGGTGAGGGTGGCTGTCTGGGTCCGGTTGAGACAACCGGTAGGAGTGAGGGCCGCGCTTAGTCCTGGGCTGGCTCCGCGCAGTGCGAGGCGGCTCCCCGCCCTCTCTTTCCACCCGGCACTACAGCGGCAGGGACAGGTTTTAATTTTTCTGCGTTTTCGGGTTTGTTTTTTTTTAAAAAAATCGTTTTCTTATTTCCCGTGCCCTGCGCCCAAGGTTCTATCAGGGCAGGTGATCCGGGCGCAGCAGCCCAGAGGAAGCGTGGGACACTGACTCTGAAGGAAGAAGCGCCTAGAGAAGGATAGCGAGAGTGGAAGAAAGAAGGGAAAACGAAGTGGGAAGGAGGAGAAAGAAAGGGGTCTGCAGCTGTCAAAGGCGGCGCAGGCTGTGAGTGGAGCACCTAGTTGGCGGGAGCAGGGTGACAAGCAGGGCCTTGGAGCTGTGGGAGCTGGGCCTGTTTGTCGGGACGTGTGGCTGGGCACTAATAATGAACTGCTGGAGGCACTTCTGCTAGAGGTGTTTGCACTTGCTTTTCTTCAGTGGTTGAGCTGCCTTGTGTGTTTGTGACCAGCCTTCCTGGTTGTGTGGCCTGTGTTAATTACACTATCAGCTATCGCTTCAGCCGTGATGCCTCTTTCATTTGTCATACTGGTAGCTCACTTGGTTTTTGTTTCTCTGGAGTAGTGTTGAAGTGCTAAGGAAGCTTGTGTTTTGTCTTTGAGGGAGTAATGGGTGTTACCCAATATTAAGACTCTCAACTTCTGAGAAGAAATGCAAATTACATGCTGAAACAGGAACTTTGTGAATTAATATATATATGCATGTAGACAATGCTTGGCTTTATTTCTCATGCTGGACAAGCTGCCTGGCTTAATTTACCTAGTCTACCTGGTTTAATAACCACCTCCAACAGACCTTGAATAGAAGGTAAGACAGCCCTGTAACAGTCTGCAAGTTGTCTGTTTGACTCTTATACTGTTGCATCTGAATGTAGTTTTGCATTGTGGCTAAGCTTAACTTGATTACAGGAAGATGGCTTGTATTTTTAGCTTTTAAGACCACTTAAGTCTTTTCAGTCTCTATTTTCTCTGTCTTTTTGGAAGATGTATGTTAGGTGACTTGAGGGCTAGAATTAGAGCTGCCTTTCAACTTTTTCAGGTAACTTCCTTTCACCCGCTTTCCTTGCATATGAGTCTTTTAAAACATCAATGCCGTAGAACACGGAAAGTTTGTTGAACAAGTGTTTCCTAATTAGTTACTTTAGTGTGTGAAAAAGCCAGTGCTATAACCTTTTTCTGCTGCATGTGAAACTGTTAAAAGTATCTGGCATTTGAGAACATAAAGACCTGGACTCAGTATGCTTGCGGGAGTGGCAGGTGATGGGTGGAGGGGAAAGTAAAATAACTGACTTGCAGCACGTGGTAACTTTGTATGTTCGTGTACCTTTTCTAAAGCAGATAGGAATATTGGGGGGAGGGGGAGATGTTCCCACAGTGAGAGCTGGAGTAACTTTAAGTTCTCATGCTCAATGGCCAAAGATTAACTAGCTTGTTTCAGGTAGCAGGGGTGTATGCCAGCAAGGGGAAGGATAGAAATATTCCCTGTCTTGTCTGTTCCTGTTAAAATAAGGAAACAGCAACATGGAACTACTGTGTGGCCAGTAGATAAAGCCTATGGCTATAAAGGAAGCTTCATTAAGTATTAACCTTGAATAGGAATCATTGCTAAGCATAAACTAAAAACTGACTCTGAGGTGGTGAAGCAGGAGAGGATCGGGATGTTGTAGGAAGAGAGAGGGTCGGATGAGGGTGATCGGAAGTGCAGTGGGAAAGATGGTGTAATCTGTCTTGGGGAGGAAAAGGCACTTCAGAAAGTGAAGAGAGTAATGAGATTGCCAAGCTAAGCTTGTGCAAATACCCTGGCATTTCTTTATGTCAGTGGTTTGATAGTATTTTAAAGGCTCCAGTCTGCAGTTAAAGTGTTGTAGATCAAAATACTGAGAGTATTGTACCTGCTGTTTCTCAGAACAGACAGTGGAAGACAAAATGGTATGTCATTGCCTGAGGCTTGCTGTTATCGCTCCTGAACAATGGAGCTGGACAACTTGTGCTACATGCTCTGGAAAGAATGAAGACCTACTAGATCTTGCTTATGAAAAGAAAACTGCTCTTGTATGCTGCTGGGCCCAAAGGCAAGTAGGGAGATGAACTGCTAGTAAAGGAAAAATAACCAGATAAGGGTAATGTACTGTCAAGGACATACAGCATCTGTGAAGCTGGCCCAGTGGCTCACACTCATGACACAATTTCAGATCCATGGGAAGTAAAAAGAGCATGGTGAGACTGTATTGCTGAGTCTTTCTACCACCAGCTCTGGCCTTGTTGCAGGAGATCAGCAAAACATTCCTGTAAGTGCTGACTGTGGCTTAGGGCTTTGCTTCTGTTGCACAATTTCCATTTTAGCTGGGCATGCTTCATGTTGCAGAGGGCATACAGGCCAAAGTGCTTGGCTATAGGCTGTGTGTTGCAGGCAGTCTGCTGCAATAGCGTGAATTTGGCCTGCACTGTCAAAGCTGTTGTTTAACCCCTCAAGCTGAGGAAGCAGTGGGTTAGTGGAGGTGTCTTCTGTGCTGCTATGTGGAGCAAAGTGAGCCGGAGAGGCTTTTGCCTAGAATATAGAGTCCTTGAATGTTGATAATGTCCTTCCAACTGCTCCCTCCCTCTCTAAGGAGGTGTATGACTGCTTGGTTTCTGCAGAGAGTGATGTAGAGATGGCTGTGACAGGAGGGCAAAGTGATCAGGCCAGCTTATTGCACAGCAAGTGGCAACAGGTGCTTGGCTATAGAGGCTGCCTTCTGCTTACTTGGCAAGCACTGCACTTAGTTGCATTGAAACAGCATTCTTCACTAAATTGAGCTGTTATTCCCTCTTTAGCTTCGTTTTAAACAAAATAATTAAATCACCGCAGTGCTGGAGTTTTACAGGCCAAAGTAACAAATTTGGGAAAGCATTTTCTATAGCATAAGTAGCTACATTAAGATTGTTTGTAAGAAGATGGATTTCATTTTCCTGGTTATATGTAATTTGGACTATTTCAGGATTGATTCACCTGACTGTCACAGAGCTGACATCAAGTCTGTCACAAAGGCTGCAAAAAATCAAAGCTTCATATGTTTTGTATTTGCTCTTTACTACTGCCTTGTACACAGTGTACTTTCAGACATGCTTTTAGTACCTTGATTAAAAGGAAACTGAAGCTACTGGTACTGAGTGACTGAAATGTAGTTCCAGCAACTAGTGCCACTAATACCTGCTGCCAAGGTACTCTGAAAGTCTGCTAGTTAACTCCTGGGAGTTGAAACAAGGACCTCTGGAGCTGACAGCTCTGTGTAAGCTTCCATAAAAACATTATGATCCTTAAGTGCTCTCTGGAGAGCGCTTAAACTGGTTTAATTAGGACTACTCTGTGGAAAGTAATGGATTCTGGGTAGAGACAGATGTAATTACTACTGAAGTCTTGTTTGTGGCTGTTTGGATGACAGCAGGGAGGTGATCAGTAAGAGGAGAGGTTTTTTTTTTAATAAAGTAGTTGACAATAAGCAGAAATCTCTGTGACATATAAACCCTTGTGGAAGGGCTCCTTGCTCTTTCTGGGAGTCTGGATTAAACTTCTGGGTTTGAGGACAAATACTGATTCTTATTTTGCCAGCAATCTGGTGTTATACGTAGTTGTTGTGTTGACAGAGTCTTATGTTAGAATGCAGAAGTAACATTGAATCATCTAGAACTGATGCTAAAACTGCAAAGGGTGTAATATTAAAAGTAGCAGTTTAGGCCACTCAACGGAACTAAGCAGCTTTGGTGGCTGTGGACATTTCCTTCCCTTGGATGCCTGCAAGCGTGAAGATGTTTATGCTGAATGAGGCCTACTGAGAAACTTAGGTCTGCCAAACTGAAGCCTGGGTAGCTGATGGTTGTTAATGGATTGTACTTGAATGATACAACTATTTTGGTTTATTTTTTTAAGGCTTGTAAGCAACAGAAAAAAGTGCTGTAAAACTCTGTGGATTGGTTACATTAATACTGTGGTCTCTTCTCTTGGGCTTCTAGATCAGGTAATTATCACAGCATCCTAATTAGTACCATAATATCTATTTTTAGTCTTCTAGTCCCAAAGCCTATGAAGATTAACCAATATGATGACTGACTTATTCTGGAAGCCTCTGCTTGATGTCCTATTCTAATTTCCAGGTTATACAGTTGTGGAGAGTAACTTTGCTGGACAGGGACAAGTGGTTTTTTTTGAATCCTCAAGAAACCCCAGGGATCCTAACACAAGTCAGTAAAGAGGCATGAGCCCAGAACTGGAAGGCATCAGAGTGGCTCTGACAGTTGCAAACCGGGAGCGTCTAGGCTGTTTCTGGGGAAAAGGAAATGAGAATTGAAAGTGGGGCACTGTGCTGAGTTTGGGTGAGTGTTTCAGTTTGCAGCCTGACCCAATTGCTTCCCCACTGCTCCAGGAGTCACCATCCTTTTTACCTCTTTGGACAGTGCTGCATGGAAGGAATAGTCTCTTATTATTGCTAGGCTTGGATTATATCCCCTTAGGTGTGGGGCAACAGATTGGTTTTGGGTAACTGAGATGGGGAAACTTCAGTTCTCTTGCCTACTGCTTGGAGTACAGGGAAGAGGCAGTGATGTTCTAGCAGAGAAATGCTTCCAAATATCAACCAAGGAGCTGCCAGACATGTCAGACTAGAGAGCTAAGATGGAGTGGTTCCTGGGAAGGCCTTGGGCTGTGTGCCTGCTGTGATAAAGGAACAAACCTGTGGCCTGGAGATAAAAGCTTAATTTTGTTGTTCTGAAGTCTTTGTGACCATAACAAAATTGATCCTCCTTCCTGCTTGGGGGGTGGTGAAATGAAATGTTCTCAACGTTAAGCTGCTAATGCTGCAGGAGTAGGTGCTTACGTTGACCAAGGATTGGTGTGGAACGTCTGCTTTAAGTGGTCACTAGGTTAGTGCTTTGTAGAGGTTTGGTAATGAGAGGCTTCCAATTCAGTGGAGGAGTGCTGCTCCAGCACTTTCTGTAGGGAATCAAAGCACTCCATCCTCCTGAAGTCAGACAAAGTAAATGTTCTCTTTGTAGTCTGAGCCTTGCTGCTGTGATTGTGTAATTCCTAAAGGTCTCTGGCCTGGAGTTAGGAGCCCACAGTGACCTTCATAGGACTAGAAGAGACCAGTGATTTTTATGATCCTCCATTTCACTGGACTCCTGAAGGGTAGAGGTGGCAGTCCTTCAGTGTCTCCACATGGTGACACATTTGAAGTTTGTACCTGCATTGACTTTCAAGTATAGGCTTGCTCATGTGCACATACAGCAGACGTTTAGGGTAGGAGAGGTACAAGATCTTTTTTTTCTTAGCAAGTGGCTTAAGCTAATCTTGAAGAGTAGAATCCCACCACTGTATGTAGAAGCGTTCTTGACTCTTATCCTGTTTCTAGACTGTTGTCACGTTTTTGACTGAATATATAGTATGTACTCCTCTGGAGTGCACAACTGAGCACTGATACTGACTCCCAATGGCTTCTCTGTAAATAAGACCCTGCTGAGTCATTGAGCTCTCCTGTGGTAGCATTCCTGGGGGTTGCTGAAGCTGTAGGTTACATGTTCTTGCCCCATTTGCGCAGTTTGTGGTGCTAGTGTGGGGGACAAGTGCCTGTGACACGTGAGCTGCTTTAATCATGGAGAGATGTGCTAACAGCATCTAATCATGGGTTACTTTCTCCACAAGACTTACTAAGAAAATTCACAAATTCAGAACTGGCAGATTTGTGTAATCCTTTCTTTAGTTCAGCTGAGAGGAAGCAGTTTCCTTTGGCTTATCGTATTTTCCAGACTCAGCAGTTCATATTGTTAGTACTACTGATCCTGTTTGGACAGCAAAGATAAGCAGGATGCAAAACACTGGGCTCTGCATCTCACTGCTTTGGCTGCTAGTGTTATCTGTCTGGGAAACACTGACCAATGTGCCTTTCATTCAGTTGGCCACAGTGACAGCAGTGCTCCCAGTGAGAATAATGTCTGAGTGGTAGCCTTCTACCCTTCCTTTCGCCAGTGTTTGAGTTGGGCAGCTTCTGCCTAAACCAGTGTCAGTGACCTCTGAACCGTGCACCTTAGTGCTGTTTGGTCTGTGCTTTCATACAGAATCACATGCCTGTACAGTAATCTATCCTGTGGGGTTACTGGAGAGAAGTGACTGTACTGTTGGAGTCCCCATAGTGTCTGGAATACCATCATGTCTGACTGTAAGGGGTACTGGGATTGCTAGGAGCTCAGTTTAGGGGCATGCTCTGTAAGCTCAATATCCTTGCTTGTTTCTGAGACAATACCCAGGATGAGATAAAAGCCCTCTGTCCTACAGAAGTCAGACTGGGAAGCCCGGTGTTCTGCATACAAGATCTTTGTATAGTCAGAAGGCTTTAAAAGGTGTATCTCTTCCTATTTCTAGCTACCAACTAGCAGATAGGAGTCTTTTTAGCATGACTGGAAGGATGAGGGAATAGTGACTGCAGTATCCCTCACTTGTGCATGAGAACATGATTGTACATGATAGCAGTAACCACCAGTGGTAGTGGGAGTCTGGGCTGGGGCAGGCTAGGTAGAGGTAAATGCTGGCCTTACGGTCCTCTTCAGACAGCTAGGGAGACTTGTCTTCTACCAGATCTGGACTGCAGTACACAGATGGCTAGACTTAGGGGGGAAGGAGTTTCCAAAGCTTAGGGAAGCAAAGCTTCACCTTGTATGCAGCTTTACAGAAGCTTAAGGCAGCATTTGAGCTATCTGTGATATGACAGGATTGCTCAGATTCTGTCTGGCACAGTTTACTCATGGGCTTCAGTGCTGAAACTCGTGCTTAGCAGGTGGCGGGGAGGAGGTCCTGGCTGGTGGGGGTCTATGTACTAGTGTGGCACAGGGTGGTGAAACAGTATCCGTTGCGACCCGGTTCTCTAATTTGCTTTCCTGGGAAGGTATTCAGAATTATCTCTAAAGGATAACCTTGGTATTCATCCTGGCTCTGACTGTTCCTCTTCAGCAAACTTCCTGTGTTGTGACCTTGATCTCTGGCAGCTTCTCTCATGCAGAAAATAAGAATGATTTGTTAGTCTGCAGCACTGAAGGACGAGACTCTGGGATGACAGATTTCATAGCACAGGAACCATCATAACGTGGTAGCCTAAGGTTCCTGTGTGCTTCTGGAATAGATGACTGAAGCTGGTGATCACTAATGTCTAATAGCTTGTAGAAGTATTCCTTGGTATCTAAATACATGATTTTACTTGATCTAAGAGCTAGATGTGTACATTAATCCTAGTAATCCTTGCTGGATATACTTAAGCTTTTCTTACTTGCTTCTGGGGTCGTGCAGGGGATTGAAAGTTTGTCTTCAATAGTTAGGTACAAGCGGTGAAGTATGACCTGTTAAAGGAAGCTCAAATTGTAAACCAGAGGGAGAAATGAGCTTGTGGCTATGCTGAATCTTACTGTTCATGAGTGCAGCCTGGCTGCTTTACAGAACAGAATGGGATTCTGAGCTTGATGCTCAGTACTGTCTGTTCTGAGTCAGAAAGCTCTGTTCTCATAAGGAATTTCAGTAAGACTACAACTGAGTATGTTAGTAGTGTGTAACATAAGTGTCTTCAACTGAGAAGGCTATTCCCCTGCTCTAGAAAAGTTCTAAGTATGGTTAAGTTACATTCTGGGTATAGGCTATTGGAATGAAGAAAAAGTCCTTGAAGGAAGATACTGGCTCTGTTTAAGGCCTGTCTGAAGCACCAGGAAGACAAGTCTCGTCTTTAATGAACTTGGTAGACTTCAAGGCCTCCTGTAAATGATGCCTCACATAGGACGCTCAGAAACCTCTTCTGAGCTGGAAACAAATAGCATTAAAATATCCTTTCTACACGCAGCTTTGTGTCTGGCAAGAAGACAAAATGTGAATTTAGGAGAGGAAGACACTTGCAGTTACAAGCAATAAATAGCTTTTTGTGAAGCAAAGAGGTGTTTTTGAGGCTAGCTCTTGTACCAGCTCATTGGAGCTTTCTTTAACAGTAAATGTGCATTCTAGCAGCAACAAATAACATGCCAAGTATCCTGAAAATAAGATTAAACAGATGCAGTGGTAGTTCCACAGTGTTCTTGGGTTTCTGGGTCTTGTTTCTGCAAAACAGTTGGCTTGGACTTTATGGGAGCCTAAAGAGGTTTTATTCCCTGCTTTTCCTCAAGAACAGAGAGAGAGTAGCCTCTGCATCTGTCAGGACAGCTACTGGAAGATGTGCAGTAATTCTCAGAGATCAGAATAGCACCAGTGACCACTCTGGGCCTAGTGAGGAAGAATCGGACTTTTGACCATGGCTTGCTGTTTGTAATGGATAAAAGCACTTAATTCTTCTTGCCTTAGATTAGAGCATCTCTCTAAGAATTAGGAAAGAGATCACAAGGCTAGGCTCTTAAGAGCTGTTCTGCCACATATTAAGGAGGCACAGAATAATGGAGAGGACTGCTGGAGTTGTTGCTGTCTTCTAAATGGTATAATAGGTTTTGGCATGATATATTGAAAGTAAACAAGCTGGAAAAGTACTGGAAAAAGCATGCTTCTTTTGAGGGCAGACTTCCACATACCTCTAGTATGGACTCTAAAGTCTGAAGAACCAATAGTTAAGTTAAAAAGCCTTTTTTTTTTTCCTGTGTTTGGAGGGGAAAGCTTGTCATGATGATGTGCAGGTAGTGTCAAGGCTGTCATGCTTGTCCATATATACTGTTCCTGGAGACTGCAGTTTAGTGCCATGTGATTTTTCTTGACGGCTGATGATATGGCTAGCCTCACTCAACCTACTTGATGCTTGACCAAGGCTTATGCTGTGAATTTTGTTGCAGCTGAGGTCTGTATCTGTAGACCTGAATGTTGATCCTTCTCTCCAAATTGATATACCAGATGCCCTAAGTGAAAAGGACAGGGTGAAGTTCACTGTGCATACTAAGGTAAGATTGTGGGGTAGAAAGAGGTTTTCATAAATCTTATGGAAGAAATCTGCATAGTTGTAATACACATATGTGTAAAGATGGGCTTGGCAATGAAGGAAAATAATTAGATGGAGGTTTTCCACTTAGATATGCCCTGGGTGTGTATATATGTGCAGAAACTTTAGATTTCCTAAGATTTCCACATTCACTAAATAGAGACAAGGTGGCTGATACACTAGATTGACATTGCTAAGGAATCCTAGCTTGACACCAGAATACTGGGGAATAGGGGTGGGGAAACCAACTACTGTGAAACTTCACAAAATAAACTGTATTAATGCTGTTGCACAATGGTGCCTTTTTTAAAATAGACTGCTTAGTAGTAAGGCTCTCAAATGAGTGCCAACTCAGCTAAAAGGGAGTAGGCGAGGTTCTTACTAGGCAAAATAGCTTCCTTTGGAAACAGAACTGTTTCTAAAAGCACTAATTTACAAAACAGTAGGGCTTCTATATCTTCTCTTCCAGACTACACTGCCAGCTTTTCAAAGCCCTGAGTTTTCAGTTACAAGGCAGCATGAAGACTTTGTGTGGCTGCATGATACACTCACTGAAACTGAAGAATATGCAGGACTCATTGTAAGTACTTCCTAAAAAATGTGATTCTAAATGAAAGACTATGACTTCAAGTTCATACTAGTAAGGGTGTGATCTCTGCTTTACTGATGTTACTAGCGTTTAATGACTTGGGTATTCTCTGTGCTGCTTTTTGCCTTTATCTCAGACAACCTGAGTGGTATGGCTCTACATTAACTTTCCATATATCTTGGAGCAGCAAAAAAAGTTTTCTCTGAAAGTCTCTGATGGTATTAATGTCTGCTTGAAGATGACACAGTGAAATACTCATGTTTAATGTAGTCTTTCTTTCCTATTATGATTACTATTTAGGAGGCCCTGTGGGCTGCAGAAGATGGCTGGCCACAGGGTGGGTTATAGAGGCTATTCCTCTTGGTTTCACTCCTGGGCAAAAGTAGCGCAGAACCGGGAGGGGCAAATAGGGACCTGGATATGAACATTCTCTTAGAGTCTCTGGTTGAGGAGCCTTACTGGCTTGCCATGACCAGGCAAAAGAACCCCCTTCCAGAGAAAGCCAGAAGTAATTTTGGAAAACTTTATTTGCTATCATCTATCACTAACCAATTCCTTGGCTAGATACCTCCAGCACCTTCAAAGCCTGACTTTGATGGTCCCAGAGAGAAGATGCAGAAGCTAGGAGAAGGAGAAGTGTCTATGACAAAAGAAGAGTTTGCCAAAATGAAGCAAGAGTTAGAAGCGTAAGTAGAGTGAGTCTACTGCCAAAAGCTGCACTTAGTTGCTCTTCCAGGAGAATTCTTACTTGCTGATAACTGATCTTGAGTGTGACTCTATGCAGCAGCAAACACCCTTTGAAAATCTTTAAAATCCTGAAGCTTGGGGAGTTGCCAAAAGTTTCTTTCAAACTAGAAAGCTTCCTAGCTAAAGAATTTGAGAATGGCTTCTCTGTCACTAGCTAGTTATTTCAGAAGCATGCTGCTGACTACTGTCACTGGATATACTTAAAGCGTTTCTTTGTGTAGTGGAGAAGGCAGTACAAGAGAGGATCTCTGTCTGTTCTTTCCTTTCAGTGAATACCTTGCTGTCTTCAAGAAGACTGTATCATCACATGAAATCTTCCTTCAGCGGATTTCTTCTCATCCTGTGCTCAGCAAAGATCACAATTTTCATGTTTTTCTGGAGTATGACCAGGATGTAAGACCCTTTTTACTTCTCTCTTTAATGAGGAGTATTAGGAGTACTGTCACTTTTTTTGGGCACAGTCAGTATGTTATGTAAATCTATGTACAACATCAGCAAGCAGATATCGCCAGTACTTCTGTGAGATGATTAAAGGATAAAAGCCTGACCTTTAGACCCTTCTCTGTTGTCTCGTAATGTTTCCTAATCCTAGTCAAGTTTGGTTAGAAAGCCAACTTTCATATGCCTTTTTCTTAGGAACAAGTATGGTTCAGATGTACCTGTGCTGTGTGTTGCATGGTCCTAAAATGGAAGAATGGAGGTGTATTAAAGTTAGTACTGTGTCTGTTTTGTCACACTTAATTGAATGATAGATGCTAAACCAAGACATATAAGGAGAAACTGAGCTGTTTCTTGGAATGGGAAAGTTCTGTGGCATAGAACTGAACAACTTCTTCAGGCCACTGTTACATGAGCTGTCTTTCTACAGCTTATATGGGGATTATGGAGAGCTTGGAAATTAGCTTGCTCTGTCATTTGCTAAATATAAATGATATTGCTATACTGCAAGTGTCAAAATGGTCACTTATTCCCCCATTCTCTGGGATAACCTTAAAACTTTAAAACTCTGTTGCAGCTGAGTGTTCGGAGGAAAAACACAAAAGAGATGTTTGGTGGCTTTTTAAAAAGTGTGGTAAAGAGTGCTGATGAAGTCCTCTTCTCTGGAGTAAAGGTAAGGTAGTTGGTTTACCTCTTACTTATCCTAATCTTAATTATTTCTTTCTTCCTGCTCCAGGGAAATTAGTTATGCCTACTTTGGGCTTGATGTGCACCTTCATTGTTACTGCTGTCCCAAGTTGGGTGCAGTAGCTTATATTAATCTTGACTTCTGTAGAAATAAGACACTGAAGCTATAGTTTGTTTAAAAATGTAAGTGTATATTTAAAATTTCTGGTGAATGCACGAGTTACCCTAACACCTGATACTGATTGGGAAGGAGGCATTACACCTTCAGCAAATGTGCTCATGGCTCTTGTCTGCTTTGGAGCTCTGAACAGATATAACTTATGAGTTTCTGCCTGCACTAGATGAGGTTCTGTAATTGGTCTAGCTGCAACTTTTCTATCATGTTGCTGTGTTAGTTCTTTCTAATATACTTACTGTCTTAAACACAATGTCATGAAACATTACAGTATGTATAATGTTTGGTGTGGATGTGAAGCAAGTTTGTAAGCTGCTTAATGCTTAGCTGCTGTGTTGGCAGCAGGCCTGGGAAATAAAATTCCAACATTTGGTAGCCCAAAGTTGACTAATACCAACTTGCTGGTTGTTTCAGTCAACCTACAGCCTTGAATAGCTGAGTGTCAAATCCATCTTCATCATGAAAGAAAAACTTGCCAAACAGCTTGGTTTATCAAAACCTTGATGGACATAGTGCTCAGGTGGCTATGGTTATTTCTTTGTCCCTTCCTAAAATAGGAAAGAACTTGTATTCTACAGTAACATAACCAACTTAACAGGTCGTACTTTCTTTCAGGAAGTAGAAGACTTTTTTGAGCAAGAGAAGACTTTTCTTGTAAACTACTACAACAGAATCAAGGATGCATGTGCAAAAGCAGATAAGATGACAAGATCTCATAAAAGTGAATTTTTTCAAAGACCTTTCTAAAGACCTTGAAGTCTTGCTGATTTCAGCCTGAAAACCTTGTCTTCTTCTTGCAGATGTTGCAGATGACTATATTTATACCTCAGCTTGCTTGAACAGCCTGGCATTAGAAGAACCTACGGTTATCAAAAAGTAAGCAATTCTAACTGTTCATAAACAGATCGTGAGTCTGGGAATATCAACTGCCCTCTGTAAAACCCAGCAAACTGAGTAATAGCTGGTTTGAGTTTCTTGAATTGCAGGCAAGTGCCACTGAAACTTTCTTTGCTCTGATATTTTCTGATCTAAAACTGACAATCTCGTCTGATGCAACTAGCTGATCTTTTGCCAGTTGTACCCTAGAGCTGAATTGTGCCAGTCATCAAAGTTTTTTCTAAACAGAAGTTTCCTTGATTTTCTTTTTCTATTTTTTTTTTCTTCCCAGGTCACAAACTCACAGAGAATACAGCAGAAAGGGGTTGTGTATCTGTGCTCTCAAATCAAACCCCAGTTTACATTAGGCCTGTATTTTCAGAGCCTCTGAAATTACAGAATAGTAGGGGTTTTTAAGCTATCAAACACTGGAACAGCCTGCCCAGGGAGATGGTGGAGTCACCAATCTTAGGAATATCTAAAAGACACTTAGATGAGGTGCTGATGGTTTAGTGGTAGGCTTGGCAGTGTTAGATCAATAGTTGGATTTGATGATCTTAAAGGTCTTTTCCAACCAAAATGATTCTATGATTCTAGTCACCTTTTCTGATGCTAATTCTTCCACCTCTCAGCTTTGCTATCAGTTTGCTAAGGCCTTGTTAAAACATGGTATATCGCTGAATAAATAAGACAGTTCATCCCTCTTACAGGGTAGCTACAGGGAAATTTTCCACAAGACCTTCTTTTCTAGAGAATAGTGTTTTTACTTTTAAACGGAGCCTAGCTTCTCAACTCTTCTGGTATGTTAAGCTGGAATTCAGCACCTCTTGCATTGAACCTTTGGTCTGCTTCTTTGCCTAGACCAGAGTTCTTTTCAAGCCCTTGTCTTTGTGAAGGAGGAAACACCAGCCTTTGGCTTTTTGGTTTCCTGGCAATTGATCCTGAGATTTATCAGACAAAGAAGTATCTAAAATTTAATTATGTGGATGTTTTTTTTCTCCTCCTAGATATCTGTTGAAAGTTGCTGAGCTCTTTGAGAAACTCAGGGTAAGAGAAGATTTTTTTTTTTTGAGAAAAAAATTCTGAATCTGTATGTTGCTGTGTTAAATACCAGCTATTTGACCTTTTCTGCAGAAAGTAGAGAGTAGAGTATCATCTGATGAAGACTTAAAGCTCTCTGAACTGTTGAGATACTATATGCTCAATATAGAAGCTGCTAAGGTGAGAACAGTTTTCTTTTTGAAGCTTGATATTATTATGGATGTCATGACTCACTTGTGGGACTCTTTATTCTTAAGGAAGGTGGAACCTTGTCTTGCCTAAGAAATCTGACACTCCTGAACCTGGAAGAACATAGAAACTCTATATTGGTTAGCTGCAGTGCAGCCCATTTACAGTAGGGTTGTTTAAGATCTCCCACCAGTTTTTCTTTGTCATATAGAGAGGAAGAACTCCTCACATTCTGTAAGTTTGAGCAAACTGATTCTGAGTCTGTAGCAGTGTTATAACCCTTACCTGGCCTGAGTATGTGGATTTGTTGGTAAAACTGATGTCTAATTAAAAATCCTGAAGTGAATTCCAGGTGTTGAAATACTTTATCATGAATATGAGGTAAGATGTGAAGGCTCTTGGAGTCTGTTAGATTGTTATGACTGCAGAAGCCTTGCCAGGAGTCTTTTCTAATCAATACTTGACTTGGCAAAGGGGTAGCTATGCGGAGAAATGATATCTAGGTATAACCTGATGGTCCTCTTCATCTAGTGCCATATCTCTGACATCATGAACATTCACTGCAGGCTCCCACTGTGTAGTACACTGCTATTTAGACAGTAAGACTCTACTGCTTCTGAGTTAGGAAGGAATTGATGGCTGAGACCTGTACTGCTTCTGAAGTGTAGGTTAGTATGGGACTTCAGTCAAACTGACAGATCTCCAACGAATTAAATGGTAGTGTCTCACTTGCTAGAAGTAGACTGAAGGAATTCAGAAAGTGCTATTCCTCCTTAGTGAAGAAGCCCACCTTATAGAAGGATAAAGCTACTTCAAGGGAGTAAGGGGTGCCTGCAGTAGCCCTCAGACTTCCAAGGAAGTTCTTACTTAAAGCACAAGTGACTGTCCTGAAGACTTGATACTGCACTATTGAAAGGCTCCTGTTATGAGCATAGGCTAAGAGCAGAGCAGGTTATAATAGCTTGTTGGAAGAAGCAGAATCTGGTACTGAAAAGTCATGTTACAACTACTTTAGCAGCAGGAGGTTTCAATTTGAGAAGTAGTTCTCTTTAGGCTTTGATGCACTATTCCTGTCTACTTTTAGGATCTTCTGTACAGACGTACGAAAGCTCTTGTTGACTATGAAAACTCCAACAAAGCTCTAGATAAAGCCAGACTTAAGAGCAAGGATGTCAGGCTGGCTGAGGCACATCAACAGGATTGTTGTCAGAAGTTTGAAAAGATTTCAGAATCTGCAAAACAAGGTAAACCAGGCTTTATTGTGTTTATGCTCCAGGGAGGCCTTAATTCAGTCCAGGTCTCCATGTGACCTTCAAGCACTGAAGGATTCTGAACACTCTCCCAAAGCAAGTAGTCTGGACATTCCAAGGACAGTATAGATACCTGTAAGATTAATGCAGTTAAATGTTTTTTTCAGAATGATTGTCTGAAGCAGAGCAATCTCAGTAGTAGACCAGCCTTAATTGTAAGCCCCTAGTATTTGCTTTCCAGACTGAACTCTTGTTCTTAGCCTCCACCTGAAGGTAATACTCAAGTCTTCTGATTATCTCAGTGAGAACTGTGCCAACAGGCTTTTGCTCTGTCCAGTACAGCTGAATGCCTCAGTTTCAAGCACTGTTCTTAGTAGATACCTTTGGACAATATAAAATACAGGAAACATGCTGCTATGGTATACATGCTGCTCCTTTAGTGTTCTCAGTTTTTGAACATTCTGTGTTCTCACAGAGCTTGTATGGCTTCTGTTCCAGTCATCTTCCTACAAAACCTGTGTCTTAGACAAAGCTGGCTGTTTCCTTGCCAAGATGTCAATGTTGTGTGATTTTAATACATCTCTAGCTAGAAACAGCAAGGCTAACTTTTACAACAGAAATCATGAAATGTAAGAGGCTCTACTTGAAGCTTTAATCACACTTTGTACATCTGTCTTACCTTTTGTTCTTTTTTTTTTCTCTACAGAACTCATGAGCTTCAAACAGAAGAGAATAGCAGCATTCCGCAAAAACCTAATTGAAATGGCAGAACTGGAAATAAAACATGCAAAGGTGTGTTCTTTTTTGAGTCTGAGGCATAGCTTGAGAGAAGTGATTACTGTGTAACTGGGAGGTTTATCTGGGTTCTTTCAAAACTAGGAAGTGTAAAATAGAACAGCTGGGCTCTTCAATTGAGATCTGAAGACAAGAGGGAAAGGAAGTGAAAAGCTGTGAGTGCAATACATACAAAGAACAAATGTTGAGTCGTATCTGTCTGGTGCAGAGTCCTGTTTTCAACTTGCCAATCCTGGAACACCAGTCTATGGCACTGCAAGAGGGAAGTCTCAGTTTTGCAGGTGGTATATAATAGGTCATCCAACTGACCACCAGGTAGCCTCCTCTGTGGGACTGGACCCTTCCTGCATCCAGAAGTAGCTGCTGCTGGGACTGGGAGAGCACATCCTGCAGCTTGTGATGTAGCTGTGAGCCTTTCTCATGTGGATTGTCAGTGAAGGGTGACCCTGGCTTTTTCTAGCAGCCTTTGCCAACCTTTACTGGGCAGTCTTGAAGGAGGCTGTGGAGACCACATCATGTACTGCCAGACTAATCCAGGAAAGTGCACACAGATTACAAGGTCTGATAACTTAGTGTAGAGATTAAAGCAAGAAGATTCAGGAGAAGGTAACCATGCATCCTCAGCTTCTTTTGAAGGAGAGTCCTGGACTTCAGAGACTTTGCTGTTCTCTGGAGTCTGCTCAGTTTTGGGGGAGTCTGCTCAGTTTTCCCAATTAAAACTTGTATTCTGTCTTTTTGTCCCTCTTCATCCTGCAAACTGAGTCATGGTTGCAGGCCTGCAGGAAGAGGAAGATTGCACACTGTATGATCTCTTTTTGATACTTTAGTGCTAGAATGCTTGTCTTTGAAGTAGAAGGTCTTTAGCATTATCACAAGGTACAGAATCCTAGGACGGACCTACTATTTTGGAAGCTACTTCATTGTGGAAGGGAGGATTTAAATTGTCATATTCACCTGAAACTAATTCTCTTCCTTTCCAGAACAATGTGTGTCTCCTGCAAAGCTGCATTGACTTGTTCAAGAACTAAGGCACCTTATTCTGAAAATGTGAAAAAAGCATCAGTTGCACTTAATGGCCAGGGGCAAGTTATTGGCTTGACTTCATTAGCTTAAAATAAATATTGTCACTGAGATTCTGTTTGACTAATAATTAAATATGTTGATAGTGATACATTGACTTTCTTGGTATAAATGAGAGCCAAATTGTATATGGATTGTCTGGATGTGGCTAACATCTTCTTTGCCAATAACTCAAAATGAGTCAAATGTAAGAAATCAATTTGGTGTTGACCAACTTCATCTGGCAGAAAACATTTTCTGAGAAGAACTCCTTTTTTGTGGGATCATAAAGTAATCTGTCTCTTCATAGCCCTGATATATTTAAAACTTGCAAGTGGGAATGACTTATACAAGTGTAGTAATTTTATAAAGCAAATATCTTAACATTCCACTTCCCAGACAGATTTCTACTACAATATATTTTGAATTTCTATAACCGCTTTCAGTATTTGTACACTTGGCCAATACAGCAAATAAAGATGTCTGATACAACAAGCTACTGTTGTATGGCAAGATTTTGTGTGGGATATAAAATGACAAACTGAGGTTTCAGGCACAGAACTATCACAAATTAATCATCTTAATTTATAGCACTAGAGAAATATTTGACCTAATAGGATTGTTCTTGGAATTGGTGTTGACATGAAATGTGGGAACTTAGGATCATGCTGCTGTTTGAGCAACTTCAAGCTTTTATTTCCTATATGCTGCAAATGCAGGAAACCAAGACTTTCAAAAGCATGGATATGTATAAATGGCTTGGACTCTTTCAGACTACTTTGCAGTGCTTCATATTTTGTCAGTCTTTATACCTCCTACTAGCAACAAGAGACTGCTTAAAACTTCACGGCTTCTGGAAGCACAGCCCTAGGCAATATTCTGTGAGATAAATCTCTTTAAGCATAGGGTGGCCAACTGGGTGTACACTGCCATAGCTGAGAGAGGTCAGCATTACAAAAACCCCAGGGACATCTTTCTACAGGTTAACTATCACTTGGCGTATGTGAATAGGGGGTCAGTGAGCAATACCTTTCTAAATGCAGCTTTCTGAGGAAGATTGGTATCTGATCCTTGCTTAATATCTTGGGATTAAACTTTTAATTGTGCTCAAAGTAGGCTATGTGACCATGCCCTGGGCAGTCTGTCTGAAGCAGCTTCAAGCAGAGAAGCTGAAAGAATGGGCAGCACAGTGGCTAAGGTTGTTGAATAGTTTACTTTTCCATGATCTATTGCTTTTTTTTTTTTTGATACTCAATGAAAACTCTGCTGTTCTTACCATCTTGCAGCAGTCTAGCTGAAAAATGTTGGAATTCTGTCTCCTTTTACCTTTGTTTGATAGGAACAGTTTCAACGTGGTGTTTATTAAGGTTTCTGGAATTTATACTCGGCTTCTGCCAAAAGAGCTCTGTTCCAGCAGCAGCCACATAAGTGTATTGCTTGTGGATATGTGGTCCCCTATATACAAGAGAAATGGTAAGTAGCATAGCTATTACTTATGACAGATGTAATATAAACCCTTAGCCACTTGTTCTGGGGCCACTATTGGTCTCAAGCTGGACAATTCCTGTTGGCAAAGCTTTGGGATTTCCTGAGAAGGCATGCTGTGCCCCTTGCCCTTACAGCTGGCTCTACTGGTGTGCCAGCTGTGCCAGGATGATGTGGCTCTCAGAGCCATGGTTGCTTCATGTCCTTTCACACTGACCGCCTGTAGCATAGAAGTACATCTTGCTTATACTGTTTTACAGTCAAATACTGTTCTATGCTGGGTCTTTGTGAACTCTAGTATCTGAGTGGTCTTTGAACCATTCAGATGCAAGGAAACTGCCTTTGATCTGAGTCTGAAGAAGTTGAGCTCTGATTATGTTTATCCTAAACTACTTCAACTCAGTTCAAAGGCCTTTCTTATTTTCCTCAAGAGAAAGGCTGCAGCTAGTATTGACATGACAAACAACATTTCACCTCCCTGCTCCAGAAGCAGTCTAGACTATTGTGGGCTTCATCTGCTGCCAGTAACAGTGTGTTTGAAGCTAAACAACACACCCTTTAAATATTCTCTTAGAGCTTTTTCATGAGATGTTTGCTGTCCTGTGATTTGCACTCCTTAACATAGTTTGGCTCAGATTAAAGTGTTAATCTCATGAGATTAAAAGTATGTAAAAGACTTTCAGTCTCAGTACTTATGAGTTTATACTGATGTTGTGGTTAGTATTGTAAACTAACAATTTACAATAATACAACCTGAAGAAGAAGTAGTTCTAAAGCAGCCTCTGCCAATAATGCTGTGGTTCTGAAGGAAGCTGTTTTGTGTCAGTTATGCCAGTAGAGTGCATTGCAGTCAGCTTCAATGTCTGAAACATGTCGACTTGGAAAATATGTCACAGCACAGATCAGATTTCTGGAGGCCAGTGGGTGGCAGGCTGGGACAGCTGCTGTAGCTATTTGCACAATGTTTAACCCTCAGACTCAGTTATAAGGAAGTACTAGAAAGGCAGCTGCATACCTCTGCGTCTTACCTGGCAGCTGGACATATGTTGATGTGTAAGAAGTTAGCTGCATATGTGGGCAACCTGCTCATAAGGAAGGACCGAAATCTTTCTTTATCTAATGCAATATGACTGGATGATGAAAGCAGATGCTGCTGCTACCGGGAGGTGAGCACACCACTGGCTACAGCACAACTGCTTGGGTTAGTTCTATGCAACCTCTCCCAGCCATGTCCCCTGCAAGAGTTTAAATAGCAGATCTTTGTTAATCTATCCTGCCTTGCCTTGCTTTTAATGGGTTAGAGGTTCTTCCAGTAGCAACTCAGCAAGTACAAATCTCCGTCCTTGAGTTAAGGACATATTCTTGTAACACGGTTAGTAGCAGAAGTGCAAGCCCTTGTACCTTTCTGCTGTGCTTTGTGGCCTGTGTTACAGGAGATAGCATAAAGAAACTGCCTTCCAAGGGAGAATGCTTCTACTGGCATGCATCTGCTGGGCTGTGTAGATACAGTGCTTTCTTCTCCACAAGGGGAGTTTGGAGTTTTCTCTTCCATCTTGGATGAGTAGGTTTTTTTTTTTGTCCTCCCACCAGAAGCACGGACCCTGAAGAATCCAGCTGTGTGCTCAGTATTAGAGAGTAAGGAGGACAGCAGAGAAGTGGAGATGATAGAGTGGTACAGGCAAGGTGGGCTAGAACCAAGTCCTTGGGTGCTGCAGGGATCTGTATGGCTGTTCCCAGTAGAGTAGAGCTAATAGTGTAAAGCTGGACACAGAGCAGTGGATCTAGATCACAGCACAAGCCCAGGAGAGACCAGCAGCAGGAGAGCTGGATGCAGAAGGCTGTAATCTTGTTATGGTGCTTGTGGCCAGTCAGACACACTGAAATGAAAACATCTAAGAGGTAGGTAAAACAGGTTGGGATTGTACTCAGGGAGCTGGCTGTATCTGGATATTGGAAAACTGCAGATAGGAACCAACCTGGTTATATAAGAGAGGCTCATAAACATGTCCTGTTGCAGAAAGTTGTGATTCCAGGTGGTGCAATCAAACAGGGGTTTGTAGCCATAGAACAGGAATGATTAAATGTTGTGTGTACTTCAAGAAAGAGCTGGTTTGTCCTGGTTTATGTGAGTGCTTGTTCTGTGAAGATGCATCATTGATGATAAAGCTGGTAAACAACGCAGAGAGCAACTTCTGTGCCTTTGGGATACAAAAAGAGCTATGAGCGTGAACTCTAAGCTAGTTGTTGCTGGATCTGCTTTCCACAGTGGTTTTGCAGCTATGACTGGCTTTACAAGCCTGAGAAACTCTGATAAACACCTTGGTCTGATGGAGGGCAGGGCAGAAATTCAGCTGCAGTCTGACTTGTCTTGGGATGGTTCCTGATTTTTTAATTGAAGATTCATTATGACTGGTTTATTGAGCTTTTTTAACATACTGCCAATTTATTCATCACCTCTCCTTTCCATCCTGTTTCTTATTGTCTGCACACTCTGTAGAAAAGCTCTGATCTGAGCCACTGACCTCTTGTGCCATGCTTCTGGTAGCAGCAAATGAGAATTTCCCAAAATGTGGAGCTGGGAAGGTTTTTCCAGCAGATATTGGTAACTTCTGGCACTTGCAGCCCCTTCCAAAAGATTGGGGGAGCTACCTGTCTATACTGTGAAGCAAAGAGCTCTGCAGAATTCCCATTCTTGGATGTAGCTTTCAGTACTGTCCCGCTGTCCCAGCACTTGCTGCTGTGTCTGAGACTTGCAGTTGAGTTATGTGAACTTGTGCTCTTCAACACTTATTTCATTGCTTGGTGACAGTGGAATATCTGAAATGTATCTGAAATCTGTCCGTTTACAGCTCACCAGTCATCAGTGAGTGAATGCAGACACTTCTGATGCATTTGAATCCCTTAGATTGTTGCCTGGCTCCAGCTTTGGACCTGCAGCTTGCTGTTGTCTGAAAAATCCCGGTTCATCTGCTATCAAAATGCTGTCCAGTGGCTGAACTCAAGTGTGAGCTCAGCTTTGCTTTTTGTTTACTTTTTATATTACAAAGCCAATGAGAAGGCCCAGCTGAGATCAGAGTCCATCTTAGCTGGGGTTTTGTGCTTGTGTGCTAAAAATAATCCCTGCTAGGACTGCTGTGTAACTTGAACAGACAAGCAAGAACAGTGCCTGTTTTAAAAGGAAGGGGATTTGGGTAGAATGTAGAAAAGGTGACTTGCCTGTTGTTCCACACTAAATTTTTGTCAGAGCCAGAAGCTTAGCTTTGATCTGAAGTCCCACTCCAGGGTTCCTGTTGTCTCGATCGGCCGCTGTTGGAAGCGGTCAAATGAGTGCTTGTGATTGGAGCTTGGCTGTCTTTTGGCTGGGATTTACTGCTGTTCTGTGGAGATGTGGTAACTGCTGGTGTGACTGTGCAGCATCCACTCCAATGCAGTGAAACGTGGTGGTTTAAATGACTTTTAGTGCTCTCCTCTCTGGGTCTGTTTTACTTGTTGGGATTTGCAAGGTCACTTTCTGTAGCAGAGGGTGATGGAGTCCTGGGCAGACGGAAATGCACTGTGAGTGCTTCTCTGCTGATGCTTTAGCTTCTTGTAAGCACTCAGAGGTAGGGTGCAGTGGCTGCATCACGTGCACTTTAGGTAAGACTGTAGAAGTCTTCAACATCAGTTAAGAGATTCTCATTCCTTTTCTGTTTCCTGTGTTTAATGTTGCTTTGCTGCTACTTAAAAACTTTCCTAAGCCTATTCAGTGTGGGGAAAGTGCCCCTGAGAGTCTGATTTGCAGTTATAAGGGTAAAAAAAAAAAGAAATCTAAGGTTCCTGTTTAATGCTAGCCTACTAACTGCTTTGAAAACAATGTACTGCTTTATTGTGTCTGGTTTAGTTTGGATCAAATTTGTTCTGCTTGTTCTCTGAGGGATTTAAAAAGAGGGAAAAAAAAAAAGGGGAAAAGGAAAGCCTAGCTTTGTAAAACAGCACAAGTTTAGATTGACCCTGTGACTCAGTCCAAAAAGTATATATCAGGCTGGATATACTTCAGACAGGGGCTTCCAGCTTTTTCTTCAACTGCTGCTCTTTCAATGCTTTGCTAAACAGAGCCTCTTTAGGCGTAAGAGGTTACCGAACAGGTTAGCAGAGATGTTCTAGTAAGGTTAACTTATCTCAAATTTTGCTAGACAGCACTAGATGTAGCTTCATCATGAACTTGCTGCCACTGAAAGGGGATGGCCTCGCTTCCCCTCCTGTTTTGTTCCTATTGCATCCCTTGGGCTGGTCCTGATGTTTGCGTGGCTTCATGCCAGGCTGATGTAACACGCTAAAATGGCATGACATGGGCCAAAATGGAGATAGGCCAAGATGAAAAAAGGCTTTTTGCCAAGCCAATGCACTGAATCTGTGTTCCTGCAGCAGAGAAGCACACAGGCCTGTGCAAGAGCAACTTGGAGGGGATGGAGACGGGAGACCTTGATGAGGAGGCTTAGCTTAGCTCAGCTGTGTTTTGGAGCTGTTGGACCAGCATTGGTCCAGTAGGTTCTTCCCTTTCAGGAGAGACTGGCAGTGTTACCTAAACCTGCAGCAGGAAGATTTGGGCCATCTAAATCCAGGGCTGTCTGCACGATGGGGACCACCTTGGAACTGAGAACTGTTACTTGTTAGACAAAGCTTCTCCTTTGGAAAGTACACAAATGGCTCTTTCAGGGAGATGGTGGTGGTTGATGACTTCTTCAGAAAGATTTCCATCTCTAGTGCTTGAGAAACCAATAACTCCCTGTGCACTTGCATGGGCAGTGCACCACTGGAGATTTACCCTCACTCACAAACCTTTTAAGGAGGACAGCAGAGTGGTTTTAGACCATGAGTGTGGAAAACTTCAGCAAGTTGAAGCCCTGAGCTAACAGGCAGTGCCACTTTAAAATTTTTCATTCTGCTGTGGAGATTATTGGCACAGCCTCCTTCAGTAAATGCAAGGTTGTTGCCATGGAGGACAGGAAATCCCTAGTCTGCACAGAGAAGGAAAACATTGGAAACTGTCCTACTGTAAAGCACAGCTGCCTGCGTGCTGGGAGAGGGGTGCTTGCTTCTCTAGGGTGTTTTCCAAAGGTCTTGGGTTTTGTCTGCAAATCCTTGCACATATTTGCTCTGTTTCTTAGTGGGCTGTTAGTGCATTTGAAGAAGAGCTGGACAAAGGAAATGGGAACAGCTGGTTAGGACTAGTTTTAAGTGCCCTGATTAATGTGAGAAGCAGAAGAGATTTTTGCTTGGGAGTATGATATGTAACAAATGTACAGTGTCTGCTTCTCACTTTAACTCTGCAGTTCCTCATATTCCTGCTTCCCTCTACTGTTTGCAGAGGAAGGTCTTTTCTTCCCTTGGACTTCATAGAGCAGGAGGCCTTTGCTGTGGCTTTCTCTATTTGAAAATCTGAGATGCATCCTGGCTGCTGTTGCTGGAGTTTGGGCTGTGTATGCAGCCCTAACAGCTAGTCATCTGTTCCTGCAAATACCTAGGTGCTTAGGGCTGAGGACATGTCAGAACCATCTTTCCACAGCAGGTTCTCATAGAGAACACATCTCCCTCAGGAGCTGAGAACAGACAAGCCCGTGGTGGGTTAATCAGCTTTGTTGAGCCATCATTGTTAACAACATAAAGTTGTATAAACTTCGAGCTGTGTGGTTGCTACTAGGCATGAATACCTTATGTATCACCAGAACTTGTCCTCCTTATGGTCTGCTTCATAGGCCAGGTGAGCAGATGACCACTGATGTACACCAGTGTTTTTTGATCACCTGTGAACACTGAAGCAGGACTCTTCCCTCCTCCATGGACAGATTTGTTGGATGTCTGATTCTGTCCCATTGCTGTCCTGTCTGTCCACACTGTTGCAGTCCTGAGTTGTGTTGGGTGCTGAACAGAAGCAACAAAAGCCATGTCTGACTCGTGAGCTTTAACCTCTGCTTGGCAAATTTTTCCTAGGCCAAGTTTTTGTGCTGAAGCTTGTGAAGCTGAACTTGCTATTTCAAGGCTCCAGAGAATATTCCTGCATGTACACCATGGTGTTATGGGAGGTATGCTGGCTGGAGAGGAAAGGGAAATTCTTGTTGTACACCAGTTGATGCTGCTCTTAACATTCTGTGGTACTTCATGTTTAACTGAGCTGTGTTGCTGCCACTGCTGTATGCTGTTAAATCAGCACTGAGGCCTCTGGGGATACTGCTTGGGAATTGCTCAAAGTGTGGTTGACACCCAGCGTAATGAGAACAGCATCAAGACCCCAGGGCTGTGATTGTGAGGGTTAAACTGCTGGATCCTTCTTGAAGCTACTCCAGGATTTCCCTTGGCAGCTGTTTCTAGACTTGCCACAGCCCAGCTTTTATGCAGTGTGGAATGATGCAATCCTAGTTCAAACAACCCTCTTGCTGCTGTTTCCTCTCATGTTGGGAGAATGTCTTCTGATGTAACCTGAAGGCTGATGTACCTTGATGGGGCTCTGGCTGTGTTTGCCTAGCCCTGAATGTAGGAGGTTATGACGTCTGCCTGGAGCCAGCACGCAGCGACCTGATTCACAGCTTGCTTTTATGACTGACCACAAAGTGCCACCTCCTCTTTTCTATACCAGCCCTCCCTAGGTATATTTGCACAAGTCACGTCCCTCTGTGCTGCTTTATTTTTCCATTGATAGCTGACTCTGTGTGTTTTAGATGTCTTCTCCTTGACGTGACGTGGTTCCTCTGCCCTGGTGGGAGACTGGGCTTTTTAGGCTTTACATCTGACTGCTGCAGAAAGCTTGCTTCAGTCCTAGGGCTGGTGTTCTGAGTCTGAACTTGACACCATTTGGTCCATTGATGTAGGTCCTGGCTGTTTGTTTAAGGCTGCCTGGTCCTCACAGAGCTTCTAGTCCTGGGGCCTGTACAACATACAAGATAGCATGGAAACCACTCATTGATGTCAACTAGACAACATGAAAAATGAAAGCCCTGCCTGTCCTTTATGTGTGTGCAAAGGGAGAAACAAAAGAGAGGAATTAAATGTAATAAATGAAAACAGAGATGGTCTTGCTGATCTTCAGTTCTGTTGTCAATGACAACCATTCTGGCAACTGTGTGCATCACTCAGTCTGTCTTTTATTTTCAAGAGCGACTAGGCCATCCTTTTGTTAAAAGAAGAGGCCAAGAAACATGGCTCAGGGGAGAGCAAATGAATCATCTCTCAAATTAGACCCCAGGACAGCATTATCTGTCCTCTGTGGCAAGGATTGGCCAGAGTTTAGCCTTCTGCAGGAGGAATGAGGGAGGCAATGACAATGGAGCCAGTACTCCAAATAAAAGGAGGTAATGGGTGCGTCCACCCATATTTTGCATTATGGATGCTCACATCTACGAGTCTTCCTTCATCAGACCATTTCAGGGGGTCTGGAGAAGGGTGACTTAGAAAATCCTCTGGACTGCATTAAATTAAGTGCAAAGTGTAACGTGGCACCTGGATGCTGTGCATGGCTCAGCTTTGGATGGAGGGGAAGAGGGAAAATGCAATGTTTACTTGCTGTCCTTGGAACTGTACACATCATGTTCGCCTGTTTGAGTGAAATTGCAAGCTGAAGGATGTGTGCTGAAGGAAGAAAGATGATGCTTGGCTGAAAAACTTCCCTCAGGCAGGGTAATTTAGTCTACAGAAACTGGTTAATCATAGAAGCTGTGTGGTCCACAAGTAAGCAGGCCTTCAGCTGCCAAAGCTCCTGTGGTGCACACAACAACCAGAGGGAGATGCAATGCAAACAGGGACTCTGTGGGAGGCAATCATCCCTGTGTGGATAAATCTTTGTAACTAAACCACCTGGCTCTGGTTATAGAGGAGCTAAAAAAGGAGCAAGGACACTGGGAGGACAGGCACCCTGACTGATAGCTGGTGAGAGATGGATTGCTTTGGTGAAAGACAGAGGTGGTGACAGCTTCCTCTCCTCTTGCCTCCCCCAGCTTCACCCATGGCAGGAAGGATGTAGGAATCACATTATCAGACATTAGCATTATGCTATCGAGCATTCCTGGTTGGTGTTTGGTAACCTGCTGTAAGGTGGGCTCTGCAGATAAGAAGGGGTTTGCAACATGGCTTGGAGAGCAGGGAAAGCAGGTAACCAGTCTCCTTGCTCCTGGAGCAATGGTTCAGAGGTCTCTGGCAGTTCCCCTGCAGGCTAGACAGGTAGAACACTTTTGGGGACACTGCAGGAGGTATGAAAAGAGACTGATTCTTTCGAAAGCACAACAGAGGGAAGGGAAAGGGAGCCTTGGGAGCACCCAGAGCCCTCTGCTTGCCCCCAGTATTCCAGTGCATGCATACCCTCTGTCTATCAAAGCTGCAGGATAAGGTAGCCCTGCAAGGAGATGTGTTAGAGTGAGTGCCTCAGCTCTGTGCAGGAATGACCCAGTCCTTGTTTAAGCAGGTGTCATGCAGCTCTGCTGAGGTGTGACAAAGCAGACAGGATAGGTGGGCAGGTGGCTGTCCTCTGGATGGAAAACCAGCATCCAGTGCATGACATGAGGTGCTGGTTCCTCACAAATTTGGGCAAAGGTGTGACAGCACCCACCAGTTTCAGCAGTCCTCAGCAGCACAGTAATGCATGTGACTCTTCAATGCCAGGAGCTTTTTTCCTTCAGTGTTCCAAGCAGGTGAGGAAGGTGCTGTGTTGGATGGACATGCAGGCAAAGGCTGGCTGAGCTGCTTTACCCAGGGCTTGCAGTGGGGGATTGGGCAACAAGTCAGTGCCCTGGGCAGGTCCGTGGGTTTAGCTGTAGCTTGAAGCCAGCTGAGCTCTGCAGAAGAGGCTTTTCTTTTTTGTCCCTATAGCTTCCGTGTTGCATAGCACAAGTATCTCCTGAGCACACTGGTTTCACAAAAAGCTCTTTCTGGCTCAGCAATCTGCTGCAAAGCTGCTCAAGATGGGCAGTGACCTTTGCAAATGGCCTTTCTTTCTGTAACACCTTGTGCAGAGGAGTCCTGATTCCCACTGTAAGCGATGGCCCTGGGAGCAGGCATTCTTCAAGCCCTCTGAACCTTTGTAGCTCTCTGCTCTGCTGGGCTCTGTAGCCAGACTGGCACTGAGTGGCAGAGAAAGGAGAAGGCTCACCCAGAGTTTCATCTGCCTGCAGAAAATGTCTTTACTAGTTATGGGAGAGACTTCTGCAGATCTGGGCTGGAGAAAACAGGTTTATCCCCTTGGCCTGGAACTGCTGGGACACTGAAAAGGGAGGAATTGCAGCGCTACAGCGAATGGATACAGATTGAACGCGGAAACATAGAGAGAAGGGAGACAGCTAGTGCTGCTCACAACATTGGCATAAATTGAGGATCCCCTGGCTCTAGGAATAGTGTGTCTTAAGCCCTCCTATCAAAGCATGTGGATGTGAATGTCTCCATACCTGTGGCAATGGTGGTTGCTGCTGAGGAGTGTACCTGTGCCAGCCACTTGGTGCCCATGTGGCACATGCTGCTTGGTGGGAGGAGCAGGTAAAGAAAAACTCTCTGTCCTGAACTTCTCCATGGGCTCCACTGTGGCCTGTATCCCAGCCTGGCTGCTCAGTTAAGCCTCTTCTGCCTCCTCATTGGGCTGTACAGCATGTATTTTCACCATATGATTTTTGTTGCCATGAGTGAGCAAGGTCAGAGATTTGATTCATGAAAGCAATATCACATCCAATTTCCTAAGGCTGGTAAGAACAGGGATTGAAAAATAACACCTCACTGAAAGGTGCCAAGTTTCTTATCATGTAGCAGTAGACTGGGGAGTGAAAAGCAGAAAGTGGAGGGTGATCAGCAATGACAAGGACAGTGTAGAAGGCAGGAGATATAAATACATATTATTTTTCTAACTTGTGTTTCCATTCTATGGATCCTGCTGTAAATCTGGGAGGAATATGCTCTCTTACTGAAGCAAGACTGGGTGATATTCTCTCTGTTAAGCATCAAAGGCAGGCTCTGCTTCCCTGGCCAATGTTCCACTTGTCACTGCAACTTGCTTTCCATCCTTGGAAAAAAGAAAAACCCTAGGAATCTGGCCTGATGTGTTGGACGGCTGCAAAGGTCAGATCAAAGAGGAATTAAAGAACAAGTCTGCAAAGACTGGAATGAAAGAGAGTCTGCCTGCCCAGGGTGCTTCTCCTTAGGTCTTCAAATGGAGGAATGAACATGCATTTGCCATAAAGAAGATAATCTTATGCAGGAGTGTTTTGTGATGATGTTTGGCTGAGTCTGTGTAGTATTAAATTACTTCCAGAACAGGATAGCCATAGTCATGGTGCCTGCATGAAGTGCTGTCGGGCTCGTACTGTCTCCCAAGTCTGGGATATCAGTGGAATGAAGCTACTTGCCACAGGCTGAAGCCACAGCAGAGACCATCCTAAGTCATGGTACCAGTTACCAGACACCCCAGAGACTACCACCTCCTTCCTTTGATCCAGAGAGAAGGCTGGTTTGTCCTTGCTCTCTGAGGACAGGGGGATATTCCAGCCCTGGGACTTGATGGACAAGGAAGAGACTGAATGTATTTAAAGGAGGATGTTTTGGGCATTTTGTGTTGTCTGGGAAGTGGTGGTAGGGGGTTCTTATGGCTGCTCATCTCTCCTGCCATGATGTCAGCCTTTCCCCCTGGGCAGTAAGCGTGTCATGGCACAGATGCCTGGTGTAGGTCTTGTGGTGAACCGATGAACCTGGTGTGCTGGAGAATCTTGTGTATCTAAGCAGGGCTTGTGATTGTTTAGCAGGTTAATGGGATTGCTTCCCTTACCCTTAGTTGTGTCCAGATCAACATTTCTGCTTTAAAGCAAAAGCCTTGAAATCATCCCAAGATGTTTTCCCATGTTTTGCTGCTGAATCTGGGATTTGCTAGGTCTGTATGCAGTAGGCACCCTGGCATCTCCATTTGCTGCCCAGCAGCACCCACAAACACAATATCTGGCAGAGCTCCCACCTTCACCTTGTCTGTAAATATTTGCATCTTTCCTTCATCCATCATCAGCCTGGTATTTGCACAAAGAGAAGGTAACAGATGTTTGAGGAATTAATTTTCTGTGCAGCCTGTTCACTGGAGCTGTGTAGGGAGGCTTCTTAGAGGGACTGAGCTGTAGCAAAGCAGAGGAAGCAGCAATGTTTTCTTCTGCTGTGTAATGCTGCCAGGGGCATGTTCTTGGCAATGTTCATCTGGGGATTTATGGAGCTTATCTAGGAACTGCCCATGAAACAGGAGGTGATTTTGGCTTGATACACCAGTGTTTGTAAGCCGTTTACAAAGAATCATGGAGTCATATAATAGTCAGGATTGGAAGGGACCTCTAGAGGTCATCCAGTGTAACCCCTTGCTAGAGCAGGTTCCCATCCATCAGGTCACACAGGAACGTGTCCAAGTGGGTTTGGAAACCTCCAGAGAAGGAGCCTCCACGCCCTCCCTGAGCAGCCTGTGCCAGGGCTCCCTCACCCGAACACCAAAGAACCTTTCCCTTGCGTTTAAGTGGAACTTTTTATGTTCCAGCTTATGTTCATTACTCCTTGTCCTGTCACTGGGTACTACAGAAAAAAGCATCACCCCATCCTTCTGTTACTCACCCTTTAGGTACTTATAAGTGTTAATGAGGTCCCATCTCAGTCTTCTCCTTTTTAGACTAAACAGACCCATGTCCTGCGGCCTTTCCTGAACAGGGCTTCTCATAAACTAGTGTTGTGTCTAATCTCTCATCTTTTAATGTTTTACTGAGTCAACCAGTTCCACTAGTTACAGATTTACTGGTTTGTTGAGGTTTCTTAGTCTTTTTCTCTGTATGTCTGCAGTAGCCCGATTGCCTATCAGCAGGAGAGGAGGACAGACATCCCTTGAGAGCACTCCTGCAGAGCCAAGACCCCTCTGGAATCTGCTTTCCCTTCCATTCCCTCCCAGGGTGATGGAAGGGTTTCTGCTATTGTGTGGAGCAAGAGGACACAGCAGGGCCCTGATTTATCTCCCTCTGGGTTCTCAGCACCCTTAACTTCTTGAGAGCCTTGCTCAGCTGTCCCTGCCTGAATACCACCATCTTCTGTCATGTGCATGGATTCATCAGCATCACTTTGGTCCCACAGCATAAGGGTCATCACCCATGTGATTTCTGCTCAGCCTTGCCCCATCAGTGGCCATGTAGTGGATCGGACCAGGGATATGCTCTGGCTTAAAGCTCTCTGCTTTCCTGATGGATCTTCCATTATCCCTCAAAAATCCTGATATACCTTGTTCTGCCATACCAAAAAGCATGGTCTGCAGATCCCATTCTTAGAGGTGTTGAAAGTGAGAAAGATGGGGAGACAAGCCAGGCACAGTGAAAGTAATTAGCTTAATTTCTTCATCTCTGAACTGTTGCAATTGCTGTAGAAGTTGTAACATGTGCCTTAAGGGTTGGTCTACATTGCAGTCTTTAGACAAAGCTGGTGTGAAAGGGGCTGGTGTGTGGACTGCTAATAGCAGCCTGGGGCACATCAAGCATCCCAAGTGGGATGGTTGATGCTGATGTGGAGGGGACCACTCTGTTACTGCATCAATCTGAAGGGAAGGGAAGCATCTCTGCTTGTGTCCCTGGATGTTAATGTACTGTGAACTTCTGCCAGGGCCTGCTTGAGGCCCTGGAAGTTGAGACTTCCAGCCTTATTCCTGATGCCCTTCAGTGACATCCACCCTCTCCCCTGCTCAAGCAAGAGAAACCTTTTGGGAAACATTTGCCAAATCTTTGCAGCAATAGAAATTTAAGCAATTCTCCCTCTTCCTGCCTCTCTGTTTATCCAAAGTACCAGTTTGTGGGGCCAGGAATAAAGACGACAGTGAACTGACTTAGGCTGAAAACAACCCAGCAAAACTGATGGCTTAGGTGTTGGTGCTGACACGGCTTGTGAAACCATGGCTGTGGTCAGAGGAGTTAAATCAATTCTTCTGAGAACTGCTTTAGGTTTTTGGGTTCAAGCATGTTTTGTCTGAAAAGCTGGTATCAGAGAAGAGTTTTGAGAAATGTGCTGCTGCTTCTGCTGTCATGAAGATGATAACAGCGTATTTAAGGGCAAGAAAACCCCAAACCCTCAACCACACCCAAAATGAGTGTGAATGGGGCACCAGTCCAGGTCTGGCATTGTTCCATTTTCTGATCAACTTGTTGGGGAGATGTTTGTTCTTGCTAGAGGAGCATAACACCAGCATGGAGTCTGAAGCTCTTTTGTTTTGATCCAGTGAAGGAGAAAAGAGCAGCAGAAAGGGCTTAGTCAGTGTTAGTCCCCGAAGAGGCAGGAGGCAGCTGGCATTGTTACTGGTAAGCCCCTGTCTCCTACACTCGCATGTTTTCCTGCTGTGCATTCCCACTTCCTCAGGAAGTGCTGCTTCTTTTGAGTGCAGTTTTATTAATGGATTTGCTGGGTTGAAAGGAGAGGTACTGATCATTTAGAACTGAGCTGTTGCACTTCTGGCTCAATGCAGGGTAGGTGATGGCTCTGTCTTGGCAAGTCCAGCTATGCTCTGCCCATATCTGTTTTTGTCCCCATTTCTCTTGTGGGTTTAACCTTGGGGGACCCGAGTGGGGAACTGGCTCTTCTCTCCTGCCTGAGTGTGAGGAAGGACAGACTGGCCTGTGTGCCAAAGCTCTGGTTTGCGTATCCTGTTAAATTAGACAAGGCCACTTTGTCTCCAGCCTGATTGCTGTACATGTGGCTTGGTTTGTAGCCCAGTGAAGCTGAGCAATCCTCTTCCAGATGCAGACAGAGCATGGCTGGAGGTGGTAGTAGCATGCACAGGCTGCTCAGGGAGGCTGTTATGCCTGGGACTGCCCCAGGTTTGGCTCCCTCAACCACCTCCACAGCAGGGCAATAAAAGCTGCTTGGAAAGGGGGCTGTAGCCTTCATATGATTTAAGGGAGTCATGATTAGGACCACAACAGCATTGTGTGAGGCTCTGAGGGACTCTTGCCTGCTGCAGCATTGCATGGCTAAGCCATGTCTCTGCCTTGACCAGAGGTTGGTTCCCAGCTTTGCTTTATTTAGGCTCAAAGGAAGCATGGAAACCCTTGGGAAAAGCTGTAAGTGCTATTGCCACTCTCTAGCAAGTTCTCCCCTTCTAGAGGAGAACCCAGATTATGCTGGAGGTAGCAACCTTTCCTCCTCTTGTTCTCCAGTAGGGAAACAAAATAGTTTCCATGCATGCTGGGCAGCATCTTTTAGCATAATTGAGCTGAGTTAATCTGTTGCACCTCCCTAGGCTGTGTATATCTGCCAACCAGCAGAGCCACCTCTGCCTTGGGACCAGCCAAGCTCACCACAGGATGTCACATTTGAATATGGAGAAGGACTCTGCCTTCTTCACTGTGAGGATGATGGGGCGCTGGCACAGGCTGCCCAGATGGGTTGTGGAGTCTCCTTCTCTGGGGACATTCCAAACCCACCTGGATGCGTTCCTGTGTGACCTACTCTAGGTGGTCCTGCTCTGGCAGGAGGGTTGGACTAGATGATCTTTGAAAGTCCCTTCCAACCCTTAAGACTGAGTGATTTTGTGTGATTTGTTGTTTTTATTTTCCCTGTTTTCTTTTTCAGCATGGTAGCTCTGCACCCATCCCCAAAAGCTGGTGGAGACTGGCGAGTTATAGATCTCTTGCCTATTTTCATGTCATGTCAGTGCTCCAACATTCACAGGAGAACTTTGTTTTACTCCTGAAAGGGAAAGGTGCTGGGAAACCCCCTTCTCTCAGCATGCCACACCTTAGTGTCTCTGCATGTCTTCAGAGAGAGCTGAGATGTCTTGAGGACCAGAAGGGAGTTAAGTGCCTGAGCCTCAGCAATGGGTCATAGTATGTGCCTCCCTTTGGCCTGTTTTGATGGCTCATGTCTTTGGTCTGTGATAGGTGCCCATAGCATGGGTGCAAACTCACTTGACTAGTGACCCACTAGAAACATGTTCCTTGCCTTGGTTACGGGTAAGGAGTAAATAACTGTGTATTTTCTTCCTTAACTGATGTTTGGTGAAGATTTGAATTTGTGCTTTTTGACAAATGCAAAACATGACTGATGTCTGGGCTGACGTCCCCAGTTTCTCAGGATGTTGTGGCATCTTGCTATGAGCTGCCAGCACCTGCTCCAGCCCTGGCTGCTCCCGAGATCCCTGCAGAAGCAGCTGCCACGTTCCTCCCCAGAGGCAGAAGTATTTCAGCTCTGGGCAAAGAAACCTTGTGTCAGCAGCTGCTGTGCTCTGCTCTCCTCTGAAGGCTACCAATTAATTCCTGACAACATGATCCATCTGTTCTCAGCCTGTAAGCTGCTTGAGGAGAGGGGCTGGTTCTGCAGTGCCGCAGAAAGGGGTCCCAGCCTTGGGGACAATGACAAGGAGAACATTAAACTTCTGGTGAAGTGACTGTGAGTCTTGGCACACCTGTAGGCTGATGAAGCCATCAAGGCAAGCACAATATTCTTGTCCCTTTGACCACGTGCAGAAACCATCACAACTGCAGAAGTGTGTCTGGTTTAGAAAGGTTTTGCTGCCTGCTTGTGCAGCTGCTGTCTTGGCGTCTTTTTTAAGAGACCTAAACTCTTTAATGCTTTTTTACTGCTGTATTTTCTTAGGCTCTTCCTGCTTTTCTGGAAGTATGTTGGAAGAGCTGAAGCTTGTGTGTTCATCAGCATGAGCCTCACATAACAATATTTGAAGGCTCTACTCTGCAGAGTGAAGCAAGGGTAACAGTGCTGCCTGTCATATGGTAAACCCTGTGCTGCCTCCTGTCCTTTGCATTGCCCGTGCCCTGGGCTGGAGGCTGTGCTTTCAGGACTCCTCGTCACCACATCAAAAAAGATATCCCATGCTTATGAAGCAAAGCACTAAAAGGAGCAATGCAAACTCATTTTTCTGGTTCAGATGTGTGAAATGTTTTTGGCAGGCTGACTGGAGAGCCTTGTGCCACACCAGGAGCTGCCTATCTCCGTGCCCTGCTAACTGATGTTGCATACTGCATGTTATCCTGCACAAAAAGCAGCATAAACTCTGTCACCATGGCTAAATTGGGTAACAATTAGATGCTCTGCATGTGCAAAACTGAGATGAAATGTATGCTGTTGAGTGGCCTGCTGCACAGATGCTGTGTTCCTCCTGGTGGAAGTGTAGCCTTGGGCACTCAGATGCCCTCTGCGTGTCTTGGCACAGCCTGCTGGGATGGGAGATGGGGTGTAATCCTGTCTTTGGGGTAGGCAGTGCTGCTCCATCACTAGTGCAGGTGCAGATGCTGACGTGGCTCAACTGAGGCATGATCATTGCCTGAGTCCCCACAGTTTGTAGCATCTGAAGAAATTGTTTATTTCACTGTAAAGCGGTTGCTATATCATTTCACTTTGCAACTCTCCAAATAGGCACAGCTGTCAGCTTTTGATGTTTTTCAGTGTTTTGTTATATGGGATTTTCTTAAGAGTGGGACTTTTACCAAACAAGCATCTTGATCATCTCCATTAAAAAAAAAAGTACATCTAAGGGTCAGCTTACCTGGAGTCATCTTGGGGAATGTTTTAACTTAAGGATGGCATATAAGAACCCCGGCATCTGTGAGTATAAAGCTTTGACCAGCTTTTGTCAGTCTCCAGGTAGTGTCAGAGAGATATGTTCTGCTCTGCTTTCATTCTTGACTTTGCCCATCTTGATAATTTAACCTATATTCAAACACTAGGAAAAAAAAATGTACTTAAGACACCTGCATACACGTAAAACTCAAGTCCCACAGCTCTAACCTTCCTTGTGCTCTCCAGCCCGGAGATCGGGCATGCCACGTCATCCCGTGGGAATGTGGGGAGGAGAGGGCGAGGGAATCTCTTAGCAATGTTACAATCATCGGAAAGTCAGTCCCTGCAGCCAAACCTATTCTAGCGAGCTCTTTGCCAGCCGTGTGGGCAGGCTTAATGCCTGGGTCATGTGGCCTGCATGCAAATTTAGTGCACTCGAAAACCGAGCTAAGCCGGAGGGCTTGCACGGTAAGCCCCGGAGACCAGCTGCTGTGGCATGGGATAAAGGAGAGGGAGGGGGGAAAAAACACACTCTTTCCTAGTTTTGGAGTCAATAGAATCTCTCCAGGTTTTCTGTACTGGGAGGACCTGTGGGGCTGCAGTTTGTGTCATGGGATCAAGGTGTGAGAGACTGTCTTGGCTGCAGCCTTGAAAGGATGGAAAAATTCCTACCTTTATTTCCCAGGGATAGCTAAGAGGTGTCCTAGGCTTTCAGACCATCAGGCAAAGCCATATGGAGAGGCTGTGATGCCACTGGAGCATCACAGGAGTGAGGGCTGCTTGGATATGGGAAGGGTTAAGCAGCCTGGACGTGAGGAATGAGCTATGGTGGTGGTTCTGTGATTCAAAGAGGGAAAAATGTGCCCTCCCTCTCAGATCCTTCCCTCTGTCCAAAAAAGGCTAAATGGTCTTAGTGAAAAACCAGCAGAGGCATTCCTCATAGTCTCTGGAGTAACTGGATGTAAAAGCCTGGATTTAAAGGAATAGCTTGCAGCAAATTAAACGTGACTCTGAAAGGAGTTCACCTTGTGCTGGAAAGCTGGCTGTGGTTTTGGTAATGAAGGACAAGCTAGTGAGAAAGACAAGGCTGAGTAAGAGATGGATATTAACAAACACAGACGAGCCATTAGTCAGCGCAGATTATTAAACACAGGAGGCCAGTTTGTCTTCTTTATTTTATTAGGGACAGCTTACACACAAAGTTATAAGCACAGGACCCAGCTGGCTTTGCAGCAGCTACCAAGCACACGGGTCAATGGTAGCAACCCTGGTTCAAAACCTGTTCTTGTCAATGGGACACCTTCTCCCAACATTCAATGTGCTTTGGAGCACAACCAACAACCAAAGGGAGTTTAATGAGCTCCTTTTAATATAATCTCCTGTGTTTGTTTTGCAGCCAAACAGTGTGTTGTCTTTTCTGGGCCAGGATTGCAGGCACTCACTATGCTATTTGCTGGCAGTGCTCTGTCTGTTGTGAAACACGTATGAGGTCTGGTTTGCAAAAATGCCATACAGAGAAAAGCCACCTATTTCCCCATCACCTTCACCACCATTCCAAGGTCCCTCTGCCACCTAGAAAATGGCCACAGAGGCAATCTGAGGCCTGAATGATGAGGTGGGGAAAGAAAATCTTTAAAAGAGAAAGGAAAATTAAGGAGGAAAGGAGGCTGAGGATGGTTACCAGTGGAAGGGAAGAATCTCTAGTTGACAGGTACTGTGGTGTGGTTCTTTCCCACCTCCAGCCGACTGGCGATGAGAACAGATTGGGGTACGTCTTCACAGTGGGTGAATTGCTACCTCCCCCTCCCATCTGGATCAGAGCTAAAGAGAGGTCTACTCAACTCTGTTCATTGCCCAAAAGTAGGATTTCAAGAAGGCAGGGCTATGAACAGAGATACCCTTGTCCTAGGAGATGAGTAGGAAGGTCTCCAGGCCTAGGATCCTGTCGGGCTGTTCATGCCACACACTCTGGAAAAGAGTAAGGCAAGGCGTTGCTATTGGATGGACATGGGACACCTATCCCATCGGACCCTGAACCCTTGTAGGAGGGGATGTTGATGTCTTTTCAGTTCCCATTTCTGCTTGAGGTGGAGTTTTCCACTCCTCTGAGAGTGCCTGAACTGCCAAAGAGGCCTTGGTTATCCAGAGCATCTCTAGTGAGCATAGCTGAAACTGTGGAAAGTAAAGATTAGAGGAGACAGTGGAGGGAGAAGGAAAATGATCAATAGGGAGGTTGGAGGAGGTGCTCTGGAGTATGAAGAATGTTTTAGTCCCTTTGGGTGGAAGTTTGTTATTTCTCTTGGGAAGAGTGTCTTTCTGGGTGAGTGGGACGCAGAAGACCAGGGTTTTTTCATCCCTGAGGTCAGGGATGTTTATGTCTGGAAGAGAGCTCCCAGCTGGGTATCCTGAGGAGAGGCGGCTGGGGGAGGGAAACAGTGTCTTGCTCCTTAGCTGATAAGCACCTTTGTGGGGTAAGAATGGAACTCCTCACCTTGGTGGCTCCTACAAATGCCAACCCTGGGCAGCTTATTCTCTCTTGCAGTGTCTGGACAGAAGCATTGCAGTTTCTCAGCATCAAACCTATGTCTGTTGGTGGTTTTTACCCTGCAAACCTTGGCTCCTTGTGCAGGAAGCGAAACCCAGGGCTGCTGAGTTGCAGGTCCTTCCTTACTACCTGCTGCCAAAGTAGATATTTTAGGAGTGTGTGATGGAGCTGGGTGTCCTCGCTGAAGGGTCCTACTGGAGTATCTCATGACGGTCTCAGTCCCTTGGTCACTTTGCTCACAGCTTGCAGGTGCTTTGGGGGCACACTGCACCCACCCAACATAGGGAATGCTGTCTGCCCTGGCTCCTGCAAGCTCCCTGATTGGTCCTGACACCTTGAGGAGGGCTTTGTGTGAAGAGCGGGTTGCTGATACTCTGCAGCACTGCTGCCTGGAGGCTGCAGGTCAGGCCCTCACAGAGGGCTTTGCTGGTTGAGGACTTTCAGGGAATCAGTGCCTAGCAGTTCCCCCAACAGTTTCCCATCTGTGATTGTCATGCACCTGGAATTTAATACATATGCAAGCCTGTTTAGAAGGAGAGGTGTTCAAAGTTATTCCCCTGAGCAGTAGAGGTTGGTTTGGCTTTATTACTGGGGAAAGAACTGCCACCAAAATAAAGTTGGGCTTTTTTTTTGATGTAAACTTGCTTACCAAGTACTCACCTGTAGCAAGATTAAGCCAACTGAGAAACCACCCTCCCTCTCTCCCCTAGCAAGTGCCTGGCTCTAAGTACCATTGACCACCCTACAAAATCTCCCAGTTCGTTGCTATTAGGTGGAGGGTTGCTTGGAGGTAGGAATACCTGCGTGGCTTTGCTCTGGAGCACAACTGGCCCTGCTAGGGTTATGAAGTTAAACAGGAGTGTGTTTAAAGATACGGTTTGCTTGGATGCTTTCTTGCAAAGATATGCCACTTGAGAGGAGGCCTGAGAGAGATGGGTGCCAGGTGACTTCCAGAAGCTGGAGAGGGGGGAGGACTGCAGCATAGTTAATTTGGACCTCAGGCAAATGAAGGGCTCAGGGCTGATGGGAGAGCATTAGGAGGTGATTCAGGTGGCTGTTCTGCTCCCCAGTGTCCATGACACGTTGCAGTGCTGTTGGAGTTCATTCAATGGCAAATACTGGTTTGGTCTGCCTCAAACTATCCAGCTTGGATTTACCAGATGTGTTTCAGGGGAGACCATTCCCAGCTGGCTGTGCTAGAGGGGTCTAAGGGAAGCTATGCCTGCAGGCAGAGATCCTCAGCCAGGACTAGTGTTCCCAGGGCATAGAACAAACAGTGGAACTGAGGGCTGGGGAGGGATGGCTGAGCCAAGAGCAGTGCTTCCTCTCCATTGTGTCTTGGTACTCAAGGCGTGGGCTGAGCATTCTCCTTGGAGGAGGGAATTGCTGGCCCTTGGAAAGCAAAGGGAAGCCTAGTTTAAAATAGCTTCACTGGGGAGACATATTCCAGACTGTGTCCCTGCAAAATCAGCTAATGCAGTGAAGGAAACAAAACAGAGTGGGGGTGAGAGCCTAGTTTCTCAGACGTGAGGATGAGCGATGGCACAGGGCTGCCCTGTGGTCACTGGTTGGGTAGTGGAGAGGCAGTGCCTGGTGAGGTAGGCTGGGGACAGTGAGGGTCTCTGGACTGCCCTGCCCTGCCATTCTGAGGTACCCATCCCCTTTACAGGGGAAACCAGCTTTTTAGAGTTTGATTTCATGCCTTTTTGGCTCCAGAGCTTTTGAGTTGGTATGGCTGAAGTGTGCTGTGGTGGCCTACACTGGCACAAGAGGCTGAGCCATTTCAAGCGCTGATTAAGTCCACTCATCCCTTCAGAGCCTTCTGCTTGCTGGTCAAGGCTGGGGGCTTTCCTTGCAGAGTAAATCCACATTGTTCAGCACAGTACACATGTAACAGCTGGTGCTGATCTAGCTGTTGTGACCAGTAAGGTCAATACTAAAATCAGTGATGCTTGTAAGAAGAACAGGACCCATGGGTGAGTCCAGGCAGGATCATGGCTAGTGTGTCAGATGAAAAATCATTTCCCTGTTGGAAAATACCCATGATTACCTATGGAGATGGAAATCTGGCTTCAGGGCAGAGGTGCAGGAAGCCTTTGTCAGCCTGTGTGGCACTGATGCCAGTTTGCAAATTGGTCCTTGGCACTTGCCTTGGGTTACAGACTTTCAGAAGGACATCAGGGCAACACCAGCTGAGGCTCTGCTGTCAGTGTGTCTTGAATAACCTGGAAGAGAAAGAGAGAGAAAAGGAAGGGTCAGAAGAACAAAAAAGAAATGGAAAATATGAATCTTCTGCCTGCATTGAGTCTTTGATTTTTACTTTTCCCTCAATTTGCAGACTTCTAAGCTGTTTGGCTTGCCTTCCCCCCACTTTTTCCTTCTGCAGTCTGAAAAGACAATTACTAACTGAAACCAGCCAGTTGGGATGTACTTAGGAGGTGACTCAGCCTTTGCAACAGTAAATGTCCAGGGCTCACAGCTGTTGAACTTGCACAGCTGGGTGCAGGTGAGGTGCTCAAAGGCTTTATTTTTTTGGCTCCAGGTCTCTTATTTCTGTCAATTTAAAATTGACTGCTGCTCTTTCCCAATGGTGCTAACTGGGAGTGTGTACGTGGATCACAGGCATGGGCAAGGTAAAGGGGTCAGGAGTACCTTTATCCAACCCGCCTCATAGTCCTAGCTCTGAGCAGCACCTCTTTCCTGGCTTCATCCTGCCTTTTATTTCATTCTTATGTTGTTACAACTCAAGAGATGATAGACTGGTGTGTATCTCTAGCTCTCTTCCCTGTCTGCTGATGATATGCATCAAATCTCTGCAGGAGGCTTGCATCTCCATTTACCCCTTGGGAACTGGGCTGTACTTTTCAAGGGAGCTAAAGCAAACCAACACCTTGATTCCTTGGACACCAAGACCCTGTGAGCAACACTTTGCTGACAGCTCAGAAGAAAAGAGGGACTCAGAATCACGAAAGTGCTTTAAAAACCTGAAGAGGTGCTGAGACTGACTTCTTAATGATTATTTTTCTCTGTGAGCACAAGATTGTGTGTCTCTTTTTTGTGCTCTGTGTCTTCAGACTGCACGTCTCTTGTATTTTGCTGCTTTAGACAACAGTGGAAGTATCTTTGCTGTCCTGACTCTGGGTGCCAAACCTCTGAGGGAGAAGCCCCCACCACGAGAGTCATGAGAGTTACAAGCTGGAAAATATCTTTCCCTCGTCTTGTAAAAGGAAGCAGGAAGACACCCTTGCTTCTGTATGCCAACAAGAGCTTTGAAGGGGGTTTGTGGTGGTAAACATCATCCCGAAGAAGGTTTTTCATGACCCCTTACACATGGCTGCCCCTTTCCCTGACGGGTCTTTTCCACAGTGTTTCCTATTTGTGTCTCTGGGGAAAAAGCAATACCTTGTGGCACACGTTTTGGCTGTGGCAGGGGTTAGAGGGGCAGATTTCCCCTTCTGGGCCCCTGGCCCTGGCCCTCTGGCTGGCACTGGGCTGGACTGGGCTGGCAGCCCCACGTCAGATGCTGACTCAGTGCCTGGCAGAGACAGGGAGGGCCAGCGGTGGCCCCCAACCTGTGGCCGAACAGGCTCAGCTTTGTGTTGGCCGGCTTAAATGGAGCTTTATGACTCCTCTGGGCATGGCGTGAGCTCTGGCTGCTGCACAGGCCCCTCTTTGTGGGGGGGGAGTGGCGTGGTTCTGGGGGTGGAGGCGAAGGCAGGCGGGAGGTGGGGAGTAGCCCTGCCAGCAGGGTCCCTGGAAGAGACTGAAGCCAGGAGAGGGTGAACTGGAATGGGGAATTGAGGCCCCGGGATGCTTAATTCTCATCATGTCTGAGAGGAGGTAGATGCCCAAAGGTCTGGCTCAGCCATGAGTTGATGGTGACCCCCAAATGGCACTTCAGAGTCACAGACACTTATTGTTAGGCACCCAAGACCGCAACTCTTGCAAGCTGGTGTCCCAGGAATGATGGGGGAATACTTAGGAACTCACACCTTGCTTGCTAAGAGTCTCCTAATTATACGTAAATTTGTGAAATTTAGGCTTGGCAAGGTTTTTGTTCACACTTCTGCTGTTCAGTTTCGTGTTTAAAAAGAAACAAAACCCAAAACAAAGCCACCAAACCCTTTGCAGCTGCTTTCTCTGTCAAGTTGCAGAGACTACTGCACGAACCACTGCTTTTAGTTTGGCTTTCAAATGAAAATACCAATTTTTGGTTTACTTGAACTAAACAGTTTCTGCATTTATTCTCTCTGGAGTAGGCTTAGGAGAGTCACGTCTCCCTGTCCTTCATGCTGGATAAGAGCAAGTTGTGGGTGCATTAGGACAACACCAGAGGAAGGTTGGGACAGGCAGACAGAGCTGTCAGAGGTGGCTGCTCAGGTCTCGGTGCAGCAGATTGATTACACTGGTGATGGCTCTGTATGGGTACCAGCAGGCTCAGAGTCATTTTCATACCACAGATCACAACACCTGACTCTGAGGGCCGGCTCTTGCACCAGGAGAAGTGGTCACGGAGCTCATTGTGCTGCCAGATTCACAGCAGCATTGGAGCTGGTACCCATCCAGGAGGTGATGTGCAAGTGCACTTGTGGTCACTTAGCTGGATGTGGCACCCAGCTGCTCTATTGCCAAATTTACACATCCTGAGCTGTTTCAGGAGCAAGCCTGGATGGGCAGAGCGGTGCTCAGGTGTGCAAAAACAAAGCTGTACAGAGCTCTTTCCTTTAAGGCCTACCTGGGTAACCTTCTCTGGAGCTGCACCAAGAGCATCAAGCTTTTGGTTAGATCACCTAATAGCTGCAGTCTATAAGGGGAAATCCCAGTCCTGATGTTTCTGGACTGGACAAGATCTGTAATGAAAATGTTTGTCCTAAGCCCCTGTGGAAGGCACCAGCTCTGGAGCACTCAAGGCTGGCAGGATGGGGCCATATCCATTTGCAGGCCTGGAGATACTGGTGCTGGACCACCCCTTGGCATTTTTGAGAGGCTTTTTAGAGAAATAGTTATTATGTGTGGGCTTCTGACCAGAAACCCATGCAGCTGTATGGCTGGGAGAAACCAGAGCACCTGAAACTGCTGCAGAGGAGCATGGTGCTATTTTTAAAACAGCCCCTTCATCACAGATTGTAAGCTAAGTGAAAAAAATAAATGAGAAAACACATCTCTTTAAAGTGGGAAATAGCTCACGAGAAGGCATATGGGGGTGCTAAACCCAGGCTGGCAGGTAAATTAACACAACTACTAGCTACTTTTTTAGTTCTTGAAAGTGAGAGGGTATATTTATACCACTGGGATTTTAAGGTGTTTTAGGTCTGCAAGTACCTCAAAGGCTCAAAGTCATGTCTGCCTCACCGAGCCCTGTGGCTGTGCTTGGGCAGCCAGGCATTAAAAATGAAAAAGCCGTGTAGCTAGAGAATTCAGACAAAACCTGCTGCAAACCAGGTTTGCTGAGAAGATGAGGCAGGACTGGGGGGAAAAAAAAAAAAACAGTTAATGGGATGTTTTACTGCTTCTCATACTTCTCTGTGTTGAAGAGGGTTTGGGGGGAATTTAGTGAGAATACATGCCCAGGTCCTGCAGCAAGGGAGAATCGCTTGCCCAGAGCAAGTACCCTGTTGTGGCTTGTGATTTACATGGTACGTGGAGTCTGGGTAATAAAAGCTGTGGTTTTGAGAAAGGAGAGGAGTTTTAATCTGGTACTGACCTGCCTTTGATAAGCTGCTTGGGGGAACTGACTTTTGAGAGAGACATTTGTGACCGGGGCTGTCTTAGAGGTTCCTCTTTGTGAGGAGTGGCGTTGGGGCTCATCGCTATCTGTAGTGTAGATCTCACTTAATCTAATCCTGTAAAAATGCTGCAATATCCTCTCAATTTCTTTTAAACTGGACTTTCCTTGGGATAGCTGCAACAGACCCCTGACTCTGTGCCTCTTGGATGAGCTGCACTGAGATGCTGGGTGGAAGCTAGAAGGGCTAGTGACTCTCATGTTATCCTGACATGCTGTACCAGGGCACTAAATTTGCCTGGAGGGACTGTGGGATGGCCAGGCTTATTTTTCTACATGAAAATGTGTAGGAATTAAAAAAACCCACAACCCTAAAACTTCTTTCCTCTCCTAGTTTTCCACAAAATTCCAGTTAGACCAAGCAGTGACTTGGGGCATATGCAAGTGATCCACTCAGGTTTGCTGAGCCAGGAGACGAGATATTACAACTTGCCCAGTCCCAGATTTCAGTAAAATGCTTTCTTCTTATTCATGTCTTGAAGAAGGTTTCCTTTAGGTGAGAGCACCATGCCATGTGATGAAATATTCCTATGCTGGGATCCAAAGCTGCTGGTCTTCCTTGGTGCTGGGCTGGAAGAAATCCCCCAGAACCTGGGAGGAGACTGTCATGGTTTAGGTGCAACTGGGCACAAGGCCCACACAGCTGCTTGCTCGCTCTCCCCATGCCTGCCTGTGGTGGGATGGGGAAGAGGAAAGGTCCTGAGGCCTCATGGAGATCTGCCAAGACAAGGAGAGCTTGATCACTAGTTATGATCCTGGGCAGCACAGACAGGGCTGCTCAATTTAGGGAAGAAAAATTAATTGAATCTGCCATTAGGAGAATAAAAGAAGAATAAACAGAAAACCACACAGAAGGGGATGATGATGAGGAGGAGGAGCATGACCAGCTCTGTGAGCCCACTTCCCTCAGCCTTCCTCTCTTCAAGGGCTCACAACCCCCATCCCAGTATCTCCAGCTCCCCCTCAGCAGCACAGAGGGGGTAAAACATGGCAGCTGCAGTCAGTCCCTCAGGGATGGCTCCTGCTGCTCAGTTCCCCTCAGGGCCAGAGGATTCCCCACCCTTCCCCTGCTCCAGCACGGATCCCTCACACATCAGACAATCTTGTACAGAGCTCTTCAGCCCATTCCAAGGCCACAGTTCCTCACTACCTCCCTTGTGAGTCTCCTCGGGCAGCTCTCAGCCTGGCCCATCCTGCCCTATGGCTGCCTCCCCACACAGCTCCAGCCCATCTCAGCCATGGCCGCCCCTCTGCTGTGGGGTTCTCTCAGAGCTGTGGGAAGTTGTCAGTCCCTCCAGTGCCCTCTGTGAGTACAGGGGCACAGCTGCCATCTCACCTGGGCTGCACAGTACTGCTTCAGTCCAGTACTGCTGCTCCTCCTCCCCTTCTTCTTCAGTGACTATAGCGTCCTCATAACCACCTCCAATTTGTCCAGCTCCTCCTCCCACTGCAGATTTCCTTCCCTCAATAGCAATAGCAGAGGTGCCAGATTGTCCTAGCTGAGGCCAGAGCTGGGGGAAGTTTCAAGAACTGCTCAGGGGGCTCACCACTGTAGCCTCCTTCCCTCTTACCAAGAGAAAGAGGCTCCACACAAACCAGAGAGACATGGAGGGAAGAGACAAAGAGAAGATGGAGAGAGACAGAGAGATGGGCACCTGGAGAGGCTGTTTGAGATATTGAATAGGCTATTGAGCATAGCAGAATCATGTTTCCTGGCACCTTGTCCAAACCTTCAATGATTTTACAGGGACAATATCTACAGTTTACCAGTACAACCCTGAGACTGCTCTGGTCCCTTGTGCTTTTGTGAGCACAAACTCATGCATCCTGAGGGTAAAGTCACACAGTCACATGTGCATCAGCAGAGCAGATCCATAAAAGCAGAGCTGTCATCCCACAAGCAGCCTCATGTCCTGCTGCCACAGGGACCAGGGCTTTCACTCAAAGGCTCAGTTGTGGTTCCCCTGCTCTGCTGCAAAAGGACTAGTCAGAAGATGTGTTCACCCCTCAGTGCCCTTCAGATGCATTAAAGAACTGAGCTGAGCCTAGTCAGGGTTGAAAAGAACGTGGCCAGATGTGTTTCTGGTGACCATCCCCAGAGCAGGCAACGTGTAGGTCAGATAAGCCTAGAAGAAGGTGGGCTATGGAGAAAAGGTCACCTAGAGAATCCCAGGAAGAACATGATTTCTCCACCTATGGAAAAGAGAGATGATAGCAGTATTTGAGGTAAACACTTTGTCTCCAGCTAACTTCTGTTGCTGATTCCCGCCCGCTGAGCCTAGACGGGCCTTTCAGGGAAAGTCTAAACATTAACAAAGCACACAGCAGGGCAGCTCAAACACAGCGTGGGTGGTATGCTGAAGGGCATTCACACACACAGCCCCAGCGGAGGGGGGGTCCTTCCTGACACTGGAGGTGCAGTGTTCAAGGCTGCCTTGTATCGACTCATCAAATATTTGTTTGCATATGTGACCTTCAGACTTTCCCATCATGGGAGTGATTTTGGCTGCAGGTATGCTGGCAGCCTCTTTGAATTTCAGAACTAGAGCAGGGCAGGACAGACGAGCTCTTTTACAGGTGCCATTCCTCTTGCAAGATTTAATTCCAGGTGTACCTGCTGCCAGGCCCTGGTAAAACTCACTCCTGCCCTGAGGGTAAGGCTCTCACTAGGACTCTCTTTTCTTTTTTTCAGAAAGTTTTTCCTGAGTAAAGGTGGTGCCAGGGCAACATCTGTGACCCTGGCTTGGCCATTCCTATTGCCAGCTGGCAGAAATCACTGTCACTCTGAACATCAGTGGGGATCAATGATGTATCCCTGTGGGTGATCCCCTCTTTCTCCAAGCAAGGAGAGAGCAGGCTCTTCTTACTGATGCAACATGGTGGCTAAAGTCCTCTTTGTCAGTTCCATGTAATAAAAGCACCAATCCTCTTGTGATGATACTCAGGTGACTACCTCTGTTCCCTTCAGATATCTTGTTTGTCCTTGAGGAAGAATTTGGGGTGAGTGAGACAGAGCTGTCAGACAAAAGGTCCTCTCATTGTCACCTTCTCCTGTGAGGTGTCTTCCCTTCACGCAGATTTTTGTGCTTTAGAAAATGAGCTTCAGACTTCCACACTTGAGGATATGGCCCCACTATGCATAGGTGGTGATGAGGCAGAGGACAGGCTTTTCTTAACAGTGGCTTCTCACAGGGACTGACTGATTTTCAGTGTGTGTGTGCCTGTTTCCAAGTGTAATCTGCAATTCTTATCAATTGTGGCAATATTTTCTGCTGCTTATAGATATTTGAGCAGAACCATTTCTGTGCTTTTCACTGTCTAAATGCTGTACTGTTAACAAGCCTATTTCCTGTTAATGTTTATTTTCTGTTTCTTCTCATCCTAGATGTCTCTTCTTCCTAGCTAAGGACTCTCTTCCCCAGCCTGGCTTGCTCTTGGCTTTTGGCAGGGTGCTCCAGCTCTCTTGCTGGATGACCTTGCTGATTTGGTAACCTCCTTGCTTGGAGGTTTATTTGAACTTGGTCACAGCTGTTTTGGCCACTCTGGGTTTGCCTGCTCCTTTGTAGCACTGAAAGGGAACAAGCTCAGCAGCTGGTGATGACTGCAGCTACTAGCAACGGTGGTGTTCTTGTTTCAGCTCCTGTTTCCTCTTTCCAGAAAGCCAAATTGCTGTATCTGGGCTGTCAGTGATTATGGGCAGAGGCTAGGATTTGGGCTGGCTGTGGGACTATCTGAGGGCTCTTGTTCTGTGTGCCAGTTCCTCAAGGGAGTACCAGCAACAGTGCTGCAAGTCTCTAGTGGTTAGGTTTTTTTTCAGTGTTGAACAGAATTCAGTTGGCTTTATGCTCTGCTGTTGAGGTGCTGCTTTCATATAAACATCTTTCCCAACCCTGGAGGGTGCACCTTTTCCCCAGGACTTAGAGCAGATGGGCAGAGAAATGAGCAGTGATGCACTGCAGTGTTTTCTGATATCCCGATATGAGTAAGGGTCTGTGCTGGCCTCAGGCTGGACCTGAATTAGGAGAATCCATGGCAGGACCTTTGGATGTGATTTGTTTTGGGCAATGGCTCAAATGACACGATTTGGCACGTCATTGTACAATCCACAGAAAAGTATTTCTCTGTATTTGAAAATGCAGCTTTTTTCCCTCTCCTACTCCCCTCCATAAGCTACCTGCTGCAGCTTGACATCAGTCAGTCCCTCCTGGGCAGGGGAAAAGAAGAGTGGCTCTTGCCCAGAGGGAAGCTACTGCCAACAACTGAAGACAGACCCCTGGCTAGTGCAAGCATCTTCCCAAAAGATTTACAAGAATAGTTTTGATTCAAACTTTTCATGCCTTTTGGGAGTTGCATGGTAGGTGTCACCTTATCCCCATCTTTCCAGATGGCTTCATTCATCTGGACAACCACTTCTTCCATGAGCTGCTTTGCTTTTATCTCTGGAGAAGGTGAGATGCCGGTTCCTGTGGGTTACAGACTGTGCCCCATTTAGGAGTCACTAATGACTATTTTAATCTGATAGTGTGAACTTAATGTCCTCCAGACAACATTGGGACAACTGACCTCTGGCTGTCCCTCTGTCGCTCCTCCACATTTCACAGGAGTGTCTCTGAAAGACGGGAGGAGGAAGGCAGGCAGAGACACAACTGTCTCCAAAAATTACTTCATGTCATTGATGCACAGGCACCACAAGGAAGTTGAATGGCACCAGCTTCTAGAGGCACACCAACGGCTGCTAAAACAACATCAGTTCTTCATCTTGTTCTTCTGGATCACAGTGGTCCACTGCAGTGGACAGTGTGGTGGCACGAATCAAGCCGATCAAGTAACATCTTCCCTAGTTCTTGGTCACTCACCATTGGGAAGCCTAGGGTTGGTTCCAAGGCCCAAGGGTGAATTCACACTCAAATGCCTGTAGAGACTCAAGTTTCAGCATGAGACTGGAGTGAGAATGCCCATTAGGGAGACTGCCTGGATGAGGAGAGCTGAGTCCCATTACCCCATGGGATGCTGCTTCACCCCAGACTTGTGGTGAAGCAACACAGCCTTCCCCCTCTGCTTCCCTTCCCTCAGCAGTTGGCTCACCTGGAAGCCTCAGCATTTCAAAAGAGGCATCCTTGAGGCCATGGTTCCCCAGATGTGCTGGACCTGTACCTGCAACTACCAAACTTGCTCAAATATTTCTTCTAGATGTGGCTGTGCTGCCAAAGGAACATCGTGTGTCCCACAGGGACATGGTGAACTCAATTTTGGCCAGTTAGCATTTCACATGACTTTCTGGGGCAGTCTTCAGCACACTTTTGGTGTGACCTGGCAAGCAACCTGACTCCAGTGGGCTCTGCCTTCGAAGGTGTGATGTCCTGGAACAAAGCTGAAATGCCTGGTCCCAGGATGCCCCACAGCCCAGCTGTGGGGTAGGCATCATGGTTTTTACACAGCTGGCACTGACAGCAGATCTATCCTTCTGCAGCTTTGGGTGGTAGGGATGTACCTTCCTGGGGAATCTGGACATGTCAGGCTAGGCCCAGGAAACTCTCCATGCCACTGGGTTTGCTTCATTTGCTTCATTTCTCTGTTCATCCTTTCATGTCTGTTTTCATGTTCAGCTTGGTCTGCTACATGTGTTTGTTAGTGTCTGGCAGAACAAGTTATTGGTGCTGATTCTGGTCACAATGTGCTAATTCAAATGATAACACACCATGGGTTTTTTATTCAAGTGGTTAAAAATCCCTAAGAAAGCTAGTGTCTTCTAATGTGCCCCTTTGCAGACAAGGCTGTGTGGAAGCCTCTCTGGTGGGGGGGCTACACTCACTTTTTTATGATCTCTGTGGCACTTGGCCTTTGTTTGTTTTAGTCTCCCAGCAGTGTCTTGCTTGCTGGATGTTTAACCTATGTTTTTTAAAGATAGCCATGTCAGTATGCTGATCACTCAGAGCTGCTGGAAGGTGGCATTTAGAATCATAGAGTGATTTAGGTTGGAAAAGACCTTTAAGATTATCAAATCCAACCATAAGGATGTGAGGAGCAAGGCCACTCACTATCTCTGTGATCCACCATCAGCTCTTGCTTCATCTTCCTGTTCTCCATCAAACAGTGTTTTTTTCTGTCTCGTGCCCCCCAAACCACTGGACAGTGCTGTCTGTGTAATGCAGATGGACTGCGGAGGTAGCAGTGGGACCTCTCTACAATCTCCTGAGGTCTTGCACCTTCATGACTGTGCTGCCATTCCCTTCAGGCCTCCCGACTGGATGCTTGTGGTATATGCTGAGTGATGTGGCCAGGCTGTGGAAGGAGCATGAACATGTCCCCCAGTGTGGAGGAGTCCATGCTGAGCCTGAGCTTTGTGCTGTTGTCTCCTGCCACATCTGCAGGTCAGTGCTGCTCTCTTTCAGCTCCAAAGCTATTTTTGTTCAGGACATACTATGTTGGGGTTTCACTTCTGGGACTAGAATCACAGTTTCTGGTGTTGTGTCAGCTTGTGAGCTGAAAGTCAAAATTAAAATGAGCTCAGTGGCGTTTAGGGAGACTTTTTAGATGTGTACTCCTAGCTGCAAAGAAGGATGATCCTACACAGATTGAAGAAGGAGGGTGTATGTCCATAGTCATGTTGCTGCCAGGGTTGGGTCAAGTGTTTGCACCCTATAGAAAGCTGTGAAATTCAAAATACTTCCATGCCAGCCAAAAGTCTCTTTCCATGTGTTGGAAAGACAAATAAAACAGAGCACTGGGGAGAAGGTAGAATTGACTTTTTATTGCCAGCTCTTCTTGACTAGTTGATGAGGAGGAGAGAATGTTTCCCTCAGACCTTTACTTTACTTCCACTCTCTTTTTTTTCTTTCCAACAGGAAATTGTGAGTGCATGAGTTAAACAGAGCACCAGGGAATGGAAATCTCTGGAGTAGCATGTGGCTGGCAGGGTGTGAAGCTGGCAACCAGGGTAGGACATGAGCACACTCACCACACACTTAGTATTGCTTGACTGCTTCACCAGATTCCTTCCCCTCCCCTCAATCCAGCTGCCATCACTGCAAGTGGGTTGGAAGTTATGCCACTGCAGCACCGTGAGCCAGGGAAAGTCCTGCCTCCACAAGAAATCCCTGGTCCTTCTCTTTCTCCAGTACTGACTTTTTTTAAAAGCTGGATCTATTCCTTGATCAAGCTGTGCCCTCCAGTCAGAGACAAGAGGAACCATGGCAGGTGGCCAGGAGTGGGGAAAGGGTATGCTGCTCATGGCTGTGGGAAGCCAGGCAGTGCCTGGAAGGTTTCCTACCAAAAGCACTGCCAAACTCATGGAGGGAGAGACAATAGGTCTCCTCTAGCTGCACCTTCTCCTGCAGCTCAAGGCCATCCTGGTTGCAGCCATGCTGCTCTTTCCATCACAGCTACGGCAGCAGGAGCTGGTCCAAGCCATCTGTGTGGGAAGGAGGTGGTGTCTTTCACCCCTTGCAAGAGCCTCTGAAGTCTCTTGGGAAAATTAACGCCAAAATTACTGACTGATGCTCCACAGGCAGCTGCCATGGCTGCTGTTGTGTACACTGAATGTCCTTGGGAGCCAGAAAAGCCTGCAGCATCACGGTGATGTTAATATGCCCCAATGACATGCTGCCTTGTGTTGAATCCAAGAGCATGCTGGCTAATGAACATCAGTATGGAGACATTCCAGCCTGGCCAAGAGATTCCCAGAGATGGAGAGACTGCAAGATCTATGCTGGAAAAAAACAGAAGTGTGCCTTCCTGTGATGATTCGGTCTCCAGCACGCTTCTCCCTTGCAGCTTCTGCCCAGGATGTTAATGGTGACAGATATCTTGTGTTATTTAGTCCACTCTCTCCTGACATTGCTGGAAGGAGCAGGGGTGCAAACAAATCCTGTGCTCTCTGTGCAAGATTGGCAGCTTCAGCCATGATAAGTCAGATGCTGGAGAAAACAAACCTTCCTGTCTGGGGCTGGAGAGGATGCAGCCTCTGCTGCTTTTGTATTAACAGCAGTTTCCAGCTGCTGTGGGATGGGTCCTCAGTTTGGGTCAGCTTCCCAAGGAGTGAAATTTGAAGGATGCCTGTGTTTGTCCATAAATCTGGACAGCACCAGGCACAATGGGACCACTTCCTCGTCATAGGTCTGGCTGCAGAGCAACTAATCCAATATTATTGATGAAAATCAGAACAGACACAATGTAATTGAAACCACTAGGCCTCTGGGAAAGGATCACTCCTAGGTGTTGAGCTGCTCAAGGACGAGGGAAAAAACATTATTTTGTATATAGAGGAAACCTTCTGACACTTCAAAATTCTATGGGAAAGAGGAAAGAACGACAAGAAAGTAGAGCAGACCGGGTCTTCCTCCAGTGATCTAGTGGATGAACAATCAGCTCACCAGCTTACAGAGCACCAGACATCTAGCTGCAGGTGTTCTGGCCCAAGGCCTTTCAACAGCTACTGGTGTGGCTCCTTGAAACACTGCAAGGAGCTGGAAACCTTTGTCTTCAAGCAGGAATATGCCCCAAAAGTAAGCCTTGGAAACTGAACGGTGTTTTTCCTTCGCTCTCCCATTAGACTGGCCATCCAGACCTCCTTGGCAGAGAAGGCATGCAGAGGCTTCGTGGGAAAACTTTACTCTGCCTAGTTCTGTCTGCATCAATGTAGTTGGTACTTAATCTGCCTCTGCCAAACATCAGAAGAAGTTGCTTTGCTTTGATCAGGGTATTAGGATAGCTCTGTGCCTTGACCAGCATGTCAGATCTTCTGGAGTCAAGGGCTGAATCTGCTTTGTAGCAGGCTGTGTCATCTGGCCTTAACTTTTTTCTTTGCCCACAGGCCACTGGCCTAGTAGGTGGTGAAGCTGCATGGACAGTACCATGTGTCCTTGCAGCTGAGCTGCCTCCCAGCTGCCTCCAGCAAACAGTCCACCAAACCCCTCCAGGCTCATGTCCCTTGCAACAAGGACTCATCTCAAATGGTTGTGCCTGTCTGATGTCTGGTTCGAAGGAACTCTGCCTTGCAATGAACCGTAGAGTCATTGAGGTTGGAAGGGACCTCTAGAGATCATCCAGTCCCATTCCCCTGCCGAAGCAGGATCCACGTCCATCAGGTCACACAGGAACGTGTCCAGGTGGGCCTGGAAACCTCCAGAGAAGGAGCCTCCACACCCTCCCTGGGCAGCCTGTGCCAGGGCTCCCTCACCTCAACACCAAAGAAGTTTTTCCTTGTATTTAAGTGGAACTTTTTTGTGTTCCAGCTTATGTCCATTACTCCTTGTCCTGTCACTGGACACTACAGAAAAAAGGCTCACCCCTGTTGCTGCTACTGGCAACATCACCAGGCCGCCCGCACGGATCACTCAGCCCACCCCCGCTGAGGGGACAAGATCACTGCATACTCAGTATGGACGATGTTTTATTCTCACTCATTGTTTACACCATGTATTTTTATCTGCTAACATAAGCACCTCCTTTCACTCCACCCCATGTACGCCTCTTCTGTACCCTCCACCTATCACGTTACAACCCGAGATCTTCTGGATGCCTACAACACACCTCATCATCCTGACATCCACCCTTCAGATACCTGTAAGTTTTAATGAGATCCCCCCTCAGTCTTCTCCAGGCTCAGAAGTCCCAGGTCCTGCAGCCTTTCCTCATAAGGAAGATGTTCCAGTTCCTTGACCATCTTGGTGGCCCTGCACTGGACTCTCTCTAGAAGTTCCCTGTCTCTCTTGAGCTGGGCAGCCCAGAACTGGATGCAATGGCTTCTCTGATACCTAATGATGGTTTAACTCATGCTCCAGCCTTTCCAGCGGGGAGGGAGGGCTTTGTAGGAACTCTTCTCCATGTCTCTCCTGTCCTCAGAAAACTCATGGGAACTTCATGCCTTTAGAAGCTCTCACCCTTTATTAAATCTGTTTGAAAGGACTCTGTGGGTTAAAATGTTAAAAGATGGGCAAACGATGAGCAGATGCAACTCTTGCTTTAATGGCTTTAAACCATGTTAAAAAAAAAACCCAAGAGGGCTTGTTTTCAGGAAAAGTATTCCAAAGTCTCAAGTTTATTTCCTTTCCAGGGTCATGAAAGCCACTCTTTGATAAATATTGTAATTAAAAAACCCAACAGTCTTATTTTTTTCTCCAGTTCATATTAACTTTCTAAATTCAGTGGGGGAAGGGAGTGCTCAGAAATTAAGTAAGATTTTGCAGAGGAAAAAAAAAGAGTGTATATCTCGTTCTTAGGAAGACATTTTCTTCTTTGACAATGGTCTTTCTTTTGGAAAAGTGTTGCTTAGCTTTGGCCTCACAGCCCAGGGACACTAAAACTTGTCCACGTGAGTGAAAAAGCGAGTATCCTGTCTGGAGTGGAATAACATTCATATTAACACGGCAATTGTCCCTGTAAATCCACGGCAGTGGCACCAAGAAATTCCACCCTACACCTCCCCAACCCACCTGTGATTTTTTTCCCCCTGAAGCTCTAATGCAGCTGCTGACTCGAAGCACATTTCTTTTGCTAGATGTCACCTTGGTTGGGGTTTTTCCACCCCCCCACCTCTCTGGATTTCTAGGATGCTTGAACTCATTTCTGCCTGTGGTATTGCTGATGTGGATGGGCTGGGCTGCATTTTTAGGATCTGATTCAAAGCCCACTGAAGTCAGGAGCAATTTGCTGTTGATGTCAGTGGTCTCTGGAGTAGGCACTGTGTAACTGCTGTTTATTTTTTTCTTTAACCAGACAACTGCAGTTAAAGGGAATGAAGAAAAAAGCCCACATTTTATTTTAAAAGTGCTCAGGCCAGGCCCACTGGCTGCTGAGCAGCTGAAACAAGGATCCTGCTTAAACCATGGTATTGCACCAGCCCCCTCCCCAAAGCAGAGAGATATCAAATTGCTCACCCCTTGGGAAAATTGAAGCTGTCTTCTTTAAAAGAGAGATTTTACTTTTTCTGTTTGGATTCTGTGTTCCTGGGAGGAGGTGGGGTTGTGAGTTGTTCCTACTTTTTCAAATAATGTCAGTATTCCAGGAGGCAGTTGCTCCAGTGGAGGTATTTTTGCACTGTGCACATAGGCTGGTGCATGCCATCAGAGACCAAGTTCAGGGCAGAAAGTTGTGGCCAGTGTATGTTGGATCAGTAAAACCTTCCCAAGAACATTTTCTACTGACAGACCCAAACTCCTGCATTGCAGGGGGATTAAAGGAGGTGGTTAAGCTGTCAGCTGGACCTCATTTGCCACGTGGCAGTGGAAAATCTGACAGTGAGGTTCCCCCTAAAGATGAGCAGGTATTATTTGTAGGAGCTAATATCTGCCTGCTAGCAACAGGCAAGGTTGGACGAGAGGTCTAGGATTTTGGGATGACTGACACTGGGGTGACTCCCCAGGCAGAGAGGGACAGATCCAGCACGGCAAAAGGTGCAGCTCTGCAGATGTAGATGGGGCACTGGGCTTTCACCTCAGCTCAGGGTCTGATTCCATGGTGTTATCTTGGAGGGTGGATAACATGAAGTGATTCACCATCAGCTGTTGCCATTCAATGTGTTGCCATTCAGGGCTGATATGTTTAAAGACTGGCAGATTGGTTGAATATTTTTGGGAGAGAGGAGATGTTGAGACTTTTCCTTTGCCTGCTGGATTGTGGATGTGTGGATAGCGGCCAGCTTGCACATAGTGCTCTTCGCAGTGAACACGAGGCAAAGCTGGTTGTCAGAGCATGGAGCCACAGCTTGGTTGGGTCTACAAAGAGCTGACTTTTGCCACCTCTCACATGTGCCGCCGGGCCCGTATTTGCTTGGGAACTGGGTGTCTGCAGGAGGCTGGGGGTTTTTAGTCTCTGATGGGTGCAGAGTGATGAGAGCTCATTTTCTTCAGCCTGGCAAATGGCTGTCTGCCCCTGTCTGTGTCCTCTCCATGCCATGGGGCACTGGTCCTGGCTGGATGACCCGTGGATTCTCTACCTGGGCTTGAGAGCTGTGAGGTTACACACAAATTCACTGCTTTTGGGGTTGCTCAGTTTCTGTTTGATGTCTTTCAAAATCTTTGAATATCCTTTTAACTACTGGAGGCTCAAGGACAAATGCCAAATCCTCAGTCCTGTGATAAAGCCACAGACATCAGAGAGGTGCCAAGAAAGCAGGACCCAGGAGCAGTTAGTGAGGAAAAAAATGTATGTGCAGTTAACCCTCAGTACAAAGTGCCAGCTTGGGGGCCAAGATGCAAGAGAGGAGCTGCCAGAGAAGGTGTGTGAGATTTGGGTGGCTGTTGGAAGAATTACAGTCATTGGGGCTGGATCACTTACTTGACTTTCTTTGGGCTGAATCCAAAGCCTGCTAAAAGCTAACATGATTTTCTTCTTCACTGAATTCCATGGGCTTTGGATCAGGATCTTTGTGCTGAACAGGTTATCTCAGTTTCCTGGAACTCATTCACTGTTTGAATTTGCTAAGTATATTTACTGCCAGGCCGCTTTTTCCTTTGACTCCCTCCATTGAATTGCATAAAGTTCCCAGCAGCTGTTGGTTACAGGAGTAGCATTGCCCCCTCAAAATGGGCCCCATGTAACTCTTGAACCATCACAGGATCCGCTATGAGCTTGCCTCTTGCAAACCAGTCCATGCAGTTAAAGAAGATTCAAGAGTGTCAGGCAGCATTTTAATTGATTATATTTCTCTTTTTGAGCCTCAGACACTCTTTTGCAAAGGCAGGTGGTCCCCAGAAAGATACATTTGCTCTGCATTTGTTAGCTGTTTATTGGCTTAGTCCCTGTCAGACACAGTACCAGTCAGACCCTCCCAGGCACTGTCTGCACTTGATCTCTGCCTGCACCTATAAAACGTTCTCTCTGTGAGAACAAATGCCTCTTCCCACATAAGAGGGAGCATTTCTCCAGGGAAGACAGGAAGACCTGAGCACAAAAGTCCTTGTTTGTGAGCAGCAGCGTGACTAGGGCAAGAACGTTTAATTAGTTGGATTAATGAATGCGGCTTCATCAATCCACTGAATTAATAAATGAGGATGGATAAATTGAATGATCTGATTGGCTTGGCTAGGAGTTATTTGAATCACCACAGGGTGATGCAGATAAATTCTAGGGTGACTGTGTATTTTTTCTAGGTGACTGGAAAGAAAGTGTAGTCTTGTTGTCACAAATCTTTCCTTTGGGCTGGGAGATGGGAGGATTCATGTTGGACCATCCTGTGTTGCCTGTGGGTCCTCCTCCTTGGAGCCCCAGCAGATGATAGAGATCCATCAGTACAGACTGTCCACCCCATGGCATCTCCCAGGAGGTGAGTGGTTGTGTCATCTCCAATCTCTCACCCAGGAGAGCAGGTGCTGATGGTTGAGCAAGGCTTTTGATGATCCTGTCTGAATCGCTACCAAAGTGCATTTAATCCCAAAGCTGTTCTTTGGAGCAAAGTGACCTCAGTAGTATCTACAGACTTGCAAGCAAGCATGTAACTGGCTTTTCCCCTTGAACTAGGCCAGGTTGACAAGTACCTAGTCTTGCTTTTTTAGGCATTTTAGATATTTTTTAGGTATTAAGGGAAATCTGACTCTTTAGGGAAAATGCATCTCATCCAGGAGTCAAGAGTTTGTACTTAAGGAAATGGTCTGGTGGCTGACAGGGCTGGGATAAAGGTTGGACTTGATGACCTTAAAGGTCTCCTGCAGCTGAAACGATTCTGTGATTCTAAGACAGTCCTTTACTTGTGAGAACCTCCCTGCAGCTTTTAAACCAGGTCCCTCTCCTCCTTGAGCATTTCTAGGCCCCTCCAAGTAGACTTGCTCTCCCACTTGAGGAACAGCCTTTGTGCATGTGACATCTCCCGGAGAAGGTGTTCATGTGCCAGCGTGGCGATTCACATTTCAAAGGCTGCTGAGGTGGTCTACAATCAGGAGCAGAAGGTAGCTTTACATTGTCCCTCTCAAGGTAAATATTTCCCTTGAGTACACAGAGTCAAAGTACAGCTTGCAATGTATATATAAAGTCAGGGACAAACCACAGCTTTCCAGCTGGGTCAATGCTCTTCTGCTGTGCTGGGACCTCTCACATTTCTAGCATGGGCAGCTGCTGTTGGGAAGCTCTGCTTGAAGTCTGCCCTTCCAGCACCACAGGGACACATGACATTACAGTACGTATGATCATTTCTAACCAGGACAACTGCGAAAAAGTCCAGAATGTGACCCTCCCCCCTACACACACACTGTCTGTTAAGTTTTAATCACCTGCTGCTGAGTCAGAAAGACCCAAAAGATATTCCTTGAAGGGATTCAGCATGGGGTTGGGTTTTCTTTGACATAATCTTGACATTTATATCACATCTTAACACTTGGATTTTACAACATGTTGTTCTTTAGAAGAGATTCCCACGAGTTAATTTTGCTGTAGGAAGATATTAATTACTTTCCAAGCATCGCTGCCCGGGCAGTGGGAACAGGCAGTGGGAGGAGGGGATCGATCTGGGAGGGATCTTCACACTTGGCAGGTTGTGGCGCTGGAGCGTGAGCGCGTGGCTTCCCGGGAGGTATGAGCACACCCAAGGCCATTGCCCACGGGACGGCTCTGCGGTGTCAGAGCACTTCCAGCTCACCAGTGTCGTGATGACCTTATTCCTTGGCTTTATTTTTATTCAGTCTCCCTTTGCTCTGGCTTTATTTTTAAGGCCCGTGGCAAACACTCAATAACGCTGCCCTTTGCCATGGCAATTGCTGGCCCAAAGTCCTCTCTTCATGCAAAGTGCAGGCGATGGCTTTTCAAGTGCTTGTGGCTGTGCCAGGAGAGCAGACTTGAAGCGCAAGCGGCTGTGGGTATGCCTCCACCTCCAGAGCTGTTTTCATTTCAGCACACCTGAAGGACAAGGCTGTAACACCGAGGCTTCAGGCCAGGTTGAAGCCATTAGTGTGTGAAGCGGTGCATGACTATCTGGGGAGGTTAAAGTGTGGGCGGGAGTGACAGGCAAACAGCTGGGGGTGATTGACAGGGATATCCAAGGGAAGAGGTGTTTTGTAAGCATCCCTTAAAGCTCCCCTTGGAGACACAGGGCAAAACCTAACAGGACATTTTAGGATTTTGAGGTGCCTTCTCCCTGCCAGAGTTCACTGCCACTACCACAGGGCTGGCACAAGCTGCCACCCTGGTGTGTTCATTCAATACCAATCTGTTGTTCCAGGCTGGAGGGATAAGCGAAATACCTCTGGCAAACCTGAAATTGGACTTCAAATCTCTCTCACAACTCCTGGTTCCACCCTTTCACACCCAAAAAACTTGCCCCAAGCCCCAAACCCCTGATGTTTTGACACCCCAACATCAGCCATCATACTTGGCTGCTGCAGTGAGGTCCAGGGCTTCTGTGGTCCAGTGCTGCTGACTCACGTGTTGGTTCAAACCCCTCGCCGAGCTGAAATGTCAGCCTGGCACATGGGTGGAATTGTATTTTATGTACTCAGAGAGGTCCTTTTTATTTTTTCTAGTTTTCCTAATATAAAAATTCCTACTCTGCTAAGGATCCCGAGTACAGGATCCTGCATACAAAGCGTTGTGTGCAGGCAGCAAGCACAGCATGTTCTTGGATGGCAGTGTGCAGCTACACAGCTCTGCCCTAAGAAGAGTAATTCAGAGTGAGGATTTACCTTGGCATTATTCAGTGCTACCTCATACACAAATTTAACCTCTCCCCAAGCCTGAGGTTTCCTGCAATATATTTTGGAAGGAAAGCTGCTTTAAAAAAAAAAAACAACTTTCTTTTTTTCCTTTCCATTTTTCTTAATTTTCTTATTTTTCTCCTTCTCTTTTACTTCTACTACTTCTTGTTCTTCTTCCCTCTTCTAGCCAGGACCTGGTTCACCTGTGTCGTTACAGTCAGTACATTCAGAACAGTCCTTTTGCACCAGTTCAGCTTCTCTGGGTAAATAACCATCGTGACGTGTGTCTGGTTTAGAGGCCTGCTGATGCATTTCAGTGCTGATGTGGCAGCTCCCAGGACCTCTAAAGCAAGGTTTTTCCAGCAGAGACAGAGAGGTGCTGCTGGCCTTTTGCAAAGCCCTCTTTGAAAGAGTGAGTATGCATTGGGTGCCGGTGCCCAGCAAGAGAAATTCATCATAAGGTGTGTGTGGAGTGGAGGGCAATGAAGAGACGTGGAAATAAGGATTTTTAACAAAGTGAAGGTGTAGGGATTGTTTGCTTTTTGCTGGTGCACAGAGGAATGGACAGTGGTGTGGAAGCTGTGCAAGCTCAGGTGGTGTTAGGCTCAGTGACTGAAGGTTTCCTTCCCCCACCTCAAGCAGTGGGAGAAGGGGTAGCTGAGTCCCACAGAAGACCTCTCCCAGTCTCAGCCAGCAGTTAACCTCAGGTATGACCCACCTCATCTACCCACAGCATGTCTTCACAGTTGCCTGTCCTGTCCAAGCTGCCCTGCACCAAGAGGGCTCTAGACATGGCCCTTTTCTGCACCGTGGGAGCCCTCATGTCCTGTGCCTGAGGGAGAGGGTCCTGGGACACCTGTCTCCCCTGGTCTTTCCTCCATACAGGCACTCACTGACTCCCCATCTCCCCACCACTGCTGACTCGTAGCTGAGTTACACGTTCCACAGGTGTCTCTTTGGTCAGCTGAAGGAACATTCAAACAGGACAAAATCAACGGGAAAAAAGAAAACGGAGGTAATATTTTCCCAGAGAAAGCCCCTTGTCATTTGGGGTGATGGGAGAAGGCAGTTCCCTACTCAAACCAGGATTTTTTCCTCCAGAAAAATATGCCACTTACAGGGTGTGGGTTTTTTTTAATATGAGCATGGATTGGGATTTTTGGGGAGGAGCCACTGTGCATCCACAGATGTGAATGGTGGGATGATGCTGTGCTCGTTGGCAAGTTAGCGCATTCAGCTAATGACCTGGATTCAGGACTTGAATTCAGGGCATGGGAGATGCCTCCTCCACCCAGGAGAGACCTAGGAGAAGCTGCATCATCCCTCTGCTTGTGTTTCTCCTCCTGAAAAGGGGAGTTGATGGTACTGCCTTTCTACCTAAAGTGCTTCGTGGTGGCTAATTGTGACATACTGGAAATTTCTGTTAGCAGCAGTAGCAGATCCATAAAGATCTGACACAAAGACATGGGGTGAGGTGTTTTCACTGCAGGCTTGTGCTGAAGTCCCATCGAGCAGCCCAGGGGGATGACTTTAGAAAGGCTCTGTTTGCTTTTCCAGCTTCTCATCACTGAGCAGGACCCAAGCTGGGAGAGGGTCGCGTGTGATAGTTGCTCTGTGCTGGGGAGATGTGGCAGTTATAATACATAAAACTAAATTACCTACCCAGAGGTGAGCATCTGAGTGGAAGGCTTCTTCTCTGTCTGCAGCTCTGATTGCACTGTGGAGCAGATCTCCCTTCAGCTCTTTGCACTTGCTTCCTGGCTCTTGTGCCAAGATTTTGCAGTCCCTCTGGTGTATCCAAATGTCCAACCATGAACACAGTTCACACTTGCCCGCCATTGGTTCCCAGCAAAACCAGCCCAGAGAGAAAAGGAGCAGCTGTGGCAGGGTGATGGCTGCTGTGCTTTGGGGTCTCTCTTCCCTTTGGCCTTCAGAGATGTAGAGTCATAGAATCATTTTTGTTGGAAAATACCTTTAAGAGCATGGAGTCCAACCCCTCCCCTCACACTGCCAAGCCCACCACTAACATGTCCCTCAGCACCTCAGCTACATGGCTTTGCAATATCTCCAGGGATGGGGACTCCATCACCTCCCTGGGCAGCCTGGTACAGTGTCTGACAGCCCTCTTGGTGAAAAAGTTCTTCATAATCACCAATTTAAACTTCCCCTGGTGCAACCTGAGGTCATTTCCTCTTGTCCTGTCGCTTGTTATTTGGAAGAAGAGATTGACCCCCCACCTCACTACAGGTCTTGTCAGATAGAGAGTGTTCATGTCTCCCCTCAGCTTCCTCTTCTCCAGGCTAAACACTCCCAGCTCCCTCAGCTGCTCCTCATCAGACTTGTGCTCCAGACCCTTCCTCAGCTCTGTTGTCCATCTCTGAACACACTCCAGTACCTCGGTGTCATTCTTGTAGTGAGGGGCCCAGAACTGAACACGGTGCTTGAGGTGAGGCCTCGCCAGCACCAAGTACAGGGGCATAATCACTGCCCTGGTCCTGCTGGTCACACTATTTCTGATGCCAGCCAGGATGCCATTGGCCTTCTTGGCCACCTGGGCACACTGCTAGTATAAGAGTCTGGTGGCCCTCTGGCTTTGCTGTGCAGCTCTTGCTGAGTGGGAAGTCAGGCTACCCCTGCTACTCTTCCCATGGGATGTTCATACTCTTCTGACTGCTCATTGTGGCTCTGACCCACACAAAGCACTCAAGGACTCTCTGGGTACCTCTCCTGTTTGCATTAGTACCTTTGAACCTTATGGCCCATCGCTGGATTGGTTGGAGATCAGCTTCTGATGGAAGGTGTGGATCACATTAGCCTAGTTTTGTCTGTACTGCAGTGCGTCTAACCCTGCAGGGTCCATGCCTGCAATTTCTTGGTGTCACCAGCCAGACAGTCACCCTTTTGACTCTGTCCTCAACTTGCATGCAATACTAGTGTGGACTCACTCTCTCTCACATGCACAGCTGAATAGGTAGACTGTCTCTTCCTACCCTGATGCTTAAACACTGTCCCAGGGGCTGCTGAGGGAGGTGGTGGAGTCCCCATCCCTCGAGATATTTAAGTTACATGAGGTTCTTAGGGACAAGATTTGGTGATGGGAATATGAGAGAGCTTCAACCAGAGAGGCCTGTCCCTAGAAGTACCCCAGAAGTACTGTTTCTTAAGATTCTGTGATTCTTTTAAGACAGAGGTACTTTGTGGCCTTTTATTTAATCATACAAGTGCATTTGTGTCCTTTTGTGCTCTGTAACACTAACACCCCCAAGTTACCTTAAATTCTCCATCAGGGCCCATGCCCTGGGGTTTCTCAAAGCTGGGAGCTGTGTTTGTTCCCTGGGCATGTTAGGAGGTCCATCCTGGGACGTTTTCAGCTGGATTACAATTTCCAGGTGTTGAGTCAGGCAAAGAGCACAAACCCTGCTAAGATTAGACATGGAAAGTGATAAGAGTTCCTTTGATATAGCCAGAGATTGCCCCATCACAATCTGTTGGTGATTGAGCGAGAGAAGCTGCATCACTGATCCCCGATCACTGCAACCCATCTCACCAGATTTTCTAAGACATGAAGAAGTTTCTTGTTGAGCCCCAGCTCCTGGAGTCATGTGAGTTTGAGTCTAGCCAGCCTTTCAAGAGAGGCATGAAGTTATCTGGACCTGAAGCTGGTTTTGGGCATGGGGACTACCCTGCATCTAGTGTGGATGAAAAGAGTCTGGAGGAATGAGGTCCCTATGGTTTTTTTTGTCTTTGGCCAGATGGGAATGCCCTTTCTTCCAAGCTGTATGTAGCCCCAATCTTGTAGACTGGGCAAGTGGGAGGCCACTTTGTATTAAGTAATTTCCTTCCCTTCTCCTCTGGAAGGTGCTTTGATTAGCATAACCATTGTGTTCCCAAATTAGCTTGTGATCCTGGCTTTGCCCTTAGGCTGGCTTTTCCTGTTACAAGCCTGCTCTGGCACTGAGCTTACTGTTAGGATGATCTGAGTCTACTAGCTGATCCAGCTAAGCTCAGTCTACCAGGTGCGCTTCCTGAGGTGATCTCAGGCTGATGATGAGACTACAGGGAGCTAGTCCTGCAGCTCTCTGGTGCCTGGAATAGCTCTGTGGAAACTTTCAAATAGCCCAGGGTTTTCATTTGAGGCTCGTGGGATCAAGCCCAGCAGCAGCCAGGACCATTTTGGGTTGGAAAAAAAAGGGAGGCCAGGGCATACTGTGCTCCAGAAGCAGGTACAGCTGTGGAATGGTGCATTTTCTAATCCACACTTCAGCTGTGCCACTGCAGAAACATGTGCAAGGAGGGAGAGGAACGATCCAGAAGCTCCTGCCATCATCTTCCCGTGGTCATGCAGTTTCTATTGCTGGAGCAGAGACTCTGCTTATTAAACCCAGACCAGTAGGTGCTTGGCAAGGCACATGGGCTAGGCAAGACCATCAGGGAGCCCAAATGTACCGATTCCTGCTTTTACAAAAAAGAGAAGGCTGCTTCCAGAGCCTTCAAAGGAATGAGGTGTGGATGTGGGGCTGCTTGGAGGATCAGCTTGGCTGGTAGAGGGCACAACATCACGTCCACAGTGCAGGCAGCAGATGAATCTAGAGCAAAAAGCTCCTCTGCTCTTACTTCTGCTTGTTTTTTGGTGTATTTCTGTAGCAGTGTCTCACAGTGGGAGCCCCACCTCCCCAAGGGCTCAGGATTGAAATGCAGCACCAAGTCAGGGCTGAGCTGCCTGCTCTCCCGTAACAAGACACAGGCTGTGCCTGTCTGCTTGTTGAGCCACAGCCTGGACAGGAATCACAAGGGGGTGGGACGAGGCACTTGGTTGCAGTCCTGGCTGGCTCCCCAGGTAGGATTTCGTGGTCATCCCTGCATGATTCAGCCGGGACCTTTAGAAGGAGCAGGGCTGTGAGGGACCTCAGGGAGTCCTGCAGACCTTGTGGCAGGGTTTGTTTGACAACTGTTTTGCAAGAGCTAAAAATACTCCAGCAATGGTTATGAATTTAGGATAACTAATACATTGAGTGGAAAGATTTGGAGCCATTCCAGGGCTAAACAACAGCTTCTTCACCAATGGCCAAAGACTTGTGGATGCAAAAATAACTAGGAACTGAAAACATTTGAGGTGGAGCAAGGGATTTTCAAATAGAACGCAAGAAAAACTTTCTAGCGGTGAGGACGACCGTGGATAATCGCCAGCATTTTGGTTGTTTTAACAAGAGGGTATGCAGACCTCTGGATCTGGGCTAGATGCTGCCTCTGGGCATGAGTTGGGATAACTGGTAGTTAGGGAAAACTCTTTTGATACAGGGTGAAAGCAAATTATGCTGCTAATATAGGGCCCATGTTCTGAGCTCATCCTCATCGTGCTGGGCAGAAACGGACACAAAGGTTCACATCCCAGCTCCATCTGCCCCAGGGTTTCACCCCATGCTGTATATTCCCCCACATATGTCTGCCTCGCTCTGCCCTTGTTGTTGTTCCATGCTGAAGCAGACACTTCATTATTTCTTCGGCCCAAGAGCGAGCCCACCTCCCCATGCCCTTGGTGCTTGGCTGAGGCAGTCTGCCAGTCCCTGAAAATGCCCCAGCAAATAATGAAGCACCAGTGCTTTGCTAAGTGAGCTCAAGAGAGCTCCTCTCCCACGTGCAGCAGGCATGAGATAACTCCCTGGCCCTGCAGGATGCCCAGGGCATGCTCCACCATGGCTGCAGCTGAGGAAATGAGACCTGCAGGGCTTGGGCAAATGGGACCTGCAGGGCTTGGGGAAATGGGACCTGCAGGGCTTGGGGCATCAGTGCTCTTCAGACTCTGCATTCTTGCTTCTGACCATTTTGATTTGGAGAAGGCACTTGATGGGTTTAATGAGCAGATGACTTGCCCTGCTGAGGCCTTATCTGAAGTACTATACCCAGTTCTGGGCTCTCCAGCTCAAGAGAGACAGGGAACTTCTAGAGAGAACCTAGTGGAGGTCTACCAAGATAACCAGGGGACTGGAGCATCTTTCTCATGAGGAAAGGCTGCAGGAAGCAGGGCTATTCAGCCTGGACAAGATTGCGGGGGGGGACCTCAACAACACTTACAAGTACCTAAAGGGTGGATGTCAGAAGATTGGGGTGACACTTTTTTCTGTAGTGTCCAGTGACAGGACAAGGAGTAATGGACATAAGCTGGAACATAAAAAGCTCCACTTAAACACAAGGAGAAAGTTCTTTGGTGTTGAGGTGAGGGAGCCCTGGCACAGGCTGCCCAGGGAGGGTGTGGAGGCTCCTTCTCTGGAGATTTTCAAACCCATCTGGACATGTTCCTGTGTGACCTGATGGAGGGGAACCTGCTCTAGCAAGGGGTTACACTGGATGATCTTTAGAGGTCCCTTCCAACCTCTACCATTCTGTGATCCCATAGGGCTGATGGCAGGGCTGGATCCCAAACCTTCATGCCTTTGCCTGAAGGGCTGAATGTTGGATCACTCTCTGCCTACAGCCATTCTTTGTGTTTGTGGGTCTTGCCTGTCCAGGTCCTGCCTGTGGTGGAGAACTTGACCCTGACTGGTTTGCCTGTGGTGGTTAGAAACCCCCCAAAATGTCTCCAAGTTCTCATGAGTGCTGAGCACAGAAGTGTTTGTGCCTGTTTCATGTCCCTCTGCACAATCCGTACTGTCATAAGTATCCAAAATGTTTCTCCATTAGCATATTTTCTTCTTCCATCATATCAGCATGCATGAAACAGTCACTTATTCTCCTTGCTGTTGTGTCAAGATGTACCAGGCTGCGGGCAGGACCTGCTGCCCGTCCCCAGCCCGTCCTCAATAGCATAGCTTGTTCTCTGCACAAGGGGCGACGATGTGGCACCAGCTGATGTAAATCCCAGCAATGCTGCTGAGATCAGCTCCCACTGCCACCCCCTGAGAAGGTCTGGCACTGAAATACAAGAACATTGGTGCCCCAGCCATCTACAACAAGGAAAGAGATGGCAGGAGGCTGGATGATGGTGACAGCCTGCACTGTGATGTCAAATTATCACTCCCTCACAGACACTTCTGTAACAAAGTAATTTCTTACTCCATAATAAGAGCAAAGCTGAAGCTAGAGTGTGCAACAAACACAACATGGCCAGGGAGGTACAGGGAAAGAAGAGAGGTGGCTTAGATTTTGGCTGAAGATGTGCAGGCATGAGAGACACATTCCTACCTGAGCCCAAACCTTTTTTTGTGATTGGGTGAAAAGTATAGCCAATGCAACCTCTATATTACAAATCTCTGCTCTATCAGCTTATAGCTCTTGCTTGGTTGGGTGTCTGGGGAGTTGGTTGGTTTCGGAGGCACATTCCGGGGCCTTTGGTCCAAGGTGGTTCTCATGTTCTTATGGCACAGAGCAGCAGGGCACAGCAACCCCTGGGGACTGCCCTGACTCTTCTACAATGGTCCAGCCTATCCCTTCCAATGTGGAGTCCCTTCCAACCCTTACATTCCCAAGCTACTGGGGCATCCAAATCACTTCCAGATAGTTAACTCTCTGGTGCAAACAGGCATGTGAGTAATACACTTCACATTTCTTCTCTCCCTCGATGAGAGGTTGTGGCTGGGCCAAGATGCGTGCACAAGGTACATGCCCAGAGCAGTCACCATATTGGGTAGCACTGGGTATCCTGGCTGATGGCCCAGACCCAGAGCTGCTCAACTGCACAAACCCTGAGGAAAGGCTCCTGCTGAGATCAGGCATCTTTAGCGTTCTACCTGCTTCACAGTGCCTGCACCCAGCTCTCGGGCAGGGTATAGAGCATGACCCAACACCCCCAGTCCTTGCGGGGCCCTTCCCAGGATTCTCACTACTCCTCTCCCAGTGGCGCCTTTGGGCTTGTGCTGACAGCCTCGGCCAGCGGGCAGCCACAGCCGGCGGGGACCGACCCTGACACCTCGACCTTCCAGCATCGGCGGGCCAAAGGTCTGCGAGGCTTCCGCAGCCCGGGGCAGACCCTCTAGCCACCTCCTCCCCCCCACTTCTCGGCTCCCAGCTGGCCGCTATCCCGGCCCAGCCCTGGGCGAGGGTCCGCGGCGGTGCTGAGGAGAGACCCAGGACCCCCACCGCCTCCACGGCGGGGGTGAAGCGGGGCCTACCCGCCCCACGCCGGCGGGGCGTCCCGCCCCGTGTCGCTGAGTGGGCCCCGCGGCGCGGCGCGGAGCGGCGGGGCGGGCCGGGGCGGGGCGGGCCGCGGCGGCCGAGCCCCGGCGAGACAGCGGCGGAAAGTGCCACGACTCCACACGGCCGCGGCGGCGAGGCGGGACCGCGACCCGGCACGGGTGGGTAGGCGGCGGCGGGCACCCTCCCTCTGCTCTTCCTCTGTCCCTTCCTCTTCCACGTCGCCTCGTGGGACTCCCCCGCCGCCAGCCCCACGCTGCGAGGGAGACCCCCTTCCCTCCCCCCACCCCGCCTGCCTGTCAGCGGGAGCGGAGCGTGCTGGGGACACCCACCCGCGGCCCCGCCGCTCCCACGCGCGGAAGGGTGTCCCGCGTGGAACCGGGCGGGAGGGGATGGGATCCCGGGTTGGGGGTCCGGCCACGTTTGCGGGGGGGGGGTCGGGCGGATGAATGGCCCGCGGCGCGGCGAGGGCGGGGCGGAATGGCGGCGTGTGCGGCGGCGACAGGAGGGGAAGGGCCCCGCGCCGCCCCCGGCCCCAGCGCCCCCCCGGCCCGGCATCGCCGCCCGCCCCGCTGCGCTCACCCCGTTCCCCTGCCCGAGCGCCGGCCGCCCGGCCGGCCTGACGAAATTCATTAATCAGATTAAGCGCGGTTACAAAAGGTCACAGCTCTCAGGCGGTTCTTCCTTATTTATTTTTCCTTAAACTAAGGCCCCGCAAAAATCCCTCCCAGCACTGGGAGACATCCTCCCCCCCTCCCCGGCGGTGCCCGAAGTATTTGAAGAGAGGTGGTGACCCCATAAGCGAAGACACATTCCTCCCATCTTCCGCCCCGGGTGTTTCCAAAGTGGATGTGGGCAGTTTTGCCGGTGGGACGTCCCGCTCCTCTCCTCGCCCTGCGCCTGCACACGTGGCCGTGCGCCACGGAGCAACCTCCCCGCCTCAAATGTCAGCTTTTCTCTCCACTGAAGCCGTGGCTTCCCCTCGCCCCAGTCGCCGGGAAACGGCTGGAAGGAGCGGGGCGAGGCGGGTGCTCCCTGGGGTGTGAGCCCCAGCAGAACTTGAGGAGGGGCCGGCGGTGAAACGGCACTCGGGGCCAGGGAGGGGGGGGCAAAGTTTGTAATAGCCGTCTCAGAGATTAGTCAAGCTGCAACTGTGTTACCGTGCTATTATGCTTTTCTCGTGTAAAAATAGAGGTTTTTTCCTACCTTTTTGCTTTCCACTCTGAGGCTTAGGAAGGGAGCTGAAAGCACTACCAAGGGCCGAGCTGCTTCTGCCACCGCACTGCAAAAGCTAATGGAGCGCTAAGACACGTTCAATTAAGTCGAGCTGTAACTGTTGAGGATCGCTGTGGTGTGGTGGCTGGTCAGGAGTGGCTGTGTAGTGTAACACATACTGACGGGAGGCTGCAAATGCACACTCACACTGAAAATGTATTTAAACAGAGGCTGCCGGGGCTGTGTGCAGGGTCTGCTCACCGTGCACAGGCTGTTCTCTGTTGGTTTTTTATCTCTCTCTCTCTTTATCACAAGAAGGAGAGAGAGAAACTCCAGGAGAAGTATCTGGGGATTGGTTTTTATCTGTTGGCAGTGCTGCTGGCTTCTCCCACTGCTGGACTACCCTGCTGTCAGGATCAGGCGTCTCAGTTCCCTCTCCCTTGCCTTCTTCCTCTCTTGTGCACATCTCTGCCCTCATGCTGCCTTTTGCTGACCAGGGCAGGGAAGGAGATAAAACCTTGTTTCTTTGAAGCGGAGGCCAGGCAGTGGTCTCCTGAAGCAGCAGCCTGTCCCATAGGTGTTGCCCCCTTCTCACCCCGATGGCATAGGAGATCATCTTGCTTTTTCGAAAAAGCTGAAATCTCAGCCTGGAACCTGGTGTGTTGGGTCAGCCAGCTTGGGCTTACTTGTGTGCTTAGGGAAGAGAGCTGCAGGTGCTTCACAGGCAGGTATTGCTGCAGGCTATGCAGAATCCAGCTGTACCAACCCAGTTCTCTCTTTCTCTGCCCTCTGACATGCCATTGCCTCCACTTCTACGCCGCTTTAAGCCGAGATGCCACCTTGACACTATGGCAAAGTGTGAGCCTTGGATTGCATGAGGAGCAGTGTCCTGCTTGCAAAGAGCATCTTTTCTCATCTGCACAGCACCTGTTCAGACCAAGAAGAGATAATAGATATGTTTTCCTTTGACTCTGTAAAGAAACCAGGTTTCTGTAGTTATTACACAACTTGTCTCCTTCTTTGGTCCTGCTCACCTGTCGCTTGAACCGGCTGATTTAAACTAGGGTTGGTGGAAGGCTGAGTTGCAAAGATACTGAATTTCCGTGGGTTTCATGGAAGTGTTTGCAAGGGATAGGAAAGACCGAACAGTGGGAAGGCTCTAGCCGGCTTTTTGACTTGTCTGTCTCTGGCAGGCGTGACCACAGGGCATTGAGGGTGGCCCAAGTGCCATCATGCAGCATGTTTGTGGGTTGGTTCATCCTGGAAATGGTTTGTTCGGTTCTGGGAAACAGGCGAGGCTGAGGGCTTTACTGCTTTTGCTTCCTTCAAGTGAGTTGGACTTTTGCTCGGGGCAAACAGAAGTGACTGCACGTGCAGGGTGATGAGGAAGACTGAGTCTCCTTAGTTGTTACCTGGGATGTTGGGAAGTTTGATGGGTAACATGAAAAAGCCACAGGAACATGAGAGTCAGAGCACAGCGTTTCATCTGTCTCCTTTTCAAGAGCAGGCCAGGTGAAATACAAGTTGTCTATCTCGTTGCTGTTCTGATGATGGCAAAAAGCTTTAGCTGAACAAGCTCCTTTGGTCAAGTAGTTTGCATATGGAGATATTTGATGATTTGTGTTGGCTGGCCGAGGAGCAGAGGATGATCCTGCTCAAAAGCCTCAGGCAGGTAAATGTGCTCAGTGTCAGACACGGATTTGTACTCTCTGATTCATCCTCTGCATGCTCGATGCCTCCGTAGCACAGGTTTGGGTTCACCATCACCTGTGGGTTCTGCTTTTGGAGGTGGCAGTAGCAGCTGGTGGGCTTGGAGTGCATCTGCCAGTGTTCGGTGATGCCTTTGCCCTAAGCTGGAGTGGCAAATTTTAATCTAAATCAGAAGCCGTGGTGCAGTGAGATCAGGAAGTGTTTAGTTTTGAGGTTATGGTGGGCCCCCATAGCTGGTGATGTCCCAGCACCCCTTAGACATGCAACCCTCTCCCAAACAAGCCTGGCCATCAAACTGAAAAACCCTGTTGCAGGGATGAAGTCCCATGGAGGACCAGAGGTACAGAGGAGGTGATGGTGAAGTCTTCAAGCCTTTTCAAAGCCTGGCCTTCGAGCCCAACCTGTATGTGCCAAACTATCCACCAGCAGATGAACAGTGATACCTTTGGTGCCTGGTTTTTCCATCTCCTGGTTAACGTTTTGTGCAGGTGGGAAGTGTGGAGGGCTTTCCCGTTGAAGGAAAGCTCCCACCATTGTGCAGGCAAGGGGGACTGTGTCTTGCTGTACAAATCCAGGAGCAAACTTTCAGCCTGTTGAAGGGTGAAGGTGACACGAGGTCGGGAAATGCCAAAGCAAGAGCTTTGCCCCTGATGTGAGTGCTGTGTTGCTTCTTGTCTTTATGCATCGGGAAGATCCCAGAGGAAGACTTTTTCCTTATCACCCAGATGCTATAGCAAGCCTGGTTTGGTTTCAGTGTGAGTGGAAGAGCAATAGGCTCTTCCCTGAAGGAGCTGTTGGGCTGCTCCGTGCCAAGTCTCCACCGCCAGAGGAACTCTCCTGGTAGAATTTGCTCCTGGGAGTCAGCACTGTGGGGCCACGAGTGTTAAGGCGGGACCAAAGTTTCCCTTTGCCGTGGTAGCACTGTTGGGAGTGATTGCTGCCTGGTTGGTGTCTTTCACTTTGCACTTTGGGTGCAAATCCTTGGGAATCCCAGTGTGCCCGTCCTTGAGAACTACAGGGGATTTTTCAGGTCTAGCAGTGAGAGCTTGTGAATGGTCTGTGTGAGCATCTCAGCTGTTTTTATGAGCTCTGGCTGCTGTGATAGCTCTTCCAGCAGGTCCAGAGCTCCTCTAGGTTTGTGCTCTGGGCTGCTTTTTTCTTGTGTGGGTTTTGTTTTGGAGAGGATTGTTGGGGTGTTTTTTGCTTAGCTGTGAAGAACTTTAATGCTAATCTTTGTCGTTATCTCACTCTGGCTGTAAAGCCTGAGAGAAGGCAAGGTACAGGCAGCTTTTACAGCAGCAGGGCTGGGTGAGGCTGCCTGCAGGACAGAGGGAAGCCTGCAAAGGAGAACAGCAATGTGGGATGAGATGTGGGACAGGCAGAGGGCTCTGGCACTGCAGCAGCACATCCGGCACTGCCACCTTGCCCACTTCACCACGCTGGGCTCTGTGTAATGAGGCTGTGCTCTCTCTTTCATCCTCTGCCTGCTGGATGCCTCAGTAGCACAGCTTTGGGTCCCCATCATCCATGGGTTCCATCCAGCTGCTTTTGGAGGTGGCAGTAGCAGCTGGTGGGCTTGGAGTGCGTTTGCCAGTGTTCAGAGATGCCTTTGCCCTAAGCAGGAGTGGCAGGTTCTTATCTAAATCTGAAGCCATGGTGGGGTGAGATCAGGAGGTGTTTAGCTTTACTGATGTATCGGAGTAGCCGGGTGATGAATACAGGTCACCTTGTCCTAATCTAAACCAGCTCCTGGGTGCTTTGTTGTAGCTCTAAAACCAGAGGCTTGTGTTCTCCAGACCTACTTGTTGTTTACTGCCAGGGACATCCATCCCTTTTCACCCTGCAGGTTAGGAATCATCTCTGTGTCCTGGTGGGGACCATCCGAGAGCGATGCTGCCTAGTCAGGAAGGGAATGACTTGGTGCCAGGTGTGCTGGGATAGGGTGGGCTGAAGGTGTTTAAATCCAAAACAGCCCTGGCAGGCATGAAATAATGCCTGTAGTATCAGCTGGGATCTTGAGTGGTGTTATGGGGCAGAAGTTTGGCTCTGCCAAGGGGAGGCTGTTTCCAGCTGGCACTGGCAGCCCTTCTGCCTGCCAGCTCACTCCTGCTTTGCCCGGGGTGCTTGGAGAGGCGGGCAGGGAGAAACTGGGCTGCTGGTTAAAACATCCCTTCCTGGGCAGGTGGCTATCTCTGGTGGGAAACAGATGTTTTGCAGCTCCAGCCAGCTCTGCACTCCCTGCTCAGTTGTTGCAGGAGAGTTGTTTTCACTTCAGTGTTCAGCAGCTTTGGGCTTCAGGTTAGGCTGCGGGTTCACTGCTCCGACAAAAACCTCAGAGGTCTCTCCCTGTGAGCGCTGAGGTTATGAAAAGATGCTGATCTCCTTAGTTCTAGTCTTATTTTTGCCTCCTCCCCTTCCAGCCCCTCCCACAGCCTCTTAAAGAGGAAATTTGATAACTTTTACAGTCAAGTGTGGGGATTGGAGCTTATGATAGCTGAAGACTTTCTGTGTTTTCCTGCCACACGGATGTGATGCCCCAATGGCAGAAACGTATGAGTTGGGACGGCAGGGAAAAGATTGGCTTTGAAACTCAGGAGAGGGTTCAGTTAGCAACTAAGAAGAGTGGAGACAGAAGGTCTTTTCTGTGTGGCTATACCCTGCTTGGCAGATCTCAGATAAGTCAGTATGGTTTCCATTGCTACCTCTTGTGTTATGGGTGGAGAGACTGAGGCTGGAGAGGTGAGTGGGAAGGAACAGCAGAGATGGAAAGAGAAGTGCCACATCCAGCAGGCCCTCTGCAAGTCTCACTTCCCTGGGAGTGTTGGGGAGGTAATTAATGAACAAGGTTGATGGTTGGGGTTTTTTTTTTTTGAGCTTGAACTTATGACTTTTATTGGTATTTGCATCTCAAGGAAATGGTTGTGACTTGCTTCTCCATGTGACATATGTGCAGGCAGCATCACTGCTGGGTTGTATCTCCTCACTGTGAACTGTGAGCAGCTACCCAGCAGGATACATACTTTCTCCTTCCAGGGGGATATTTTATTCTGAAGCTGAGTGCTGAATGTGCCTCTGGGTGCAATCAAAAGACCAGGTGCTCCAGGGAGAGCCAAGATCTTGCCAAAGCTGCACCGGACAGTCTGAGAAGGGACTCTCTTACTGCTGTGGGGATGCAGCAGCATGCAAAGGTCATGCAAAACCATCCCACTGAATATGTAACGATTGTCTCTGATCACATCCCTCCTTTTTCTTTTCCTTCCCCCATTTTGGTTCTTCTGGAGACTGCCACAACCGGTGAACTTAGTCACTGTGGCTTGATTGCACTAATGTGCAGAGGCCACGTAGCAAAGGAGCACAGACCTGGGGGTGTGTAGGCAGGTTGCCCTTACCAGACATGTGTGAATCTTGAGCATTTGTCTTTTTGTTTGGAGACACAGATGTCCACATGAAACTCCCTGCCCAGAAAGGTCATTACATCTCTTTCCCCACCCCACTCCCTAACTGTTATTCTGGTGTCTTGCAGGCACAGAAGAATAAGGCAAGGATGGATGTGTATGACCCTCAAACGCTGGGTGTTATGGTCTTTGGAGGTTTCATGGTGATATCAGCCATCGGGATCTTCCTGGTGTCCACCTTCTCTATGAAGGAGACGTCTTACGAGGAAGCCTTGGCCAAGCAACGCAAAGAGCTTGAGAAGACCCAGCAGCAGAAGATAGAGAAAAAGAAAAAAGAGAAACCTGTGGAGAAAAAAGGAAAAGCAAAGAAAAAGGAAGAGAAACCTAATGGAAAGATCCCAGAGCAGCAGGTGGCTCAGGAAGTGACAGATTCTCCCAAGGATGTGGTTCTCGAGCCTGCCATGGTGCCTGAGCCTGTACCTGTTGAGTCTTCCATCGCAGCGGTGTCAGTTCCCCCCCAGGAAAAGGAGAAACCTGCTCCCTCGCCTAAGGAGAAGAGGAAGAAGGAGAAGAAGGTGGCGAAGGTAGAGCCTGCTCCTAGCCCTTTGGTGGCTTCTCCTCCCATCAGCGTCCCCAAAAGTTCTCCTGTCTTGGAGGTGACCCCGAAGGAGGTGCCAGTGGTGGCTGTGCCGCCGGTTGGCACACAGCAAAGCGCTCCGCAGCTCGGCTCCGTTCCCGTCAAGAAAACAGAGGCTCTTCTGATCCATGAGGAGCAGAAGCATGATGGACCTGTCAAGAAGAAGGCTGCATCCAAGAAGAAGAGTGAGCCGGGTAAGGCCTGATTCCTCTGCATGTATGGCCATGGAGGGAGGCACCAGGGATCTTGGTGCCATTAAACCAGAGATCTCTTCTGAGAAGAGTCCAGAAAGGCTGTCTCTGGTGAGATGAACCACATGCACCAAGGTGGGTTGAAAATGGCTACACTGGGGTGTAGTTCTCTCTGAGGGGAAGCAGAGTTGAAGTCAAGAGTTTATTGACTTGTTTCCACTCTGTAATGTGTCACCTTCTGCATCGGCCACCCCCATTTAGTGCTTAGCTCCTTGGTCCAGCATGCAGTGTTAGTTACATGTTCATCTTGGACCTGCTGTTGGTTGCGGGTCTCTGAGCAAATCTGCACACTGAGAATGAACAGGAGGTGCATGTGCCTGCCCTGGGGGAGAGGACAGCTGCCAAGGTGCTGGACATTCCAGGTGAAAAGCAAAGACGAAGTGTTTTCCCCCTCCACTCCTGATGATTAAAGCACACAGGAGCTCTACCACCCTTCTCCAGGGAGAAGTAACACTGCTAGAGTTTCCTCTTTCAGTGGAAGTGAAAAACAGCCTGTTGGAGGAGAGAGGATTCAAGGGATTTTACACTGCAGAGGGCTGATCTTAGGATAGAGGGAAGTAACTCTGGTTGTGTCACAGGGAAACTGTTCATGCCTCTCTGGACTGACTCAGAGATGGAAGAGATTAAAGAAGGTGGTCCTGACTCTTTAGGATGTACATAGGTATAGAGAGGGGAGAAATGACTCTGTAGCTGGATTCTTGCCTCGTTGCACCAATGTGAACAGTTTGGATTTTATTTGTGATGAAGTGATAACTACAGGCACTAAAAACGTTGAGTGTTTTCAGACCTGTAGAAGTGTGCCTTTATGGACATGGGGGAGAAATCTCTGAGGTGTTCTCAAAGATATGACGTGGTGTTCATAGGCTTCATGTCTTTATACACCACTACTTGGCAGCTTTCTCCAGCACATCCAAACCTGGGCTGCTCTGAGCCTGGCAGCTTGCACACTCTCTCTGTAAGAGGACCTGTTACTCAGCAGGACACTTTGCAGAGTGTGGTCTCCCAAGGTTGGATTAAAACCTTGTATCTGCTCCTCTGAGGAAAGATTTTACTAAAGGCCATTTCCACGTAGAACTGAGGTTTGAAACGCTTTGAGCAGCTGCTGCTGGAGATTATCGCAGCGATGGTGTGGGGAAAATTGGAGGTGGCTGGTTTGGCGTGTGCACACAGGGATATACTCCTCTAATGCTGAAAACTGTGGCCCTGAATCCAACTTGTAACAGCTGAGATGAACTTTTAGCACTTGTTAACATGAGAGGTTTTTTGGCTGCTCCAAATGTCCACTCATTTGGCTATGAAGTGCTGATTCTGCATGTCTTAAAAGCCAAGAGTGATGCCTTGGCTGCTCCTGTGGGGTGTTTTTTTCTGAGGAAAGCTCTCGGCATTATTTGCACCACCAGGCTTGCTGCAGTTTGACCAAGGTATTGTGGGCAGCCTTTTGGCAGCTATGGTCTCTCCTCTAAGGCACATGTAACAAATTATCCCTTGGCAGATAAAAATGGGTGTTCAAAGTGCTCAGAGGGCTCAGCGCCGAAACAGATGGCAAATCTGATGAGCAGCTTGGGGTATTTTTCTCTCATATGGTTTTCCCCTTGTGTGGTTCTGTGGAGTCCTTCAGCTGGGGAGAAACAACCCCATGCACCAGGACAGGCTGGGGATTGACCTGCTGGGGGACAGCTCAGCAGGGAGAGACCTGGGAGAGCTGGTGTAGAACAAACTAAACATGAGCCAGCAATGTGCTCTCTGGCCAAGAAGGCCAGTGGCATCCTGGGATGCATCAAGAAGAGTGTGGCCAGCAAGTCAAGGGAGGTTCTGCTCCCCCTCTACTCTGCCCTGGTGAGGCCTCATCTGGAGTCCTGTGTCCAATTCTGGGCTCCTCAGCTCAAGAGGGACAGAGAACTTCTGGAGAGAGTCCAGCACAGGGCCACCAAGATGATCAGGGGACTGGAGCATCTTCCTTATGAGGAAAGGCTGCAGGACCTGGGACTCCTGAGCCTGGAGAAGACAAGACTGAAGGGGCACCTTATCAACACTTAAAAATACCTAAAGTGTGGATGTCAGGAGGATGGGATGACACTTTTTTCTGTAGTGCTCAGTGACAGGACAAGGGGTAATGGGCATAAGCTGGAACACAAAAAGTTCCACTTAAACACAAGGAGAAAGTTCTTTGGTGTTGAGGTGAGGGAGCCCTGGCACAGGCTGCCCAGGGAGGGTGTGGAGGCTCCTTCTCTGGAGGTTTCCAAACCCATCTGGACATGTTCCTGTGTGACCTGATGGAGGGGAACCTGCTTTAGCAGGGAGTTGGGCAGGATAGTCTCTAGATGTCCCTTCCAACCCCCACCATTCTGTGATTCATTTTTAGCCTCCTGCATCACATAAAAACTTGCTTGCAAGTGGTTAACATGTGCTTGGATCCGGGATTGGTGACAGCAGGAGCCATGCTCTCCCATGACATGTGCATGGATGCCTGGTCTGGGCTGCAGTGTCCCAGGTGTGGGGCTCCACGTAAGGGCCACTTGTGTCTCGTGTGTACCCATGGCCTCAAGAAGCATCTCTTCACACCCCTTGTCCTCACTGTGCTTTCCCATGACAGGTTTGCCACGTGGCTGCTTCCTGTTTCGCAGCTTCCTTTGGTAAGGCCCGAGGTTTCTGACCTCGCACGGGCTCAGCAGCAGTGTAGACTCCCTTTTGCTACAGCTTGGCAAGCTGCCCTGGATATGTTTTCCAGCTGCAAGGTGGGCTTTGCATTCTGCCTGCCTTGCGAGAGGCTAACTTGCACACAATGCCACCTGGAGGCTTGCTTGGTTGGTTCCTCTGCCCAGCAGGACCAGGCTAGGGGATGTAATGTGCTGTCCTATGTCTGTGCAGTTCCCAGCGTGAATGAAGTGTGAGCCCACTTAGCAATTCCTGTTGTAGACAAGAGAGACTTGACTTGAGGAAAGCTGATTTAATTTATTTTCAGTTAAAATAGATAAGAAAATGAGACAAAACCCCTGCCCTCTGCCCTCCTTCTCAAGCTAAACTTCCCTCCTGACTCCTCTACCTTCCCTCCCTAAGCAGCACAGGGGAGTGGGGGCTGTGGTCAGTCCATAATGAGTCCTTTCTGCTGCTTCTTCAACCTTACACCTTTCCCCCACTGCAGTCCTTCAGGATGAACCTGCTCCAGCGTGGCTCCTCTCCAGGGGATGCAGGAAAATCTCTGCTCCAACAACTGCAACCCCTCCTTGTCCTCCTTCTCTGACTTTACTGCTTGCAGGGCCTGAGGTCTGTGTTCAAGAGACCCTGGTGTTAATGGCTTTAGAGGCTCTGGAGCTACTGGAGCCCAAACTGTTTTTTCTTCTGTGATATTTTTGGAGAACAAGCCCACTGAGCCGTAGATACTGCACAGCAACTCCTAAACCACTACCCACCACTGTGACCATGTGCACTGTGATCCTACACCATGGTTCCTGATGCTCCTTGGCTTTCCTGGGTCAGCAGAGGAGCATAGGAGATATTTGAGTAATGTAATTCCTTTAGTGTAGAGCTGGAACAATCCTGCTTGATGAGTGGTAGGAGATACCCGTGCTGTCCTCTGCCTCACTGGTACCACTGCATGGGGTTGACATCCTTCAGCAAGGTTATATCGTGATGAGGTCCAGCTTCTGATGCCCAACACGTCTGAGCTCCCTGGCAGTGGCAAAGCACGCCCAGCTCCTGCTGGGAATCACTCAGTATGATGGAGGATGGCACTAGGTTGGTAGGGCAAATAGTAGAGCCAGGCAGAGGGGATGGCTGTCTCAAGAAGCACACATGTGTGCGGTGAGTGTTGTCTCCAGCACTGCTCGTACTGCCTTCAGCTGGGGAAGTTTCAAACTTGACCGTGGAAACCTGGGTGGATCCTGGTTTGAAATGGCAGCTGCAGGGGTTGAAGCCAGCTGAGGTCACGCTACTTGGCTGTGCCGTTGGCTCGAGCAGTTCCTGAGCCCTCCTCTCTCTCTCCCTCAGCACCCGTGGACTCAGATGGGCCCCTCTACCTGCCGTACAAGACGCTTGTCTCCACTGTCAGCAGCATGGTGTTCAGCGAGGGGGAGGCCCAGCAGCTCATTGAGATCCTGACGGAGAAAGCGGGCATTATCCAGGACACCTGGCACACGGTAGGGCTGCCGCCACCTCCTTTGCGTGGGCAGGCTGGGGAAAGGCACCCTGGTTTTGGGCAGCCTGGCCTCGAGGCTTAGTCTTCTGAGACCAGAGATGGGTTTTCCCTTGGAGCAGAGGGCAGGATGCTGCACAGAAGGGGTGGGCCCAGAGGTGATAGTGCCCGCTGATGTACCGTCCTGTGCCCGCAGGCCACTCAGAAGGGTGACCCAGTGGCTGTCCTGAAACGCCAGCTGGAAGAGAAGGAGAAGCAGCTCGCTGCTGAGCAGGAAGATGCATCTGCTGCCAGAAACAAGCTGCGGGAGCTGGGCAAGGTAAGTGCCATGTGGCCCTCCCGGCGTCCCCAGTGTGGGCTCTGCTTGTCACAGCTCACCGGGTGCCTCGCGCTCCCCTCATCTCATCCCTCTTTGAAGCCCCCCAGGAGCAATCTGAGCCCTTTACCCATTTGCTGTTTTTGCTGTTTTCTCCCCAAAAAGGGGAGAGGAGATTGCCACTTGACCACCTCTCCTGGGCCTGATCTGGCCTAGGGAGGCACTGGCCCAAAGAACCACAAGGTAATGCCTGTTAGCAGGGGAAATCCCTTCCCATAAGACATTATACCTTTATGCTACTTTAGGGAGGAAAAGAAATCCCTTCCCCTGAGCTGAGAAGATGCTGAGCAGTCCCTTTTTAAGCAGCCTGATCCTATTTACAGCTCCCTTCCGCCTCTCAGCCCCCTGCCTCCACCTCTTTTTGGGTGTTGAAGTCAGAACAGACAGTCCTTGTCTGGACTCGGGGTGAGTCCATCTGCCTGCAGGCAGGAAAAGAGAGGGCAAAGCCATCCCATGCACTTGGGTGCCGTGCTGCCCTCCTGCCCGTGCAGACTGCCAGGGCAGTGGCACGGCATTGCCCAGCTGGCCAAAGAGCAGCTCAGCCTCGGCAGGGGACAGGGAGAGTGTTTATTTATTGAGTTCTTAAAAAAAACAAGTGCCCTGCCTTGCACCCAAACTTGATGTGATGTTGTTGATCCTAGCAGGGGGGGAAACAAAATTGCAGGCTGTCTTAACTCCTTTCTCTTAGCTGACCCAATGTGGAACAACAGTGGCATCCAGTGGCCACAGAGCCCAAAACAAAATGAAGGAAGAAATGTAAGTGCTAACTGGCTTTAGCTGGGCATGGGGCAGCTCCGAAAAGGCTGAGCTTCCAAAAGTCTTCTGAGCTAGGAGGCCACCACTTCCCCATCCCCTTAAAGCAGGGGGAACTGCTCTGCTGAGGACTAACTGGGTACCTTCTCTTCTCAAAGGAGCTGTCTGCTGAGCGGGCCAAGGCAGTGGCTGCAGAGGGCAAGCTGAAGGAGCAGCTGGTGGCCCGCGAGCGGGAGCTGGCAGCGCTGCAGGCGCGCATGCAGGCCAGCTACCAGGACCACATCAGCGAAACTCAGCAGCTCCAGGGCAAGGTGAGCCCCATGCTGGGCCCTGCAGCTCCTCAGGGTGGCTTTTAGTGGCACAGAGATGTGTGAAGGGACCAGGAGCTTTGGGGAGGGACAAAACTGACTGAGGACTGATGTGGGATTCCCAGGGAGAGCATTAAATCCCCCTTGTTGGGCTCCTCTAGATCCGGACCCTGCAGGAGCAGCTGGAGAATGGCCCCAACACACAGTTGGCTCGCCTGCAGCAGGAGAACTCTATCCTGAGGGACGCCCTCAACCAGGCCACCAGCCAGATGGAGAGCAAGTAAGGCTGGGGCAGGGGGGCAGAGCCTGGGGCTGCCCCCTGGCAAACCCTGGGGTTGGTTGACCATAGGGCTTGGCTGCCCCATTTCTTCAAGGTGCTTCTACAGACACCTCAACTACTTGCCAAATTTCAGGGGAAACAAGGATGTTCTTCCCAAGTGGAAGGGCAGGGGAAACCTCTGCTTTGGTGTCACCTGCACTGATGCTAGAGACAGCAGGCAGTGGCGGGGGTGGGGGGGAAAGGGGTCCAGAAGGAGCTGTGACACTTTTCCCCTTAGGGGAGCTCATACTCTCAAACTTAAGAAGAAATGCAGTTGGCTCTTTAATACGAGTGATGCTGCAGAGAACTGAGACCTGCCTGAGGTATGCAGAACAAAGAGAAACCAGGGAGAAGAATTTCACACTACCTTTTACTGAAAGTCTGAAATGGCTGGTGATTAACAACAGTCAAATAATTACAGAGTGGACTCCAGCTGCTTAGAGCTCTTCCTCTTGTGTCTGGGAGCACAGATCCTCCAATCCTCTACTTCATGAGAAAGGAATGTCTCCTGTGATTGAGAGGCTGCTCTTGAAAAGTGATTTGTCAGCCTTTCCACCCACTCCCTGAAGGACCGGGCATGCCCTAGAAACAGGCAAACACAACCATTGAGATGTTTCAAGTCCTGTATGGGGCCCTGGGGAAGATGTGTTCCCCCCAAGGTGACAGCAGAGATGTTTGCCTGGCCTGTGGGGCTAAACTAACCCTGCCTCTGTTGCTGCAGGCAGAATGCTGAGCTGGCCAAGCTCCGGCAAGAATGCAACAAACTGATGAAAGAGCTCTCTGAGAAATCAGAGGGGCTGCAGCAAGAGGAGCAACAGAGGAAGAGCTGGGAGGTGAAGGCAGCGGCCTCGGAGAAGCAGATTGAGCAGCTGCAGGTCAGGCAGGCGCCGACAAACCCACGTGCCTTGCAGAGATGGGGCAGGTGGCTCAGTTGCATGGGATCTGTGGGTTTGGCTGTGGGAGAAGCTTGGAGGGAGATGCAGCATCTGTGGTTGGAAAGCAAACAGCCTTGCAGACCTCTTAACTGCCTCCCCCCTGTTAGTTTGTCATGTGCATCATCACCAACAAAGCTCAGAGAATGTGATGCCGTTCCTCTTTCTCACCTGTGAAGCTCATGGGCCTTTGTGGTGTGAAGATGAGGATGAGGGTGAAGGTGAGCTGAGGTGGTGCATGCTGTTGGGTGGTACCCTAAGGCAAGAGAGGAAGCCCACTGTCATCCCACCAGCCTGTGCTCATGGGGGTGTGAGTACTCTCTCTTGGCTCAGCTGCTTTTAAGCCCTTTGCTGTCCCTCCCTGGTTCAGGAGGTGGAGCTTGTGGCTTTGTCATTGTCCCAGGGTGTGGCTGGGTTTGGAGATTTTAGGGATGTTTAGAAGACACCTACCAAGTAGATCCCCTGAACACGCTGTTGGTGGAAGGAGGAGGCAGGCAGGCTGTACCCATGCAGGGAAGAGTACCTCCTGGGAGGGTGGCAGGGCTCCTGCTGGGATCTGGCTAAGCTGGGGGCTGGGACCATTGATCCCAGGTTCTTGCACTTCTTTACTCCAGGGCTGGCAGACAGGGGAAGGGTTGTCACATGTCTCTCCTGCATGTGCTATGGTCTCCGAATTGCCTCTTCACAAAGGTGGCAGTGGACACCTTTATCTGAAGGTGCCAAACTGGCCTAAACCACACAGAAAATTCTTCTATGTATGGTAACATGTGGCTGGGTGTCTCCATCCTGTTAAACACCACGGCAGTAGTTCTACCCCCTGGGCTGGGGCTGGGCTGTAGCACCAGGGCTTTTGAAAGGGATTTTTTGTTTTTTCTAAACTTGTGTCTCTGGAGGGGAGGGTGACTGTGGTCTTGGCCTTTGGGTGTTGTCTGCTTCCCACTTGAAGGCTGGGATGTGATCAGGCATGAGGCAAGATGCTTCATCGGTGAAGGGGAGGGTGGGTTAACGCCCCCCCCAAAGCACAGCTGAAAAATAGCATCGTGTGACACATGGAGTTTTGCTTCCAATGGGGCTGGGTGCCTGACACGCTGTGGAAAGCTTTCTCTTCCTTCTGTGCAGGCTTCCCAAAGGGAGCTGGAGGCAACACTGCAGAAGAGGCTGGAGGAAGTAAGCGATGAGCTCCGCAAAACCCAGAGCAGCTACAAGAGCTTGGTAGCAGATGCAGAAAAGGCCAAAGGACAGCAACAGAGCATTGCTGGTGAGGACCTCAGGGCAGGGCAGGGAGAACTGTGGGGCAGAGCTTTCAGGGTGCTTGGTGGGGCTGGTCAGGGCAGGATACCTAGGCCTGGGGTTGATTTGGACTGTTCCATGTGAGTGTGGACAGGACACAGGACTGGTCCATCATCCTCTCCCAGGATGCCATTCCAACACTTCTCCCTTCTGGCCCTTTCTATACCTCTTGAAACAAGCCCCAGCTGCTTTTGAAGGGCAAGGGCATAGTCCTGCAGCTGGGGAGGAACACTCCCATGCACCAGTACAGGCTGGGGATTGACCTGCTGGAGAGCAGCTCTGCAGAGAGAGACCTGGGAGTACTGGTTGATAATAAACGGACCACGAGGCAGCAATGTGTCCTCGTGGCCAAGAAGGCCAATGGCATCCTGGGATGCATTTAAGAGCAGTATGGCCAGCAGGTCAAGGGAGGTTGTCCCCCTCTGCTCTCCTCTGGTAAGGCTGTGTCTGGAGAGCTGTGTCCAGTTCTGGGCTCCCCAGCTCAAGAGAAGCAGAACTGCTGGAGAGAATCCAGCACAGGGCCACCAAGATAATGAGGGGACTGGAACATCTTATGAGGAAAGGCTATGGGAACTGGGGCTGTTTAACTAGAGAAAGCTGGGAGGGGACCTCATCAACACTTACAAGTATCTAAAGGGTGGGTGTCAGGAGAATGAGGCAACACTTTCTTCTGTTGTCTCCAGCGACAGGACAACGGGTAATGGACATAAGCTGGATCACAAAAAGTTCCACTTAAACACAAGGGAAATCTTTGTTGTTGAGGTGATGGAGCCCTGGCACAGGCTGCCCAGGGAGGGTGTGGAGGCTCCTTCTCTGGAGGTTTTCAGACCCACCTGGACATGTTCCTGTGTGACCTGATGGAGGGAAACCTGCTTTAGCATGGGCTTGGGCTGGATGATCTGTAGAGGTCCCTTCCAACCCCAATCATTCTGTAATTCTGTGAATTTTGGCCAAGAGTCCTGCTTGGACAGAGAAAGATGGGGAATCTCAGGATTTGTTTGCACCTACCTTACCATGTTTTTAACCCCTTCCTCTAACAGAACTGCAGGCCAAGCTGCTGAGCTCGGAAGCAGACGTTAAAAGTAAGTTGCTGGAGCTGGACAGTGTGAAGGGGAAACTGCAAGATGCCAGTTTGGAGAATACGAAGCTCCTGGAGAGGATCAAATCTATTGAATCTCTACTGGAGGCCAACCAGAGGAGAGAGGCAGAAAAAGACAGAGACGTGCAGGTTGCATGCTTGTTTAATTGGGGTGGGAGGAGGAGAGGGGGTTACACCACTCAAGTGGATGCTTTTGCAGTTTGTTAAGACAGTACCTGTGCTGTCTTTCTCTGGGATGCTGTAGAAAGGGCTGATCTGCATCATGTGCCTTGGACAGGTAACAAAAGTGCTTTTTCTCTTCCAGGCAGCCAATGAAGCTGAAATGAAGCAGCTACAGTCAAGGTGGGTGCAGGTGCATGTGATGAGTGCTGCAGCACCTCTAGCTTGCTGCCCATGTGTCCCAGGCTTGGGGACTGTGGAGCTGGGAAGAAAAGGTTAATCATGGCCAACATAGGTGTTTAAAATATCAATTGGCTGCAGTGCCAGCCCCAAATAACAACCAGTTCTTTCTGAAGTGGGACTGTAATTGCTGGCAGGCAAGGGGAGGCTGAATGGTCCTGCAGAATAGGAGGTGGCAGTGCTGCAGGTGGAATGTCTCTGATCCAAGCTCCTACTCAAAGCTGGGCCAACCAGAGGAGGCTTTTGTGGACTGTTTCCAGGTATCTCCAAGGATGGAGATTCACCACCTCACTGGGTCCCCATCCCAGTGTTTGACAGCTTCTTCCACCTGCCCAGTGCAGAAAAGTTTAATGGCATTTAATTGTTTCCCTTGTCCTGACTCGTGCCTTTTGCCCCTTGTCCATGTGCAGGGCACCTCCAAGAAGGCTCAGGCTCTGCACAGGGGAAGAGTTTTGCAGATACCCCCAAAGCCAGCAAGTATCCAGCATTCCTCTCAAGGACAGCAACTGTTCTATTGTCCTGGAACCCCAAGAGTCTCTGGTGGTTCTTGTCAAGGACCTAAACCTTCCTTGATCTGCTTGAGCTGAGGTTCCTGTCAGGGCAGATGATGGATCTGAGGGTGTGAAGAGAAGCTGCAGGCTCTGAGGTCTCTGTTTGGCAGCCCTGATTTATAGTTACTCAAGATGATGCTTTGAGCCCTGGCACAGGCTGCCCGGGGAGGGTGTAGAGGCTCCTTCTCTGGAGGTTTCCAAACCCTCCTACATGTCCCTGTGTGACCTGATGGAGGGGAACCTGCTTTAGCAGGGACTTGGACTGGATGAACTCTGAAGATGTCCTCCAACCCCTACCATTCTGTGATTCTATGCTTTCAAAATGCAGAGCTGTGGACTCTTTCAAGCCTAAGGAACTGTGGACAGCAGCATGTCAGGAGCAGTCCCAGTTGTGTCAGCTGGCCTTTGGATCAGATTACTTCTTCCTCTTGTCCTGGATTTACAGCCAGACAGCTACTCTTTTGATTGTTATTGCTGATAAGCCAATAGAAACCTAGATCCCACTCCAGCATTGCAATGGATGTGGGTTTTAGTCCCACTCCCTCCTCCTGCTGTGTGTAGATCCAGGAGGAGGATAGGATAGACCAGGACAGGGAGGGTTGTGGTTCCTTGTCAACAGCTTGCTTACCTGGGAGGGAAGTGGATGCTGAGACTCACTCCTGCATCCTGCCCTTCTAGGCTCCAGGAGAAGACAGAGCAGCTCTCATCCTTGGAAAGGGAAGCCACGGAGCTGCGAGAGGTGGTGGAGCAGCAGAAGGTGAAAAACAATGTGAGTGAACTGAGCTCAGCTTTTGCTGCTCTCAGTTTATTCCTCCAAACCCCACAGCTCTGGTGTTTGAATGACAACCCATGGTAGTGGGATAACAATGATTCTGTGAGGTGGCCAGAGGCTCTTCCAGCCCCATGGAGCACTGGAGGCACTGCCTCAGCTCCTGGAGAGCAGCAATCTCCATGGCAGGCCGTACAGTTCCAGCTGATGGACGCTGTCTGGGTGTAGGTATCTGCCCACTGTTCTCTTGGGAGGTTTAAGACCTGGTAAGCTGGGTCTTGGCCTGAGCAGGAGTCCTTCACACCTCATTGTGCCTCTGCTCCTTATCCCTTTACTACAAGGTGGTATCAGCTGTGGGAAGCTGACCTTGCAGCCTTTCAGGTGGCCTGTGTACTCTCTGGGCAGCTGTGGGCATTCTGAGAGCTGCTTCTGGAGCTCCTGCCTCCGTCCAGCTCTGCTCTGCCACATCCTGAGCGATGCAATATATTGGTCCCCTGCCAAGGATGGAGGGGAAAGGGACACATATGAGCAGTGGGGTGGGAGACCCTTGACAAAAACGACAGACTGCTGCCTGATTTCGTGAGAGGAGGTTTTCAAATCCTCCCCAGTGTCAACGAGCAGCTTGGTGGCTTTTGGCTTGATGCCTGGCTCATTGCCCTCTGTGTCTGCTCTTGACAGGACCTTCGTGAGAAGAACTGGAAAGCAATGGAAGCGTTGGCCACGGTGGAGAAGGCGTGTGAAGAGAAATTACTTGCTGCTACAAAAGCAAAGGTGAGCCTGGTGTTTCTCTCCAGCAATGATGTTGCTGTTTTAAGGAAAATGTTCCTCTGCCCTGAGCCACCAGAAATGCTTGCTCTGGGTTGCCTACTTTCTTAGGAACAGTGCTGGCCCAACCCTCCTGCCAGCTTCTTCAAAGATTGTCTTGGGGGCCATGTGTCCTGGGTACAAGTCCTGCTCAGGCAATGGGGAAGGTGGGTGAGCTGGAAGGGGTGTTTTTGGCAGCAACAGTTTTCCCTGTTGGTGGGTTTCCACATGCCAGCCCACCCTAGTAAGCACAGATGAGCAGAACTGGTCTTTGTCAGCCTGGCTAGCAGGCATCCAGGACCTCCATGCCATGCCAGTTTGTCCCTCTTACAGGAAGAGCTGACCCAACAGCTGGATGCACTCCAGGCACAAACCAAGCAGACGCTGCTCTCCGCCCTCCCTGGGCTCGTGGTGTCCTCACAGCAGGTGGGCATCAGCCTTCTCACACCCTTGCAGAGCCTCCTCCACATGGGAAGGAGAGATGTCTAAGCATCCTTTTTTCATCCCTGCCCTCCTTTCCCCACCACCCCCCAATTCAGGATTATGCCACGTGGCTACAAGAGTTTAAGGAGAAGGTTGTGGGTGTGCTAAAGCAGCAGACAACTACAACAGAGCCTCCTGTAAGTGAAGGGGCTGGAAAGTGGAGAGGGGAGGGAATGTCTGAGGGTCACTGGTTTCTTTTCCTCACCTCTCTCCATCCCGTCCTTCTCTTTTCAGGATTCAGCACTTAAAGAGGCAGAGGAAGCGCAAAGCACTTTACAAGCAGAATGTGATCAGTATAGAGCCATCCTTGCAGAGACAGTAAGTTGGGTTGGTCTGCCACTAGAAATACCTCATGGGCATCCCTCAGTGTGCTGGTGGGCTGCCATGTGAAAGCCCATTTGCTAGTGAGATGAGGGAATAGGAGAAACCTGAATCTCTGTAGCCTCCTTCAGCTTAATTGTCTTGGAAACCTTCCTGGTGGTGGTGGGATACGGCATGGGGGCACCTTATTTTGTCATCTGTTCTTTGGCCCAAATCCTTGGAGAGGAATTGGCTATGCCAGGGCTTGCAGCCCTACCACTGCTCAACTTGTGAGGGCTGGAGGAAGTTGAGGCTCAGCTGAGGCTTTGCCCACAGGAAGGAATGCTTCGAGACCTGCAGAAGAGTGTGGAGGAGGAGGAGCAAGTGTGGAAAGCAAAGCTCACGGCGTCTGAAGAAGAGCTTCAGAAGGTGTGTGTTTGGGTTTGTCGCTCATGGAGCTGGACTTATAGGAGCAGAGGGGCTGTTGGCTATAAATCAGAGGGCTACCAAGAGGATGAGGGGACTGGATCATCTTTCTTATAAGGAAAGGCTGCAGAACCTGGGGCTGTTCAGCCTGGAGAAGACTGAGGGAGGATCTCATTATTGCTTACAAGTACCTAAAGGTTGGATGTCAGGACAAGGGGTAATGGACATAAGCTGGAACACAAAAATTTCCACTTAAATAGAATGAGAAACTTCTTTGGTGTTGAGGTGAGGGAGCCCTGGCACAGGCTGCCCAGGGAGGGTGTGGAGGCTGCTTCTCTGGAGGTTTCCAAACCCACCTGGACACTTTCCTGTGTGACCTGATGGAGGGGAACCTGCTTTAGCAGGGGGTTGGGCTGGATGGTCCCTTCCAACACCTACCATTCTGTGATTCTGTGAAATCAGATAGTGACCCTAAACTGTTCCTGCCAACCTTGAGCTCTGAGACGTGAGGACTTTGTCTTCTCCCCAAACCCACCGCTCCTGTCATCAAACCAGCAGACAAGAAGCCCACCTCATGCAGGAGCTAAGCTGCTCTTGCTCCTGGATCCTACCTCCCTGCCTGGTATGTGTGCATGGACCCTGCCAATGGAGCTGGAGGAATGGCTGCAGCTCCCTGGTTCAGGCATGTGGTAGCTGGGAAACCACATCATCACTTCAGCAGTCTGAGCTCTGATGGTAGGAAATGCTGAGCCCTTCTGGTGGGTGCTGGCTTGTTGGGAGCAGAGCATGTGCAGGGCTCCTGTAGTCCCATTTTCAGAACTTGGCTTGCTCTCAACACTCGGGTTGACCGAGTTGGCGTTTGTTGAGCCTTCAGAAAGGAGCTGAGGTCCAAGCCACGTACTGCACATAGTTTTGAGTCCAGCTGTCTGTCCAGCTCTGGTTGCTGCTCTTCCTAGTTAAGAAGCCAGCTGGCAGCTGCCAGAGAACCATTGTTGCCCAGGACTTCGGTGGGGAGCGTATTTCATGAGCTCGTGACTTAGCTGGAGTCTGGGAGAACTTGGCTGGCCGTGCCTTTTCTGCAAACCAGACTGAAGTTATTTCCTCCCCCTTGAATTCAGAACAGAGATGAAGCTACTTTCCATAGTCTGGCTGCTCCTCATCCATTACACGGGGTCTCAAAGTTACCTGGGGCTGCAGGGACATGAGGGAGCTCTTGTACAGAAGATCTCTGCTTTCTCAGGGAGCTGTTATACAGACTTCAGCTTTCTCAGGGAGCACTTGTACAGGAGATCTCTGCTTTTTCAAGGAGCTCTTGTACAGGAGATCTCTGCTTTCTCATCCCATGGTGCTGCTGAGAACTGGTGTGGGATTGCCTGGGGATGACGTGGCTGCTGGTGGTGTGCTGGCAGCGAGGTGTGTGTGATGGGCTGAACTGAATGCGTCTGGTGGCTGGGGCAGGTCCCAGAGCAGCCCTGCCTCTCTGTGGACAAGAGGTGAACTCCTCCTTTCCAAACATGCAAAAAAATTTGGTGACAGTGGAGTCCTTTTCAAAAAGCAGCCTGGGTTTAAGTGCAAACCCCAAGCTTTTGCTGATAGCTTGGCTTCTCTCAACAGCAAAGCCTCGTTGCAAAGTCTGCCTCGCTGCTTCCAAACCAAAGGTGCTTTCAGTAGGGAACTTGGAGCAAGTCTGGTGCCAGTTTCTCACAGAATGACAGAATGGTAGGGGTTGGAAGGGACCTCTAGAGATCATGTAGTCCACCACCCCTGCTAAAGCAGGTCCTCTTAGATCTAGTCATGCAGGAATGCATCCAGGCGGGTTTCTCAGGTGTTGAAAGCTGCCTGCAGCCAGCTGAAGTCCTGCAGGCAAAGGCTGTTACCTTGCTGCACAATTTACAGCCTAGGCTTGTTGGACTTGTCCTCCCTGGGAAGAGAAGCTCCTGCCCTGCAGGCTTTGCTTTAGATGTGAGGTCCCTTCCGCACTTGGGAGCGGGATGAAGTGGGAGAGGTGGGAGCGAAACAGTGGCTGGTTTGTTGTTGGATGAAAGTTGTTTAGTGTTCCGTGAAACGCTGTTCATTGGCCTTCTCTGATCCTTTCTGGCTTAGTCTCAACTCCAGCTGAAATCCCTTGAAGACATGGTGGAGAAGTTGAAAGCAGATCTGCAGAGCACAGATCAGGTGAGGCTTTTAGGAGTGTGGGAGAAGGTCCCTGTGCAGGTGCCAAACAGATGTGTGCGCTGGGCTGGGGCTGAGACAGAACCCGTCTCCTGATGGGTCCACCTCTTTTCCCTGGGATGGACTATGGGATGTTTGGAATGTGTTGGACCTTAATCAATCTCCCCCCTGCTTTTCTCCCTTTTAATCCAGATAAAGGAATACACCTCTCTTCTGGAAACACAACTGGAAAATCACTTGGAGACAGCAAGCTCTGAACGCCAGAACTACACAAAAGAAGTTGAAGTTGTAAGTCTGGCAGCTGTTACCTTCTTAAATGCTTCTTTCTTCCAAGCCTGACACACCACCCACCCACTTTCAGGGGATTTGGGGGTATGTCCTAGGGGTCTGCAGCTTTGCAGGAGAAAAACAGATGGAGATGTTTGTGCCAGTCTGGGCTATAGACACCTAAAGTCAGGAGATCCACTGGCAAGGTAATGGAACAGGGAGATGATGGGTGATGGGCCATCTCCATCTATATGGAAATGCTGTCTTCTGCTTCTTGGTGGCCTGTGGGATTTCTGTGGCTCAGGTGAGGTGATCCTGTCTCAGGACCATCTCTCTCTCTCTGAGCAGGCATCGTCAGGCAAGTCAGTAAGTGGTCATGGCCTCTTTGAGAAGATGTTGCATCATAAAAATGCTTCCTTGGGCCAAAGGGCTTCACAACCAAGTGCATAAATAGGTTTTCTCTTGTTTTTTTTTTTAACTTTCTCTTCCTTCTTGACAGTTGAGGCAGCTCTTGTCAGAGTCCCAGGAGCAGCTGGAGGCAGCAAAGACGGAAACCCAGAAGCAGAGCAAGGAACTTGCCCTGGTAAGGGATGTCCCCTGGAGCTGCCTGGCAGCAACTGGAGATAGTTTGCAAACCCCACTGTGGAGCCCACATCCTCCCTGCAGGTTCCAGAGGGAAGGGAGACACAGCCAATGCCCAGGAAAGCCCAGTGATCCAGACCCAGGAGGAGGGGTTTATTTTCCTGCCCTTCTTGCCAGGATGAGGACGGGAAGGAAGGGGGAGCAGGGCTTGTGCAAGCTGCTGTGTAGCAGAAAAACCCCATCCACCCCACCACAGGGCACTGGTTCCCCCAACATCACCCTGGGGCAGGCCTTTGGGTGCCTTCAGCATCCATCTGCCTCCAGCTGGGAGGACTGAGGCTGTGCAGCGCGTGTGTAGGGACTGCTGGGGGAGCTGAAGGATGTGGCTAGGTTTCTGCTGCTAAGTGAGGAAGAGGGCTGGGATATAGGGATAGGAGAGCTAACAGACCTGCCAAAACCATAAGAGCTTTTGTTTTTTACATCCATACTTTGATTGTGAGAGGCTCAGGAGGTCATTCTTGAAATCCTCGGTGGTACCACTGCCTTGCAGAGCTGCTTGGCGTGGAGTGAGTTGGAAGTACCCTTTCCCTTCAGTGCAGTGACTCCCTCCCAGCCTTGCAACTGGCTCAGGAGCTGATGCAGCTCCTTCCTCTGGAGGGAACACGGTGCAGGGTCCTCATTAGCCTCAATCTCATTAGATGAGTGAAACACCTTTGTGTTCATCTGTTGACCTTCCCTTTCTTTTGGCCAAGGCGTGCTGGTAGCTTGCAGCCTGACTGCCAATGCTGCTGCAATGAGGGATGGAGCTCTGGTAGATGGAGTGGAGGGGGAGGTTAATTGGTTTAATTGAAGGGGGAAAGGTGTTCCAGTGACTGCCTCCCCAGCCATCCCAGCTGTGATGGATGCCAGAATAGGACTTGTGACCCTGCCTCAATGGCTTTATTCAACACCTCAACTACGTGGGTGCAAACCTTCAACAGTGACTTTAAACCAAGAGTGGCAAATAATAGCATGAGAGCAGATGAGGCATGAGATTGTGCTCTGCACCCTTAAGGAGCTGTTGTGCCTCAGGCAGCCTGGGTTAGGTACCATCCTCCTCTCACCAAAACTGAGGTGGCTTCTCAAATATTTCTGCCTGTGTGCAAGCAAAAAAAAAGGCAGCAAACTTGATCTATAGGTCCTTGTGGGTCATGTAATGGCTGCACTAGGGGGATGTGTAACTCAGCCAGGCTTGCTGGTCCTCCTTCCAGGTCAGGCAGCAGCTGAGCGAGATGAAGAGCCATGTACAGGGTGGAGAAGTAGTAGGGTTACAAGCTGAGCCAAGCGAGCCTGCAGCCCTTGAGGTCAGGGTGGTGAGACCTCTGCCTGTGGAGGTGCTGCCCCTTAACCACATCCCTTGTCCTGTCCCAGCATCTCTAATGCAGGGGATGCTGCAAGCCCTTGGGCCAATGTCGCCATGCAAGAGTGCCCTGTTAGATTTGGGGCTTGGGTTTCCTCAGAGGAAGGGGACACCCTGGCAGAGCTGCTGTGCTCTGGATCCCTTCCTAGCCAGTGGGGATTAGGATTGCAGAGGATCTGTAAGTGTTGCTGGAGCGGGGCTGAGGGCATTAGCAGCAGCTAATGCCTCCTGCCAGCACTGCCGTGAGCTGGGCTCTGTCTCTCTCCTTTAATCCCATTAAGTGTGGAGCTTTCCCCTGGGCATGGGGACCTGCCAGGCATGTCCTCTGCTATGGGGGGGCCTCTCATCCCCAGTCCCAGCTGGCACTGCCTAAGGAACAGGCAAAATCTGGCAGTGCAAAGTCAAGCCCTAGGCTTGCCATCAGCACCCAGCTGGTGTGTGGGGTGGGCAGGGGATGCCCTTCGATGCCCTGGGGAAAGCTGCAGTTATCATTTATTTTACCTAGACCAACTTTCCTGGTGATGTCCCTGCTGGCTCATCTCTTGGGTCTTTTTAAAATGATGGTTTTGGTGTGTTGTTTTCCTCTTTCTCAACACAGTTGAAAACCCAGCTGGAGCAAAATGAAGCACTGGTGGAGAAGGAGCAAGTGCTGCGGCAAAAGCTGGCACTGGAGCTGGAGGAGGTAAGTGCAGGCAAGGAGGATGGTTTGCAAAGTGTTGATGAGTTCTTGGCTGCTAATGGAGCCTGAGAAATAATGAATTTGAAGGTTTTTCCCCATCCTGGTCTGTATCTCAGACATTGCCACGTTCTGTTCTATACACCTGAAGAACTTCCTGTAGTGGCAGTTCAAGGGAGGTTCCTCTCCCCGCCCTCTACTCTGCCCTGGTGAGGCCTCATCTGGAGTCCTGTGTCCAGTTCTGGGCTCCTCAGCTCAAGAGGGACAGAGAACTGCTGGAGAGAGTCCAGCACAGGGCCACCAAGATCATCAGGGGACTGGAACATCTTTCATACGAGGAAAGGCTGCGGGAACTAGGGCTGTTCAGTCTGGAGGAGACTGAGAAGGGTCCTCATCAACACTTAAAAGTACCTAAAGGGTGGGTGTCAGGAGGATGGGGTGACACTTTTTGTCTGTAGTGTCCAGTAACAGGACAAGGGGTAATGGGATGAAGCTGGAACACAAAAAGTTCCACTTAAACATAAGAAAAAACTATTTCACTGTTCAGGTGAGGGAGCCCTGGCACAGGCTGCCCAGAGGGGTTGTGGAGGCTCCTTCTCTGGAGGTCTTCAAACCCACCTGGACATGTTCCTGTGTGACTTGATGTAGTTGGACTTGCTTTAGCAGGGAGTTGGACTGGATGATCTCTAAAACTCTCTTCCAACTCCTACCATTCTATGATTCTATGATAAAGTCATGTGGCATTGCTGGCCCCTTAAATTTCCCCTCTCCTAATCCCCCCATGGAGTTTTTTTGCCAGCTCTTTCCCTTAAGGGTTAAGGGCTTTATCTTGAGTCTCAATGCATTGCATTTGGCATCCACCCATCCAACAAAGACTGTATACATAACTCTTCACTAGGGGCTGCTGGGGGCCCAGGGGCTGTACAGGGCAGGATGCAGGAGGTGCCCACTGCCATGGGCTCCTGTGCTTATGTGAGTGTGTGTTCCCCTGCCAGGCCCAGAGATCGGCGTGCAGTTTGCAGGCAGAGCTGGAAAAGCTGAGACTGGCTGAAAATGCAGCAGCTTCAGGCACAGAAGAGACCCAGCATCTCAAGGTGATTTCACTGCCCTTCTGTCTTGTGCTCAGTGTTCAGGCAAGACAGCAAAGGTTGTGTCCAAGCAGGAATAGGGGTATTCTTGAGGATGGTGGGGCTGCCCAGGGATGGCCGTGAGCTCCAACATATCTGAAGGACAGCAGGATGCAAGTCACAGCCACTTCATCTGTGCTGGCCGAGATAAGGGCGATGCTCCGAGCAAATGTTCTCATAAGTTGAACTTCCCACATCTTGGGAAACTGTTCTGCTCCTCTCAGGTTGTGTCAGCTTGTGTCATCTCCAGAGAAACCTGGGTGAGCTGTAGCTGGTGGGGTGACCTCTGGCCCCTGCGGAGGGGAGGGAGCTGGGTGCTCCTCTGGCTTGTGGCAGACCCATGATCATCCCAGGTTGTTTTGGAAGGGGGAAGGTCACCCAACTGGCAAAGGGAGCTTCAGGCAGATGCCTTCTTTTGACTCCCACGTAGGAAAGACTTGAAAAAGAAAAAAAACTAACAAAGGACCTGGGCCAGGCAGCAACCAAACTACAGGAGCTACTGAAAGTTACCCAGGACCAACTGGCCAAAGAGAGAGAAACGGTGAAGAAGTTGAAAGAACAGCTTCAGGAAACGGTACTTGTGGTGGCCATGGCCTTGATGCTGATAGAGGCCACGGGGAAGCACGTCTCAGGCAGTGGTTTCAAACCAGAGATGAGGTGGCACTTGCTGCCAGGAACCACCTGGGTGGCTTTATGGATAGCCCTGGGACCCACACAAGATGGTGGCCATGGTTCTCTGCCTAGAAGGCAGGACCCAGCCCATCTGTGAAGTGCTTAAGCAAGATGATGAGGGGAATGGAGCATCTCTCTTATGAGGAAAGGCTGCAAGACCTGGGACTGTTCAGCCTGGAGAAGACTGAGGGAGGGATCTTATTAATACTTGCAAGTATTTAAAAGGTTGGATGTCAGGAGGATGGGGCAACACTTTTTCTGTTGTCTCAGTGACAGGACAAGGAGTAATGGACATAAGCTGGAACACAAAAAGTTCCACTTAAACAGAAGGAGAAAGTTCTTTGGTGTTGAGGTGAGGGAGCCCTGGCACAGGCTGCCCAGGGTGGGTGTGGAGGCTCCTTCTCTGGAGTGACTCTGGAGTCTCCACCCTGTGTGACCTGATGGAGGGGAACCTGCTTTAGGATTGTGCTGCTCCCTTCCAACCCCTACCATTCTGTGATTCTGCCATGAGAATAAGTTTGAGACCCATCTGGGTAACCCA